>NC_138887.1:28630999-29830999 GCF_965194825.1 Balaenoptera physalus | reverse complement strand
ACTCAACACCCCCTATTCACCGCCCAAGAATATATCTGACTAGTAAGAATCTTCAAACCTATGTATTGATATCTCTCTGTAAGTGAGTCAAGTGGGTGTAAAGCGGCATAAACACAGCAGTGAAAAGCAGCTAAACCCCATTATAAAAATCAATTACTTTTAAAAACCCGTGAAACAAAGACAGTGAAAGAGAGAGAAATTCTTCCAAAATTCGTTCAGGGGCTGTGATGCCACCTGGATTGACCATATCTAGACCCACAGCTGATTGAGACATAAGGGTGGACACTCTTGGGGCTGAGAGGTATGGTGAGGTTGGGTGAGCAAAGGCAGACCCTTTAAAGTAATACTGCGTGGTACCCATCCCATGGGTCCCAAATCTCCAGGTTCAAGGGCATCTTCCTACATCGAAAACATGCATGAGAAACCCAGAAGATGGTACACCGTGTGATCGGGAAAGGTTTCTAAAACGCACCTCATTTCTCAACTCCTTGTGCGCGGGCTCGCCATTCCAGCCGCTTTACAAGCAATCTCCCTCCTTGGAGAATCAGCACCTTTAACCTCCTGTTCCGTACAGGTTGCAATTTGTCCTGAGGATGAACGGGAAGAGGGGGAACCAATGAGAGACTAGCTCTAGGTGTTGGGACAGGCACAGGTCACTGTATTTTCCCATCAGGAAGAAGAATTAACCACAGGCTCAGCCTGCCGCCCGTGACCAGAGGAGGGCCTGAAGCAATCCTGCGCTTTTGCGGCCAGCTCCCAAGAAAGCGAGTTGAAAAATGGAGCTCAGGGGCACTGCAATTCACAAACCTGCAGACTTATAAATGATCACTCTCGTCCAAAAATATATTGAGGGAAGGCAACGAAGAGGATTTGAAAGCAAGGCAGAATTGCAGGAAACAGATTTCAGGAGGGAGATTCGAATCGCCTTTAAAGCACAGGAAAAGCGGCAAAACCTCGACAATGATGCCCTTGGCCAAAAAGGGCGTATGCGTTTTTTCCTGAATATATTCAGGAAAAAACGCATACGCCCTTTTTGGCCAACCAAGCAACCTGGAAAGGCAAATCAGCGCTACAAAGAAGTCTCGCTTCCCATCGGTCAAGAGGGCCATGCTGAATAAAGTGTCAAAACCAGAAATGCAGGACAGGCCATGGAGAAACGGGAGCCTTGCTATGCTGATGGGCAGGATGTAAATTGCCAACAGCCACTCTGGAGAAGTGTACGGTGTGTCCTGAAACATATAAAAAACTCAGCTTAGAGATCATAGGGTACTTCCACTCATGGGCGTATAAATTGGGAAAACTAAAAATCAGCAAGACACAGGCACCCCAAAGTTTAGGGCTGCTCTGTTGACAAGAACCTCCACTTCGTTACACCTTAAATATCCCAGGAAAGAGAAAAATGAATAAAGAAGTTGTGGTCCTTATGTACAATGGAATATCACTCAGCCATGAAATCAACGTCATAAGGCTAGTAGCAGCATGATGAGTGGATTTAGGTACGACGATTCTATGTGAAATAAGTCACACAGAAAAAGACACTTATCATAAGATATCACTTATAGAGGGAGTGTAAACACCGCTACCCTTGAACTGAATTACAAAACAGAACAGAGTCACACGTTTAGAAAACACACTATGGCTGCTTAACGGGAAAGGTGAGGTGGGGTGATGCATAAAACAAGGGTTTCAAATTAGCTCAGATACCGTTCCATAAACCCAATAGGTAATAGACAAGACCTACTCCTAGTTCAGTGAATTGGACTCAACACCCCCTATTCACCGCCCAAGAATATATCTGACTAGTAAGAATCTTCAAACCTATGTATTGATATCTCTCTGTAAGTGAGTCAAGTGGGTGTAAAGCGGCATAAACACAGCAGTGAAAAGCAGCTAAACCCCATTATAAAAATCAATTACTTTTAAAAACCCGTGAAACAAAGACAGTGAAAGAGAGAGAAATTCTTCCAAAATTCGTTCAGGGGCTGTGATGCCACCTGGATTGACCATATCTAGACCCACAGCTGATTGAGACATAAGGCTGGACACTCTTGGGGCTGAGAGGTTTGGTGAGGTTGGGTGAGCAAACGCAGACCCTTTAAAGTAATACTGCGTGGTAGCCATCCCATGGGTCCCAAATCTCCAGGTTCAAGGGCATCTTCCTACATCGAAAACATGCATGAGAAACCCAGAAGATGGTACACCGTGTGATCGGGAAAGGTTTCTAAAACGCACCTCATTTCTCAGCTCCTTGTGCGCGGGTTCGCCATTCCAGCCGCTTTACAAGCAATCTCCCTCCTTGGAGAATCAGCACCTTTAACCTCCTGTTCCGTACAGGTTGCAATTTGTCCTGAGGATGAACGGGAAGAGGGGGAACCAATGAGAGACTAGCTCTAGGTGTTGGGACAGGCACAGGTCACTCTATTTTCCCATCAGGAAGAAGAATTAACCACAGGCTCAGCCTGCCGCCCGTGACCAGAGGAGGGCCTGAAGCAATCCTGCGCTTTTGCGGCCAGCTCCCAAGAAAGCGAGTTGAAAAATGGAGCTCAGGGGCACTGCAATTCACAAACCTGCAGACTTATAAATGATCACTCTCGTCCACAAATATATTGAGGGAAGGCAACGAAGAGGATTTGAAAGCAAGGCAGAATTGCAGGAAACAGATTTCAGGAGGGAGATTCGAATCGCCTTTAAAGCACAGGAAAAGCGGCAAAACCTCGACAATGATGCCCTTGGCCAAAAAGGGCGTATGCGTTTTTTCCTGAATATATTCAGGAAAAAACGCATACGCCCTTTTTGGCCAACCAAGCAACCTGGAAAGGCAAATCAGCGCTACAAAGAAGTCTCGCTTCCCATCGGTCAAGAGGGCCATGCTGAATAAAGTGTCAAAACCAGAAATGCAGTACAGGCCATGGAGAAACGGGAGCCTTGCTACGCTGATGGGCAGGATGTAAATTGCCAACAGCCACTCTGGAGAAGTGTACGGTGTGTCCTGAAACATATAAAAAACTCAGCTTAGAGATCATAGGGTACTTCCACTCATGGGCGTATAAATTGGGAAAACTAAAAATCAGCAAGACACAGGCACCCCAAAGTTTAGGGCTGCTCTGTTGACAAGAACCTCAACTTCGTTACACCTTAAATATCCCAGGAAAGAGAAAAATGAATAAAGAAGTTGTGGTCCTTATGTACAATGGAATATCACTCAGCCATGAAATCAACGTCATAAGGCTAGTAGCAGCATGATGAGTGGATTTAGGTACGACGATTCTATGTGAAATAAGTCACACAGAAAAAGACACTTATCATAAGATATCACTTATAGAGGGAGTGTAAACACCGCTACCCTTGAACTGAATTACAAAACAGAACAGAGTCACACGTTTAGAAAACACACTATGGCTGCTTAACGGGAAAGGTGAGGTGGGGTGATGCATAAAACAAGGGTTTCAAATTAGCTCAGATACCGTTCCATAAACCCAATAGGTAATAGACAAGACCTACTCCTAGTTCAGTGAATTGGACTCAACACCCCCTATTCACCGCCCAAGAATATATCTGACTAGTAAGAATCTTCAAACCTATGTATTGATATCTCTCTGTAAGTGAGTCAAGTGGGTGTAAAGCGGCATAAACACAGCAGTGAAAAGCAGCTAAACCCCATTATAAAAATCAATTACTTTTAAAAACCCGTGAAACAAAGACAGTGAAAGAGAGAGAAATTCTTCCAAAATTCGTTCAGGGGCTGTGATGCCACCTGGATTGACCATATCTAGACCCACAGCTGATTGAGACATAAGGGTGGACACTCTTGGGGCTGAGAGGTTTGGTGAGGTTGGGTGAGCAAACGCAGACCCTTTAAAGTAATACTGCGTGGTACCCATCCCATGGGTCCCAAATCTCCAGGTTCAAGGGCATCTTCCTACATCGAAAACATGCATGAGAAACCCAGAAGATGGTACACCGTGTGATCGGGAAAGGTTTCTAAAACGCACCTCATTTCTCATCTCCTTGTGCGCGGGTTCGCCATTCCAGCTGCTTTACAAGCAATCTCCCTCCTTGGAGAATCAGCACCTTTAACCTCCTGTTCCGTACAGGTTGCAATTTGTCCTGAGGATGAACGGGAAGAGGGGGAACCAATGAGAGACTAGCTCTAGGTGTTGGGACAGGCACAGGTCACTGTATTTTCCCATCAGGAAGAAGAATTAACCACAGGCTCAGCCTGCCGCCCGTGACCAAAGTAGGGCCTGAAGCAATCCTGCGCTTTTGCGGCCAGCTCCCAAGAAAGCGAGTTGAAAAATGGAGCTCAGGGGCACTGCAATTCACAAACCTGCAGACTTATAAATGATCACTCTCGTCCAGAAATATATTGAGGGAAGGCAACGAAGAGGATTTGAAAGCAAGGCAGAATTGCAGGAAACAGATTTCAGGAGGGAGATTCGAATCGCCTTTAAAGCACAGGAAAAGCGGCAAAACCTCGACAATGATGCCCTTGGCCAAAAAGGGCGTATGCGTTTTTTCCTGAATATATTCAGGAAAAAACGCATACGCCCTTTTTGGCCAACCAAGCAACCTGGAAAGGCAAATCAGCGCTACAAAGAAGTCTCGCTTCCCATCGGTCAAAAGGGCCATGCTGAATAAAGTGTCAAAACCAGAAATGCAGGACAGGCCATGGAGAAACGGGAGCCTTGCTACGCTGATGGACAGGATGTAAGTTGACAACAGCCACTCTGGAGAAGTGTACCGTGTGTCCTGAAACATCTAAAAAACTCAGCTTAGAGAGCATAGGGCACTTCCACTTATGGGCTTATAAATTGGGAAAACTAAAAATCAGCAAGACACAGGCACCCCAAATTTTTGGGCTGCTCTGTTGACAAGAACCTCCACTTCGTTACACCTTAAATATCCCAGGAAAGAGAAAAATGGATAAAGAAGTTGTGGTCCTTATGTACAATGGAATATCACTCAGCCATGAAATCAACGTCATAAGGCTAGCAGCAGGATGATGAGTGGATTTAGGTACGACGATTCTATGTGAAATAAGTCACACAGAAAAAGACACTTATCATAAGATATCACTTATAGAGGGAGTGTAAACACCGCTACCCTTGAACTGAATTACAAAACAGAACAGAGTCACACGTTTAGAAAACACACTATGGCTGCTTAACGGGAAAGGTGAGGTGGGGTGATGCATAAAACAAGGGTTTCAAATTAGCTCAGATACCGTTCCATAAACCCAATAGGTAATAGACAAGACTTACTCCTAGCTCAGTGAATTGGACTCAACACCCCCTATTCACCGCCCAAGAATATATCTGACTAGTAAGAATCTTAAAACCTATGTATTGATATCTCTCTGTAAGTGAGTCAAGTGGGTGTAAAGCGGCATAAACACAGCAGTGAAAAGCAGCTAAACCCCATTATAAAAATCAATTACTTTTAAAAACCCGTGAAACAAAGACAGTGAAAGAGAGAGAAATTCTTCCAAAATTCGTTCAGGGGCTGTGATGCTACCTGGATTGACCATATCTAGACCCACAGCTGATTGAGACATAAGGGTGGACACTCTTGGGGATGAGAGGTTTGGTGAGGTTGGGTGAGCAAACGCAGACCCTTTAAAGTAATACTGCGTGGTACCCATCCCATGGGTCCCAAATCTCCAGGTTCAAGGGCATCTTCCTACATCGAAAACATGCATGAGAAACCCAGAAGATGGTACACCGTGTGATCGGGAAAGGTTTCTAAAACGCACCTCATTTCTCATCTCCTTGTGCGCGGGTTCGCCATTCCAGCCGCTTTACAAGCAATCTCCCTCCTTGGAGAATCAGCACCTTTAACCTCCTGTTCCGTACAGGTTGCAATTTGTCCTAAGGATGAACGGGAAGAGGGGGAACCAATGAGAGACTAGCTCTAGGTGTTGGGACAGGCACAGGTCACTGTATTTTCCCATCAGGAAGAAGAATTAACCACAGGCTCAGCCTGCCGCCCGGGACCAGAGTAGGGCCTGAAGCAATCCTGCGCTTTTGCGGCCAGCTCCCAAGAAAGCGAGTTGAAAAATGGAGCTCAGGGGCACTGCAATTCACAAACCTGCAGACTTATAAATGATCACTCTCGTCCACAAATATATTGAGGGAAGGCAACGAAGAGGATTTGAAAGCCAGGCAGAATTGTAGGAAACAGATTTCAGGAGGGAGATTCGAATCGCCTTTAAAGCACAGGAAAAGCGGCAAAACCTCGACAATGATGCCCTTGGCCAAAAAGGGCGTATGCGTTTTTTCCTGAATATATTCAGGAAAAAACGCATACGCCCTTTTTGGCCAACCAAGCAACCTGGAAAGGCAAATCAGCGCTACAAAGAAGTCTCGCTTCCCATCGGTCAAAAGGGCCATGCTGAATAAAGTGTCAAAACCAGAAATGCAGGACAGGCCATGGAGAAACGGGAGCCTTGCTACGCTGATGGACAGGATGTAAATTGACAACAGCCACTCTGGAGAAGTGTAACGTGTGTCCTGAAACATCTAAAAAACTCAGCTTAGAGAGCATAGGGCACTTCCACTTATGGGCTTATAAATTGGGAAAACTAAAAATCAGCAAGACACAGGCACCCCAAAGTTTAGGTCTGCTCTGTTGACAAGAACCTCCACTTCGTTACACCTTAAATATCCCAGGAAAGAGAAAAATGGATAAAGAAGTTGTGGTCCTTATGTACAATGGAATATCACTCAGCCATGAAATCAACGTCATAAGGCTAGCAGCAGGATGATGAGTGGATTTAGGTACGACGATTCTACGTGAAATAAGTCACACAGAAAAAGACACTTATCATAAGATATCACTTATAGAGGGAGTGTAAACACCGCTACCCTTGAACTGAATTACAAAACAGAACAGAGTCACACGTTTAGAAAACACACTATGGCTGCTTAACGGGAAAGGTGAGGTGGGGTGATGCATAAAACAAGGGTTTCAAATTAGCTCAGATACCGTTCCATAAACCCAATAGGTAATAGACAAGACTTACTCCTAGCTCAGTGAATTGGACTCAACACCCCCTATTCACCGACCAAGAATATATCTGACTAGTAAGAATCTTAAAACCTATGTATTGATATCTGTATGTAAGTGAGTCAAGTGGGTGTAAAGCGGCATAAACACAGCAGTGAAAAGCAGCTAAACCCCATTATAAAAATCAATTACTTTTAAAAACCCGTGAAACAAAGACAGTGAAAGAGAGAAATTTTACAAAATTCGTTCAGGGGCTGTGATGCCACCTGGATTGACCATATCTAGACCCACAGCTGATTGAGACATAAGGCTGGACACTCTTGGGGCTGAGAGGTTTGGTGAGGTTGGGTGAGCAAAGGCAGACCCTTTAAAGTAATACTGCGTGGTACCCATCCCATGGGTTCCAAATCTCCAGGTTCAAGGGCATCTTCCTACATCGAAAACATGCATGAGAAACCCAGAAGATGGTACACCGTGTGATCGGGAAAGGTTTCTAAAACGCACCTCATTTCTCATCTCCTTGTGCGCGGGTTCGCCATTCCAGCTGCTTTACAAGCAATCTCCCTCCTTGGAGAATCAGCACCTTTAACCTCCTGTTCCGTACAGGTTGCAATTTGTCCTGAGGATGAACGGGAAGAGGGGGAACCAATGAGAGACTAGCTCTAGGTGTTGGGACAGGCACAGGTCACTCTATTTTCCCATCAGGAAGAAGAATTAACCACAGGCTCAGCCTGCCGCCCGTGACCAGAGTAGGGCCTGAAGCAATCCTGCGCTTTTGCGGCCAGCTCCCAAGAAAGCGAGTTGAAAAATGGAGCTCAGGGGCACTGCAATTCACAAACCTGCAGACTTATAAATGATCACTCTCGTCCACAAATATATTGAGGGAAGGCAACGAAGAGGATTTGAAAGCAAGGCAGAATTGCAGGAAACAGATTTCAGGAGGGAGATTCGAATCGCCTTTAAAGCACAGGAAAAGCGGCAAAACCTCGACAATGATGCCCTTGGCCAAAAAGGGCGTATGCGTTTTTTCCTGAATATATTCAGGAAAAAACGCATACGCCCTTTTTGGCCAACCAAGCAACCTGGAAAGGCAAATCAGCGCTACAAAGAAGTCTCGCTTCCCATCGGTCAAGAGGGCCATGCTGAATAAAGTGTCAAAACCAGAAATGCAGGACAGGCCATGGAAAAACGGGAGCCCTGCTACGCTGATGGGCAGGATGTAAATTGCCAACAGCCACTCTGGAGAAGTGTACGGTGTGTCCTGAAACATATAAAAAACTCAGCTTAGAGATCATAGGGTACTTCCACTCATGGGCGTATAAATTGGGAAAATTAAAAATCAGCAAGACACAGGCACCCCAAAGTTTAGGGCTGCTCTGTTGACAAGAACCTCCACTTCGTTACACCTTAAATATCCCAGGAAAGAGAAAAATGAATAAAGAAGTTGTGGTCCTTATGTACAATGGAATATCACTCAGCCATGAAATCAACGTCATAAGGCTAGTAGCAGCATGATGAGTGGATTTAGGTACGACGATTCTATGTGAAATAAGTCACACAGAAAAAGACACTTATCATAAGATATCACTTATAGAGGGAGTGTAAACACCGCTACCCTTGAACTGAATTACAAAACAGAACAGAGTCACACGTTTAGAAAACACACTATGGCTGCTTAACGGGAAAGGTGAGGTGGGGTGATGCATAAAACAAGGGTTTCAAATTAGCTCAGATACCGTTCCATAAACCCAATAGGTAATAGACAAGACCTACTCCTAGTTCAGTGAATTGGACTCAACACCCCCTATTCACCGCCCAAGAATATATCTGACTAGTAAGAATCTTAAAACCTATGTATTGATATCTCTCTGTAAGTGAGTCAAGTGGGTGTAAAGCGGCATAAACACAGCAGTGAAAAGCAGCTAAACCCCATTATAAAAATCAATTACTTTTAAAAACCCGTGAAACAAAGACAGTGAAAGAGAGAGAAATTCTTCCAAAATTCGTTCAGGGGCTGTGATGCCACCTGGATTGACCATATCTAGACCCACAGCTGATTGAGACATAAGGGTGGACACTCTTGGGGCTGAGAGGTTTGGTGAGGTTGGGTGAGCAAACGCAGACCCTTTAAAGTAATACTGCGTGGTAGCCATCCCATGGGTCCCAAATCTCCAGGTTCAAGGGCATCTTCCTACATCGAAAACATGCATGAGAAACCCAGAAGATGGTACACCGTGTGATCGGGAAAGGTTTCTAAAACGCACCTCATTTCTCATCTCCTTGTGCGCGGGTTCGCCATTCCAGCCGCTTTACAAGCAATCTCCCTCCTTGGAGAATCAGCACCTTTAACCTCCTGTTCCGTACAGGTTGCAATTTGTCCTGAGGATGAACGGGAAGAGGGGGAACCAATGAGAGACTAGCTCTAGGTGTTGGGACAGGCACAGGTCACTGTATTTTCCCATCAGGAAGAAGAATTAACCACAGGCTCAGCCTGCCGCCCGTGACCAGAGTAGGGCCTGAAGCAATCCTGCGCTTTTGCGGCCAGCTCCCAAGAAAGCGAGTTGAAAAATGGAGCTCAGGGGCACTGCAATTCACAAACCTGCAGACTTATAAATGATCACTCTCGTCCACAAATATATTGAGGGAAGGCAACGAAGAGGATTTGAAAGCCAGGCAGAATTGCAGGAAACAGATTTCAGGAGGGAGATTCGAATCGCCTTTAAAGCACAGGAAAAGCGGCAAAACCTCGACAATGATGCCCTTGGCCAAAAAGGGCGTATGCGTTTTTTCCTGAATATATTCAGGAAAAAACGCATACGCCCTTTTTGGCCAACCAAGCAACCTGGAAAGGCAAATCAGCGCTACAAAGAAGTCTCGCTTCCCATCGGTCAAAAGGGCCATGCTGAATAAAGTGTCAAAACCAGAAATGCAGGACAGGCCATGGAGAAACGGGAGCCTTGCTACGCTGATGGACAGGATGTAAATTGACAACAGCCACTCTGGAGAAGTGTACCGTGTGTCCTGAAACATCTAAAAAACTCAGCTTAGAGAGCATAGGGCACTTCCACTTATGGGCTTATAAATTGGGAAAACTAAAAATCAGCAAGACACAGGCACCCCAAAGTTTAGGGCTGCTCTGTTGACAAGAACCTCCACTTCGTTACACCTTTAATATCCCAGGAAAGAGAAAAATGGATAAAGAAGTTGTGGTCCTTATGTACAATGGAATATCACTCAGCCATGAAATCAACGTCATAAGGCTAGCAGCAGGATGATGAGTGGATTTAGGTACGACGATTCTACGTGAAATAAGTCACACAGAAAAAGACACTTATCATAAGATATCACTTATAGAGGGAGTGTAAACACCGCTACCCTTGAACTGAATTACAAAACGGAACAGAGTCACACGTTTAGAAAACACACTATGGCTGCTTAACGGGAAAGGTGAGGTGGGGTGATGCATAAAACAAGGGTTTCAAATTAGCTCAGATACCGTTCCATAAACCCAATAGGTAATAGACAAGACTTACTCCTAGCTCAGTGAATTGGACTCAACACCCCCTATTCACCGCCCAAGAATATATCTGACTAGTAAGAATCTTAAAACCTATGTATTGATATTTCTCTGTAAGTGAGTCAAGTGGGTGTAAAGCAGCATAAACACAGCAGTGAAAAGCAGCTAAACCCCATTATAAAAATCAATTACTTTTAAAAACCCGTGAAACAAAGACAGTGAAAGAGAGAGAAATTCTTCCAAAATTCGTTCAGGGGCTGTGATGCCACCTGGATTGACCATATCTAGACCCACAGCTGATTGAGACATAAGGCTGGACACTCTTGGGGCTGAGAGGTTTGGTGAGGTTGGGTGAGCAAAGGCAGACCCTTTAAAGTAATGCTGCGTGGTACCCATCCCATGGGTCCCAAATCTCCAGGTTCAAGGGCATCTTCCTACATCGAAAACATGCATGAGAAACCCAGAAGATGGTACACCGTGTGATCGGGAAAGGTTTCTAAAACGCACCTCATTTCTCATCTCCTTGTGCGCGGGTTCGCCATTCCAGCCGCTTTACAAGCAATCTCCCTCCTTGGAGAATCAGCACCTTTAACCTCCTGTTCCGTACAGGTTGCAATTTGTCCTGAGGATGAACGGGAAGAGGGGGAACCAATGAGAGACTAGCTCTAGGTGTTGGGACAGGCACAGGTCACTCTATTTTCCCATCAGGAAGAAGAATTAACCACAGGCTCAGCCTGCCGCCCATGACCAGAGTAGGGCCTGAAGCAATCCTGCGCTTTTGCGGCCAGCTCCCAAGAAAGCGAGTTGAAAAATGGAGCTCAGGGGCACTGCAATTCACAAACCTGCAGACTTATAAATGATCACTCTCGTCCACAAATATATTGAGGGAAGGCAACGAAGAGGATTTGAAAGCAAGGCAGAATTGCAGGAAACAGATTTCAGGAGGGAGATTCGAATCGCCTTTAAAGCACAGGAAAAGCGGCAAAACCTCGACAATGATGCCCTTGGCCAAAAAGGGCGTATGCGTTTTTTCCTGAATATATTCAGGAAAAAACGCATACGCCCTTTTTGGCCAACCAAGCAACCTGGAAAGGCAAATCAGCGCTACAAAGAAGTCTCGCTTCCCATCGGTCAAGAGGGCCATGCTGAATAAAGTGTCAAAACCAGAAATGCAGGACAGGCCATGGAAAAACGGGAGCCTTGCTACGCTGATGGGCAGGATGTAAATTGCCAACAGCCACTCTGGAGAAGTGTACGGTGTATCCTGAAACATATAAAAAACTCAGCTTAGAGATCATAGGGTACTT
Source organism: Balaenoptera physalus (assembly GCF_965194825.1). Lineage (NCBI taxonomy): Eukaryota > Metazoa > Chordata > Mammalia > Artiodactyla > Balaenopteridae > Balaenoptera > Balaenoptera physalus. Next base: position 29,819,170 of record NC_138887.1, on the reverse strand, counting down.
CCACTCATGGGCGTATAAATTGGGAAAATTAAAAATCAGCAAGACACAGGCACCCCAAAGTTTAGGGCTGCTCTGTTGACAAGAACCTCCACTTCGTTACACCTTAAATATCCCAGGAAAGAGAAAAATGAATAAAGAAGTTGTGGTCCTTATGTACAATGGAATATCACTCAGCCATGAAATCAACGTCATAAGGCTAGTAGCAGCATGATGAGTGGATTTAGGTACGACGATTCTATGTGAAATAAGTCACACAGAAAAAGACACTTATCATAAGATATCACTTATAGAGGGAGTGTAAACACCGCTACCCTTGAACTGAATTACAAAACAGAACAGAGTCACACGTTTAGAAAACACACTATGGCTGCTTAACGGGAAAGGTGAGGTGGGGTGATGCATAAAACAAGGGTTTCAAATTAGCTCAGATACCGTTCCATAAACCCAATAGGTAATAGACAAGACCTACTCCTAGTTCAGTGAATTGGACTCAACACCCCCTATTCACCGCCCAAGAATATATCTGACTAGTAAGAATCTTAAAACCTATGTATTGATATCTCTCTGTAAGTGAGTCAAGTGGGTGTAAAGCGGCATAAACACAGCAGTGAAAAGCAGCTAAACCCCATTATAAAAATCAATTACTTTTAAAAACCCGTGAAACAAAGACAGTGAAGGAGAGAGAAATTCTTCCAAATTTCGTTCAGGGGCTGTGATGCCACCTGGATTGACCATATCTAGACCCACAGCTGATTGAGACATAAGGCTGGACACTCTTGGGGCTGAGAGGTTTGGTGAGGTTGGGTGAGCAAACGCAGACCCTTTAAAGTAATACTGCGTGGTACCCATCCCATGGGTCCCAAATCTCCAGGTTCAAGGGCATCTTCCTACATCGAAAACATGCATGAGAAACCCAGAAGATGGTACACCGTGTGATCGGGAAAGGTTTCTAAAACGCACCTCATTTCTCATCTCCTTGTGCGCGGGTTCGCCATTCCAGCCGCTTTACAAGCAATCTCCCTCCTTGGAGAATCAGCACCTTTAACCTCCTGTTCCGTACAGGTTGCAATTTGTCCTGAGGATGAACGGGAAGAGGGGGAACCAATGAGAGACTAGCTCTAGGTGTTGGGACAGGCACAGGTCACTGTATTTTCCCATCAGGAAGAAGAATTAACCACAGGCTCAGCCTGCCGCCCGTGACCAGAGGAGGGCCTGAAGCAATCCTGCGCTTTTGCGGCGAGCTCCCAAGAAAGCAAGTTGAAAAATGGAGCTCAGGGGCACTGCAATTCACAAACCTGCAGACTTATAAATGATCACTCTCGTCCAAAAATATATTGAGGGAAGGCAACGAAGAGGATTTGAAAGCAAGGCAGAATTGCAGGAAACAGATTTCAGGAGGGAGATTCGAATCGCCTTTAAAGCACAGGAAAAGCGGCAAAACCTCGACAATGATGCCCTTGGCCAAAAAGGGCGTATGCGTTTTTTCCTGAATATATTCAGGAAAAAACGCATACGCCTTTTTGGCCAACCAAGCAACCTGGAAAGGCAAATCAGCGCTACAAAGAAGTCTCGCTTCCCATCGGTCAAGAGGGCCATGCTGAATAAAGTGTCAAAACCAGAAATGCAGGACAGGCCATGGAGAAACGGGAGCCTTGCTACGCTGATGGGCAGGATGTAAATTGCCAACAGCCACTCTGGAGAAGTGTACGGTGTGTCCTGAAACATATAAAAAACTCAGCTTACAAATCATAGGGTACTTCCACTCATGGGCGTATAAATTGGGAAAACTAAAAATCAGCAAGACACAGGCACCCCAAAGTTTAGGGCTGCTCTGTTGACAAGAACCTCCACTTCGTTACACCTTAAATATCCCAGGAAAGAGAAAAATGAATAAAGAAGTTGTGGTCCTTATGTACAATGGAATATCATTCAGCCATGAAATCAACGTCATAAGGCTAGTAGCAGCATGATGAGTGGATTTAGGTACGACGATTCTATGTGAAATAAGTCACACAGAAAAAGACACTTATCATAAGATATCACTTATAGAGGGAGTGTAAACACCGCTACCCTTGAACTGAATTACAAAACAGAACAGAGTCACACGTTTAGAAAACACACTATGGCTGCTTAACGGGAAAGGTGAGGTGGGGTGATGCATAAAACAAGGGTTTCAAATTAGCTCAGATACCGTTCCATAAACCCAATAGGTAATAGACAAGACCTACTCCTAGTTCAGTGAATTGGACTCAACACCCCCTATTCACCGCCCAAGAATATATCTGACTAGTAAGAATCTTCAAACCTATGTATTGATATCTCTCTGTAAGTGAGTCAAGTGGGTGTAAAGCGGCATAAACACAGCAGTGAAAAGCAGCTAAACCCCATTATAAAAATCAATTACTTTTAAAAACCCGTGAAACAAAGACAGTGAAAGAGAGAGAAATTCTTCCAAAATTCGTTCAGGGGCTGTGATGCCACCTGGATTGACCATATCTAGACCCACAGCTGATTGAGACGTAAGGCTGGACACTCTTGGGGCTGAGAGGTTTGGTGAGGTTGGGTGAGCAAAGGCAGACCCTTTAAAGTAATACTGCGTGGTACCCATCCCATGGGTCCCAAATCTCCAGGTTCAAGGGCATCTTCCTACATCGAAAACATGCATGAGAAACCCAGAAGATGGTACACCGTGTGATCGGGAAAGGTTTCTAAAACGCACCTCATTTCTCAACTCCTTGTGCGCGGGCTCGCCATTCCAGCCGCTTTCCAAGCAATCTCCCTCCTTGGAGAATCAGCACCTTTAACCTCCTGTTCCGTACAGGTTGCAATTTGTCCTGAGGATGAACGGGAAGAGGGGGAACCAATGAGAGACTAGCTCTAGGTGTTGGGACAGGCACAGGTCACTGTATTTTCCCATCAGGAAGAAGAATTAACCACAGGCTCAGCCTGCCGCCCGTGACCAGAGGAGGGCCTGAAGCAATCCTGCGCTTTTGCGGCCAGCTCCCAAGAAAGCGAGTTGAAAAATGGAGCTCAGGGGCACTGCAATTCACAAACCTGCAGACTTATAAATGATCACTCTCGTCCACAAATATATTGAGGGAAGGCAACGAAGAGGATTTGAAAGCAAGGCAGAATTGCAGGAAACAGATTTCAGGAGGGAGATTCGAATCGCCTTTAAAGCACAGGAAAAGCGGCAAAACCTCGACAATGATGCCCTTGGCCAAAAAGGGCGTATGCGTTTTTTCCTGAATATATTCAGGAAAAAACGCATACGCTCTTTTTGGCCAACCAAGCAACCTGGAAAGGCAAATCAGCGCTACAAAGAAGTCTCGCTTCCCATCGGTCAAGAGGGCCATGCTGAATAAAGTGTCAAAACCAGAAATGCAGGACAGGCCATGGAGAAACGGGAGCCTTGCTATGCTGATGGGCAGGATGTAAATTGCCAACAGCCACTCTGGAGAAGTGTACGGTGTGTCCTGAAACATATAAAAAACTCAGCTTAGAGATCATAGGGTACTTCCACTCATGGGCGTATAAATTGGGAAAACTAAAAATCAGCAAGACACAGGCACCCCAAAGTTTAGGGCTGCTCTGTTGACAAGAACCTCCACTTCGTTACACCTTAAATATCCCAGGAAAGAGAAAAATGAATAAAGAAGTTGTGGTCCTTATGTACAATGGAATATCACTCAGCCATGAAATCAACGTCATAAGGCTAGTAGCAGCATGATGAGTGGATTTAGGTACGACGATTCTATGTGAAATAAGTCACACAGAAAAAGACACTTATCATAAGATATCACTTATAGAGGGAGTGTAAACACCGCTACCCTTGAACTGAATTACAAAACAGAACAGAGTCACACGTTTAGAAAACACACTATGGCTGCTTAACGGGAAAGGTGAGGTGGGGTGATGCATAAAACAAGGGTTTCAAATTAGCTCAGATACCGTTCCATAAACCCAATAGGTAATAGACAAGACCTACTCCTAGTTCAGTGAATTGGACTCAACACCCCCTATTCACCGCCCAAGAATATATCTGACTAGTAAGAATCTTCAAACCTATGTATTGATATCTCTCTGTAAGTGAGTCAAGTGGGTGTAAAGCGGCATAAACACAGCAGTGAAAAGCAGCTAAACCCCATTATAAAAATCAATTACTTTTAAAAACCCGTGAAACAAAGACAGTGAAAGAGAGAGAAATTCTTCCAAAATTCGTTCAGGGGCTGTGATGCCACCTGGATTGACCATATCTAGACCCACAGCTGATTGAGACATAAGGCTGGACACTCTTGGGGCTGAGAGGTTTGGTGAGGTTGGGTGAGCAAACGCAGACCCTTTAAAGTAATACTGCGTGGTACCCATCCCATGGGTCCCAAATCTCCAGGTTCAAGGGCATCTTCCTACATCGAAAACATGCATGAGAAACCCAGAAGATGGTACACCGTGTGATCGGGAAAGGTTTCTAAAACGCACCTCATTTCTCATCTCCTTGTGCGCGGGTTCGCCATTCCAGCCGCTTTACAAGCAATCTCCCTCCTTGGAGAATCAGCACCTTTAACCTCCTGTTCCGTACAGGTTGCAATTTGTCCTGAGGATGAACGGGAAGAGGGGGAACCAATGAGAGACTAGCTCTAGGTGTTGGGACAGGCACAGGTCACTCTATTTTCCCATCAGGAAGAAGAATTAACCACAGGCTCAGCCTGCCGCCCGTGACCAGAGGAGGGCCTGAAGCAATCCTGCGCTTTTGCGGCCAGCTGCCAAGAAAGCGAGTTGAAAAATGGAGCTCAGGGGCACTGCAATTCACAAACCTGCAGACTTATAAATGATCACTCTCGTCCAAAAATATATTGAGGGAAGGCAACGAAGAGGATTTGAAAGCAAGGCAGAATTGCAGGAAACAGATTTCAGGAGGGAGATTCGAATCGCCTTTAAAGCACAGGAAAAGCGGCAAAACCTCGACAATGATGCCCTTGGCCAAAAAGGGCGTATGCGTTTTTTCCTGAATATATTCAGGAAAAAACGCATACGCCCTTTTTGGCCAACCAAGCAACCTGGAAAGGCAAATCAGCGCTACAAAGAAGTCTCGCTTCCCATCGGTCAAGAGGGCCATGCTGAATAAAGTGTCAAAACCAGAAATGCAGGACAGGCCATGGAGAAACGGGAGCCTTGCTACGCTGATGGGCAGGATGTAAATTGCCAACAGCCACTCTGGAGAAGTGTACGGTGTGTCCTGAAACATATAAAAAACTCAGCTTAGAGATCATAGGGTACTTCCACTCATGGGCGTATAAATTGGGAAAACTAAAAATCAGCAAGACACAGGCACCCCAAAGTTTAGGGCTGCTCTGTTGACAAGAACCTCAACTTCGTTACACCTTAAATATCCCAGGAAAGAGAAAAATGAATAAAGAAGTTGTGGTCCTTATGTACAATGGAATATCACTCAGCCATGAAATCAACGTCATAAGGCTAGTAGCAGCATGATGAGTGGATTTAGGTACGACGATTCTATGTGAAATAAGTCACACAGAAAAAGACACTTATCATAAGATATCACTTATAGAGGGAGTGTAAACACCGCTACCCTTGAACTGAATTACAAAACAGAACAGAGTCACACGTTTAGAAAACACACTATGGCTGCTTAACGGGAAAGGTGAGGTGGGGTGATGCATAAAACAAGGGTTTCAAATTAGCTCAGATACCGTTCCATAAACCCAATAGGTAATAGACAAGACCTACTCCTAGTTCAGTGAATTGGACTCAACACCCCCTATTCACCGCCCAAGAATATATCTGACTAGTAAGAATCTTAAAACCTATGTATTGATATCTCTCTGTAAGTGAGTCAAGTGGGTGTAAAGCGGCATAAACAGAGCAGTGAAAAGCAGCTAAACCCCATTATAAAAATCAATTACTTTTAAAAACCCGTGAAACAAAGACAGTGAAAGAGAGAGAAATTCTTCCAAAATTCGTTCAGGGGCTGTGATGCCACCTGGATTGACCATATCTAGACCCACAGCTGATTGAGACATAAGGCTGGACACTCTTGGGGCTGAGAGGTTTGGTGAGGTTGGGTGAGCAAACGCAGACCCTTTAAAGTAATACTGCGTGGTACCCATCCCATGGGTCCCAAATCTCCAGGTTCAAGGGCATCTTCCTACATCGAAAACATGCATGAGAAACCCAGAAGATGGTACACCGTGTGATCGGGAAAGGTTTCTAAAACGCACCTCATTTCTCATCTCCTTGTGCGCGGGTTCGCCATTCCAGCTGCTTTACAAGCAATCTCCCTCCTTGGAGAATCAGCACCTTTAACCTCCTGTTCCGTACAGGTTGCAATTTGTCCTGAGGATGAACGGGAAGAGGGGGAACCAATGAGAGACTAGCTCTAGGTGTTGGGACAGGCACAGGTCACTGTATTTTCCCATCAGGAAGAAGAATTAACCACAGGCTCAGCCTGCCGCCCGTGACCAGAGTAGGGCCTGAAGCAATCCTGCGCTTTTGCGGCCAGCTCCCAAGAAAGCGAGTTGAAAAATGGAGCTCAGGGGCACTGCAATTCACAAACCTGCAGACTTATAAATGATCACTCTCGTCCAGAAATATATTGAGGGAAGGCAACGAAGAGGATTTGAAAGCAAGGCAGAATTGCAGGAAACAGATTTCAGGAGGGAGATTCGAATCGCCTTTAAAGCACAGGAAAAGCGGCAAAACCTCGACAATGATGCCCTTGGCCAAAAAGGGCGCATGCGTTTTTTCCTGAATATATTCAGGAAAAAACGAATACGCCCTTTTTGGCCAACCAAGCAACCTGGAAAGGCAAATCAGCGCTACAAAGAAGTCTCGCTTCCCATCGGTCAAAAGGGCCATGCTGAATAAAGTGTCAAAACCAGAAATGCAGGACAGGCCATGGAGAAACGGGAGCCTTGCTACGCTGATGGACAGGATGTAAGTTGACAACAGCCACTCTGGAGAAGTGTACCGTGTGTCCTGAAACATCTAAAAAACTCAGCTTAGAGAGCATAGGGCACTTCCACTTATGGGCTTATAAATTGGGAAAACTAAAAATCAGCAAGACACAGGCACCCCAAAGTTTAGGGCTGCTCTGTTGACAAGAACCTCCACTTCGTTACACCTTAAATATCCCAGGAAAGAGAAAAATGGATAAAGAAGTTGTGGTCCTTATGTACAATGGAATATCACTCAGCCATGAAATCAACGTCATAAGGCTAGCAGCAGGATGATGAGTGGATTTAGGTACGACGATTCTACGTGAAATAAGTCACACAGAAAAAGACACTTATCATAAGATATCACTTATAGAGGGAGTGTAAACACCGCTACCCTTGAACTGAATTACAAAACAGAACAGAGTGACACGTTTAGAAAACACACTATGGCTGCTTAACGGGAAAGGTGAGGTGGGGTGATGCATAAAACAAGGGTTTCAAATTAGCTCAGATACCGTTCCATAAACCCAATAGGTAATAGACAAGACTTACTCCTAGCTCAGTGAATTGGACTCAACACCCCCTATTCACCGCCCAAGAATATATCTGACTAGTAAGAATCTTAAAACCTATGTATTGATATCTGTATGTAAGTGAGTCAAGTGGGTGTAAAGCGGCATAAACACAGCAGTGAAAAGCAGCTAAACCCCATTATAAAAATCAATTACTTTTAAAAACCCGTGAAACAAAGACAGTGAAAGAGAGAAATTTTACAAAATTCGTTCAGGGGCTGTGATGCCACCTGGATTGACCATATCTAGACCCACAGCTGATTGAGACATAAGGCTGGACACTCTTGGGGCTGAGAGGTTTGGTGAGGTTGGGTGAGCAAAGGCAGACCCTTTAAAGTAATACTGCGTGGTACCCATCCCATGGGTCCCAAATCTCCAGGTTCAAGGGCATCTTCCTACATCGAAAACATGCATGAGAAACCCAGAAGATGGTACACCGTGTGATCGGGAAAGGTTTCTAAAACGCACCTCATTTCTCATCTCCTTGTGCGCGGGTTCGCCATTCCAGCTGCTTTACAAGCAATCTCCCTCCTTGGAGAATCAGCACCTTTAACCTCCTGTTCCGTACAGGTTGCAATTTGTCCTGAGGATGAACGGGAAGAGGGGGAACCAATGAGAGACTAGCTCTAGGTGTTGGGACAGGCACAGGTCACTCTATTTTCCCATCAGGAAGAAGAATTAACCACAGGCTCAGCCTGCCGCCCGTGACCAGAGTAGGGCCTGAAGCAATCCTGCGCTTTTGCGGCCAGCTCCCAAGAAAGCGAGTTGAAAAATGGAGCTCAGGGGCACTGCAATTCACAAACCTGCAGACTTATAAATGATCACTCTCGTCCACAAATATATTGAGGGAAGGCAACGAAGAGGATTTGAAAGCAAGGCAGAATTGCAGGAAACAGATTTCAGGAGGGAGATTCGAATCGCCTTTAAAGCACAGGAAAAGCGGCAAAACCTCGACAATGATGCCCTTGGCCAAAAAGGGCGTATGCGTTTTTTCCTGAATATATTCAGGAAAAAACGCATACGCCCTTTTTGGCCAACCAAGCAACCTGGAAAGGCAAATCAGCGCTACAAAGAAGTCTCGCTTCCCATCGGTCAAGAGGGCCATGCTGAATAAAGTGTCAAAACCAGAAATGCAGGACAGGCCATGGAAAAACGGGAGCCTTGCTACGCTGATGGGCAGGATGTAAATTGCCAACAGCCACTCTGGAGAAGTGTACGGTGTGTCCTGAAACATATAAAAAACTCAGCTAAGAAATAATAGGGTACTTCCACTCATGGGCGTATAAATTGGGAAAATTAAAAATCAGCAAGACACAGGCACCCCAAAGTTTAGGGCTGCTCTGTTGACAAGAACCTCCACTTCGTTACACCTTAAATATCCCAGGAAAGAGAAAAATGAATAAAGAAGTTGTGGTCCTTATGTACAATGGAATATCACTCAGCCATGAAATCAACGTCATAAGGCTAGTAGCAGCATGATGAGTGGATTTAGGTACGACGATTCTATGTGAAATAAGTCACACAGAAAAAGACACTTATCATAAGATATCACTTATAGAGGGAGTGTAAACACCGCTACCCTTGAACTGAATTACAAAACAGAACAGAGTCACACGTTTAGAAAACACACTATGGCTGCTTAACGGGAAAGGTGAGGTGGGGTGATGCATAAAACAAGGGTTTCAAATTAGCTCAGATACCGTTCCATAAACCCAATAGGTAATAGACAAGACCTACTCCTAGTTCAGTGAATTGGACTCAACACCCCCTATTCACCGCCCAAGAATATATCTGACTAGTAAGAATCTTAAAACCTATGTATTGATATCTCTCTGTAAGTGAGTCAAGTGGGTGTAAAGCGGCATAAACACAGCAGTGAAAAGCAGCTAAACCCCATTATAAAAATCAATTACTTTTAAAAACCCGTGAAACAAAGACAGTGAAAGAGAGAGAAATTCTTCCAAAATTCGTTCAGGGGCTGTGATGCCACCTGGATTGACCATATCTAGACCCACAGCTGATTGAGACATAAGGGTGGACACTCTTGGGGCTGAGAGGTTTGGTGAGGTTGGGTGAGCAAACGCAGACCCTTTAAAGTAATACTGCGTGGTAGCCATCCCATGGGTCCCAAATCTCCAGGTTCAAGGGCATCTTCCTACATCGAAAACATGCATGAGAAACCCAGAAGATGGTACACCGTGTGATCGGGAAAGGTTTCTAAAACGCACCTCATTTCTCATCTCCTTGTGCGCGGGTTCGCCATTCCAGCCGCTTTACAAGCAATCTCCCTCCTTGGAGAATCAGCACCTTTAACCTCCTGTTCCGTACAGGTTGCAATTTGTCCTGAGGATGAACGGGAAGAGGGGGAACCACTGAGAGACTAGCTCTAGGTGTTGGGACAGGCACAGGTCACTGTATTTTCCCATCAGGAAGAAGAATTAACCACAGGCTCAGCCTGCCGCCCGTGACCAGAGTAGGGCCTGAAGCAATCCTGCGCTTTTGCGGCCAGCTCCCAAGAAAGCGAGTTGAAAAATGGAGCTCAGGGGCACTGCAATTCACAAACCTGCAGACTTATAAATGATCACTCTCGTCCACAAATATATTGAGGGAAGGCAACGAAGAGGATTTGAAAGCCAGGCAGAATTGCAGGAAACAGATTTCAGGAGGGAGATTCGAATCGCCTTTAAAGCACAGGAAAAGCGGCAAAACCTCGACAATGATGCCCTTGGCCAAAAAGGGCGTATGCGTTTTTTCCTGAATATATTCAGGAAAAAACGCATACGCCCTTTTTGGCCAACCAAGCAACCTGGAAAGGCAAATCAGCGCTACAAAGAAGTCTCGCTTCCCATCGGTCAAAAGGGCCATGCTGAATAAAGTGTCAAAACCAGAAATGCAGGACAGGCCATGGAGAAACGGGAGCCTTGCTACGCTGATGGACAGGATGTAAATTGACAACAGCCACTCTGGAGAAGTGTACCGTGTGTCCTGAAACATCTTAAAAACTCAGCTTAGAGAGCATAGGGCACTTCCACTTATGGGCTTATAAATTGGGAAAACTAAAAATCAGCAAGACACAGGCACCCCAAAGTTTAGGGCGGCTCTGTTGACAAGAACCTCCACTTCGTTACACCTTTAATATCCCAGGAAAGAGAAAAATGGATAAAGAAGTTGTGGTCCTTATGTACAATGGAATATCACTCAGCCATGAAATCAACGTCATAAGGCTAGCAGCAGGATGATGAGTGGATTTAGGTACGACGATTCTACGTGAAATAAGTCACACAGAAAAAGACACTTATCATAAGATATCACTTATAGAGGGAGTGTAAACACCGCTACCCTTGAACTGAATTACAAAACGGAACAGAGTCACACGTTTAGAAAACACACTATGGCTGCTTAACGGGAAAGGTGAGGTGGGGTGATGCATAAAACAAGGGTTTCAAATTAGCTCAGATACCGTTCCATAAACCCAATAGGTAATAGACAAGACTTACTCCTAGCTCAGTGAATTGGACTCAACACCCCCTATTCACCGCCCAAGAATATATCTGACTAGTAAGAATCTTAAAACCTATGTATTGATATTTCTCTGTAAGTGAGTCAAGTGGGTGTAAAGCAGCATAAACACAGCAGTGAAAAGCAGCTAAACCCCATTATAAAAATCAATTACTTTTAAAAACCCGTGAAACAAAGACAGTGAAAGAGAGAGAAATTCTTCCAAAATTCGTTCAGGGGCTGTGATGCCACCTGGATTGACCATATCTAGACCCACAGCTGATTGAGACATAAGGCTGGACACTCTTGGGGCTGAGAGGTTTGGTGAGGTTGGGTGAGCAAAGGCAGACCCTTTAAAGTAATACTGCGTGGTACCCATCCCATGGGTCCCAAATCTCCAGGTTCAAGGGCATCTTCCTACATCGAAAACATGCATGAGAAACCCAGAAGATGGTACACCGTGTGATCGGGAAAGGTTTCTAAAACGCACCTCATTTCTCATCTCCTTGTGCGCGGGTTCGCCATTCCAGCTGCTTTACAAGCAATCTCCCTCCTTGGAGAATCAGCACCTTTAACCTCCTGTTCCGTACAGGTTGCAATTTGTCCTGAGGATGAACGGGAAGAGGGGGAACCAATGAGAGACTAGCTCTAGGTGTTGGGACAGGCACAGGTCACTCTATTTTCCCATCAGGAAGAAGAATTAACCACAGGCTCAGCCTGCCGCCCGTGACCAGAGTAGGGCCTGAAGCAATCCTGCGCTTTTGCGGCCAGCTCCCAAGAAAGCGAGTTGAAAAATGGAGCTCAGGGGCACTGCAATTCACAAACCTGCAGACTTATAAATGATCACTCTCGTCCACAAATATATTGAGGGAAGGCAACGAAGAGGATTTGAAAGCAAGGCAGAATTGCAGGAAACAGATTTCAGGAGGGAGATTCGAATCGCCTTTAAAGCACAGGAAAAGCGGCAAAACCTCGACAATGATGCCCTTGGCCAAAAAGGGCGTATGCGTTTTTTCCTGAATATATTCAGGAAAAAACGCATACGCACTTTTTGGCCAACCAAGCAACCTGGAAAGGCAAATCAGCGCTACAAAGAAGTCTCGCTTCCCATCGGTCAAGAGGGCCATGCTGAATAAAGTGTCAAAACCAGAAATGCAGGACAGGCCATGGAAAAACGGGAGCCTTGCTACGCTGATGGGCAGGATGTAAATTGCCAACAGCCACTCTGGAGAAGTGTACGGTGTGTCCTGAAACATATAAAAAACTCAGCTTAGAGATCATAGGGTACTTCCACTCATGGGCGTATAAATTGGGAAAATTAAAAATCAGCAAGACACAGGCACCCCAAAGTTTAGGGCTGCTCTGTTGACAAGAACCTCCACTTCGTTACACCTTAAATATCCCAGGAAAGAGAAAAATGAATAAAGAAGTTGTGGTCCTTATGTACAATGGAATATCACTCAGCCATGAAATCAACGTCATAAGGCTAGTAGCAGCATGATGAGTGGATTTAGGTACGACGATTCTATGTGAAATAAGTCACACAGAAAAAGACACTTATCATAAGATATCACTTATAGAGGGAGTGTAAACACCGCTACCCTTGAACTGAATTACAAAACAGAACAGAGTCACACGTTTAGAAAACACACTATGGCTGCTTAACGGGAAAGGTGAGGTGGGGTGATGCATAAAACAAGGGTTTCAAATTAGCTCAGATACCGTTCCATAAACCCAATAGGTAATAGACAAGACCTACTCCTAGTTCAGTGAATTGGACTCAACACCCCCTATTCACCGCCCAAGAATATATCTGACTAGTAAGAATCTTAAAACCTATGTATTGATATCTCTCTGTAAGTGAGTCAAGTGGGTGTAAAGCGGCATAAACACAGCAGTGAAAAGCAGCTAAACCCCATTATAAAAATCAATTACTTTTAAAAACCCGTGAAACAAAGACAGTGAAAGAGAGAGAAATTCTTCCAAAATTCGTTCAGGGGCTGTGATGCCACCTGGATTGACCATATCTAGACCCACAGCTGATTGAGACATAAGGGTGGACACTCTTGGGGCTGAGAGGTTTGGTGAGGTTGGGTGAGCAAACGCAGACCCTTTAAAGTAATACTGCGTGGTAGCCATCCCATGGGTCCCAAATCTCCAGGTTCAAGGGCATCTTCCTACATCGAAAACATGCATGAGAAACCCAGAAGATGGTACACCGTGTGATCTTGAAAGGTTTCTAAAACGCACCTCATTTCTCATCTCCTTGTGCGCGGGTTCGCCATTCCAGCCGCTTTACAAGCAATCTCCCTCCTTGGAGAATCAGCACCTTTAACCTCCTGTTCCGTACAGGTTGCAATTTGTCCTGAGGATGAACGGGAAGAGGGGGAACCAATGAGAGACTAGCTCTAGGTGTTGGGACAGGCACAGGTCACTGTATTTTCCCATCAGGAAGAAGAATTAACCACAGGCTCAGCCTGCCGCCCGTGACCAGAGTAGGGCCTGAAGCAATCCTGCGCTTTTGCGGCCAGCTCCCAAGAAAGCGAGTTGAAAAATGGAGCTCAGGGGCACTGCAATTCACAAACCTGCAGACTTATAAATGATCACTCTCGTCCACAAATATATTGAGGGAAGGCAACGAAGAGGATTTGAAAGCCAGGCAGAATTGCAGGAAACAGATTTCAGGAGGGAGATTCGAATCGCCTTTAAAGCACAGGAAAAGCGGCAAAACCTCGACAATGATGCCCTTGGCCAAAAAGGGCGTATGCGTTTTTTCCTGAATATATTCAGGAAAAAACGCATACGCCCTTTTTGGCCAACCAAGCAACCTGGAAAGGCAAATCAGCGCTACAAAGAAGTCTCGCTTCCCATCGGTCAAAAGGGCCATGCTGAATAAAGTGTCAAAACCAGAAATGCAGGACAGGCCATGGAGAAACGGGAGCCTTGCTACGCTGATGGACAGGATGTAAATTGACAACAGCCACTCTGGAGAAGTGTACCGTGTGTCCTGAAACATCTTAAAAACTCAGCTTAGAGAGCATAGGGCACTTCCACTTATGGGCTTATAAATTGGGAAAACTAAAAATCAGCAAGACACAGGCACCCCAAAGTTTAGGGCGGCTCTGTTGACAAGAACCTCCACTTCGTTACACCTTTAATATCCCAGGAAAGAGAAAAATGGATAAAGAAGTTGTGGTCCTTATGTACAATGGAATATCACTCAGCCATGAAATCAACGTCATAAGGCTAGTAGCAGCATGATGAGTGGATTTAGGTACGACGATTCTATGTGAAATAAGTCACACAGAAAAAGACACTTATCATAAGATATCACTTATAGAGGGAGTGTAAACACCGCTACCCTTGAACTGAATTACAAAACAGAACAGAGTCACACGTTTAGAAAACACACTATGGCTGCTTAACGGGAAAGGTGAGGTGGGGTGATGCATAAAACAAGGGTTTCAAATTAGCTCAGATACCGTTCCATAAACCCAATAGGTAATAGACAAGACCTACTCCTAGTTCAGTGAATTGGACTCAACACCCCCTATTCACCGCCCAAGAATATATCTGACTAGTAAGAATCTTAAAACCTATGTATTGATATCTCTCTGTAAGTGAGTCAAGTGGGTGTAAAGCGGCATAAACACAGCAGTGAAAAGCAGCTAAACCCCATTATAAAAATCAATTACTTTTAAAAACCCGTGAAACAAAGACAGTGAAAGAGAGAGAAATTCTTCCAAAATTCGTTCAGGGGCTGTGATGCCACCTGGATTGACCATATCTAGACCCACAGCTGATTGAGACATAAGGCTGGACACTCTTGGGGCTGAGAGGTTTGGTGAGGTTGGGTGAGCAAACGCAGACCCTTTAAAGTAATACTGCGTGGTAGCCATCCCATGGGTCCCAAATCTCCAGGTTCAAGGGCATCTTCCTACATCGAAAACATGCATGAGAAACCCAGAAGATGGTACACCGTGTGATCGGGAAAGGTTTCTAAAACGCACCTCATTTCTCATCTCCTTGGGCGCGGGTTCGCCATTCCAGCCGCTTTACAAGCAATCTCCCTCCTTGGAGAATCAGCACCTTTAACCTCCTGTTCCGTACAGGTTGCAATTTGTCCTGAGGATGAACGGGAAGAGGGGGAACCAATGAGAGACTAGCTCTAGGTGTTGGGACAGGCACAGGTCACTGTATTTTCCCATCAGGAAGAAGAATTAACCACAGGCTCAGCCTGCCGCCCGTGACCAGAGTAGGGCCTGAAGCAATCCTGCGCTTTTGCGGCCAGCTCCCAAGAAAGCGAGTTGAAAAATGGAGCTCAGGGGCACTGCAATTCACAAACCTGCAGACTTATAAATGATCACTCTCGTCCACAAATATATTGAGGGAAGGCAACGAAGAGGATTTGAAAGCCAGGCAGAATTGCAGGAAACAGATTTCAGGAGGGAGATTCGAATCGCCTTTAAAGCACAGGAAAAGCGGCAAAACCTCGACAATGATGCCCTTGGCCAAAAAGGGCGTATGCGTTTTTTCCTGAATATATTCAGGAAAAAACGCATACGCCCTTTTTGGCCAACCAAGCAACCTGGAAAGGCAAATCAGCGCTACAAAGAAGTCTCGCTTCCCATCGGTCAAAAGGGCCATGCTGAATAAAGTGTCAAAACCAGAAATGCAGGACAGGCCATGGAGAAACGGGAGCCTTGCTACGCTGATGGACAGGATGTAAATTGACAACAGCCACTCTGGAGAAGTGTACCGTGTGTCCTGAAACATCTAAAAAACTCAGCTTAGAGAGCATAGGGCACTTCCACTTATGGGCTTATAAATTGGGAAAACTAAAAATCAGCAAGACACAGGCACCCCAAAGTTTAGGGCTGCTCTGTTGACAAGAACCTCCACTTCGTTACACCTTTAATATCCCAGGAAAGAGAAAAATGGATAAAGAAGTTGTGGTCCTTATGTACAATGGAATATCACTCAGCCATGAAATCAACGTCATAAGGCTAGCAGCAGGATGATGAGTGGATTTAGGTACGACGTTTCTACGTGAAATAAGTCACACAGAAAAAGACACTTATCATAAGATATCACTTATAGAGGGAGTGTAAACACCGCTACCCTTGAACTGAATTACAAAACGGAACAGAGTCACACGTTTAGAAAACACACTATGGCTGCTTAACGGGAAAGGTGAGGTGGGGTGATGCATAAAACAAGGGTTTCAAATTAGCTCAGATACCGTTCCATAAACCCAATAGGTAATAGACAAGACTTACTCCTACCTCAGTGAATTGGACTCAACACCCCCTATTCACCGCCCAAGAATATATCTGACTAGTAAGAATCTTAAAACCTATGTATTGATATTTCTCTGTAAGTGAGTCAAGTGGGTGTAAAGCAGCATAAACACAGCAGTGAAAAGCAGCTAAACCCCATTATAAAAATCAATTACTTTTAAAAACCCGTGAAACAAAGACAGTGAAAGAGAGAGAAATTCTTCCAAAATTCGTTCAGGGGCTGTGATGCCACCTGGATTGACCATATCTAGACCCACAGCTGATTGAGACATAAGGCTGGACACTCTTGGGGCTGAGAGGTTTGGTGAGGTTGGGTGAGCAAACGCAGACCCTTTAAAGTAATACTCCGTGGTACCCATCCCATGGGTCCCAAATCTCCAGGTTCAAGGGCATCTTCCTACATCGAAAACATGCATGAGAAACCCAGAAGATGGTACACCGTGTGATCGGGAAAGGTTTCTAAAACGCACCTCATTTCTCATCTCCTTGTGCGCGGGTTCGCCATTCCAGCCGCTTTACTAGCAATCTCCCTCCTTGGAGAATCAGCACCTTTAACCTCCTGTTCCGTACAGGTTGCAATTTGTCCTGAGGATGAACGGGCAGAGGGGGAACCAATGAGAGACTAGCTCTAGGTGTTGGGACAGACACAGGTCACTCTATTTTCCCATCAGGAAGAAGAGTTAACCACAGGCTCAGCCTGCCGCCCGGGACAAGAGTAGGGCCTGAAGCAATCCTGCGCTTTTGCGGCCAGCTCCCAAGAAAGCGAGTTGAAAAATGGAGCTCAGGGGCACTGCAATTCACAAACCTGCAGACTTATAAATGATCACTCTCGTCCACAAATATATTGAGGGAAGGCAACGAAGAGGATTTGAAAGCAAGGCAGAATTGCAGGAAACAGATTTCAGGAGGGAGATTCGAATCGCCTTTAAAGCACAGGAAAAGCGGCAAAACCTCGACAATGATGCCCTTGGCCAAAAAGGGCGTATGCGTTTTTTCCTGAATATATTCAGGAAAAAACGCATACGCCCTTTTTGGCCAACCAAGCAACCTGGAAAGGCAAATCAGCGCTACAAAGAAGTCTCGCTTCCCATCGTTCAAGAGGGCCATGCTGAATAAAGTGTCAAAACCAGAAATGCAGGACAGGCCATGGAGAAACGGGCGCCTTGCTACGCTGATGGGCAGGATGTAAATTGCCAACAGCCACTCTGGAGAAGTGTACGGTGTATCCTGAAACATATAAAAAACTCAGCTTAGAGATCATAGGGTACTTCCACTCATGGGCGTATAAATTGGGAAAATTAAAAATCAGCAAGACACAGGCACCCCAAAGTTTAGGGCTGCTCTGTTGACAAGAACCTCCACTTCGTTACACCTTAAATATCCCAGGAAAGAGAAAAATGAATAAAGAAGTTGTGGTCCTTATGTACAATGGAATATCACTCAGCCATGAAATCAACGTCATAAGGCTAGTAGCAGCATGATGAGTGGATTTAGGTACGACGATTCTATGTGAAATAAGTCACACAGAAAAAGACACTTATCATAAGATATCACTTATAGAGGGAGTGTAAACACCGCTACCCTTGAACTGAATTACAAAACAGAACAGAGTCACACGTTTAGAAAACACACTATGGCTGCTTAACGGGAAAGGTGAGGTGGGGTGATGCATAAAACAAGGGTTTCAAATTAGCTCAGATACCGTTCCATAAACCCAATAGGTAATAGACAAGACCTACTCCTAGTTCAGTGAATTGGACTCAACACCCCCTATTCACCGCCCAAGAATATATCTGACTAGTAAGAATCTTCAAACCTATGTATTGATATCTCTCTGTAAGTGAGTCAAGTGGGTGTAAAGCGGCATAAACACAGCAGTGAAAAGCAGCTAAACCCCATTATAAAAATCAATTACTTTTAAAAACCCGTGAAACAAAGACAGTGAAAGAGAGAGAAATTCTTCCAAAATTCGTTCAGGGGCTGTGATGCCACCTGGATTGACCATATCTAGACCCACAGCTGATTGAGACATAAGGGTGGACACTCTTGGGGCTGAGCGGTTTGGTGAGGTTGGGTGAGCAAACGCAGACCCTTTAAAGTAATACTGCGTGTTACCCATCCCATGGGTCCCAAATCTCCAGGTTCAAGGGCATCTTCCTACATCGAAAACATGCATGAGAAACCCAGAAGATGGTACACCGTGTGATCGGGAAAGGTTTCTAAAACGCACCTCATTTCTCATCTCCTTGTGCGCGGGTTCGCCATTCCAGCTGCTTTACAAGCAATCTCCCTCCTTGGAGAATCAGCACCTTTAACCTCCTGTTCCGTACAGGTTGCAATTTGTCCTGAGGATGAACGGGAAGAGGGGGAACCAATGAGAGTCTAGCTCTAGGTGTTGGGACAGGCACAGGTCACTCTATTTTCCCATCAGGAAGAAGAATTAACCACAGGCTCAGCCTGCCGCCCGTGACCAGAGTAGGGCCTGAAGCAATCCTGCGCTTTTGCGGCCAGCTCCCAAGAAAGCGAGTTGAAAAATGGAGCTCAGGGGCACTGCAATTCACAAACCTGCAGACTTATAAATGATCACTCTCGTCCACAAATATATTGAGGGAAGGCAACGAAGAGGATTTGAAAGCAAGGCAGAATTGCAGGAAACAGATTTCAGGAGGGAGATTCGAATCGCCTTTAAAGCACAGGAAAAGCGGCAAAACCTCGACAATGATGCCCTTGGCCAAAAAGGGCGTATGCGTTTTTTCCTGAATATATTCAGGAAAAAACGCATACGCCCTTTTTGGCCAACCAAGCAACCTGGAAAGGCAAATCAGCGCTACAAAGAAGTCTCGCTTCCCATCGGTCAAAAGGGCCATGCTGAATAAAGTGTCAAAACCAGAAATGCAGGACAGGCCATGGAGAAACGGGAGCCTTGCTACGCTGATGGACAGGATGTAAGTTGACAACAGCCACTCTGGAGAAGTGTACCGTGTGTCCTGAAACATCTAAAAAACTCAGCTTAGAGAGCATAGGGCACTTCCACTTATGGGCTTATAAATTGGGAAAACTAAAAATCAGCAAGACACAGGCACCCCAAATTTTAGGGCTGCTCTGTTGGCAAGAACCTCCACTTCGTTACACCTTAAATATCCCAGGAAAGAGAAAAATGGATAAAGAATTTGTGGTCCTTATGTACAATGGAATATCACTCAGCCATGAAATCAACGTCATAAGGCTAGCAGCAGGATGATGAGTGGATTTAGGTACGACGATTCTACGTGAAATAAGTCACACAGAAAAAGACACTTATCATAAGATATCACTTATAGAGGGAGTGTAAACACCGCTACCCTTGAACTGAATTACAAAACAGAACAGAGTCACACGTTTAGAAAACACACTATGGCTGCTTAACGGGAAAGGTGAGGTGGGGTGATGCATAAAACAAGGGTTTCAAATTAGCTCAGATACCGTTCCATAAACCCAATAGGTAATAGACAAGACTTACTCCTAGCTCAGTGAATTGGACTCAACACCCCCTATTCACCGCCCAAGAATATATCTGACTAGTAAGAATCTTCAAACCTATGTATTGATATCTCTCTGTAAGTGAGTCAAGTGGGTGTAAAGCGGCATAAACACAGCAGTGAAAAGCAGCTAAACCCCATTATAAAAATCAATTACTTTTAAAAACCCGTGAAACAAAGACAGTGAAAGAGAGAGAAATTCTTCCAAAATTCGTTCAGGGGCTGTGATGCCACCTGGATTGACCATATCTAGACCCACAGCTGATTGAGACATAAGGCTGGACACTCTTGGGGCTGAGAGGTTTGGTGAGGTTGGGTGAGCAAACGCAGACCCTTTAAAGTAATACTGCGTGGTACCCATCCCATGGGTTCCAAATCTCCAGGTTCAAGGGCATCTTCCTACATCGAAAACATGCATGAGAAACCCAGAAGATGGTACACCGTGTGATCGGGAAAGGTTTGTAAAACGCACCTCATTTCTCATCTCCTTGTGCGCGGGTTCGCCATTCCAGCCGCTTTACAAGCAATCTCCCTCCTTGGAGAATCAGCACCTTTAACCTCCTGTTCCGTACAGGTTGCAATTTGTCCTGAGGATGAACGGGAAGAGGGGGAACCAATGAGAGACTAGCTCTAGGTGTTGGGACAGGCACAGGTCACTCTATTTTCCCATCAGGAAGAAGAATTAACCACAGGCTCAGCCTGCCGCCCGTGACCAGAGTAGGGCCTGAAGCAATCCTGCGCTTTTGCGGCCAGCTCCCAAGAAAGCGAGTTGAAAAATGGAGCTCAGGGGCACTGCAATTCACAAACCTGCAGACTTATAAATGATCACTCTCGTCCACAAATATATTGAGGGAAGGCAACGAAGAGGATTTGAAAGCAAGGCAGAATTGCAGGAAACAGATTTCAGGAGGGAGATTCGAATCGCCTTTAAAGCACAGGAAAAGCGGCAAAACCTCGACAATGATGCCCTTGGCCAAAAAGGGCGTATGCGTTTTTTCCTGAATATATTCAGGAAAAAACGCATACGCCCTTTTTGGCCAACCAAGCAACCTGGAAAGGCAAATCAGCGCTACAAAGAAGTCTCGCTTCCCATCGGTCAAGAGGGCCATGCTGAATAAAGTGTCAAAACCAGAAATGCAGGACAGGCCATGGAGAAACGGGAGCCTTGCTACGCTGATGGGCAGGATGTAAATTGCCAACAGCCACTCTGGAGAAGTGTACGGTGTGTCCTGAAACATATAAAAAACTCAGCTTACAGATCATAGGGTACTTCCACTCATGGGCGTATAAATTGGGAAAACTAAAAATCAGCAAGACACAGGCACCCCAAAGTTTAGGGCTGCTCTGTTGACAAGAACCTCCACTTCGTTACACCTTAAATATCCCAGGAAAGAGAAAAATGAATAAAGAAGTTGTGGTCCTTATGTACAATGGAATATCACTCAGCCATGAAATCAACGTCATAAGGCTAGTAGCAGCATGATGAGTGGATTTAGGTACGACGATTCTATGTGAAATAAGTCACACAGAAAAAGACACTTATCATAAGATATCACTTATAGAGGGAGTGTAAACACCGCTACCCTTGAACTGAATTACAAAACAGAACAGAGTCACACGTTTAGAAAACACACTATGGCTGCTTAACGGGAAAGGTGAGGTGGGGTGATGCATAAAACAAGGGTTTCAAATTAGCTCAGATACCGTTCCATAAACCCAATAGGTAATAGACAAGACCTACTCCTAGTTCAGTGAATTGGACTCAACACCCCCTATTCACCGCCCAAGAATATATCTGACTAGTAAGAATCTTCAAACCTATGTATTGATATCTCTCTGTAAGTGAGTCAAGTGGGTGTAAAGCGGCATAAACACAGCAGTGAAAAGCAGCTAAACCCCATTATAAAAATCAATTACTTTTAAAAACCCGTGAAACAAAGACAGTGAAAGAGAGAGAAATTCTTCCAAAATTCGTTCAGGGGCTGTGATGCCACCTGGATTGACCATATCTAGACCCACAGCTGATTGAGACATAAGGCTGGACACTCTTGGGGCTGAGAGGTTTGGTGAGGTTGGGTGAGCAAACGCAGACCCTTTAAAGTAATACTGCGTGGTACCCATCCCATGGGTCCCAAATCTCCAGGTTCAAGGGCATCTTCCTACATCGAAAACATGCATGAGAAACCCAGAAGATGGTACACCGTGTGATCGGGAAAGGTTTCTAAAACGCACCTCATTTCTCATCTCCTTGTGCGCGGGTTCGCCATTCCAGCCGCTTTACAAGCAATCTCCCTCCTTGGAGAATCAGCACCTTTAACCTCCTGTTCCGTACAGGTTGCAATTTGTCCTGAGGATGAACGGGAAGAGGGGGAACCAATGAGAGACTAGCTCTAGGTGTTGGGACAGGCACAGGTCACTCTATTTTCCCATCAGGAAGAAGAATTAACCACAGGCTCAGCCTGCCGCCCGTGACCAGAGTAGGGCCTGAAGCAATCCTGCGCTTTTGCGGCCAGCTCCCAAGAAAGCGAGTTGAAAAATGGAGCTCAGGGGCACTGCAATTCACAAACCTGCAGACTTATAAATGATCACTCTCGTCCAAAAATATATTGAGGGAAGGCAACGAAGAGGATTTGAAAGCAAGGCAGAATTGCAGGAAACAGATTTCAGGAGGGAGATTCGAATCGCCTTTAAAGCACAGGAAAAGCGGCAAAACCTCGACAATGATGCCCTTGGCCAAAAAGGGCGTATGCGTTTTTTCCTGAATATATTCAGGAAAAAACGCATACGCCCTTTTTGGCCAACCAAGCAACCTGGAAAGGCAAATCAGCGCTACAAAGAAGTCTCGCTTCCCATCGGTCAAGAGGGCCATGCTGAATAAAGTGTCAAAACCAGAAATGCAGGACAGGCCATGGAGAAACGGGAGCCTTGCTACGCTGATGGGCAGGATGTAAATTGCCAACAGCCACTCTGGAGAAGTGTACGGTGTGTCCTGAAACATATAAAAAACTCAGCTTACAGATCATAGGGTACTTCCACTCATGGGCGTATAAATTGGGAAAACTAAAAATCAGCAAGACACAGGCACCCCAAAGTTTAGGGCTGCTCTGTTGACAAGAACCTCCACTTCGTTACACCTTAAATATCCCAGGAAAGAGAAAAATGAATAAAGAAGTTGTGGTCCTTATGTACAATGGAATATCACTCAGCCATGAAATCAACGTCATAAGGCTAGTAGCAGCATGATGAGTGGATTTAGGTACGACGATTCTATGTGAAATAAGTCACACAGAAAAAGACACTTATCATAAGATATCACTTATAGAGGGAGTGTAAACACCGCTACCCTTGAACTGAATTACAAAACAGAACAGAGTCACACGTTTAGAAAACACACTATGGCTGCTTAACGGGAAAGGTGAGGTGGGGTGATGCATAAAACAAGGGTTTCAAATTAGCTCAGATACCGTTCCATAAACCCAATAGGTAATAGACAAGACCTACTCCTAGTTCAGTGAATTGGACTCAACACCCCCTATTCACCGCCCAAGAATATATCTGACTAGTAAGAATCTTAAAACCTATGTATAGATATCTCTCTGTAAGTGAGTCAAGTGGGTGTAAAGCGGCATAAACAGAGCAGTGAAAAGCAGCTAAACCCCATTATAAAAATCAATTACTTTTAAAAACCCGTGAAACAAAGACAGTGAAAGAGAGAGAAATTCTTCCAAAATTCGTTCAGGGGCTGTGATGCCACCTGGATTGACCATATCTAGACCCACAGCTGATTGAGACATAAGGGTGGACACTCTTGGGGCTGAGCGGTTTGGTGAGGTTGGGTGAGCAAACGCAGACCCTTTAAAGTAATACTGCGTGGTACCCATCCCATGGGTCCCAAATCTCCAGGTTCAAGGGCATCTTCCTACATCGAAAACATGCATGAGAAACCCAGAAGATGGTACACCGTGTGATCGGGAAAGGTTTCTAAAACGCACCTCATTTCTCATCTCCTTGTGCGCGGGTTCGCCATTCCAGCTGCTTTACAAGCAATCTCCCTCCTTGGAGAATCAGCACCTTTAACCTCCTGTTCCGTACAGGTTGCAATTTGTCCTGAGGATGAACGGGAAGAGGGGGAACCAATGAGAGACTAGCTCTAGGTGTTGGGACAGGCACAGGTCACTCTATTTTCCCATCAGGAAGAAGAATTAACCACAGGCTCAGCCTGCCGCCCGTGACCAGAGTAGGGCCTGAAGCAATCCTGCGCTTTTGCGGCCAGCTCCCAAGAAAGCGAGTTGAAAAATGGAGCTCAGGGGCACTGCAATTCACAAACCTGCAGACTTATAAATGATCACTCTCGTCCACAAATATATTGAGGGAAGGCAACGAAGAGGATTTGAAAGCAAGGCAGAATTGCAGGAAACAGATTTCAGGAGGGAGATTCGAATCGCCTTTAAAGCACAGGAAAAGCGGCAAAACCTCGACAATGATGCCCTTGGCCAAAAAGGGCGTATGCGTTTTTTCCTGAATATATTCAGGAAAAAACGCATACGCCCTTTTTGGCCAACCAAGCAACCTGGAAAGGCAAATCAGCGCTACAAAGAAGTCTCGCTTCCCATCGGTCAAAAGGGCCATGCTGAATAAAGTGTCAAAACCAGAAATGCAGGACAGGCCATGGAGAAACGGGAGCCTTGCTACGCTGATGGACAGGATGTAAGTTGACAACAGCCACTCTGGAGAAGTGTACCGTGTGTCCTGAAACATCTAAAAAACTCAGCTTAGAGAGCATAGGGCACTTCCACTTATGGGCTTATAAATTGGGAAAACTAAAAATCAGCAAGACACAGGCACCCCAAATTTTAGGGCTGCTCTGTTGACAAGAACCTCCACTTCGTTACACCTTAAATATCCCAGGAAAGAGAAAAATGGATAGAGAAGTTGTGGTCCTTATGTACAATGGAATATCACTCAGCCATGAAATCAACGTCATAAGGCTAGCAGCAGGATGATGAGTGGATTTAGGTACGACGATTCTACGTGAAATAAGTCACACAGAAAAAGACACTTATCATAAGATATCACTTATAGAGGGAGTGTAAACACCGCTACCCTTGAACTGAATTACAAAACAGAACAGAGTCACACGTTTAGAAAACACACTATGGCTGCTTAACGGGAAAGGTGAGGTGGGGTGATGCATAAAACAAGGGTTTCAAATTAGCTCAGATACCGTTCCATAAACCCAATAGGTAATAGACAAGACTTACTCCTAGCTCAGTGAATTGGACTCAACACCCCCTATTCACTGCCCAAGAATATATCTGACTAGTAAGAATCTTAAAACCTATGTATTGATATCTCTCTGTAAGTGAGTCAAGTGGTTGTAAAGCGGCATAAACACAGCAGTGAAAAGCAGCTAAACCCCATTATAAAAATCAATTACTTTTAAAAACCCGTGAAACAAAGACAGTGAAAGAGAGAGAAATTCTTCCAAAATTCGTTCAGGGGCTGTGATGCCACCTGGATTGACCATATCTAGACCCACAGCTGATTGAGACATAAGGCTGGACACTCTTGGGGCTGAGAGGTTTGGTGAGGTTGGGTGAGCAAACGCAGACCCTTTAAAGTAATACTGCGTGGTACCCATCCCATGGGTCCCAAATCTCCAGGTTCAAGGGCATCTTCCTACATCGAAAACATGCATGAGAAACCCAGAAGATGGTACACCGTGTGATCGGGAAAGGTTTGTAAAACGCACCTCATTTCTCATCTCCTTGTGCGCGGGTTCGCCATTCCAGCCGCTTTACAAGCAATCTCCCTCCTTGGAGAATCAGCACCTTTAACCTCCTGTTCCGTACAGGTTGCAATTTGTCCTGAGGATGAACGGGAAGAGGGGGAACCAATGAGAGACTAGCTCTAGGTGTTGGGACAGGCACAGGTCACTCTATTTTCCCATCAGGAAGAAGAATTAACCACAGGCTCAGCCTGCCGACCGTGACCAGAGTAGGGCCTGAAGCAATCCTGCGCTTTTGCGGCCAGCTCCCAAGAAAGCGAGTTGAAAAATGGAGCTCAGGGGCACTGCAATTCACAAACCTGCAGACTTATAAATGATCACTCTCGTCCACAAATATATTGAGGGAAGGCAACGAAGAGGATTTGAAAGCAAGGCAGAATTGCAGGAAACAGATTTCAGGAGGGAGATTCGAATCGCCTTTAAAGCACAGGAAAAGCGGCAAAACCTCGACAATGATGCCCTTGGCCAAAAAGGGCGTATGCGTTTTTTCCTGAATATATTCAGGAAAAAACGCATACGCCCTTTTTGGCCAACCAAGCAACCTGGAAAGGCAAATCAGCGCTACAAAGAAGTCTCGCTTCCCATCGGTCAAAAGGGCCATGCTGAATAAAGTGTCAAAACCAGAAATGCAGGACAGGCCATGGAGAACGGGAGCCTTGCTACGCTGATGGGCAGGATGTAAATTGCCAACAGCCACTCTGGAGAAGTGTACGGTGTGTCCTGAAACATATAAAAAACTCAGCTTAGAGATCAATGGGTACTTCCACTCATGGGCGTATAAATTGGGAAAACTAAAAATCAGCAAGACACAGGCACCCCAAAGTTTAGGGCTGCTCTGTTGACAAGAACCTCCACTTCGTTACACCTTAAATATCCCAGGAAAGAGAAAAATGAATAAAGAAGTTGTGGTCCTTATGTACAATGGAATATCACTCAGCCATGAAATCAACGTCATAAGGCTAGTAGCAGCATGATGAGTGGATTTAGGTACGACGATTCTATGTGAAATAAGTCACACAGAAAAAGACACTTATCATAAGATATCACTTATAGAGGGAGTGTAAACACCGCTACCCTTGAACTGAATTACAAAACAGAACCGAGTCACACGTTTAGAAAACACACTATGGCTGCTTAACGGGAAAGGTGAGGTGGAGTGATGCATAAAACAAGGGTTTCAAATTAGCTCAGATACCGTTCCATAAACCCAATAGGTAATAGACAAGACCTACTCCTAGTTCAGTGAATTGGACTCAACACCCCCTATTCACCGCCCAAGAATATATCTGACTAGTAAGAATCTTAAAACCTATGTATTGATATCTCTCTGTAAGTGAGTCAAGTGGGTGTAAAGCGGCATAAACACAGCAGTGAAAAGCAGCTAAACCCCATTATAAAAATCAATTACTTTTAAAAACCCGTGAAACAAAGACAGTGAAAGAGAGAGAAATTCTTCCAAAATTCGTTCAGGGGCTGTGATGCCACCTGGATTGACCATATCTAGACCCACAGCTGATTGAGACATAAGGCTGGACACTCTTGGGGCTGAGAGGTTTGGTGAGGTTGGGTGAGCAAACGCAGACCCTTTAAAGTAATACTGCGTGGTACCCATCCCATGGGTCCCAAATCTCCAGGTTCAAGGGCATCTTCCTACATCGAAAACATGCATGAGAAACCCAGAAGATGGTACACCGTGTGATCGGGAAAGGTTTCTAAAACGCACCTCATTTCTCATCTCCTTGTGCGCGGGTTCGCCATTCCAGCCGCTTTACAAGCAATCTCCCTCCTTGGAGAATCAGCACCTTTAACCTCCTGTTCCGTACAGGTTGCAATTTGTCCTGAGGATGAACGGGAAGAGGGGGAACCAATGAGAGACTAGCTCTAGGTGTTGGGACAGGCACAGGTCACTCTATTTTCCCATCAGGAAGAAGAATTAACCACAGGCTCAGCCTGCCGCCCGTGACCAGAGTAGGGCCTGAAGCAATCCTGCGCTTTTGCGGCCAGCTCCCAAGAAAGCGAGTTGAAAAATGGAGCTCAGGGGCACTGCAATTCACAAACCTGCAGACTTATAAATGATCACTCTCGTCCACAAATATATTGAGGGAAGGCAACGAAGAGGATTTGAAAGCAAGGCAGAATTGCAGGAAACAGATTTCAGGAGGGAGATTCGAATCGCCTTTAAAGCACAGGAAAAGCGGCAAAACCTCGACAATGATGCCCTTGGCCAAAAAGGGCGTATGCGTTTTTTCCTGAATATATTCAGGAAAAAACGCATACGCCCTTTTTGGCCAACCAAGCAACCTGGAAAGGCAAATCAGCGCTACAAAGAAGTCTCGCTTCCCATCGGTCAAAAGGGCCATGCTGAATAAAGTGTCAAAACCAGAAATGCAGGACAGGCCATGGAGAAACGGGAGCCTTGCTACGCTGATGGACAGGATGTAAGTTGACAACAGCCACTCTGGAGAAGTGTACCGTGTGTCCTGAAACATCTAAAAAACTCAGCTTAGAGAGCATAGGGCACTTCCACTTATGTGCTTATAAATTGGGAAAACTAAAAATCAGCAAGACACAGGCACCCCAAATTTTAGGGCTGCTCTGTTGACAAGAACCTCCACTTCGTTACACCTTAAATATCCCAGGAAAGAGAAAAATGGATAAAGAAGTTGTGGTCCTTATGTACAATGGAATATCACTCAGCCATGAAATCAATGTCATAAGGCTAGCAGCAGGATGATGAGTGGATTTAGGTACGACGTTTCTACGTGAAATAAGTCACACAGAAAAAGACACTTATCATAAGATATCACTTATAGAGGGAGTGTAAACACCGCTACCCTTGAACTGAATTACAAAACAGAACAGAGTCACACGTTTAGAAAACACACTATGGCTGCTTAACGGGAAAGGTGAGGTGGGGTGATGCATAAAACAAGGGTTTCAAATTAGCTCAGATACCGTTCCATAAACCCAATAGGTAATAGACAAGACTTACTCCTAGCTCAGTGAATTGGACTCAACACCCCCTATTCACCGCCCAAGAATATATCTGACTAGTAAGAATCTTAAAACCTATGTATTGATATCTCTCTGTAAGTGAGTCAAGTGGGTGTAAAGCGGCATAAACACAGCAGTGAAAAGCAGCTAAACCCCATTATAAAAATCAATTACTTTTAAAAACCCGTGAAACAAAGACAGTGAAAGAGAGAGAAATTCTTCCAAAATTCGTTCAGGGGCTGTGATGCCACCTGGATTGACCATATCTAGACCCACAGCTGATTGAGACATAAGGCTGGACACTCTTGGGGCTGAGAGGTTTGGTGAGGTTGGGTGAGCAAACGCAGACCCTTTAAAGTAATACTGCGTGGTACCCATCCCATGGGTCCCAAATCTCCAGGTTCAAGGGCATCTTCCTACATCGAAAACATGCATGAGAAACCCAGAAGATGGTACACCGTGTGATCGGGAAAGGTTTCTAAAACGCACCTCATTTCTCATCTCCTTGTGCGCGGGTTCGCCATTCCAGCCGCTTTACAAGCAATCTCCCTCCTTGGAGAATCAGCACCTTTAACCTCCTGTTCCGTACAGGTTGCAATTTGTCCTGAGGATGAACGGGAAGAGGGGGAACCAATGAGAGACTAGCTCTAGGTGTTGGGACAGGCACAGGTCACTCTATTTTCCCATCAGGAAGAAGAATTAACCACAGGCTCAGCCTGCCGCCCGTGACCAGAGTAGGGCCTGAAGCAATCCTGCGCTTTTGCGGCCAGCTCCCAAGAAAGCGAGTTGAAAAATGGAGCTCAGGGGCACTGCAATTCACAAACCTGCAGACTTATAAATGATCACTCTCGTCCACAAATATATTGAGGGAAGGCAACGAAGAGGATTTGAAAGCAAGGCAGAATTGCAGGAAACAGATATCAGGAGGGAGATTCGAATCGCCTTTAAAGCACAGGAAAAGCGGCAAAACCTCGACAATGATGCCCTTGGCCAAAAAGGGCGTATGCGTTTTTTCCTGAATATATTCAGGAAAAAACGCATACGCCCTTTTTGGCCAACCAAGCAACCTGGAAAGGCAAATCAGCGCTACAAAGAAGTCTCGCTTCCCATCGGTCAAGAGGGCCATGCTGAATAAAGTGTCAAAACCAGAAATGCAGGACAGGCCATGGAGAAACGGGAGCCTTGCTACGCTGATGGGCAGGATGTAAATTGCCAACAGCCACTCTGGAGAAGTGTACGGTGTGTCCTGAAACATATAAAAAACTCAGCTTACAAATCATAGGGTACTTCCACTCATGGGCGTATAAATTGGGAAAACTAAAAATCAGCAAGACACAGGCACCCCAAAGTTTAGGGCTGCTCTGTTGACAAGAACCTCCACTTCGTTACACCTTAAATATCCCAGGAAAGAGAAAAATGAATAAAGAAGTTGTGGTCCTTATGTACAATGGAATATCACTCAGCCATGAAATCAACGTCATAAGGCTAGTAGCAGCATGATGAGTGGATTTAGGTACGACGATTCTATGTGAAATAAGTCACACAGAAAAAGACACTTATCATAAGATATCACTTATAGAGGGAGTGTAAACACCGCTACCCTTGAACTGAATTACAAAACAGAACAGAGTCACACGTTTAGAAAACACACTATGGCTGCTTAACGGGAAAGGTGAGGTGGGGTGATGCATAAAACAAGGGTTTCAAATTAGCTCAGATACCGTTCCATAAACCCAATAGGTAATAGACAAGACCTACTCCTAGTTCAGTGAATTGGACTCAACACCCCCTATTCACCGCCCAAGAATATATCTGACTAGTAAGAATCTTCAAACCTATGTATTGATATCTCTCTGTAAGTGAGTCAAGTGGGTGTAAAGCGGCATAAACACAGCAGTGAAAAGCAGCTAAACCCCATTATAAAAATCAATTACTTTTAAAAACCCGTGAAACAAAGACAGTGAAAGAGAGAGAAATTCTTCCAAAATTCGTTCAGGGGCTGTGATGCCACCTGGATTGACCATATCTAGACCCACAGCTGATTGAGACATAAGGCTGGACACTCTTGGGGCTGAGAGGTTTGGTGAGGTTGGGTGAGCAAACGCAGACCCTTTAAAGTAATACTGCGTGGTACCCATCCCATGGGTCCCAAATCTCCAGGTTCAAGGGCATCTTCCTACATCGAAAACATGCATGAGAAACCCAGAAGATGGTACACCGTGTGATCGGGAAAGGTTTCTAAAACGCACCTCATTTCTCATCTCCTTGTGCGCGGGTTCGCCATTCCAGCCGCTTTACAAGCAATCTCCCTCCTTGGAGAATCAGCACCTTTAACCTCCTGTTCCGTACAGGTTGCAATTTGTCCTGAGGATGAACGGGAAGAGGGGGAACCAATGAGAGACTAGCTCTAGGTGTTGGGACAGGCACAGGTCACTCTATTTTCCCATCAGGAAGAAGAATTAACCACAGGCTCAGCCTGCCGCCCGTGACCAGAGTAGGGCCTGAAACAATCCTGCGCTTTTGCGGCCAGCTCCCAAGAAAGCGAGTTGAAAAATGGAGCTCAGGGGCACTGCAATTCACAAACCTGCAGACTTATAAATGATCACTCTCGTCCACAAATATATTGAGGGAAGGCAACGAAGAGGATTTGAAAGCCAGGCAGAATTGCAGGAAACAGATTTCAGGAGGGAGATTCGAATCGCCTTTAAAGCACAGGAAAAGCGGCAAAACCTCGACAATGATGCCCTTGGCCAAAAAGGGCGTATGCGTTTTTTCCTGAATATATTCAGGAAAAAACGCATACGCCCTTTTTGGCCAACCAAGCAACCTGGAAAGGCAAATCAGCGCTACAAAGAAGTCTCGCTTCCCATCGGTCAAGAGGGCCATGCTGAATAAACTGTCAAAACCAGAAATGCAGGACAGGCCATGGAGAAACGGGAGCCTTGCTACGCTGATGGGCAGGATGTAAATTGCCAACAGCCACTCTGGAGAAGTGTACGGTGTGTCCTGAAACATATAAAAAACTCAGCTTACAAATCATAGGGTACTTCCACTCATGGGCGTATAAATTGGGAAAACTAAAAATCAGCAAGACACAGGCACCCCAAAGTTTAGGGCTGCTCTGTTGACAAGAACCTCCACTTCGTTACACCTTAAATATCCCAGGAAAGAGAAAAATGAATAAAGAAGTTGTGGTCCTTATGTACAATGGAATATCACTCAGCCATGAAATCAACGTCATAAGGCTAGTAGCAGCATGATGAGTGGATTTAGGTACGACGATTCTATGTGAAATAAGTCACACAGAAAAAGACACTTATCATAAGATATCACTTATAGAGGGAGTGTAAACACCGCTACCCTTGAACTGAATTACAAAACAGAACAGAGTCACACGTTTAGAAAACACACTATGGCTGCTTAACGGGAAAGGTGAGGTGGGGTGATGCATAAAACAAGGGTTTCAAATTAGCTCAGATACCGTTCCATAAACCCAATAGGTAATAGACAAGACCTACTCCTAGTTCAGTGAATTGGACTCAACACCCCCTATTCACCGCCCAAGAATATATCTGACTAGTAAGAATCTTCAAACCTATGTATTGATATCTCTCTGTAAGTGAGTCAAGTGGGTGTAAAGCGGCATAAACACAGCAGTGAAAAGCAGCTAAACCCCATTATAAAAATCAATTACTTTTAAAAACCCGTGAAACAAAGACAGTGAAAGAGAGAGAAATTCTTCCAAAATTCGTTCAGGGGCTGTGATGCCACCTGGATTAACCATATCTAGACCCACAGCTGATTGAGACATAAGGGTGGACACTCTTGGGGCTGAGAGGTTTGGTGAGGTTGGGTGAGCAAACGCAGACCCTTTAAAGTAATACTGCGTGGTACCCATCCCATGGGTCCCAAATCTCCAGGTTCAAGGGCATCTTCCTACATCGAAAACATGCATGAGAAACCCAGAAGATGGTACACCGTGTGATCGGGAAAGGTTTCTAAAACGCACCTCATTTCTCATCTCCTTGTGCGCGGGTTCGCCATTCCAGCCGCTTTACAAGCAATCTCCCTCCTTGGAGAATCAGCACCTTTAACCTCCTGTTCCGTACAGGTTGCAATTTGTCCTGAGGATGAACGGGAAGAGGGGGAACCAATGAGAGACTAGCTCTAGGTGTTGGGACAGGCACAGGTCACTGTATTTTCCCATCAGGAAGAAGAATTAACCACAGGCTCAGCCTGCCGCCCGTGACCAGAGTAGGGCCTGAAGCAATCCTGCGCTTTTGCGGCCAGCTCCCAAGAAAGCGAGTTGAAAAATGGAGCTCAGGGGCACTGCAATTCACAAACCTGCAGACTTATAAATGATCACTCTCGTCCACAAATATATTGAGGGAAGGCAACGAAGAGGATTTGAAAGCCAGGCAGAATTGCAGGAAACAGATTTCAGGAGGGAGACTCGAATCGCCTTTAAAGCACAGGAAAATCGGCAAAACCTCGACAATGATGCCCTTGGCCAAAAAGGGCGTATGCGTTTTTTCCTGAATATATTCAGGAAAAAACGCATACGCCCTTTTTGGCCAACCAAGCAACCTGGAAAGGCAAATCAGCGCTACAAAGAAGTCTCGCTTCCCATCGGTCAAAAGGGCCATGCTGAATAAAGTGTCAAAACCAGAAATGCAGGACAGGCCATGGAGAAACGGGAGCCTTGCTACGCTGATGGACAGGATGTAAATTGACAACAGCCACTCTGGAGAAGTGTACCGTGTGTCCTGAAACATCTAAAAAACTCAGCTTAGAGAGCATAAGGCACTTCCACTTATGGGCTTATAAATTGGGAAAACTAAAAATCAGCAAGACACAGGCACCCCAAAGTTTAGGGCTGCTCTGTTGACAAGAACCTCCACTTCGTTACACCTTAAATATCCCAGGAAAGAGAAAAATGGATAAAGAAGTTGTGGTCCTTATGTACAATGGAATATCACTCAGCCATGAAATCAACGTCATAAGGCTAGCAGCAGGATGATGAGTGGATTTAGGTACGACGATTCTACGTGAAATAAGTCACACAGAAAAAGACACTTATCATAAGATATCACTTATAGAGGGAGTGTAAACACCGTTACCCTTGAACTGAATTACAAAACAGATCCGAGTCACACGTTTAGAAAACACACTATGGCTGCTTAACGGGAAAGGTGAGGTGGGGTGATGCATAAAACAAGGGTTTCAAATTAGCTCAGATACCGTTCCATAAACCCAATAGGTAATAGACAAGACTTACTCCTAGCTCAGTGAATTGGACTCAACACCCCCTATTCACCGCCCAAGAATATATCTGACTAGTAAGAATCTTAAAACCTATGTATTGATATTTCTCTGTAAGTGAGTCAAGTGGGTGTAAAGCGGCATAAACACAGCAGTGAAAAGCAGCTAAACCCCATTATAAAAATCAATTACTTTTAAAAACCCGTGAAACAAAGACAGTGAAAGAGAGAGAAATTCTTCCAAAATTCGTTCAGGGGCTGTGATGCCACCTGGATTGACCATATCTAGACCCACAGCTGATTGAGACATAAGGCTGGACACTCTTGGGGCTGAGAGGTTTGGTGAGGTTGGGTGAGCAAACGCAGACCCTTTAAAGTAATACTGCGTGGTACCCATCCCATGGGTCCCAAATCTCCAGGTTCAAGGGCATCTTCCTACATCGAAAACATGCATGAGAAACCCAGAAGATGGTACACCGTGTGATCGGGAAAGGTTTCTAAAACGCACCTCATTTCTCATCTCCTTGTGCGCGGGTTCGCCATTCCAGCCGCTTTACAAGCAATCTCCCTCCTTGGAGAATCAGCACCTTTAACCTCCTGTTCCGTACAGGTTGCAATTTGTCCTGAGGATGAACGGGAAGAGGGGGAACCAATGAGAGACTAGCTCTAGGTGTTGGGACAGGCACAGGTCACTGTATTTTCCCATCAGGAAGCAGAATTAACCACAGGCTCAGCCTGCCGCCCGGGACCAGAGTAGGGCCTGAAGCAATCCTGCGCTTTTGCGGCCAGCTCCCAAGAAAGCGAGTTGAAAAATGGAGCTCAGGGGCACTGCAATTCACAAACCTGCAGACTTATAAATGATCACTCTCGTCCACAAATATATTGAGGGAAGGCAACGAAGAGGATTTGAAAGCCAGGCAGAATTGCAGGAAACAGATTTCAGGAGGGAGATTCGAATCGCCTTTAAAGCACAGGAAAAGCGGCAAAACCTCGACAATGATGCCCTTGGCCAAAAAGGGCGTATGCGTTTTTTCCTGAATATATTCAGGAAAAAACGCATACGCCCTTTTTGGCCAACCAAGCAACCTGGAAAGGCAAATCAGCGCTACAAAGAAGTCTCGCTTCCCATCGGTCAAAAGGGCCATGCTGAATAAAGTGTCAAAACCAGAAATGCAGGACAGGCCATAGAGAAACGGGAGCCTTGCTACGCTGATGGACAGGATGTAAATTGACAACAGCCACTCTGGAGAAGTGTAACGTGTGTCCTGAAACATCTAAAAAACTCAGCTTAGAGAGCATAGGGCACTTCCACTTATGGGCTTATAAATTGGGAAAATTAAAAATCAGCAAGACACAGGCACCCCAAAGTTTAGGGCTGCTCTGTTGACAAGAACCTCCACTTCGTTACACCTTAAATATCCCAGGAAAGAGAAAAATGGATAAAGAAGTTGTGGTCCTTATGTACAATGGAATATCACTCAGCCATGAAATCAACGTCATAAGGCTAGCAGCAGGATGATGAGTGGATTTAGGTACGACGATTCTACGTGAAATAAGTCACACAGAAAAAGACACTTATCATAAGATATCACTTATAGAGGGAGTGTAAACACCGCTACCCTTGAACTGAATTACAAAACAGAACAGAGTCACACGTTTAGAAAACACACTATGGCTGCTTAACGGGAAAGGTGAGGTGGGGTGATGCATAAAACAAGGGTTTCAAATTAGCTCAGATACCGTTCCATAAACCCAATAGGTAATAGACAAGACCTACTCCTAGTTCAGTGAATTGGACTCAACACCCCCTATTCACCGCCCAAGAATATATCTGACTAGTAAGAATCTTAAAACCTATGTATTGATATCTCTCTGTAAGTGAGTCAAGTGGGTGTAAAGCGGCATAAACACAGCAGTGAAAAGCAGCTAAACCCCATTATAAAAATCAATTACTTTTAAAAACCCGTGAAACAAAGACTGTGAAAGAGAGAGAAATTCTTCCAAAATTCGTTCAGGGGCTGTGATGCCACCTGGATTGACCATATCTAGACCCACAGCTGATTGAGACATAAGGCTGGACACTCTTGGGGCTGAGAGGTTTGGTGAGGTTGGGTGAGCAAACGCAGACCCTTTAAAGTAATACTGCGTGGTACCCATTCCATGGGTCCCAAATCTCCAGGTTCAAGGGCATCTTCCTACATCGAAAACATGCATGAGAAACCCAGAAGATGGTACACCGTGTGATCGGGAAAGGTTTCTAAAACGCACCTCATTTCTCATCTCCTTGTGCGCGGGTTCGCTATTCCAGCTGCTTTACAAGCAATCTCCCTCCTTGGAGAATCAGCACCTTTAACCTCCTGTTCCGTACAGGTTGCAATTTGTCCTGAGGATGAACGGGAAGAGGGGGAACCAATGAGAGACTAGCTCTAGGTGTTGGGACAGGCACAGGTCACTCTATTTTCCCATCAGGAAGAAGAATTAACCACAGGCTCAGCCTGCCGCCCGTGACCAGAGTAGGGCCTGAAGCAATCCTGCGCTTTTGCGGCCAGCTCCCAAGAAAGCGAGTTGAAAAATGGAGCTCAGGGGCACTGCAATTCACAAACCTGCAGACTTATAAATGATCACTCTCGTCCACAAATATATTGAGGGAAGGCAACGAAGAGGATTTGAAAGCAAGGCAGAATTGCAGGAAACAGATTTCAGGAGGGAGATTCGAATCGCCTTTAAAGCACAGGAAAAGCGGCAAAACCTCGACAATGATGCCCTTGGCCAAAAAGGGCGTATGCGTTTTTTCCTGAATATATTCAGGAAAAAACGCATACGCCCTTTTTGGCCAACCAAGCAACCTGGAAAGGCAAATCAGCGCTACAAAGAAGTCTCGCTTCCCATCGGTCAAAAGGGCCATGTTGAATAAAGTGTCAAAACCAGAAATGCAGGACAGGCCATGGAGAAACGGGAGACTTGCTACGCTGATGGACAGGATGTAAGTTGACAACAGCCACTCTGGAGAAGTGTACCGTGTGTCCTGAAACATCTAAAAAACTCAGCTTAGAGAGCATAGGGCACTTCCACTTATGGGCTTATAAATTGGGAAAACTAAAAATCAGCAAGACACAGGCACCCCAAATTTTAGGGCTGCTCTGTTGACAAGAACCTCCACTTCGTTACACCTTAAATATCCCAGGAAAGAGAAAAATGGATAAAGAAGTTGTGGTCCTTATGTACAATGGAATATCACTCAGCCATGAAATCAACGTCATAAGGCTAGCAGCAGGATGATGAGTGGATTTAGGTACGACGATTCTATGTGAAATAAGTCACA
The DNA here is from genome assembly GCF_965194825.1 of Balaenoptera physalus. Taxonomy (NCBI): domain Eukaryota; kingdom Metazoa; phylum Chordata; class Mammalia; order Artiodactyla; family Balaenopteridae; genus Balaenoptera; species Balaenoptera physalus. Next base: position 29,781,961 of record NC_138887.1, on the reverse strand, counting down.
CAGAAAAAGACACTTATCATAAGATATCACTTATAGAGGGAGTGTAAACACCGCTACCCTTGAACTTAATTACAAAACAGAACAGAGTCACACGTTTAGAAAACACACTATGGCTGCTTAACGGGAAAGGTGAGGTGGGGTGATGCATAAAACAAGGGTTTCAAATTAGCTCAGATACCGTTCCATAAACCCAATAGGTAATAGACAAGACTTACTCCTAGCTCAGTGAATTGGACTCAACACCCCCTATTCACCGCCCAAGAATATATCTGACTAGTAAGAATCTTAAAACCTATGTATTGATATCTCTCTGTAAGTGAGTCAAGTGGGTGTAAAGCGGCATAAACACAGCAGTGAAAAGCAGCTAAACCCCATTATAAAAATCAATTACTTTTAAAAACCCGTGAAACAAAGACAGTGAAAGAGAGAGAAATTCTTCCAAAATTCGTTCAGGGGCTGTGATGCTACCTGGATTGACCATATCTAGACCCACAGCTGATTGAGACATAAGGGTGGACACTCTTGGGGATGAGAGGTTTGGTGAGGTTGGGTGAGCAAACGCAGACCCTTTAAAGTAATACTGCGTGGTACCCATCCCATGGGTCCCAAATCTCCAGGTTCAAGGGCATCTTCCTACATCGAAAACATGCATGAGAAACCCAGAAGATGGTACACCGTGTGATCGGGAAAGCTTTCTAAAACGCACCTCATTTCTCATCTCCTTGTGCGCGGGTTCGCCATTCCAGCCGCTTTACAAGCAATCTCCCTCCTTGGAGAATCAGCACCTTTAACCTCCTGTTCCGTACAGGTTGCAATTTGTCCTGAGGATGAACGGGAAGAGGGGGAACCAATGAGAGACTAGCTCTAGGTGTTGGGTCAGGCACAGGTCACTGTATTTTCCCATCAGGAAGAAGAATTAACCACAGGCTCAGCCTGCCGCCCGGGACCAGAGTAGGGCCTGAAGCAATCCTGCGCTTTTGCGGCCAGCTCCCAAGAAAGCGAGTTGAAAAATGGAGCTCAGGGGCACTGCAATTCACAAACCTGCAGACTTATAAATGATCACTCTCGTCCACAAATATATTGAGGGAAGGCAACGAAGAGGATTTGAAAGCCAGGCAGAATTGCAGGAAACAGATTTCAGGAGGGAGATTCGAATCGCCTTTAAAGCACAGGAAAAGCGGCAAAACCTCGACAATGATGCCCTTGGCCAAAAAGGGCGTATGCGTTTTTTCCTGAATATATTCAGGAAAAAACGCATACGCCCTTTTTGGCCAACCAAGCAACCTGGAAAGGCAAATCAGCGCTACAAAGAAGTCTCGCTTCCCATCGGTCAAAAGGGCCATGCTGAATAAAGTGTCAAAACCAGAAATGCAGGACAGGCCATGGAGAAACGGGAGCCTTGCTACGCTGATGGGCGAGATGTAAATTGACAACAGCCACTCTGGAGAAGTGTAACGTGTGTCCTGAAACATCTAAAAAACTCAGCTTAGAGAGCATAGGGCACTTCCACTTATGGGCTTATAAATTGGGAAAACTAAAAATCAGCAAGACACAGGCACCCCAAAGTTTAGAGCTGCTCTGTTGACAAGAACCTCCACTTCGTTACACCTTAAATATCCCAGGAAAGAGAAAAATGGATAAAGAAGTTGTGGTCCTTATGTACAATGGAATATCACTCAGCCATGAAATCAACGTCATAAGGCTAGCAGCAGGATGATGAGTGGATTTAGGTACGACGATTCTACGTGAAATAAGTCACACAGAAAAAGACACTTATCATAAGATATCACTTATAGAGGGAGTGTAAACACCGCTACCCTTGAACTGAATTACAAAACAGAACAGAGTCACACGTTTAGAAAACACACTATGGCTGCTTAACGGGAAAGGTGAGGTGGGGTGATGCATAAAACAAGGGTTTCAAATTAGCTCAGATACCGTTCCATAAACCCAATAGGTAATAGACAAGACCTACTCCTAGTTCAGTGAATTGGACTCAACACCCCCTATTCACCGCCCAAGAATATATCTGACTAGTAAGAATCTTAAAACCTATGTATTGATATCTCTCTGTAAGTGAGTCAAGTGGGTGTAAAGCGGCATAAACACAGCAGTGAAAAGCAGCTAAACCCCATTATAAAAATCAATTACTTTTAAAAACCCGTGAAACAAAGACTGTGAAAGAGAGAGAAATTCTTCCAAAATTCGTTCAGGGGCTGTGATGCCACCTGGATTGACCATATCTAGACCCACAGCTGATTGAGACATAAGGCTGGACACTCTTGGGGCTGAGAGGTTTGGTGAGGTTGGGTGAGCAAACGCAGACCCTTTAAAGTAATACTGCGTGGTACCCATTCCATGGGTCCCAAATCTCCAGGTTCAAGGGCATCTTCCTACATCGAAAACATGCATGAGAAACCCAGAAGATGGTACACCGTGTGATCGGGAAAGGTTTCTAAAACGCACCTCATTTCTCATCTCCTTGTGCGCGGGTTCGCTATTCCAGCTGCTTTACAAGCAATCTCCCTCCTTGGAGAATCAGCACCTTTAACCTCCTGTTCCGTACAGGTTGCAATTTGTCCTGAGGATGAACGGGAAGAGGGGGAACCAATGAGAGACTAGCTCTAGGTGTTGGGACAGGCACAGGTCACTCTATTTTCCCATCAGGAAGAAGAATTAACCACAGGCTCAGCCTGCCGCCCGTGACCAGAGGAGGGCCTGAAGCAATCCTGCGCTTTTGCGGCCAGCTCCCAAGAAAGCGAGTTGAAAAATGGAGCTCAGGGGCACTGCAATTCACAAACCTGCAGACTTATAAATGATCACTCTCGTCCACAAATATATTGAGGGAAGGCAACGAAGAGGATTTGAAAGCAAGGCAGAATTGCAGGAAACAGATTTCAGGAGGGAGATTCGAATCGCCTTTAAAGCACAGGAAAAGCGGCAAAACCTCGACAATGATGCCCTTGGCCAAAAAGGGCGTATGCGTTTTTTCCTGAATATATTCAGGAAAAAACGCATACGCCCTTTTTGGCCAACCAAGCAACCTGGAAAGGCAAATCAGCGCTACAAAGAAGTCTCGCTTCCCATCGGTCAAAAGGGCCATGCTGAATAAAGTGTCAAAACCAGAAATGCAGGACAGGCCATGGAGAAACGGGAGACTTGCTACGCTGATGGACAGGATGTAAGTTGACAACAGCCACTCTGGAGAAGTGTACCGTGTGTCCTGAAACATCTAAAACACTCAGCTTAGAGAGCATAGGGCACTTCCACTTATGGGCTTATAAATTGGGAAAACTAAAAATCAGCAAGACACAGGCACCCCAAATTTTAGGGCTGCTCTGTTGACAAGAACCTCCACTTCGTTACACCTTAAATATCCCAGGAAAGAGAAAAATGGATAAAGAAGTTGTGGTCCTTATGTACAATGGAATATCACTCAGCCATGAAATCAACGTCATAAGGCTAGCAGCAGGATGATGAGTGGATTTAGGTACGACGATTCTATGTGAAATAAGTCACACAGAAAAAGACACTTATCATAAGATATCACTTATAGAGGGAGTGTAAACACCGCTACCCTTGAACTTAATTACAAAACAGAACAGAGTCACACGTTTAGAAAACACACTATGGCTGCTTAACGGGAAAGGTGAGGTGGGGTGATGCATAAAACAAGGGTTTCAAATTAGCTCAGATACCGTTCCATAAACCCAATAGGTAATAGACAAGACTTACTCCTAGCTCAGTGAATTGGACTCAACACCCCCTATTCACCGCCCAAGAATATATCTGACTAGTAAGAATCTTAAAACCTATGTATTGATATCTCTCTGTAAGTGAGTCAAGTGGGTGTAAAGCGGCATAAACACAGCAGTGAAAAGCAGCTAAACCCCATTATAAAAATCAATTACTTTTAAAAACCCGTGAAACAAAGACAGTGAAAGAGAGAGAAATTCTTCCAAAATTCGTTCAGGGGCTGTGATGCTACCTGGATTGACCATATCTAGACCCACAGCTGATTGAGACATAAGGGTGGACACTCTTGGGGATGAGAGGTTTGGTGAGGTTGGGTGAGCAAACGCAGACCCTTTAAAGTAATACTGCGTGGTACCCATCCCATGGGTCCCAAATCTCCAGGTTCAAGGGCATCTTCCTACATCGAAAACATGCATGAGAAACCCAGAAGATGGTACACCGTGTGATCGGGAAAGCTTTCTAAAACGCACCTCATTTCTCATCTCCTTGTGCGCGGGTTCGCCATTCCAGCCGCTTTACAAGCAATCTCCCTCCTTGGAGAATCAGCACCTTTAACCTCCTGTTCCGTACAGGTTGCAATTTGTCCTGAGGATGAACGGGAAGAGGGGGAACCAATGAGAGACTAGCTCTAGGTGTTGGGTCAGGCACAGGTCACTGTATTTTCCCATCAGGAAGAAGAATTAACCACAGGCTCAGCCTGCCGCCCGGGACCAGAGTAGGGCCTGAAGCAATCCTGCGCTTTTGCGGCCAGCTCCCAAGAAAGGGAGTTGAAAAATGGAGCTCAGGGGCACTGCAATTCACAAACCTGCAGACTTATAAATGATCACTCTCGTCCACAAATATATTGAGGGAAGGCAACGAAGAGGATTTGAAAGCCAGGCAGAATTGCAGGAAACAGATTTCAGGAGGGAGATTCGAATCGCCTTTAAAGCACAGGAAAAGCGGCAAAACCTCGACAATGATGCCCTTGGCCAAAAAGGGCGTATGCGTTTTTTCCTGAATATATTCAGGAAAAAACGCATACGCCCTTTTTGGCCAACCAAGCAACCTGGAAAGGCAAATCAGCGCTACAAAGAAGTCTCGCTTCCCATCGGTCAAAAGGGCCATGCTGAATAAAGTGTCAAAACCAGAAATGCAGGACAGGCCATGGAGAAACGGGAGCCTTGCTACGCTGATGGGCGAGATGTAAATTGACAACAGCCACTCTGGAGAAGTGTAACGTGTGTCCTGAAACATCTAAAAAACTCAGCTTAGAGAGCATAGGGCATTTCCACTTATGGGCTTATAAATTGGGAAAACTAAAAATCAGCAAGACACAGGCACCCCAAAGTTTAGAGCTGCTCTGTTGACAAGAACCTCCACTTCGTTACACCTTAAATATCCCAGGAAAGAGAAAAATGGATAAAGAAGATGTGGTCCTTATGTACAATGGAATATCACTCAGCCATGAAATCAACGTCATAAGGCTAGCAGCAGGATGATGAGTGGATTTAGGTACGACGATTCTACGTGAAATAAGTCACACAGAAAAAGACACTTATCATAAGATATCACTTATAGAGGGAGTGTAAACACCGCTACCCTTGAACTGAATTACAAAACAGAACAGAGTCACACGTTTAGAAAACACACTATGGCTGCTTAACGGGAAAGGTGAGGTGGGGTGATGCATAAAACAAGGGTTTCAAATTAGCTCAGATACCGTTCCATAAACCCAATAGGTAATAGACAAGACTTACTCCTAGCTCAGTGAATTGGACTCAACACCCCCTATTCACCGCCCAAGAATATATCTGACTAGTAAGAATCTTAAAACCTATGTATTGATATCTCTCTGTAAGTGAGTCAAGTGGGTGTAAAGCGGCATAAACACAGCAGTGAAAAGCAGCTAAACCCCATTATAAAAATCAATAACTTTTAAAAACCCGTGAAACAAAGACAGTGAAAGAGAGAAATTTTACAAAATTCGTTCAGGGGCTGTGATGCCACCTGGATTGACCATATCTAGACCCACAGCTGATTGAGACATAAGGCTGGACACTCTTGGGGCTGAGAGGTTTGGTGAGGTTGGGTGAGCAAAGGCAGACCCTTTAAAGTAATACTGCGTGGTACCCATCCCATGGGTCCCAAATCTCCAGGTTCAAGGGCATCTTCCTACATCGAAAACATGCATGAGAAACCCAGAAGATGGTACACCGTGTGATCGGGAAAGGTTTCTAAAACGCACCTCATTTCTCATCTCCTTGTGCGCGGGTTCGCCATTCCAGCTGCTTTACAAGCAATCTCCCTCCTTGGAGAATCAGCACCTTTAACATCCTGTTCCGTACAGTTTGCAATTTGTCCTGAGGATGAACGGGAAGAGGGGGAACCAATGAGAGACTAGCTCTAGGTGTTGGGACAGGCACAGGTCACTCTATTTTCCCATCAGGAAGAAGAATTAACCACAGGCTCAGCCTGCCGCCCGTGACCAGAGTAGGGCCTGAAGCAATCCTGCGCTTTTGCGGCCAGCTCCCAAGAAAGCGAGTTGAAAAATGGAGCTCAGGGGCACTGCAATTCACAAACCTGCAGACTTATAAATGATCACTCTCGTCCACAAATATATTGAGGGAAGGCAACGAAGAGGATTTGAAAGCAAGGCAGAATTGCAGGAAACAGATTTCAGGAGGGAGATTCGAATCGCCTTTAAAGCACAGGAAAAGCGGCAAAACCTCGACAATGATGCCCTTGGCCAAAAAGGGCGTATGCGTTTTTTCCTGAATATATTCAGGAAAAAACGCATACGCCCTTTTTGGCCAACCAAGCAACCTGGAAAGGCAAATCAGCGCTACAAAGAAGTCTCGCTTCCCATCGGTCAAGAGGGCCATGCTGAATAAAGTGTCAAAACCAGAAATGCAGGACAGGCCATGGAAAAACGGGAGCCTTGCTACGCTGATGGGCAGGATGTAAATTGCCAACAGCCACTCTGGAGAAGTGTACGGTGTATCCTGAAACATATAAAAAACTCAGCTTAGAGATCATAGGGTACTTCCACTCATGGGCGTATAAATTGGGAAAATTAAAAGTCAGCAAGACACAGGCACCCCAAAGTTTAGGGCTGCTCTGTTGACAAGAACCTCCACTTCGTTACACCTTAAATATCCCAGGAAAGAGAAAAATGAATAAAGAAGTTGTGGTCCTTATGTACAATGGAATATCACTCAGCCATGAAATCAACGTCATAAGGCTAGTAGCAGCATGATGAGTGGATTTAGGTACGACGATTCTATGTGAAATAAGTCACACAGAAAAAGACACTTATCATAAGATATCACTTATAGAGGGAGTGTAAACACCGCTACCCTTGAACTGAATTACAAAACAGAACAGAGTCACACGTTTAGAAAACACACTATGGCTGCTTAACGGGAAAGGTGAGGTGGGGTGATGCATAAAACAAGGGTTTCAAATTAGCTCAGATACCGTTCCATAAACCCAATAGGTAATAGACAAGACCTACTCCTAGTTCAGTGAATTGGACTCAACACCCCCTATTCACCGCCCAAGAATATATCTGACTAGTAAGAATCTTCAAACCTATGTATTGATATCTCTCTGTAAGTGAGTCAAGTGGGTGTAAAGCGGCATAAAGACAGCAGTGAAAAGCAGCTAAACCCCATTATAAAAATCAATTACTTTTAAAAACCCGTGAAACAAAGACAGTGAAAGAGAGAGAAATTCTTCCAAAATTCGTTCAGGGGCTGTGATGCCACCTGGATTGACCATATCTAGACCCACAGCTGATTGAGACATAAGGCTGGACACTCTTGGGGCTGAGAGGTTTGGTGAGGTTGGGTGAGCAAACGCAGACCCTTTAAAGTAATACTGCGTGGTACCCATCCCATGGGTCCCAAATCTCCAGGTTCAAGGGCATCTTCCTACATCGAAAACATGCATGAGAAACCCAGAAGATGGTACACCGTGTGATCGGGAAAGGTTTCTAAAACGCACCTCATTTCTCATCTCCTTGTGCGCGGGTTCGCCATTCCAGCCGCTTTACAAGCAATCTCCCTCCTTGGAGAATCAGCACCTTTAACCTCCTGTTCCGTACAGGTTGCAATTTGTCCTGAGGATGAACGGGAAGAGGGGGAACCAATGAGAGACTAGCTCTAGGTGTTGGGACAGGCACAGGTCACTCTATTTTCCCATCAGGAAGAAGAATTAACCACAGGCTCAGCCTGCCGCCCGTGACCAGAGTAGGGCCTGAAGCAATCCTGCGCTTTTGCGGCCAGCTCCCAAGAAAGCGAGTTGAAAAATGGAGCTCAGGGGCACTGCAATTCACAAACCTGCAGACTTATAAATGATCACTCTCGTCCACAAATATATTGAGGGAAGGCAACGAAGAGGATTTGAAAGCAAGGCAGAATTGCAGGAAACAGATTTCAGGAGGGAGATTCGAATCGCCTTTAAAGCACAGGAAAAGCGGCAAAACCTCGACAATGATGCCCTTGGCCAAAAAGGGCGTATGCGTTTTTTCCTGAATATATTCAGTAAAAAACGCATACGCCCTTTTTGGCCAACCAAGCAACCTGGAAAGGCAAATCAGCGCTACAAAGAAGTCTCGCTTCCCATCGGTCAAGAGGACCATGCTGAATAAAGTGTCAAAACCAGAAATGCAGGACAGGCCATGGAGAAACGGGAGCCTTGCTACGCTGATGGGCAGGATGTAAATTGCCAACAGCCACTCTGGAGAAGTGTACGGTGTGTCCTGAAACATATAAAAAACTCAGCTTAGAGATCATAGGGTACTTCCACTCATGGGCGTATAAATTGGGAAAACGAAAAATCAGCAAGACACAGGCACCCCAAAGCTTAGGGCTGCTCTGTTGACAAGAACCTCCACTTCGTTACACCTTAAATATCCCAGCAAAGAGAAAAATGGATAAAGAAGTTGTGGTCCTTATGTACAATGGAATATCACTCAGCCATGAAATCAACGTCATAAGGCTAGCAGCAGCATGATGAGTGGATTTAGGTACGACGATTCTAAGTGAAATAAGTCACACAGAAAAAGACACTTATCATAAGATATCACTTATAGAGGGAGTGTAAACACCGCTACCCTTGAACTGAATTACAAAACAGAACAGAGTCACACGTTTAGAAAACACACTATGGCTGCTTAACGGGAAAGGTGAGGTGGGGTGATGCATAAAACAAGGGTTTCAAATTAGCTCAGATACCGTTCCATAAACCCAATATGTAATAGACAAGACGTACTCCTAGCTCAGTGAATTGGACTCAACACCCCCTATTCACCGCCCAAGAATATATCTGACTAGTAAGAATCTTAAAACCTATGTATTGATATCTCTCTGTAAGTGAGTCAAGTGGGTGTAAAGCGGCATAAACACAGCAGTGAAAAGCAGCTAAACCCCATTATAAAAATCAATTACTTTTAAAAACCCGTGAAACAAAGACAGTGAAAGAGAGAGAAATTCTTCCAAAATTCGTTCAGGGGCTGGGATGCCACCTGGATTGACCATATCTAGACCCACAGCTGATTGAGACATAAGGCTGGACACTCTTGGGGCTGAGAGGTTTGGTGAGGTTGGGTGAGCAAACGCAGACCCTTTAAAGTAATACTGCGTGGTACCCATTCCATGGGTCCCAAATCTCCAGGTTCAAGGGCATCTTCCTACATCGAAAACATGCATGAGAAACCCAGAAGATGGTACACCGTGTGATCGGGAAAGGTTTCTAAAACGCACCTCATTTCTCATCTCCTTGTGCGCGGGTTCGCCATTCCAGCCGCTTTACAAGCAATCTCCCTCCTTGGAGAATCAGCACCTTTAACCTCCTGTTCAGTACAGGTTGCAATTTGTCCTGAGGATGAACGGGAAGAGGGGGAACCAATGAGAGACTAGCTCTAGGTGTTGGGACAGGCACAGGTCACTCTATTTTCCCATCAGGAAGAAGAATTAACCACAGGCTCAGCCTGCCGCCCGTGACCAGAGTAGGGCCTGAAGCAATCCTGCGCTTTTGCGGCCAGCTCCCAAGAAAGCGAGTTGAAAAATGGAGCTCAGGGGCACTGCAATTCACAAACCTGCAGACTTATAAATGATCACTCTCGTCCACAAATATATTGAGGGAAGGCAACGAAGAGGATTTGAAAGCAAGGCAGAATTGCAGGAAACAGATTTCAGGAGGGAGATTCGAATCGCCTTTAAAGCACAGGAAAAGCGGCAAAACCTCGACAATGATGCCCTTGGCCAAAAAGGGCGTATGCGTTTTTTCCTGAATATATTCAGGAAAAAACGCATACGCCCTTTTTGGCCAACCAAGCAACCTGGAAAGGCAAATCAGCGCTACAAAGAAGTCTCGCTTCCCATCGGTTAAGAGGGCCATGCTGAATAAAGTGTCAAAACCAGAAATGCAGGACAGGCCATGGAGAAACGGGAGCCTTGCTACGCTGATGGGCAGGATGTAAATTGCCAACAGCCACTCTGGAGAAGTGTACGGTGTATCCTGAAACATATAAAAAACTCAGCTTAGAGATCATAGGGTACTTCCACTCATGGGCGTATAAATTGGGAAAACTAAAAATCAGCAAGACACAGGCACCCCAAAGTTTAGGGCTGCTCTGTTGACAAGAACCTCCACTTCGTTACACCTTAAATATCCCAGGAAAGAGAAAAATGAATAAAGAAGTTGTGGTCCTTATGTACAATGGAATATCACTCAGCCATGAAATCAACGTCATAAGGCTAGTAGCAGCATGATGAGTGGATTTAGGTACGACGATTCTATGTGAAATAAGTCACACAGAAAAAGACACTTATCATAAGATATCACTTATAGAGAGAGTGTAAACACCGCTACCCTTGAACTGAATTACAAAACAGAACAGAGTCACACGTTTAGAAAACACACTATGGCTGCTTAACGGGAAAGGTGAGGTGGGGTGATGCATAAAACAAGGGTTTCAAATTAGCTCAGATACCGTTCCATAAACCCAATAGGTAATAGACAAGACCTACTCCTAGTTCAGTGAATTGGACTCAACACCCCCTATTCACCGCCCAAGAATATATCTGACTAGTCAGAATCTTAAAACCTATGTATTGATATCTCTCTGTAAGTGAGTCAAGTGGGTGTAAAGCGGCATAAACAGAGCAGTGAAAAGCAGCTAAACCCCATTATAAAAATCAATTACTTTTAAAAACCCGTGAAACAAACACAGTGAAAGAGAGAGATATTATTCCAAAATTCGTTCAGGGGCTGTGATGCCACCTGGATTGACCATATCTAGACCCACAGCTGATTGAGACATAAGGGTGGACACTCTTGGGGCTGAGAGGTTTGGTGAGGTTGGGTGAGCAAACGCAGACCCTTTAAAGTAATACTGCGTGGTACCCATCCCATGGGTCCCAAATCTCCAGGTTCAAGGGCATCTTCCTACATCGAAAACATGCATGAGAAACCCAGAAGATGGTACACCGTGTGATCGGGAAAGGTTTCTAAAACGCACCTCATTTCTCATCTCCTTGTGCGCGGGTTCGCCATTCCAGCTGCTTTACAAGCAATCTCCCTCCTTGGAGAATCAGCACCTTTAACCTCCTGTTCCGTACAGGTTGCAATTTGTCCTGAGGATGAACGGGAAGAGGGGGAACCAATGAGAGACTAGCTCTAGGTGTTGGGACAGGCACAGGTCACTCTATTTTCCCATCAGGAAGAAGAATTAACCACAGGCTCAGCCTGCCGCCCGTGACCAGAGTAGGGCCTGAAGCAATCCTGCGCTTTTGCGGCCAGCTCCCAAGAAAGCGAGTTGAAAAATGGAGCTCAGGGGCACTGCAATTCACAAACCTGCAGACTTATAAATGATCACTCTTCGTCCACAGATATATTGAGGGAAGGCAACGAAGAGGATTTGAAAGCAAGGCAGAATTGCAGGAAACAGATTTCAGGAGGGAGATTCGAATCGCCTTTAAAGCACAGGAAAAGCGGCAAAACCTCGACAATGATGCCCTTGGCCAAAAAGAGCGTATGCGTTTTTTCCTGAATATATTCAGGAAAAAACGCATACGCCCTTTTTGGCCAACCAAGCAACCTGGAAAGGCAAATCAGCGCTACAAAGAAGTCTCGCTTCCCATCGGTCAAAAGGGCCATGCTGAATAAAGTGTCAAAACCAGAAATGCAGGACAGGCCATGGAGAAACGGGAGCCTTGCTACGCTGATGGACAGGATGTAAGTTGACAACAGCCACTCTGGAGAAGTGTACCGTGTGTCCTGAAACATCTAAAAAACTCAGCTTAGAGAGCATAGGGCACTTTCACTTATGGGCTTATAAATTGGGAAAACTAAAAATCAGCAAGACACAGGCACCCCAAATTTTAGGGCTGCTCTGTTGACAAGAACCTCCACTTCGTTACACCTTAAATATCCCAGGAAAGAGAAAAATGGATAAAGAAGTTGTGGTCCTTATGTACAATGGAATATCACTCAGCCATGAAATCAACGTCATAAGGCTAGCAGCAGGATGATGAGTGGATTTAGGTACGACGATTCTATGTGAAATAAGTCACACAGAAAAAGACACTTATCATAAGATATCACTTATAGAGGGAGTGTAAACACCGCTACCCTTGAACTGAATTACAAAACAGAACAGAGTCACACGTTTAGAAAACACACTATGGCTGCTTAACGGGAAAGGTGAGGTGGGGTGATGCATAAAACAAGGGTTTCAAATTAGCTCAGATACCGTTCCATAAACCCAATAGGTAATAGACAAGACCTACTCCTAGTTCAGTGAATTGGACTCAACACCCCCTATTCACCGCCCAAGAATATATCTGACTAGTAAGAATCTTCAAACCTATGTATTGATATCTCTCTGTAAGTGAGTCAAGTGGGTGTAAAGCGGCATAAACACAGCAGTGAAAAGCAGCTAAACCCCATTATAAAAATCAATTACTTTTAAAAACCCGTGAAACAAAGACAGTGAAAGAGAGAGAAATTCTTCCAAAATTCGTTCAGGGGCTGTGATGCCACCTGGATTGACCATATCTAGACCCACAGCTGATTGAGACATAAGGCTGGACACTCTTGGGGCTGAGAGGTTTGGTGAGGTTGGGTGAGCAAACGCAGACCCTTTAAAGTAATACTGCGTGGTACCCATCCCATGGGTCCCAAATCTCCAGGTTCAAGGGCATCTTCCTACATCGAAAACATGCATGAGAAACCCAGAAGATGGTACACCGTGTGATCGGGAAAGGTTTCTAAAACGCACCTCATTTCTCATCTCCTTGTGCGCGGGTTCGCCATTCCAGCCGCTTTACAAGCAATCTCCCTCCTTGGAGAATCAGCACCTTTAACCTCCTGTTCCGTACAGGTTGCAATTTGTCCTGAGGATGAACGGGAAGAGGGGGAACCAATGAGAGACTAGCTCTAGGTGTTGGGACAGGCACAGGTCACTCTATTTTCCCATCAGGAAGAAGAATTAACCACAGGCTCAGCCTGCCGCCCGTGACCAGAGGAGGGCCTGAAGCAATCCTGCGCTTTTGCGGCCAGCTCCCAAGAAAGCGAGTTGAAAAATGGAGCTCAGGGGCACTGCAATTCACAAACCTGCAGACTTATAAATGATCACTCTCGTCCACAAATATATTGAGGGAAGGCAACGAAGAGGATTTGAAAGCAAGGCAGAATTGCAGGAAACAGATTTCAGGAGGGAGATTCGAATCGCCTTTAAAGCACAGGAAAAGCGGCAAAACCTCGACAATGATGCCCTTGGCCAAAAAGGGCGTATGCGTTTTTTCCTGAATATATTCAGGAAAAAACGCATACGCCCTTTTTGGCCAACCAAGCAACCTGGAAAGGCAAATCAGCGCTACAAAGAAGTCTCGCTTCCCATCGGTCAAGAGGGCCATGCTGAATAAAGTGTCAAAACCAGAAATGCAGGACAGGCCATGGAGAAACGGGAGCCTTGCTACGCTGATGGGCAGGATGTAAATTGCCAACAGCCATTCTGGAGAAGTGTACGGTGTGTCCTGAAACATATAAAAAACTCAGCTTAGAGATCATAGGGTACTTCCTCTCATGGGCGTATAAATTGGGAAAACGAAAAATCAGCAAGACACAGGCACCCCAAAGCTTAGGGCTGCTCTGTTGACAAGAAACTCCACTTCGTTACACCTTAAATATCCCAGCAAAGAGAAAAATGGATAAAGAAGTTGTGGTCCTTATGTACAATGGAATATCACTCAGCCATGAAATCAACGTCATAAGGCTAGCAGCAGCATGATGAGTGGATTTAGGTACGACGATTCTAAGTGAAATAAGTCACACAGAAAAAGACACTTATCATAAGATATCACTTATAGAGGGAGTGTAAACACCGCTACCCTTGAACTGAATTACAAAACAGAACAGAGTCACACGTTTAGAAAACACACTATGGCTGCTTAACGGGAAAGGTGAGGTGGGGTGATGCATAAAACAAGGGTTTCAAATTAGCTCAGATACCGTTCCATAAACCCAATAGGTAATAGACAAGACCTACTCCTAGTTCAGTGAATTGGACTCAACACCCCCTATTCACCGCCCAAGAATATATCTGACTAGTAAGAATCTTCAAACCTATGTATTGATATCTCTCTGTAAGTGAGTCAAGTGGGTGTAAAGCGGCATAAACACAGCAGTGAAAAGCAGCTAAACCCCATTATAAAAATCAATTACTTTTAAAAACCCGTGAAACAAAGACAGTGAAAGAGAGAGAAATTCTTCCAAAATTCGTTCAGGGGCTGTGATGCCACCTGGATTGACCATATCTAGACCCACAGCTGATTGAGACATAAGGCTGGACACTCTTGGGGCTGAGAGGTTTGGTGAGGTTGGGTGAGCAAACGCAGACCCTTTAAAGTAATACTGCGTGGTACCCATCCCATGGGTCCCAAATCTCCAGGTTCAAGGGCATCTTCCTACATCGAAAACATGCATGAGAAACCCAGAAGATGGTACACCGTGTGATCGGGAAAGGTTTCTAAAACGCACCTCATTTCTCATCTCCTTGTGCGCGGGTTCGCCATTCCAGCCGCTTTACAAGCAATCTCCCTCCTTGGAGAATCAGCACCTTTAACCTCCTGTTCCGTACAGGTTGCAATTTGTCCTGAGGATGAACGGGAAGAGGGGGAACCAATGAGAGACTAGCTCTAGGTGTTGGGACAGGCACAGGTCACTCTATTTTCCCATCAGGAAGAAGAATTAACCACAGGCTCAGCCTGCCGCCCGTGACCAGAGGAGGGCCTGAAGCAATCCTGCGCTTTTGCGGCCAGCTCCCAAGAAAGCGAGTTGAAAAATGGAGCTCAGGGGCACTGCAATTCACAAACCTGCAGACTTATAAATGATCACTCTCGTCCACAAATATATTGAGGGAAGGCAACGAAGAGGATTTGAAAGCAAGGCAGAATTGCAGGAAACAGATTTCAGGAGGGAGATTCGAATCGCCTTTAAAGCACAGGAAAAGCGGCAAAACCTCGACAATGATGCCCTTGGCCAAAAAGGGCGTATGCGTTTTTTCCTGAATATATTCAGGAAAAAACGCATACGCCCTTTTTGGCCAACCAAGCAACCTGGAAAGGCAAATCAGCGCTACAAAGAAGTCTCGCTTCCCATCGGTCAAGAGGGCCATGCTGAATAAAGTGTCAAAACCAGAAATGCAGGACAGGCCATGGAGAAACGGGAGCCTTGCTACGCTGATGGGCAGGATGTAAATTGCCAACAGCCATTCTGGAGAAGTGTACGGTGTGTCCTGAAACATATAAAAAACTCAGCTTAGAGATCATAGGGTACTTCCTCTCATGGGCGTATAAATTGGGAAAACGAAAAATCAGCAAGACACAGGCACCCCAAAGCTTAGGGCTGCTCTGTTGACAAGAAACTCCACTTCGTTACACCTTAAATATCCCAGCAAAGAGAAAAATGGATAAAGAAGTTGTGGTCCTTATGTACAATGGAATATCACTCAGCCATGAAATCAACGTCATAAGGCTAGCAGCAGCATGATGAGTGGATTTAGGTACGACGATTCTAAGTGAAATAAGTCACACAGAAAAAGACACTTATCATAAGATATCACTTATAGAGGGAGTGTAAACACCGCTACCCTTGAACTGAATTACAAAACAGAACAGAGTCACACGTTTAGAAAACACACTATGGCTGCTTAACGGGAAAGGTGAGGTGGGGTGATGCATAAAACAAGGGTTTCAAATTAGCTCAGATACCGTTCCATAAACCCAATATGTAATAGACAAGACTTACTCCTAGCTCAGTGAATTGGACTCAACACCCCCTATTCACCGCCCAAGAATATATCTGACTAGTAAGAATCTTAAAACCTATGTATTGATATCTCTCTGTAAGTGAGTCAAGTGGGTGTAAAGCGGCATAAACACAGCAGTGAAAAGCAGCTAAACCCCATTATAAAAATCAATTACTTTTAAAAACCCGTGAAACAAAGACAGTGAAAGAGAGAGAAATTCTTCCAAAATTCGTTCAGGGGCTGGGATGCCACCTGGATTGACCATATCTAGACCCACAGCTGATTGAGACATAAGGCTGGACACTCTTGGGGCTGAGAGGTTTGGTGAGGTTGGGTGAGCAAACGCAGACCCTTTAAAGTAATACTGCGTGGTACCCATTCCATGGGTCCCAAATCTCCAGGTTCAAGGGCATCTTCCTACATCGAAAACATGCATGAGAAACCCAGAAGATGGTACACCGTGTGATCGGGAAAGGTTTCTAAAACGCACCTCATTTCTCATCTCCTTGTGCGCGGGTTCGCCATTCCAGCCGCTTTACAAGCAATCTCCCTCCTTGGAGAATCAGCACCTTTAACCTCCTGTTCAGTACAGGTTGCAATTTGTCCTGAGGATGAACGGGAAGAGGGGGAACCAATGAGAGACTAGCTCTAGGTGTTGGGACAGGCACAGGTCACTCTATTTTCCCATCAGGAAGAAGAATTAACCACAGGCTCAGCCTGCCGCCCGGGACCAGAGTAGGGCCTGAAGCAATCCTGCGCTTTTGCGGCCAGCTCCCAAGAAAGCGAGTTGAAAAATGGAGCTCAGGGGCACTGCAATTCACAAACCTGCAGACTTATAAATGATCACTCTCGTCCACAAATATATTGAGGGAAGGCAACGAAGAGGATTTGAAAGCAAGGCAGAATTGCAGGAAACAGATTTCAGGAGGGAGATTCGAATCGCCTTTAAAGCACAGGAAAAGCGGCAAAACCTCGACAATGATGCCCTTGGCCAAAAAGGGCGTATGCGTTTTTTCCTGAATATATTCAGGAAAAAACGCATACGCCCTTTTTGGCCAACCAAGCAACCTGGAAAGGCAAATCAGCGCTACAAAGAAGTCTCGCTTCCCATCGGTTAAGAGGGCCATGCTGAATAAAGTGTCAAAACCAGAAATGCAGGACAGGCCATGGAGAAACGGGAGCCTTGCTACGCTGATGGGCAGGATGTAAATTGCCAACAGCCACTCTGGAGAAGTGTACGGTGTATCCTGAAACATATAAAAAACTCAGCTTAGAGATCATAGGGTACTTCCACTCATGGGCGTATAAATTGGGAAAACGAAAAATCAGCAAGACACAGGCACCCCAAAGTTTAGGGCTGCTCTGTTGACAAGAACCTCCACTTCGTTACACCTTAAATATCCCAGGAAAGAGAAAAATGAATAAAGAAGTTGTGGTCCTTATGTACAATGGAATATCACTCAGCCATGAAATCAACGTCATAAGGCTAGTAGCAGCATGATGAGTGGATTTAGGTACGACGATTCTATGTGAAATAAGTCACACAGAAAAAGACACTTATCATAAGATATCACTTATAGAGGGAGTGTAAACACCGCTACCCTTGAACTGAATTACAAAACAGAACAGAGTCACACGTTTAGAAAACACACTATGGCTGCTTAACGGGAAAGGTGAGGTGGGGTGATGCATAAAACAAGGGTTTCAAATTAGCTCAGATACCGTTCCATAAACCCAATAGGTAATAGACAAGACCTACTCCTAGTTCAGTGAATTGGACTCAACACCCCCTATTCACCGCCCAAGAATATATCTGACTAGTAAGAATCTTAAAACCTATGTATTGATATCTCTCTGTAAGTGAGTCAAGTGGGTGTAAAGCGGCATAAACAGAGCAGTGAAAAGCAGCTAAACCCCATTATAAAAATCAATTACTTTTAAAAACCCGTGAAACAAACACAGTGAAAGAGAGAGAAATTCTTCCAAAATTCGTTCAGGGGCTGTGATGCCACCTGGATTGACCATATCTAGACCCACAGCTGATTGAGACATAAGGGTGGACACTCTTGGGGCTGAGAGGTTTGGTGAGGTTGGGTGAGCAAACGCAGACCCTTTAAAGTAATACTGCGTGGTACCCATCCCATGGGTCCCAAATCTCCAGGTTCAAGGGCATCTTCCTACATCGAAAACATGCATGAGAAACCCAGAAGATGGTACACCGTGTGATCGGGAAAGGTTTCTAAAACGCACCTCATTTCTCATCTCCTTGTGCGCGGGTTCGCCATTCCAGCTGCTTTACAAGCAATCTCCCTCCTTGGAGAATCAGCACCTTTAACCTCCTGTTCCGTACAGGTTGCAATTTGTCCTGAGGATGAACGGGAAGAGGGGGAACCAATGAGAGACTAGCTCTAGGTGTTGGGACAGGCACAGGTCACTCTATTTTCCCATCAGGAAGAAGAATTAACCACAGGCTCAGCCTGCCGCCCGTGACCAGAGTAGGGCCTGAAGCAATCCTGCGCTTTTGCGGCCAGCTCCCAAGAAAGCGAGTTGAAAAATGGAGCTCAGGGGCACTGCAATTCACAAACCTGCAGACTTATAAATGATCACTCTCGTCCACAAATATATTGAGGGAAGGCAACGAAGAGGATTTGAAAGCAAGGCAGAATTGCAGGAAACAGATTTCAGGAGGGAGATTCGAATCGCCTTTAAAGCACAGGAAAAGCGGCAAAACCTCGACAATGATGCCCTTGGCCAAAAAGGGCGTATGCGTTTTTTCCTGAATATATTCAGGAAAAAACGCATACGCCCTTTTTGGCCAACCAAGCAACCTGGAAAGGCAAATCAGCGCTACAAAGAAGTCTCGCTTCCCATCGGTCAAAAGGGCCATGCTGAATAAAGTGTCAAAACCAGAAATGCAGGACAGGCCATGGAGAAACGGGAGCCTTGCTACGCTGATGGACAGGATGTAAGTTGACAACAGCCACTCTGGAGAAGTGTACCGTGTGTCCTGAAACATCTAAAAAACTCAGCTTAGAGAGCATAGGGCACTTTCACTTATGGGCTTATAAATTGGGAAAACTAAAAATCAGCAAGACACAGGCACCCCAAATTTTAGGGCTGCTCTGTTGACAAGAACCTCCACTTCGTTACACCTTAAATATCCCAGGAAAGAGAAAAATGGATAAAGAAGTTGTGGTCCTTATGTACAATGGAATATCACTCAGCCATGAAATCAACGTCATAAGGCTAGCAGCAGGATGATGAGTGGATTTAGGTACGACGATTCTATGTGAAATAAGTCACACAGAAAAAGACACTTATCATAAGATATCACTTATAGAGGGAGTGTAAACACCGCTACCCTTGAACTTAATTACAAAACAGAACAGAGTCACACGTTTAGAAAACACACTATGGCTGCTTAACGGGAAAGGTGAGGTGGGGTGATGCATAAAACAAGGGTTTCAAATTAGCTCAGATACCGTTCCATAAACCCAATAGGTAATAGACAAGACTTACTCCTAGCTCAGTGAATTGGACTCAACACCCCCTATTCACCGCCCAAGAATATATCTGACTAGTAAGAATCTTAAAACCTATGTATTGATATCTCTCTGTAAGTGAGTCAAGTGGGTGTAAAGCGGCATAAACACAGCAGTGAAAAGCAGCTAAACCCCATTATAAAAATCAATTACTTTTAAAAACCCGTGAAACAAACACAGTGAAAGAGAGAGAAATTCTTCCAAAATTCGTTCAGGGGCTGTGATGCCACCTGGATTGACCATATCTAGACCCACAGCTGATTGAGACTTAAGGCTGGACACTCTTGGGGCTGAGAGGTTTGGTGAGCTTGGGTGAGCAAACGCAGACCCTTTAAAGTAATACTGCGTGGTACCCATCCCATGGGTCCCAAATCTCCAGGTTCAAGGGCATCTTCCTACATCGAAAACATGCATGAGAAACCCAGAAGATGGTACACCGTGTGATCGGGAAAGGTTTCTAAAACGCACCTCATTTCTCATCTCCTTGTGCGCGGGTTCGCCATTCCAGCCGCTTTACAAGCAATCTCCCTCCTTGGAGAATCAGCACCTTTAACCTCCTGTTCCGTACAGGTTGCAATTTGTCCTGAGGATGAACGGGAAGAGGGGGAACCAATGAGAGACTAGCTCTAGGTGTTGGGACAGGCACAGGTCACTCTATTTTCCCATCAGGAAGAAGAATTAACCACAGGCTCAGCCTGCCGCCCGTGACCAGAGTAGGGCCTGAAGCAATCCTGCGCTTTTGCGGCCAGCTCCCAAGAAAGCGAGTTGAAAAATGGAGCTCAGGGGCACTGCAATTCACAAACCTGCAGACTTATAAATGATCACTCTCGTCCACAAATATATTGAGGGAAGGCAACGAAGAGGATTTGAAAGCAAGGCAGAATTGCAGGAAACAGATTTCAGGAGGGAGATTCGAATCGCCTTTAAAGCACAGGAAAAGCGGCAAAACCTCGACAATGATGCCCTTGGGCAAAAAGGGCGTATGCGTTTTTTCCTGAATATATTCAGTAAAAAACGCATACGCCCTCTTTGGCCAACCAAGCAACCTGGAAAGGCAAATCAGCGCTACAAAGAAGTCTCGCTTCCCATCGGTCAAGAGGGCCATGCTGAATAAAGTGTCAAAACCAGAAATGCAGGACAGGCCATGGAGAAACGGGAGCCTTGCTACGCTGATGGGCAGGATGTAAATTGCCAACAGCCACTCTGGAGAAGTGTACGGTGTGTCCTGAAACATATAAAAAACTCAGCTTAGAGATCATAGGGTACTTCCACTCATGGGCGTATAAATTGGGAAAACGAAAAATCAGCAAGACACAGGCACCCCAAAGTTTAGGGCTGCTCTGTTGACAAGAACCTCCACTTCGTTACACCTTAAATATCCCAGGAAAGAGAAAAATGGATAAAGAAGTTGTGGTCCTTATGTACAATGGAATATCACTCAGCCATGAAATCAACGTCATAAGGCTAGCAGCAGCATGATGAGTGGATTTAGGTACGACGATTCTAAGTGAAATAAGTCAC
This sequence comes from Balaenoptera physalus, assembly GCF_965194825.1. NCBI lineage: Eukaryota > Metazoa > Chordata > Mammalia > Artiodactyla > Balaenopteridae > Balaenoptera > Balaenoptera physalus. The sequence continues at coordinate 29,760,844 of NC_138887.1, read as the reverse complement.
ACAGAAAAAGACACTTATCATAAGATATCACTTATAGAGGGAGTGTAAACACCGCTACCCTTGAACTGAATTACAAAACAGAACAGAGTCACACGTTTAGAAAACACACTATGGCTGCTTAACGGGAAAGGTGAGGTGGGGTGATGCATAAAACAAGGGTTTCAAATTAGCTCAGATACCGTTCCATAAACCCAATAGGTAATAGACAAGACCTACTCCTAGTTCAGTGAATTGAACTCAACACCCCCTATTCACCGCCCAAGAATATATCTGACTAGTAAGAATCTTAAAACTTATGTATTGATATCTCTCTGTAAGTGAGTCAAGTGGGTGTAAAGCGGCATAAACACAGCAGTGAAAAGCAGCTAAACCCCATTATAAAAATCAATTACTTTTAAAAACCCGTGAAACAAAGACAGTGAAAGAGAGACAAATTCTTCCAAAATTCGTTCAGGGGCTGTGATGCCACCTGGATTGACCATATCTAGACCCACAGCTGATTGAGACATAAGGGTGGACACTCTTGGGGCTGAGAGGTTTGGTGAGGTTGGGTGAGCAAACGCAGACCCTTTAAAGTAATACTGCGTGGTACCCATCCCATGGGTCCCAAATCTCCAGGTTCAAGGGCATCTTCCTACATCGAAAACATGCATGAGAAACCCAGAAGATGGTACACCGTGTGATCGGGAAAGGTTTCTAAAACGCACCTCATTTCTCATCTCCTTGTGCGCGGGTTCGCCATTCCAGCTGCTTTACAAGCAATCTCCCTCCTTGGAGAATCAGCACCTTTAACCTCCTGTTCCGTACAGGTTGCAATTTGTCCTGAGGATGAACGGGAAGAGGGGGAACCAATGAGAGACTAGCTCTAGGTGTTGGGACAGGCACAGGTCACTGTATTTTCCCATCAGGAAGAAGAATTAACCACAGGCTCAGCCTGCCGCCCGGGACCAGAGTAGGGCCTGAAGCAATCCTGCGCTTTTGCGGCCAGCTCCCAAGAAAGCGAGTTGAAAATTGGAGCTCAGGGGCACTGCAATTCACAAACCTGCAGACTTATAAATGATCACTCTCGTCCACAAATATATTGAGGGAAGGCAACGAAGAGGATTTGAAAGCAAGGCAGAATTGCAGGAAACAGATTTCAGGAGGGAGATTCGAATCGCCTTTAAAGCACAGGAAAAGCGGCAAAACCTCGACAATGATGCCCTTGGCCAAAAAGGGCGTATGCGTTTTTTCCTGAATATATTCAGGAAAAAACGCATACGCCCTTTTTGGCCAACCAAGCAACCTGGAAAGGCAAATCAGCGCTACAAAGAAGTCTCGCTTCCCATCGGTCAAGAGGGCCATGCTGAATAAAGTGTCAAAACCAGAAATGCAGGACAGGCCATGGAGAAACGGGAGCCTTGCTACGCTGATGGGCAGGATGTAAATTGCCAACAGCCACTCTGGAGAAGTGTACGGTGTGTCCTGAAACATATAAAAAACTCAGCTTAGAGATCATAGGGTACTTCCACTCATGGGCGTATAAATTGGGAAAACTAAAAATCAGCAAGACACAGGCACCCCAAAGTTTAGGGCTGCTCTGTTGACAAGAACCTCCACTTCGTTACACCTTAAATATCCCAGGAAAGAGAAAAATGAATAAAGAAGTTGTGGTCCTTATGTACAATGGAATATCACTCAGCCATGAAATCAACGTCATAAGGCTAGTAGCAGCATGATGAGTGGATTTAGGTACGACGATTCTATGTGAAATAAGTCACACAGAAAAAGACACTTATCATAAGATATCACTTATAGAGGGAGTGTAAACACCGCTACCCTTGAACTGAATTACAAAACAGAACAGAGTCACACGTTTAGAAAACACACTATGGCTGCTTAACGGGAAAGGTGAGGTGGGGTGATGCATAAAACAAGGGTTTCAAATTAGCTCAGATACCGTTCCATAAACCCAATAGGTAATAGACAAGACCTACTCCTAGTTCAGTGAATTGGACTCAACACCCCCTATTCACCGCCCAAGAATATATCTGACTATTAAGAATCTTAAAACCTATGTATTGATATCTCTCTGTAAGTGAGTCAAGTGGGAGTAAAGCGGCATAAACACAGCAGTGAAAAGCAGCTAAACCCCATTATAAAAATCAATTACTTTTAAAAACCCGTGAAACAAAGACAGTGAAAGAGAGAGAAATTCTTCCAAAATTCGTTCAGGGGCTGTGATGCCACCTGGATTGACCATATCTAGACCCACAGCTGATTGAGACATAAGGGTGGACACTCTTGGGGCTGAGAGGTTTGGTGAGGTTGGGTGAGCAAACGCAGACCCTTTAAAGTAATACTGCGTGGTACCCATCCCATGGGTCCCAAATCTCCAGGTTCAAGGGCATCTTCCTACATCGAAAACATGCATGAGAAACCCAGAAGATGCTACACCGTGTGATCGGGAAAGGTTTCTAAAACGCACCTCATTTCTCATCTCCTTGTGCGCGGGTTCGCCATTCCAGCCGCTTTACAAGCAATCTCCCTCCTTGGAGAATCAGCACCTTTAACCTCCTGTTCCGTACAGGTTGCAATTTGTCCTGAGGATGAACGGGAAGAGGGGGAACCAATGAGAGACTAGCTCTAGGTGTTGGGACAGGCACAGGTCACTCTATTTTCCCATCAGGAAGAAGAATTAACCACAGGCTCAGCCTGCCGCCCGTGACCAGAGGAGGGCCTGAAGCAATCCTGCGCTTTTGCGGCCAGCTCCCAAGAAAGCGAGTTGAAAAATGGAGCTCAGGGGCACTGCAATTCACAAACCTGCAGACTTATAAATGATCACTCTCGTCCAAAAATATATTGAGGGAAGGCAACGAAGAGGATTTGAAAGCAAGGCAGAATTGCAGGAAACAGATTTCAGGAGGGAGATTCGAATCGCCTTTAAAGCACAGGAAAAGCGGCAAAACCTCGACAATGATGCCCTTGGCCAAAAAGGGCGTATGCGTTTTTTCCTGAATATATTCAGGAAAAAACGCATACGCCCTTTTTGGCCAACCAAGCAACCTGGAAAGGCAAATCAGCGCTACAAAGAAGTCTCGCTTCCCATCGGTCAAGAGGGCCATGCTGAATAAAGTGTCAAAACCAGAAATGCAGGACAGGCCATGGAGAAACGGGAGCCTTGCTACGCTGATGGGCAGGATGTAAATTGCCAACAGCCACTCTGGAGAAGTGTACGGTGTGTCCTGAAACATATAAAAAACTCAGCTTAGAGATCATAGGGTACTTCCACTCATGGGCGTATAAATTGGGAAAACTAAAAATCAGCAAGACACAGGCACCCCAAAGTTTAGGGCTGCTCTGTTGACAAGAACCTCCACTTCGTTACACCTTAAATATCCCAGGAAAGAGAAAAATGAATAAAGAAGTTGTGGTCCTTATGTACAATGGAATATCACTCAGCCATGAAATCAACGTCATAAGGCTAGTAGCAGCATGATGAGTGGATTTAGGTACGACGATTCTATGTGAAATAAGTCACACAGAAAAAGACACTTATCATAAGATATCACTTATAGAGGGAGTGTAAACACCGCTACCCTTGAACTGAATTACAAAACAGAACAGAGTCACACGTTTAGAAAACAAACTATGGCTGCTTAACGGGAAAGGTGAGGTGGGGTGATGCATAAAACAAGGGTTTCAAATTAGCTCAGATACTGTTCCATAAACCCAATAGGTAATAGACAAGACCTACTCCTAGTTCAGTGAATTGGACTCAACACCCCCTATTCACCGCCCAAGAATATATCTGACTAGTAAGAATCTTCAAACCTATGTATTGATATCTCTCTGTAAGTGAGTCAAGTGGGTGTAAAGCGGCATAAACACAGCAGTGAAAAGCAGCTAAACCCCATTATAAAAATCAATTACTTTTAAAAACCCGTGAAACAAAGACAGTGAAAGAGAGAGAAATTCTTCCAAAATTCGTTCAGGGGCTGTGATGCCACCTGGATTGACCATATCTAGACCCACAGCTGATTGAGACATAAGGCTGGACACTCTTGGGGCTGAGAGGTTTGGTGAGGTTGGGTGAGCAAACGCAGACCCTTTAAAGTAATACTGCGTGGTACCCATCCCATGGGTCCCAAATCTCCAGGTTCAAGGGCATCTTCCTACATCGAAAACATGCATGAGAAACCCAGAAGATGGTACACCGTGTGATCGGGAAAGGTTTCTAAAACGCACCTCATTTCTCATCTCCTTGTGCGCGGGTTCGCCATTCCAGCCGCTTTACAAGCAATCTCCCTCCTTGGAGAATCAGCACCTTTAACCTCCTGTTCCGTACAGGTTGCAATTTGTCCTGAGGATGAACGGGAAGAGGGGGAATCAATGAGAGACTAGCTCTAGGTGTTGGGACAGGCACAGGTCACTCTATTTTCCCATCAGGAAGAAGAATTAACCACAGGCTCAGCCTGCCGCCCGTGACCAGAGGAGGGCCTGAAGCAATCCTGCGCTTTTGCGGCCAGCTCCCAAGAAAGCGAGTTGAAAAATGGAGCTCAGGGGCACTGCAATTCACAAACCTGCAGACTTATAAATGATCACTCTCGTCCAAAAATATATTGAGGGAAGGCAACGAAGAGGATTTGAAAGCAAGGCAGAATTGCAGGAAACAGATTTCAGGAGGGAGATTCGAATCGCCTTTAAAGCACAGGAAAAGCGGCAAAACCTCGACAATGATGCCCTTGGCCAAAAAGGGCGTATGCGTTTTTTCCTGAATATATTCAGGAAAAAACGCATACGCCCTTTTTGGCCAACCAAGCAACCTGGAAAGGCAAATCAGCGCTACAAAGAAGTCTCGCTTCCCATCGGTCAAGAGGGCCATGCTGAATAAAGTGTCAAAACCAGAAATGCAGGACAGGCCATGGAGAAACGGGAGCCTTGCTACGCTGATGGGCAGGATGTAAATTGCCAACAGCCACTCTGGAGAAGTGTACGGTGTGTTCTGAAACATATAAAAAACTCAGCTTAGAGAGCATAGGGCACTTCCACTTATGGGCGTATAAATTGGGAAAACTAAAAATCAGCAAGACACAGGCACCCCAAAGTTTAGGGCTGCTCTGTTGACAAGAACCTCCACTTCTTTACACCTTAAATATCCCAGGAAAGAGAAAAATGGATAAAGAAGTTGTGGTCCTTATGTACAATGGAATATCACTCAGCCATGAAATCAACGTCATAAGGCTAGCAGCAGCATGATGAGTGGATTTAGGTACGACGATTCTAAGTGAAATAAGTCACACAGAAAAAGACACTTATCATAAGATATCACTTATAGAGGGAGTGTAAACACCGCTACCCTTGAACTGAATTACAAAACAGAACAGAGTCACACGTTTAGAAAACACACTATGGCTGCTTAACGGGAAAGGTGAGGTGGGGTGATGCATAAAACAAGGGTTTCAAATTAGCTCAGATACCGTTCCATAAACCCAATATGTAATAGACAAGACTTACTCCTAGCTCAGTGAATTGGACTCAACACCCCCTATTCACCGCCCAAGAATATATCTAACTAGTAAGAATCTTAAAACCTATGTATTGATATCTCTCTGTAAGTGAGTCAAGTGGGTGTAAAGCGGAATAAACACAGCAGTGAAAAGCAGCTAAACCCCATTATAAAAATCAATTACTTTTAAAAACCCGTGAAACAAAGACAGTGAAAGAGAGAGAAATTCTTCCAAAATTCGTTCAGGGGCTGTGATGCCACCTGGATTGACCATATCTAGACCCACAGCTGATTGAGATATAAGGGTGGACACTCTTGGGGCTGAGAGGTTTGGTGAGGTTGGGTGAGCAAACGCAGACCCTTTAAAGTAATACTGCGTGGTACCCATCCCATGGGTCCCAAATCTCCAGGTTCAAGGGCATCTTCCTACATCGAAAACATGCATGAGAAACCCAGAAGATGGTACACCGTGTGATCGGGAAAGGTTTCTAAAACGCACCTCATTTCTCATCTCCTTGTGCGCGGGTTCGCCATTCCAGCCGCTTTACAAGCAATCTCCCTCTTTGGAGAATCAGCACCTTTAACCTCCTGTTCCGTACAGGTTGCAATTTGTCCTGAGGATGAACGGGAAGAGGGGGAACCAATGAGAGACTAGCTCTAGGTGTTGGGACAGGCACAGGTCACTGTATTTTCCCATCAGGAAGAAGAATTAACCACAGGCTCAGCCTGCCGCCCGGGACCAGAGTAGGGCCTGAAGCAATCCTGCGCTTTTGCGGCCAGCTCCCAAGAAAGCGAGTTGAAAAATGGAGCTCAGGGGCACTGCAATTCACAAACCTGCAGACTTATAAATGATCACTCTCGTCCACAAATATATTGAGGGCAGGCAACGAAGAGGATTTGAAAGCAAGGCAGAATTGCAGGAAACAGATTTCAGGAGGGAGATTCGAATCGCCTTTAAAGCACAGGAAAAGCGGCAAAACCTCGACAATGATGCCCTTGGCCAAAAAGGGCGTATGCGTTTTTCCCTGAATATATTCAGGAAAAAACGCATACGCCCTTTTTGGCCAACCAAGCAACCTGGAAAGGCAAATCAGCGCTACAAAGAAGTCTCGCTTCCCATCGGTCAAAAGGGCCATGCTGAATAAAGTGTCAAAACCAGAAATGCAGGACAGGCCATGGAGAAACGGGAGCCTTGCTACGCTGATGGACAGGATGTAAATTGACAATAGCCACTCTGGAGAAGTGTACCGTGTGTCCTGAAACATCTAAAAAACTCAACTTAGAGAGCATAGGGCACTTCCACTTATGGGCGTATAAATTGGGAAAACTAAAAATCAGCAAGACACAGGCACCCCAAAGTTTAGGGCTGCTCTGTTGACAAGAACCTCCACTTCTTTACACCTTAAATATCCCAGGAAAGAGAAAAATGGATAAAGAAGTTGTGGTCCTTATGTACAATGGAATATCACTCAGCCATGAAATCAACGTCATAAGGCTAGCAGCAGCATGATGAGTGGATTTAGGTACGACGATTCTAAGTGAAATAAGTCACACAGAAAAAGACACTTATCATAAGATATCACTTATAGAGGGAGTGTAAACACCGCTACCCTTGAACTGAATTACAAAACAGAACAGAGTCACACGTTTAGAAAACACACTATGGCTGCTTAACGGGAAAGGTGAGGTGGGGTGATGCATAAAACAAGGGTTTCAAATTAGCTCAGATACCGTTCCATAAACCCAATATGTAATAGACAAGACTTACTCCTAGCTCAGTGAATTGGACTCAACACCCCCTATTCACCGCCCAAGAATATATCTAACTAGTAAGAATCTTAAAACCTATGTATTGATATCTCTCTGTAAGTGAGTCAAGTGGGTGTAAAGCGGAATAAACACAGCAGTGAAAAGCAGCTAAACCCCATTATAAAAATCAATTACTTTTAAAAACCCGTGAAACAAAGACAGTGAAAGAGAGAGAAATTCTTCCAAAATTCGTTCAGGGGCTGTGATGCCACCTGGATTGACCATATCTAGACCCACAGCTGATTGAGATATAAGGGTGGACACTCTTGGGGCTGAGAGGTTTGGTGAGGTTGGGTGAGCAAACGCAGACCCTTTAAAGTAATACTGCGTGGTACCCATCCCATGGGTCCCAAATCTCCAGGTTCAAGGGCATCTTCCTACATCGAAAACATGCATGAGAAACCCAGAAGATGGTACACCGTGTGATCGGGAAAGGTTTCTAAAACGCACCTCATTTCTCATCTCCTTGTGCGCGGGTTCGCCATTCCAGCCGCTTTACAAGCAATCTCCCTCTTTGGAGAATCAGCACCTTTAACCTCCTGTTCCGTACAGGTTGCAATTTGTCCTGAGGATGAACGGGAAGAGGGGGAACCAATGAGAGACTAGCTCTAGGTGTTGGGACAGGCACAGGTCACTGTATTTTCCCATCAGGAAGAAGAATTTACCACAGGCTCAGCCTGCCGCCCGGGACCAGAGTAGGGCCTGAAGCAATCCTGCGCTTTTGCGGCCAGCTCCCAAGAAAGCGAGTTGAAAAATGGAGCTCAGGGGCACTGCAATTCACAAACCTGCAGACTTATAAATGATCACTCTCGTCCACAAATATATTGAGGGAAGGCAACAAAGAGCATTTGAAAGCAAGGCAGAATTGCAGGAAACAGATTTCAGGAGGGAGATTCGAATCGCCTTTAAAGCACAGGAAAAGCGGCAAAACCTCGACAATGATGCCCTTGGCCAAAAAGGGCGTATGCGTTTTTTCCTGAATATATTCAGGAAAAAACGCATACGCCCTTTTTGGCCAACCAAGCAACCTGGAAAGGCAAATCAGCGCTACAAAGAAGTCTCGCTTCCCATCGGTCAAAAGGGCCATGCTGAATAAAGTGTCAAAACCAGAAATGCAGGACAGGCCATGGAGAAACGGGAGCCTTGCAACGCTGATGGACAGGATGTAAATTGACAATAGCCACTCTGGAGAAGTGTACCGTGTGTCCTGAAACATCTAAAATGCTCAACTTAGAGAGCATAGGGCACTTCCACTTATGGGCGTATAAATTGGGAAAACTAAAAATCAGCAAGACACAGGCACCCCAAAGTTTAGGGCTGCTCTGTTGACAAGAACCTCCACTTCTTTACACCTTAAATATCCCAGGAAAGAGAAAAATGGATAAAGAAGTTGTGGTCCTTATGTACAATGGAATATCACTCAGCCATGAAATCAACGTCATAAGGCTAGCAGCAGCATGATGAGTGGATTTAGGTACGACGATTCTAAGTGAAATAAGTCACACAGAAAAAGACACTTATCATAAGATATCACTTATAGAGGGAGTGTAAACACCGCTACCCTTGAACTGAATTACAAAACAGAACAGAGTCACACGTTTAGAAAACACACTATGGCTGCTTAACGGGAAAGGTGAGGTGGGGTGATGCATAAAACAAGGGTTTCAAATTAGCTCAGATACAGTTCCATAAACCCAATAGGTAATAGACAAGACCTACTCCTAGTTCAGTGAATTGGACTCAACACCCCCTATTCACCGCCCAAGAATATATCTGACTAGTAAGAATCTTAAAACCTATGTATTGATATCTCTCTGTAAGTGAGTCAAGTGGGTGTAAAGCGGCATAAACACAGCAGTGAAAAGCAGCTAAACCCCATTATAAAAATCAATTACTTTTAAAAACCCATGAAACAAAGACAGTGAAAGAGAGAGAAATTCTTCCAAAATTCGTTCAGGGGCTGTGATGCCACCTGGATTGACCATATCTAGACCCACAGCTGATTGAGACATAAGGGTGGACACTCTTGGGGCTGAGAGGTTTGGTGAGGTTGGGTGAGCAAACGCAGACCCTTTAAAGTAATACTGCGTGGTACCCATCCCATGGGTCCCAAATCTCCAGTTTCAAGGGCATCTTCCTACATCGAAAACATGCATGAGAAACCCAGAAGATGGTATACCGTGTGATCGGGAAAGGTTTCTAAAACGCACCTCATTTCTCATCTCCTTGTGCGCGGGTTCGCCATTCCAGCCGCTTTACAAGCAATCTCCCTCCTTGGAGAATCAGCACCTTTAACCTCCTGTTCCGTACAGGTTGCAATTTGTCCTGAGGATGAACGGGAAGAGGGGGAACCAATGAGAGACTAGCTCTAGGTGTTGGGACAGGCACAGGTCACTGTATTTTCCCATCAGGAAGAAGAATTAACCACAGGCTCAGCCTGCCGCCCGGGACCAGAGTAGGGCCTGAAGCAATCCTGCGCTTTTGCGGCCAGCTCCCAAGAAAGCGAGTTGAAAAATGGAACTCAGGGTCACTGCAATTCACAAACCTGCAGACTTATAAATGATCACTCTCGTCCACAAATATATTGAGGGAAGGCAACGAAGAGGATTTGAAAGCAAGGCAGAATTGCAGGAAACAGATTTCAGGAGGGAGATTCGAATCGCCTTTAAAGCACAGGAAAAGCGGCAAAACCTCGACAATGATGCCCTTGGCCAAAAAGGGCGTATGCGTTTTTTCCTGAATATATTCAGGAAAAAACGCATACGCCCTTTTTGGCCAACCAAGCAACCTGGAAAGGCAAATCAGCGCTACAAAGAAGTCTCGCTTCCCATCGGTCAAAAGGGCCATGCTGAATAAAGTGTCAAAACCAGAAATGCAGGACAGGCCATGGAGAAACGGGAGCCTTGCTACGCTGATGGACAGGATGTAAATTGACAATAGCCACTCTGGAGAAGTGTACCGTGTGTCCTGAAACATCTAAAAAGCTCAACTTAGAGAGCATAGGGCACTTCCACTTATGGGCGTATAAATTGGGAAAACTAAAAATCAGCAAGACACAGGCACCCCAAAGTTTAGGGCTGCTCTGTTGACAAGAACCTCCACTTCTTTACACCTTAAATATCCCAGGAAAGAGAAAAATGGATAAAGAAGTTGTGGTCCTTATGTACAATGGAATATCACTCAGCCATGAAATCAACGTCATAAGGCTAGCAGCAGCATGATGAGTGGATTTAGGTACGACGATTCTAAGTGAAATAAGTCACACAGAAAAAGACACTTATCATAAGATATCACTTATAGAGGGAGTGTAAACACCGCTACCCTTGAACTGAATTACAAAACAGAACAGAGTCACACGTTTAGAAAACACACTATGGCTGCTTAACGGGAAAGGTGAGGTGGGGTGATGCATAAAACAAGGGTTTCAAATTAGCTCAGATACAGTTCCATAAACCCAATAGGTAATAGACAAGACCTACTCCTAGTTCAGTGAATTGGACTCAACACCCCCTATTCACCGCCCAAGAATATATCTGACTAGTAAGAATCTTAAAACCTATGTATTGATATCTCTCTGTAAGTGAGTCAAGTGGGTGTAAAGCGGCATAAACACAGCAGTGAAAAGCAGCTAAACCCCATTATAAAAATCAATTACTTTTAAAAACCCATGAAACAAAGACAGTGAAAGAGAGAGAAATTCTTCCAAAATTCGTTCAGGGGCTGTGATGCCACCTGGATTGACCATATCTAGACCCACAGCTGATTGAGACATAAGGGTGGACACTCTTGGGGCTGAGAGGTTTGGTGAGGTTGGGTGAGCAAACGCAGACCCTTTAAAGTAATACTGCGTGGTACCCATCCCATGGGTCCCAAATCTCCAGTTTCAAGGGCATCTTCCTACATCGAAAACATGCATGAGAAACCCAGAAGATGGTATACCGTGTGATCGGGAAAGGTTTCTAAAACGCACCTCATTTCTCATCTCCTTGTGCGCGGGTTCGCCATTCCAGCCGCTTTACAAGCAATCTCCCTCCTTGGAGAATCAGCACCTTTAACCTCCTGTTCCGTACAGGTTGCAATTTGTCCTGAGGATGAACGGGAAGAGGGGGAACCAATGAGAGACTAGCTCTAGGTGTTGGGACAGGCACAGGTCACTGTATTTTCCCATCAGGAAGAAGAATTAACCACAGGCTCAGCCTGCCGCCCGGGACCAGAGTAGGGCCTGAAGCAATCCTGCGCTTTTGCGGCCAGCTCCCAAGAAAGCGAGTTGAAAAATGGAACTCAGGGTCACTGCAATTCACAAACCTGCAGACTTATAAATGATCACTCTCGTCCACAAATATATTGAGGGAAGGCAACGAAGAGGATTTGAAAGCAAGGCAGAATTGCAGGAAACAGATTTCAGGAGGGAGATTCGAATCGCCTTTAAAGCACAGGAAAAGCGGCAAAACCTCGACAATGATGCCCTTGGCCAAAAAGGGCGTATGCGTTTTTTCCTGAATATATTCAGGAAAAAACGCATACGCCCTTTTTGGCCAACCAAGCAACCTGGAAAGGCAAATCAGCGCTACAAAGAAGTCTCGCTTCCCATCGGTCAAAAGGGCCATGCTGAATAAAGTGTCAAAACCAGAAATGCAGGACAGGCCATGGAGAAACGGGAGCCTTGCTACGCTGATGGGCGAGATGTAAATTGACAAGAGCCACTCTGGAGAAGTGTACGGTGTGTCCTGAAACATCTAAAAAACTCAGCTTAGAGAGCATAGGGCACTTCCACTTATGGGCGTATAAATTGGGAAAACTAAAAATCAGCAAGACACAGGCACCCCAAAGTTTAGGGCTGCTCTGTTGACAAGAACCTCCACTTCGTTACACCTTACATATCCCAGGAAAGAGAAAAATGGATAAAGAAGTTGTGGTCCTTATGTACAATGGAATATCACTCTGCCATGAAATCAACGTCATAAGGCTAGCAGCAGCATGATGAGTGGATTTAGGTACGACGATTCTAAGTGAAATAAGTCACACAGAAAAAGACACTTATCATAAGATATCACTTATAGAGGGAGTGTAAACACCGCTACCCTTGAACTAAATTACAAAACAGAACAGAGTCACACGTTTAGAAAACACACTATGGCTGCTTAACGGGAAAGGTGAGGTGGGTGATGCATAAAACAAGTGTTTCAAATTAGCTCAGATACCGTTCCATAAACCCAATATGTAATAGACAAGACTTACTCCTAGCTCAGTGAATTGGACTCAACACCCCCTATTCACCGCCCAAGAATATAACTGACTAGTAACAATCTTAAAACCTATGTATTGATATCTCTCTGTAAGTGAGTCAAGTGGGTGTAAAGCGGCATAAACACAGCAGTGAAAAGCAGATAAACCCCATTATAAAAATCAATTACTTTTAAAAACCCGTGAAACAAAGACAGTGAAAGAGAGAGAAATTCTTCCAAAATTCGTTCAGGGGCTGTGATGCCACCTGGATTGACCATATCTAGACCCACAGCTGATTGAGACATAAGGGTGGACACTCTTGGGGCTGAGAGGTTTGGTGAGGTTGGGTGAGCAAACGCAGACCCTTTAAAGTAATACTGCGTGGTACCCATCCCATGGGTCCCAAATCTCCAGGTTCGAGGGCATCTTCCTACATCGACAACATGCATGAGAAACCCAGAAGATGGTACACCGTGTGATCGGGAAACGTTTCTAAAACGCACCTCATTTCTCATCTCCTTGTGCGCGGGTTCGCCATTCCAGCCGCTTTACAAGCAATCTCCCTCCTTGGAGAATCAGCACCTTTAACCTCCTGTTCCGTACAGGTTGCAATTTGTTCTGAAGATGAACGGGAAGAGGGGGAACCAATGAGAGACTAGCTCTAGGTGTTGGGACAGGCACAGGTCACTCTATTTTCCCATCAGGAAGAAGAATTAACCACAGGCTCAGCCTGCCGCCCGGGACCAGAGTAGGGCCTGAAGCAATCCTGCGCTTTTGCGGCCAGCTCCCAAGAAAGAGAGTTGAAAAATGGAGCTCAGGGGCACTGCAATTCACAAACCTGCAGACTTATAAATGATCACTCTCGTCCACAAATATATTGAGGGAAGGAAACGAAGAGGATTTGAAAGCAAGGCAGAATTGCAGGAAACAGATTTCAGGAGGGAGATTCGAATCGCCTTTAAAGCACAGGAAAAGCGGCAAAACCTCGACAATGATGCCCTTGGCCAAAAAGGGCGTATGCGTTTTTTCCTGAATATATTCAGGAAAAAACGCATACGCCCTTTTTGGCCAACCAAGCAACCTGGAAAGGCATATCAGCGCTACAAAGAAGTCTCGCTTCCCATCGGTCAAAAGGGCCATGCTGAATAAAGTGTCAAAACCAGAAATGCAGGACAGGCCATGGAGAAACGGGAGCCTTGCTACGCTGATGGGCGAGATGTAAATTGACAACAGCCACTCTGGAGAAGTGTACGGTGTGTCCTGAAACATCTAAAAAACTCAGCTTAGAGAGCATAGGGCACTTCCACTTATGGGCGTATAAATTGGGAAAACTTAAAATCAGCAAGACACAGGCACCCCAAAGTTTAGGGCTGCTCTGTTGACAAGAACCTCCACTTCGTTACACCTTAAATATCCCAGGAAAGAGAAAAATGGATAAAGAAGTTGTGCTCCTTATGTACAATGGAATATCACTCAGGCATGAAATCAACGTCATAAGGCTAGCAGCAGCATGATGAGTGGATTTAGGTACGACGATTCTAAGTGAAATAAGTCACACAGAAAAAGACACTTATCATAAGATATCACTTATAGAGGGAGTGTAAACACCGCTACCCTTGAACTGAATTACAAAACAGAACAGAGTCACACGTTTAGAAAACACACTATGGCTGCTTAACGGGAAAGGTGAGGTGGGGTGATGCATAAAACAAGGGTTTCAAATTAGCTCAGATACCGTTCCATAAACCCAATATGTAATAGACAAGACTTACTCCTAGCTCAGTGAATTGGACTCAACACCCCCTATTCACCGCCCAAGAATATATCTGACTAGTAAGAATCTTAAAACCTATGTATTGATATCTCTCTGTAAGTGAGTCAAGTGGGTGTAAAGCGGCATAAACACAGCAGTGAAAAGCAGCTAAACCCCATTATAAAAATCAATTACTTTTAAAAACCCGTGAAACAAAGACAGTGAAAGAGAGAGAAATTCTTCCAAAATTCGTTCAGGGGCTGTGATGCCACCTGGATTGACCATATCTAGACCCACAGCTGATTGAGACATAAGGGTGGACACTCTTGGGGCTGAGAGGTTTGGTGAGGTTGGGTGAGCAAACGCAGACCCTTTAAAGTAATACTGCGTGGTACCCATCCCATGGGTCCCAAATCTCCAGGTTCAAGGGCATCTTCCTACATCGAAAACATGCATGAGAAACCCAGAAGATGGTACACCGTGTGATCGGGAAAGGTTTCCAAAACGCACCTCATTTCTCATCTCCTTGTGCACGGGTTCGCCATTCCAGCCGCTTTACAAGCAATCTCCCTCCTTGGAGAATCAGCACCTTTAACCTCCTGTTCCGTACAGGTTGCAATTTGTCCTGAGGATGAACGGGAAGAGGGGGAACCAATGAGAGACTAGCTCTAGGTGTTGGGACAGGCACAGGTCACTGTATTTTCCCATCAGGAAGAAGAATTAACCACAGGCTCAGCCTGCCGCCCGGGACCAGAGTAGGGCCTGAAGCAATCCTGCGCTTTTGCGGCCAGCTCCCAAGAAAGCGAGTTGAAAAATGGAACTCAGGGTCACTGCAATTCACAAACCTGCAGACTTATAAATGATCACTCTCGTCCACAAATATATTGAGGGAAGGCAACGAAGAGGATTTGAAAGCAAGGCAGAATTGCAGGAAACAGATTTCAGGAGGGAGATTCGAATCGCCTTTAAAGCACAGGAAAAGCGGCAAAACCTCGACAATGATGCCCTTGGCCAAAAAGGGCGTATGCGTTTTTTCCTGAATATATTCAGGAAAAAACGCATACGCCCTTTTTGGCCAACCAAGCAACCTGGAAAGGCAAATCAGCGCTACAAAGAAGTCTCGCTTCCCATCGGTCAAAAGGGCCATGCTGAATAAAGTGTCAAAACCAGAAATGCAGGACAGGCCATGGAGAAACGGGAGCCTTGCTACGCTGATGGGCGAGATGTAAATTGACAAGAGCCACTCTGGAGAAGTGTACGGTGTGTCCTGAAACATCTAAAAAACTCAGCTTAGAGAGCATAGGGCACTTCCACTTATGGGCGTATAAATTGGGAAAACTAAAAATCAGCAAGACACAGGCACCCCAAAGTTTAGGGCTGCTCTGTTGACAAGAACCTCCACTTCGTTACACCTTACATATCCCAGGAAAGAGAAAAATGGATAAAGAAGTTGTGGTCCTTATGTACAATGGAATATCACTCTGCCATGAAATCAACGTCATAAGGCTAGCAGCAGCATGATGAGTGGATTTAGGTACGACGATTCTAAGTGAAATAAGTCACACAGAAAAAGACACTTATCATAAGATATCACTTATAGAGGGAGTGTAAACACCGCTACCCTTGAACTAAATTACAAAACAGAACAGAGTCACACGTTTAGAAAACACACTATGGCTGCTTAACGGGAAAGGTGAGGTGGGTGATGCATAAAACAAGGGTTTCAAATTAGCTCAGATACCGTTCCATAAACCCAATATGTAATAGACAAGACTTACTCCTAGCTCAGTGAATTGGACTCAACACCCCCTATTCACCGCCCAAGAATATAACTGACTAGTAACAATCTTAAAACCTATGTATTGATATCTCTCTGTAAGTGAGTCAAGTGGGTGTAAAGCGGCATAAACACAGCAGTGAAAAGCAGATAAACCCCATTATAAAAATCAATTACTTTTAAAAACCCGTGAAACAAAGACAGTGAAAGAGAGAGAAATTCTTCCAAAATTCGTTCAGGGGCTGTGATGCCACCTGGATTGACCATATCTAGACCCACAGCTGATTGAGACATAAGGGTGGACACTCTTGGGGCTGAGAGGTTTGGTGAGGTTGGGTGAGCAAACGCAGACCCTTTAAAGTAATACTGCGTGGTACCCATCCCATGGGTCCCAAATCTCCAGGTTCGAGGGCATCTTCCTACATCGACAACATGCATGAGAAACCCAGAAGATGGTACACCGTGTGATCGGGAAACGTTTCTAAAACGCACCTCATTTCTCATCTCCTTGTGCGCGGGTTCGCCATTCCAGCCGCTTTACAAGCAATCTCCCTCCTTGGAGAATCAGCACCTTTAACCTCCTGTTCCGTACAGGTTGCAATTTGTTCTGAAGATGAACGGGAAGAGGGGGAACCAATGAGAGACTAGCTCTAGGTGTTGGGACAGGCACAGGTCACTCTATTTTCCCATCAGGAAGAAGAATTAACCACAGGCTCAGCCTGCCGCCCGGGACCAGAGTAGGGCCTGAAGCAATCCTGCGCTTTTGCGGCCAGCTCCCAAGAAAGAGAGTTGAAAAATGGAGCTCAGGGGCACTGCAATTCACAAACCTGCAGACTTATAAATGATCACTCTCGTCCACAAATATATTGAGGGAAGGAAACGAAGAGGATTTGAAAGCAAGGCAGAATTGCAGGAAACAGATTTCAGGAGGGAGATTCGAATCGCCTTTAAAGCACAGGAAAAGCGGCAAAACCTCGACAATGATGCCCTTGGCCAAAAAGGGCGTATGCGTTTTTTCCTGAATATATTCAGGAAAAAACGCATACGCCCTTTTTGGCCAACCAAGCAACCTGGAAAGGCATATCAGCGCTACAAAGAAGTCTCGCTTCCCATCGGTCAAAAGGGCCATGCTGAATAAAGTGTCAAAACCAGAAATGCAGGACAGGCCATGGAGAAACGGGAGCCTTGCTACGCTGATGGGCGAGATGTAAATTGACAACAGCCACTCTGGAGAAGTGTACGGTGTGTCCTGAAACATCTAAAAAACTCAGCTTAGAGAGCATAGGGCACTTCCACTTATGGGCGTATAAATTGGGAAAACTTAAAATCAGCAAGACACAGGCACCCCAAAGTTTAGGGCTGCTCTGTTGACAAGAACCTCCACTTCGTTACACCTTAAATATCCCAGGAAAGAGAAAAATGGATAAAGAAGTTGTGCTCCTTATGTACAATGGAATATCACTCAGGCATGAAATCAACGTCATAAGGCTAGCAGCAGCATGATGAGTGGATTTAGGTACGACGATTCTAAGTGAAATAAGTCACACAGAAAAAGACACTTATCATAAGATATCACTTATAGAGGGAGTGTAAACACCGCTACCCTTGAACTGAATTACAAAACAGAACAGAGTCACACGTTTAGAAAACACACTATGGCTGCTTAACGGGAAAGGTGAGGTGGGGTGATGCATAAAACAAGGGTTTCAAATTAGCTCAGATACCGTTCCATAAACCCAATATGTAATAGACAAGACTTACTCCTAGCTCAGTGAATTGGACTCAACACCCCCTATTCACCGCCCAAGAATATATCTGACTAGTAAGAATCTTAAAACCTATGTATTGATATCTCTCTGTAAGTGAGTCAAGTGGGTGTAAAGCGGCATAAACACAGCAGTGAAAAGCAGCTAAACCCCATTATAAAAATCAATTACTTTTAAAAACCCGTGAAACAAAGACAGTGAAAGAGAGAGAAATTCTTCCAAAATTCGTTCAGGGGCTGTGATGCCACCTGGATTGACCATATCTAGACCCACAGCTGATTGAGACATAAGGGTGGACACTCTTGGGGCTGAGAGGTTTGGTGAGGTTGGGTGAGCAAACGCAGACCCTTTAAAGTAATACTGCGTGGTACCCATCCCATGGGTCCCAAATCTCCAGGTTCAAGGGCATCTTCCTACATCAAAAACATGCATGAGAAACCCAGAAGATGGTACACCGTGTGATCGGGAAAGGTTTCCAAAACGCACCTCATTTCTCATCTCCTTGTGCACGGGTTCGCCATTCCAGCCGCTTTACAAGCAATCTCCCTCCTTGGAGAATCAGCACCTTTAACCTCCTGTTCCGTACAGGTTGCAATTTGTCCTGAGGATGAACGGGAAGAGGGGGAACCAATGAGAGACTAGCTCTAGGTGTTGGGACAGGCACAGGTCACTGTATTTTCCCATCAGGAAGAAGAATTAACCACAGGCTCAGCCTGCCGCCCGGGACCAGAGTAGGGCCTGAAGCAATCCTGCGCTTTTGCGGCCAGCTCCCAAGAAAGCGA
The DNA here is from genome assembly GCF_965194825.1 of Balaenoptera physalus. Classification (NCBI taxonomy): domain Eukaryota; kingdom Metazoa; phylum Chordata; class Mammalia; order Artiodactyla; family Balaenopteridae; genus Balaenoptera; species Balaenoptera physalus. The sequence continues at coordinate 29,742,243 of NC_138887.1, read as the reverse complement.
GTTGAAAAATGGAACTCAGGGTCACTGCAATTCACAAACCTGCAGACTTATAAATGATCACTCTCGTCCACAAATATATTGAGGGAAGGCAACGAAGAGGATTTGAAAGCAAGGCAGAATTGCAGGAAACAGATTTCAGGAGGGAGATTCGAATCGCCTTTAAAGCACAGGAAAAGCGGCAAAACCTCGACAATGATGCCCTTGGCCAAAAAGGGCGTATGCGTTTTTTCCTGAATATATTCAGGAAAAAACGCATACGCCCTTTTTGGCCAACCAAGCAACCTGGAAAGGCAAATCAGCGCTACAAAGAAGTCTCGCTTCCCATCGGTCAAAAGGGCCATGCTGAATAAAGTGTCAAAACCAGAAATGCAGGACAGGCCATGGAGAAACGGGAGCCTTGCTACGCTGATGGGCGAGATGTAAATTGACAAGAGCCACTCTGGAGAAGTGTACGGTGTGTCCTGAAACATCTAAAAAACTCAGCTTAGAGAGCATAGGGCACTTCCACTTATGGGCGTATAAATTGGGAAAACTAAAAATCAGCAAGACACAGGCACCCCAAAGTTTAGGGCTGCTCTGTTGACAAGAACCTCCACTTCGTTACACCTTACATATCCCAGGAAAGAGAAAAATGGATAAAGAAGTTGTGGTCCTTATGTACAATGGAATATCACTCTGCCATGAAATCAACGTCATAAGGCTAGCAGCAGCATGATGAGTGGATTTAGGTACGACGATTCTAAGTGAAATAAGTCACACAGAAAAAGACACTTATCATAAGATATCACTTATAGAGGGAGTGTAAACACCGCTACCCTTGAACTAAATTACAAAACAGAACAGAGTCACACGTTTAGAAAACACACTATGGCTGCTTAACGGGAAAGGTGAGGTGGGTGATGCATAAAACAAGGGTTTCAAATTAGCTCAGATACCGTTCCATAAACCCAATATGTAATAGACAAGACTTACTCCTAGCTCAGTGAATTGGACTCAACACCCCCTATTCACCGCCCAAGAATATAACTGACTAGTAACAATCTTAAAACCTATGTATTGATATCTCTCTGTAAGTGAGTCAAGTGGGTGTAAAGCGGCATAAACACAGCAGTGAAAAGCAGATAAACCCCATTATAAAAATCAATTACTTTTAAAAACCCGTGAAACAAAGACAGTGAAAGAGAGAGAAATTCTTCCAAAATTCGTTCAGGGGCTGTGATGCCACCTGGATTGACCATATCTAGACCCACAGCTGATTGAGACATAAGGGTGGACACTCTTGGGGCTGAGAGGTTTGGTGAGGTTGGGTGAGCAAACGCAGACCCTTTAAAGTAATACTGCGTGGTACCCATCCCATGGGTCCCAAATCTCCAGGTTCAAGGGCATCTTCCTACATCGACAACATGCATGAGAAACCCAGAAGATGGTACACCGTGTGATCGGGAAACGTTTCTAAAACGCACCTCATTTCTCATCTCCTTGTGCGCGGGTTCGCCATTCCAGCCGCTTTACAAGCAATCTCCCTCCTTGGAGAATCAGCACCTTTAACCTCCTGTTCCGTACAGGTTGCAATTTGTTCTGAAGATGAACGGGAAGAGGGGGAACCAATGAGAGACTAGCTCTAGGTGTTGGGACAGGCACAGGTCACTCTATTTTCCCATCAGGAAGAAGAATTAACCACAGGCTCAGCCTGCCGCCCGGGACCAGAGTAGGGCCTGAAGCAATCCTGCGCTTTTGCGGCCAGCTCCCAAGAAAGAGAGTTGAAAAATGGAGCTCAGGGGCACTGCAATTCACAAACCTGCAGACTTATAAATGATCACTCTCGTCCACAAATATATTGAGGGAAGGAAACGAAGAGGATTTGAAAGCAAGGCAGAATTGCAGGAAACAGATTTCAGGAGGGAGATTCGAATCGCCTTTAAAGCACAGGAAAAGCGGCAAAACCTCGACAATGATGCCCTTGGCCAAAAAGGGCGTATGCGTTTTTTCCTGAATATATTCAGGAAAAAACGCATACGCCCTTTTTGGCCAACCAAGCAACCTGGAAAGGCATATCAGCGCTACAAAGAAGTCTCGCTTCCCATCGGTCAAAAGGGCCATGCTGAATAAAGTGTCAAAACCAGAAATGCAGGACAGGCCATGGAGAAACAGGAGCCTTGCTACGCTGATGGGCGAGATGTAAATTGACAACAGCCACTCTGGAGAAGTGTACGGTGTGTCCTGAAACATCTAAAAAACTCAGCTTAGAGAGCATAGGGCACTTCCACTTATGGGCGTATAAATTGGGAAAACTTAAAATCAGCAAGACACAGGCACCCCAAAGTTTAGGGCTGCTCTGTTGACAAGAACCTCCACTTCGTTACACCTTAAATATCCCAGGAAAGAGAAAAATGGATAAAGAAGTTGTGCTCCTTATGTACAATGGAATATCACTCAGCCATGAAATCAACGTCATAAGGCTAGCAGCAGCATGATGAGTGGATTTAGGTACGACGATTCTAAGTGAAATAAGTCACACAGAAAAAGACACTTATCATAAGATATCACTTATAGAGGGAGTGTAAACACCGCTACCCTTGAACTGAATTACAAAACAGAACAGAGTCACACGTTTAGAAAACACACTATGGCTGCTTAACGGGAAAGGTGAGGTGGGGTGATGCATAAAACAAGGGTTTCAAATTAGCTCAGATACCGTTCCATAAACCCAATATGTAATAGACAAGACTTACTCCTAGCTCAGTGAATTGGACTCAACACCCCCTATTCACCGCCCAAGAATATATCTGACTAGTAAGAATCTTAAAACCTATGTATTGATATCTCTCTGTAAGTGAGTCAAGTGGGTGTAAAGCGGCATAAACACAGCAGTGAAAAGCAGCTAAACCCCATTATAAAAATCAATTACTTTTAAAAACCCGTGAAACAAAGACAGTGAAAGAGAGAGAAATTCTTCCAAAATTCGTTCAGGGGCTGTGATGCCACCTGGATTGACCATATCTAGACCCACAGCTGATTGAGACATAAGGCTGGACACTCTTGGGGCTGAGAGGTTTGTTGAGGTTGGGTCAGCAAACGCAGACCCTTTAAAGTAATACTGCGTGGTACCCATCCCATGGGTCCCAAATCTCCAGGTTCAAGGGCATCTTCCTACATCGAAAACATGCATGAGAAACCCAGAAGATGGTATACCGTGTGATCGGGAAAGGTTTCTAAAACGCACCTCATTTCTCATCTCCTTGTGCGCGGGTTCGCCATTCCAGCCGCTTTACAAGCAATCTCCCTCTTTGGAGAATCAGCACCTTTAACCTCCTGTTCCGTACAGGTTGCAATTTGTCCTGAGGATGAACGGGAAGAGGGGGAACCAATGAGAGACTAGCTCTAGGTGTTGGGACAGGCACAGGTCACTGTATTTTCCCATCAGGAAGAAGAATTAACCACAGGCTCAGCCTGCCGCCCGGGACCAGAGTAGGGCCTGAAGCAATCCTGCGCTTTTGCGGCCAGCTCCCAAGAAAGCGAGTTGAAAAATGGAACTCAGGGTCACTGCAATTCACAAACCTGCAGACTTATAAATGATCACTCTCGTCCACAAATATATTGAGGGAAGGCAACGAAGAGGATTTGAAAGCAAGGCAGAATTGCAGGAAACAGATTTCAGGAGGGAGATTCGAATCGCCTTTAAAGCACAGGAAAAGCGGCAAAACCTCGACAATGATGCCCTTGGCCAAAAAGGGCGTATGCGTTTTTTCCTGAATATATTCAGGAAAAAACGCATACGCCCTTTTTGGCCAACCAAGCAACCTGGAAAGGCAAATCAGCGCTACAAAAAAGTCTCGCTTCCCATCGGTCAAAAGGGCCATGCTGAATAAAGTGTCAAAACCAGAAATGCAGGACAGGCCATGGAGAAACGGGAGCCTTGCTACGCTGATGGGCGAGATGTAAATTGACAAGAGCCACTCTGGAGAAGTGTACGGTGTGTCCTGAAACATCTAAAAAACTCAGCTTAGAGAGCATAGGGCACTTCCACTTATGGGCGTATAAATTGGGAAAACTAAAAATCAGCAAGACACAGGCACCCCAAAGTTTAGGGCTGCTCTGTTGACAAGAACCTCCACTTCGTTACACCTTACATATCCCAGGAAAGAGAAAAATGGATAAAGAAGTTGTGGTCCTTATGTACAATGGAATATCACTCTGCCATGAAATCAACGTCATAAGGCTAGCAGCAGCATGATGAGTGGATTTAGGTACGACGATTCTAAGTGAAATAAGTCACACAGAAAAAGACACTTATCATAAGATATCACTTATAGAGGGAGTGTAAACACCGCTACCCTTGAACTAAATTACAAAACAGAACAGAGTCACACGTTTAGAAAACACACTATGGCTGCTTAACGGGAAAGGTGAGGTGGGTGATGCATAAAACAAGGGTTTCAAATTAGCTCAGATACCGTTCCATAAACCCAATATGTAATAGACAAGACTTACTCCTAGCTCAGTGAATTGGACTCAACACCCCCTATTCACCGCCCAAGAATATAACTGACTAGTAACAATCTTAAAACCTATGTATTGATATCTCTCTGTAAGTGAGTCAAGTGGGTGTAAAGCGGCATAAACACAGCAGTGAAAAGCAGCTAAACCCCATTATAAAAATCAATTACTTTTAAAAACCCGTGAAACAAAGACAGTGAAAGAGAGAGAAATTCTTCCAAAATTCGTTCAGGGGCTGTGATGCCACCTGGATTGACCATATCTAGACCCACAGCTGATTGAGACATAAGGCTGGACACTCTTGGGGCTGAGAGGTTTGTTGAGGTTGGGTCAGCAAACGCAGACCCTTTAAAGTAATACTGCGTGGTACCCATCCCATGGGTCCCAAATCTCCAGGTTCAAGGGCATCTTCCTACATCGAAAACATGCATGAGAAACCCAGAAGATGGTATACCGTGTGATCGGGAAAGGTTTCTAAAACGCACCTCATTTCTCATCTCCTTGTGCGCGGGTTCGCCATTCCAGCCGCTTTACAAGCAATCTCCCTCCTTGGAGAATCAGCACCTTTAACCTCCTGTTCCGTACAGGTTGCAATTTGTCCTGAGGATGAACGGGAAGAGGGGGAACCAATGAGAGACTAGCTCTAGGTGTTGGGACAGGCACAGGTCACTGTATTTTCCCATCAGGAAGAAGAATTAACCACAGGCTCAGCCTGCCGCCCGGGACCAGAGTAGGGCCTGAAGCAATCCTGCGCTTTTGCGGCCAGCTCCCAAGAAAGCGAGTTGAAAAATGGAACTCAGGGTCACTGCAATTCACAAACCTGCAGACTTATAAATGATCACTCTCGTCCACAAATATATTGAGGGAAGGCAACGAAGAGGATTTGAAAGCAAGGCAGAATTGCAGGAAACAGATTTCAGGAGGGAGATTCGAATCGCCTTTAAAGCACAGGAAAAGCGGCAAAACCTCGACAATGATGCCCTTGGCCAAAAAGGGCGTATGCGTTTTTTCCTGAATATATTCAGGAAAAAACGCATACGCCCTTTTTGGCCAACCAAGCAACCTGGAAAGGCAAATCAGCGCTACAAAGAAGTCTCGCTTCCCATCGGTCAAAAGGGCCATGCTGAATAAAGTGTCAAAACCAGAAATGCAGGACAGGCCATGGAGAAACGGGAGCCTTGCTACGCTGATGGGCGAGATGTAAATTGACAAGAGCCACTCTGGAGAAGTGTACGGTGTGTCCTGAAACATCTAAAAAACTCAGCTTAGAGAGCATAGGGCACTTCCACTTATGGGCGTATAAATTGGGAAAACTAAAAATCAGCAAGACACAGGCACCCCAAAGTTTAGGGCTGCTCTGTTGACAAGAACCTCCACTTCGTTACACCTTACATATCCCAGGAAAGAGAAAAATGGATAAAGAAGTTGTGGTCCTTATGTACAATGGAATATCACTCTGCCATGAAATCAACGTCATAAGGCTAGCAGCAGCATGATGAGTGGATTTAGGTACGACGATTCTAAGTGAAATAAGTCACACAGAAAAAGACACTTATCATAAGATATCACTTATAGAGGGAGTGTAAACACCGCTACCCTTGAACTAAATTACAAAACAGAACAGAGTCACACGTTTAGAAAACACACTATGGCTGCTTAACGGGAAAGGTGAGGTGGGTGATGCATAAAACAAGGGTTTCAAATTAGCTCAGATACCGTTCCATAAACCCAATATGTAATAGACAAGACTTACTCCTAGCTCAGTGAATTGGACTCAACACCCCCTATTCACCGCCCAAGAATATAACTGACTAGTAACAATCTTAAAACCTATGTATTGATATCTCTCTGTAAGTGAGTCAAGTGGGTGTAAAGCGGCATAAACACAGCAGTGAAAAGCAGCTAAACCCCATTATAAAAATCAATTACTTTTAAAAACCCGTGAAACAAAGACAGTGAAAGAGAGAGAAATTCTTCCAAAATTCGTTCAGGGGCTGTGATGCCACCTGGATTGACCATATCTAGACCCACAGCTGATTGAGACATAAGGCTGGACACTCTTGGGGCTGAGAGGTTTGGTGAGGTTGGGTGAGCAAACGCAGACCCTTTAAAGTAATACTGCGTGGTACCCATCCCATGGGTCCCAAATCTCCAGGTTCAAGGGCATCTTCCTACATCGAAAACATGCATGAGAAACCCAGAAGATGGTACACCGTGTGATCGGGAAACGTTTCTAAAACGCACCTCATTTCTCATCTCCTTGTGCGCGGGTTCGCCATTCCAGCCGCTTTACAAGCAATCTCCCTCCTTGGAGAATCAGCACCTTTAACCTCCTGTTCCGTACAGGTTGCAATTTGTTCTGAAGATGAACGGGAAGAGGGGGAACCAATGAGAGACTAGCTCTAGGTGTTGGGACAGGCACAGGTCACTCTATTTTCCCATCAGGAAGAAGAATTAACCACAGGCTCAGCCTGCCGCCCGGGACCAGAGTAGGGCCTGAAGCAATCCTGCGCTTTTGCGGCCAGCTCCCAAGAAAGAGAGTTGAAAAATGGAGCTCAGGGGCACTGCAATTCACAAACCTGCAGACTTATAAATGATCACTCTCGTCCACAAATATATTGAGGGAAGGAAACGAAGAGGATTTGAAAGCAAGGCAGAATTGCAGGAAACAGATTTCAGGAGGGAGATTCGAATCGCCTTTAAAGCACAGGAAAAGCGGCAAAACCTCGACAATGATGCCCTTGGCCAAAAAGGGCGTATGCGTTTTTTCCTGAATATATTCAGGAAAAAACGCATACGCCCTTTTTGGCCAACCAAGCAACCTGGAAAGGCATATCAGCGCTACAAAGAAGTCTCGCTTCCCATCGGTCAAAAGGGCCATGCTGAATAAAGTGTCAAAACCAGAAATGCAGGACAGGCCATGGAGAAACAGGAGCCTTGCTACGCTGATGGGCGAGATGTAAATTGACAACAGCCACTCTGGAGAAGTGTACGGTGTGTCCTGAAACATCTAAAAAACTCAGCTTAGAGAGCATAGGGCACTTCCACTTATGGGCGTATAAATTGGGAAAACTTAAAATCAGCAAGACACAGGCACCCCAAAGTTTAGGGCTGCTCTGTTGACAAGAACCTCCACTTCGTTACACCTTAAATATCCCAGGAAAGAGAAAAATGGATAAAGAAGTTGTGCTCCTTATGTACAATGGAATATCACTCAGCCATGAAATCAACGTCATAAGGCTAGCAGCAGCATGATGAGTGGATTTAGGTACGACGATTCTAAGTGAAATAAGTCACACAGAAAAAGACACTTATCATAAGATATCACTTATAGAGGGAGTGTAAACACCGCTACCCTTGAACTGAATTACAAAACAGAACAGAGTCACACGTTTAGAAAACACACTATGGCTGCTTAACGGGAAAGGTGAGGTGGGGTGATGCATAAAACAAGGGTTTCAAATTAGCTCAGATACCGTTCCATAAACCCAATATGTAATAGACAAGACTTACTCCTAGCTCAGTGAATTGGACTCAACACCCCCTATTCACCGCCCAAGAATATATCTGACTAGTAAGAATCTTAAAACCTATGTATTGATATCTCTCTGTAAGTGAGTCAAGTGGGTGTAAAGCGGCATAAACACAGCAGTGAAAAGCAGCTAAACCCCATTATAAAAATCAATTACTTTTAAAAACCCGTGAAACAAAGACAGTGAAAGAGAGAGAAATTCTTCCAAAATTCGTTCAGGGGCTGTGATGCCACCTGGATTGACCATATCTAGACCCACAGCTGATTGAGACATAAGGCTGGACACTCTTGGGGCTGAGAGGTTTGTTGAGGTTGGGTCAGCAAACGCAGACCCTTTAAAGTAATACTGCGTGGTACCCATCCCATGGGTCCCAAATCTCCAGGTTCAAGGGCATCTTCCTACATCGAAAACATGCATGAGAAACCCAGAAGATGGTATACCGTGTGATCGGGAAAGGTTTCTAAAACGCACCTCATTTCTCATCTCCTTGTGCGCGGGTTCGCCATTCCAGCCGCTTTACAAGCAATCTCCCTCTTTGGAGAATCAGCACCTTTAACCTCCTGTTCCGTACAGGTTGCAATTTGTCCTGAGGATGAACGGGAAGAGGGGGAACCAATGAGAGACTAGCTCTAGGTGTTGGGACAGGCACAGGTCACTGTATTTTCCCATCAGGAAGAAGAATTAACCACAGGCTCAGCCTGCCGCCCGGGACCAGAGTAGGGCCTGAAGCAATCCTGCGCTTTTGCGGCCAGCTCCCAAGAAAGCGAGTTGAAAAATGGAACTCAGGGTCACTGCAATTCACAAACCTGCAGACTTATAAATGATCACTCTCGTCCACAAATATATTGAGGGAAGGCAACGAAGAGGATTTGAAAGCAAGGCAGAATTGCAGGAAACAGATTTCAGGAGGGAGATTCGAATCGCCTTTAAAGCACAGGAAAAGCGGCAAAACCTCGACAATGATGCCCTTGGCCAAAAAGGGCGTATGCGTTTTTTCCTGAATATATTCAGGAAAAAACGCATACGCCCTTTTTGGCCAACCAAGCAACCTGGAAAGGCAAATCAGCGCTACAAAAAAGTCTCGCTTCCCATCGGTCAAAAGGGCCATGCTGAATAAAGTGTCAAAACCAGAAATGCAGGACAGGCCATGGAGAAACGGGAGCCTTGCTACGCTGATGGGCGAGATGTAAATTGACAAGAGCCACTCTGGAGAAGTGTACGGTGTGTCCTGAAACATCTAAAAAACTCAGCTTAGAGAGCATAGGGCACTTCCACTTATGGGCGTATAAATTGGGAAAACTAAAAATCAGCAAGACACAGGCACCCCAAAGTTTAGGGCTGCTCTGTTGACAAGAACCTCCACTTCGTTACACCTTACATATCCCAGGAAAGAGAAAAATGGATAAAGAAGTTGTGGTCCTTATGTACAATGGAATATCACTCTGCCATGAAATCAACGTCATAAGGCTAGCAGCAGCATGATGAGTGGATTTAGGTACGACGATTCTAAGTGAAATAAGTCACACAGAAAAAGACACTTATCATAAGATATCACTTATAGAGGGAGTGTAAACACCGCTACCCTTGAACTAAATTACAAAACAGAACAGAGTCACACGTTTAGAAAACACACTATGGCTGCTTAACGGGAAAGGTGAGGTGGGTGATGCATAAAACAAGGGTTTCAAATTAGCTCAGATACCGTTCCATAAACCCAATATGTAATAGACAAGACTTACTCCTAGCTCAGTGAATTGGACTCAACACCCCCTATTCACCGCCCAAGAATATAACTGACTAGTAACAATCTTAAAACCTATGTATTGATATCTCTCTGTAAGTGAGTCAAGTGGGTGTAAAGCGGCATAAACACAGCAGTGAAAAGCAGCTAAACCCCATTATAAAAATCAATTACTTTTAAAAACCCGTGAAACAAAGACAGTGAAAGAGAGAGAAATTCTTCCAAAATTCGTTCAGGGGCTGTGATGCCACCTGGATTGACCATATCTAGACCCACAGCTGATTGAGACATAAGGCTGGACACTCTTGGGGCTGAGAGGTTTGTTGAGGTTGGGTCAGCAAACGCAGACCCTTTAAAGTAATACTGCGTGGTACCCATCCCATGGGTCCCAAATCTCCAGGTTCAAGGGCATCTTCCTACATCGAAAACATGCATGAGAAACCCAGAAGATGGTATACCGTGTGATCGGGAAAGGTTTCTAAAACGCACCTCATTTCTCATCTCCTTGTGCGCGGGTTCGCCATTCCAGCCGCTTTACAAGCAATCTCCCTCCTTGGAGAATCAGCACCTTTAACCTCCTGTTCCGTACAGGTTGCAATTTGTCCTGAGGATGAACGGGAAGAGGGGGAACCAATGAGAGACTAGCTCTAGGTGTTGGGACAGGCACAGGTCACTGTATTTTCCCATCAGGAAGAAGAATTAACCACAGGCTCAGCCTGCCGCCCGGGACCAGAGTAGGGCCTGAAGCAATCCTGCGCTTTTGCGGCCAGCTCCCAAGAAAGCGAGTTGAAAAATGGAACTCAGGGTCACTGCAATTCACAAACCTGCAGACTTATAAATGATCACTCTCGTCCACAAATATATTGAGGGAAGGCAACGAAGAGGATTTGAAAGCAAGGCAGAATTGCAGGAAACAGATTTCAGGAGGGAGATTCGAATCGCCTTTAAAGCACAGGAAAAGCGGCAAAACCTCGACAATGATGCCCTTGGCCAAAAAGGGCGTATGCGTTTTTTCCTGAATATATTCAGGAAAAAACGCATACGCCCTTTTTGGCCAACCAAGCAACCTGGAAAGGCAAATCAGCGCTACAAAGAAGTCTCGCTTCCCATCGGTCAAAAGGGCCATGCTGAATAAAGTGTCAAAACCAGAAATGCAGGACAGGCCATGGAGAAACGGGAGCCTTGCTACGCTGATGGGCGAGATGTAAATTGACAAGAGCCACTCTGGAGAAGTGTACGGTGTGTCCTGAAACATCTAAAAAACTCAGCTTAGAGAGCATAGGGCACTTCCACTTATGGGCGTATAAATTGGGAAAACTAAAAATCAGCAAGACACAGGCACCCCAAAGTTTAGGGCTGCTCTGTTGACAAGAAACTCCACTTCGTTACACCTTACATATCCCAGGAAAGAGAAAAATGGATAAAGAAGTTGTGGTCCTTATGTACAATGGAATATCACTCTGCCATGAAATCAACGTCATAAGGCTAGCAGCAGCATGATGAGTGGATTTAGGTACGACGATTCTAAGTGAAATAAGTCACACAGAAAAAGTCACTTATCATAAGATATCACTTATAGAGGGAGAGTAAACACCGCTACCCTTGAACTGAATTACAAAACAGAACAGAGTCCCACGTTTAGAAAACACACTATGGCTGCTTAACGGGAAAGGTGAGGTGGGGTGATGCATAAAACAAGCGTTTCAAATTAGCTCAGATACCGTTCCATAAACCCAATATGTAATAGACAAGACTTACTCCTAGCTCAGTGAATTGGACTCAACACCCCCTATTCACCGCCCAAGAATATATCTGACTAGTAAGAATCTTAAAACCTATGTATTGATATCTCTCTGTAAGTGAGTCAAGTGGGTGTAAAGCGGCATAAACACAGCAGTGAAAAGCAGCTAAACCCCATTATAAAAATCAATTACTTTTAAAAACCCGTGAAACAAAGACAGTGAAAGAGAGAGAAATTCTTCCAAAATTCGTTCAGGGGCTGTGATGCCACCTGGATTGACCATATCTAGACCCACAGCTGATTGAGACATAAGGCTGGACACTCTTGGGGCTGAGAGGTTTGGTGAGGTTGGGTGAGCAAACGCAGACCCTTTAACGTAATACTGCGTGGTACCCATCCCATGGGTCCCAAATCTCCAGGTTCAAGGGCATCTTCCTACATCGAAAACATGCATGAGAAACCCAGAAGATGGTACACCGTGTGATCGGGAAACGTTTCTAAAACGCACCTCATTTCTCATCTCCTTGTGCGCGGGTTCGCCATTCCAGCCGCTTTACAAGCAATCTCCCTCCTTGGAGAATCAGCACCTTTAACCTCCTGTTCCGTACAGGTTGCAATTTGTTCTGAAGATGAACGGGAAGAGGGGGAACCAATGAGAGACTAGCTCTAGGTGTTGGGACAGGCACAGGTCACTCTATTTTCCCATCAGGAAGAAGAATTAACCACAGGCTCAGCCTGCCGCCCGGGACCAGAGTAGGGCCTGAAGCAATCCTGCGCTTTTGCGGCCAGCTCCCAAGAAAGAGAGTTGAAAAATGGAGCTCAGGGGCACTGCAATTCACAAACCTGCAGACTTATAAATGATCACTCTCGTCCACAAATATATTGAGGGAAGGCAACGAAGAGGATTTGAAAGCAAGGCAGAATTGCAGGAAACAGATTTCAGGAGGGAGATTCGAATCGCCTTTAAAGCACAGGAAAAGCGGCAAAACCTCGACAATGATGCCCTTGGCCAAAAAGGGCGTATGCGTTTTTTCCTGAATATATTCAGGAAAAAACGCATACGCCCTTTTTGGCCAACCAAGCAACCTGGAAAGGCATATCAGCGCTACAAAGAAGTCTCGCTTCCCATCGGTCAAAAGGGCCATGCTGAATAAAGTGTCAAAACCAGAAATGCAGGACAGGCCATGGAGAAACGGGAGCCGTGCTACGCTGATGGGCGAGATGTAAATTGACAACAGCCACTCTGGAGAAGTGTACGGTGTGTCCTGAAACATCTAAAAAACTCAGCTTAGAGAGCATAGGGCACTTCCACTTATGGGCGTATAAATTGGGAAAACTTAAAATCAGCAAGACACAGGCACCCCAAAGTTTAGGGCTGCTCTGTTGACAAGAACCTCCACTTCGTTACACCTTAAATATCCCAGGAAAGAGAAAAATGGATAAAGAAGTTGTGGTCCTTATGTACAATGGAATATCACTCAGCCATGAAATCAACGTCATAAGGCTAGCAGCAGCATGATGAGTGGATTTAGGTACGACGATTCTAAGTGAAATAAGTCACACAGAAAAAGACACTTATCATAAGATATCACTTATAGAGGGAGTGTAAACACCGCTACCCTTGAACTGAATTACAAAACAGAACAGAGTCACACGTTTAGAAAACACACTATGGCTGCTTAACGGGAAAGGTGAGGTGGGGTGATGCATAAAACAAGGGTTTCAAATTAGCTCAGATACCGTTCCATAAACCCAATATGTAATAGACAAGACTTACTCCTAGCTCAGTGAATTGGACTCAACACCCCCTATTCACCGCCCAAGAATATATCTGACTAGTAAGAATCTTAAAACCTATGTATTGATATCTCTCTGTAAGTGAGTCAAGTGGGTGTAAAGCGGCATAAACACAGCAGTGAAAAGCAGCTAAACCCCATTATAAAAATCAATTACTTTTAAAAACCCGTGAAACAAAGACAGTGAAAGAGAGAGAAATTCTTCCAAAATTCGTTCAGGGGCTGTGATGCCACCTGGATTGACCATATCTAGACCCACAGCTGATTGAGACATAAGGCTGGACACTCTTGGGGCTGAGAGGTTTGTTGAGGTTGGGTCAGCAAACGCAGACCCTTTAAAGTAATACTGCGTGGTACCCATCCCATGGGTCCCAAATCTCCAGGTTCAAGGGCATCTTCCTACATCGAAAACATGCATGAGAAACCCAGAAGATGGTATACCGTGTGATCGGGAAAGGTTTCCAAAACGCACCTCATTTCTCATCTCCTTGTGCGCGGGTTCGCCATTCCAGCCGCTTTACAAGCAATCTCCCTCCTTGGAGAATCAGCACCTTTAACCTCCTGTTCCGTACAGGTTGCAATTTGTCCTGAGGATGAACGGGAAGAGGGGGAACCAATGAGAGACTAGCTCTAGGTGTTGGGACAGGCACAGGTCACTGTATTTTCCCATCAGGAAGAAGAATTAACCACAGGCTCAGCCTGCCGCCCGGGACCAGAGTAGGGCCTGAAGCAATCCTGCGCTTTTGCGGCCAGCTCCCAAGAAAGCGAGTTGAAAAATGGAACTCAGGGTCACTGCAATTCACAAACCTGCAGACTTATAAATGATCACTCTCGTCCACAAATATATTGAGGGAAGGCAACGAAGAGGATTTGAAAGCAAGGCAGAATTGCAGGAAACAGATTTCAGGAGGGAGATTCGAATCGCCTTTAAAGCACAGGAAAAGCGGCAAAACCTCGACAATGATGCCCTTGGCCAAAAAGGGCGTATGCGTTTTTTCCTGAATATATTCAGGAAAAAACGCATACGCCCTTTTTGGCCAACCAAGCAACCTGGAAAGGCAAATCAGCGCTACAAAGAAGTCTCGCTTCCCATCGGTCAAAAGGGCCATGCTGAATAAAGTGTCAAAACCAGAAATGCAGGACAGGCCATGGAGAAACGGGAGCCTTGCTACGCTGATGGGCGAGATGTAAATTGACAACAGCCACTCTGGAGAAGTGTACGGTGTGTCCTGAAACATCTAAAAAACTCAGCTTAGAGAGCATAGGGCACTTCCACTTATGGGCGTATAAATTGGGAAAACTTAAAATCAGCAAGACACAGGCACCCCAAAGTTTAGGGCTGCTCTGTTGACAAGAACCTCCACTTCGTTACACCTTAAATATCCCAGGAAAGAGAAAAATGGATAAAGAAGTTGTGGTCCTTATGTACAATGGAATATCACTCAGCCATGAAATCAACGTCATAAGGCTAGCAGCAGCATGATGAGTGGATTTAGGTACGACGATTCTAAGTGAAATAAGTCACACAGAAAAAGACACTTATCATAAGATATCACTTATAGAGGGAGTGTAAACACCGCTACCCTTGAACTGAATTACAAAACAGAACAGAGTCACACGTTTAGAAAACACACTATGGCTGCTTAACGGGAAAGGTGAGGTGGGGTGATGCATAAAACAAGGGTTTCAAATTAGCTCAGATACCGTTCCATAAACCCAATATGTAATAGACAAGACTTACTCCTAGCTCAGTGAATTGGACTCAACACCCCCTATTCACCGCCCAAGAATATATCTGACTAGTAAGAATCTTAAAACCTATGTATTGATATCTCTCTGTAAGTGAGTCAAGTGGGTGTAAAGCGGCATAAACACAGCAGTGAAAAGCAGCTAAACCCCATTATAAAAATCAATTACTTTTAAAAACCCGTGAAACAAAGACAGTGAAAGAGAGAGAAATTCTTCCAAAATTCGTTCAGGGGCTGTGATGCCACCTGGATTGACCATATCTAGACCCACAGCTGATTGAGACATAAGGGTGGACACTCTTGGGGCTGAGAGGTTTGGTGAGGTTGGGTGAGCAAACGCAGACCCTTTAAAGTAATACTGCGTGGTACCCATCCCATGGGTCCCAAATCTCCAGGTTCAAGGGCATCTTCCTACATCGAAAACATGCATGAGAAACCCAGAAGATGGTACACCGTGTGATCGGGAAAGGTTTCCAAAACGCACCTCATTTCTCATCTCCTTGTGCACGGGTTCGCCATTCCAGCCGCTTTACAAGCAATCTCCCTCCTTGGAGAATCAGCACCTTTAACCTCCTGTTCCGTACAGGTTGCAATTTGTCCTGAGGATGAACGGGAAGAGGGGGAACCAATGAGAGACTAGCTCTAGGTGTTGGGACAGGCACAGGTCACTCTATTTTCCCATCAGGAAGAAGAATTAACCACAGGCTCAGCCTGCCGCCCGGGACCAGAGTAGGGCCTGAAGCAATCCTGCGCTTTTGCGGCCAGCTCCCAAGAAAGCGAGTTGAAAAATGGAGCTCAGGGGCACTGCAATTTACAAACCTGCAGACTTATAAATGATCACTCTCGTCCACAAATATATTGAGGGAAGGCAACGAAGAGGATTTGAAAGCAAGGCAGAATTGCAGGAAACAGATTTCAGGAGGGAGATTCGAATCGCCTTTAAAGCACAGGAAAAGCGGCAAAACCTTGACAATGATGCCCTTGGCCAAAAAGGGCGTATGCGTTTTTTCCTGAATATATTCAGGAAAAAACGCATACGCCCTTTTTGGCCAACCAAGCAACCTGGAAAGGCAAATCAGCGCTACAAAGAAGTCTCGCTTCCCATCGGTCAAAAGGGCCATGCTGAATAAAGTGTCAAAACCAGAAATGCAGGACAGGCCATGGAGAAACGGGAGCCTTGCTACGCTGATGGGCGAGATGTAAATTGACAAGAGCCACTCTGGAGAAGTGTACGGTGTGTCCTGAAACATATAAAAAACTCAGCTTAGAGAGCATAGGGCACTTCCACTTATGGGCGTATAAATTGGGAAAACTAAAAATCAGCAAGACACAGGCACCCCAAAGTTTAGGGCTGCTCTGTTGACAAGAACCTCCACTTCGTTACACCTTACATATCCCAGGAAAGAGAAAAATGGATAAAGAAGTTGTGGTCCTTATGTACAATGGAATATCACTCTGCCATGAAATCAACGTCATAAGGCTAGCAGCAGCATGATGAGTGGATTTAGGTACGACGATTCTAAGTGAAATAAGTCACACAGAAAAAGACACTTATCATAAGATATCACTTATAGAGGGAGTGTAAACACCGCTACCCTTGAACTGAATTACAAAACAGAACAGAGTCACACGTTTAGAACACACACTATGGCTGCTTAACGGGAAAGGTGAGGTGGGGTGATGCATAAAACAAGGGTTTCAAATTAGCTCAGATACCATTCCATAATCCCAATATGTAATAGACAAGACTTACTCCTAGCTCAGTGAATTGGACTCAACACCCCCTATTCACCGCCCAAGAATATATCTGACTAGTAAGAATCTTAAAACCTATGTATTGATATCTCTCTGTAAGTGAGTCAAGTGGGTGTAAAGCGGCATAAACACAGCAGTGAAAAGCAGCTAAACCCCATTATAAAAATCAATTACTTTTAAAAACCCGTGAAACAAAGACAGTGAAAGAGAGAGAAATTCTTCCAAAATTCGTTCAGGGGCTGTGATGCCACCTGGATTGACCATATCTAGACCCACAGCTGATTGAGACATAAGGCTGGACACTCTTGGGGCTGAGAGGTTTGGTGAGGTTGGGTGAGCAAACGCAGACCCTTTAACGTAATACTGCGTGGTACCCATCCCATGGGTCCCAAATCTCCAGGTTCAAGGGCATCTTCCTACATCGAAAACATGCATGAGAAACCCAGAAGATGGTACACCGTGTGATCGGGAAACGTTTCTAAAACGCACCTCATTTCTCATCTCCTTGTGCGCGGGTTCGCCATTCCAGCCGCTTTACAAGCAATCTCCCTCCTTGGAGAATCAGCACCTTTAACCTCCTGTTCCGTACAGGTTGAAATTTGTCCTGAGGATGAACGGGAAGAGGGGGAACCAATGAGAGACTAGCTCTAGGTGTTGGGACAGGCAGAGGTCACTCTATTTTCCCATCAGGAAGAAGAATTAACCACAGGCTCAGCCTGCCGCCCGGGACCAGAGTAGGTCCTGAAACAATCCTGCGCTTTTGCGGCCAGCTCCCAAGAAAGCGAGTTGAAAAATGGAGCTCAGGGGCACTGCAATTCACAAACCTGCAGACTTATAAATGATCACTCTCGTCCACAAATATATTGAGGGAAGGCAACGAAGAGGATTTGAAAGCAAGGCAGAATTGCAGGAAACAGATTTCAGGAGGGAGATTCGAATCGCCTTTAAAGCACAGGAAAAGCGGCAAAACCTCGACAATGATGCCCTTGGCCAAAAGGGGCGTATGCGTTTTTTCCTGAATATATTCAGGAAAAAACGCATACGCCCTTTTTGGCCAACCAAGCAACCTGGAAAGGCAAATCAGCGCTACAAAGAAGTCTCGCTTCCCATCGGTCAAAAGGGCCATGCTGAATAAAGTGTCAAAACCAGAAATGCAGGACAGGCCATGGAGAAACGGGAGCCTTGCTACGCTGATGGACAGGATGTAAATTGACAACAGCCACTCTGGAGAAGTGTACCGTGTGTCCTGAAACATCTAAAAAACTCAACTTAGAGAGCATAGGGCACTTCCACTTATGGGCGTATAAATTGGGAAAACTAAAAATCAGCAAGACACAGGCACC
Organism: Balaenoptera physalus; assembly: GCF_965194825.1. NCBI lineage: Eukaryota > Metazoa > Chordata > Mammalia > Artiodactyla > Balaenopteridae > Balaenoptera > Balaenoptera physalus. The sequence continues at coordinate 29,724,089 of NC_138887.1, read as the reverse complement.
CCAAAGTTTAGGGCTGCTCTGTTGACAAGAACCTCCACTTCGTTACACCTTAAATATCCCAGGAAAGAGAAAAATGGATAAAGAAGTTGTGGTCCTTATGTACAATGGAATATCACTCAGCCATGAAATCAACGTCATAAGGCTAGCAGCAGCATGATGAGTGGATTTAGGTACGACGATTCTAAGTGAAATAAGTCACACAGAATAAGACACTTATCATAAGATATCACTTATAGAGGGAGTGTAAACACCGCTACCCTTGAACTGAATTACAAAACAGAACAGAGTCACACGTTTAGAAAACACACTATGGCTGCTTAACGGGAAAGGTGAGGTGGGGTGATGCATAAAACAAGGGTTTCAAATTAGCTCACATACCGTTCCATAAACCCAATATGTAATAGACAAGACTTACTCTTAGCTCAGTGAATTGGACTCAACACCCCCTATTCACCGCCCAAAAATATATCTCACTAGTAAGAATCTTAAAACCTATGTATTGATATCTCTCTGTAAGTGAGTCAAGTGGGTGTAAAGTGGCATAAACACAGCAGTGAAAAGCAGCTAAACCCCATTATAAAAATCAATTACTTTTAAAAACCCGTGAAACAAAGACAGTGAAAGAGAGAGAAATTCTTCCAAAATTCGTTCAGGGGCTGTGATGCCACCTGGATTGACCATATCTAGACCCACAGCTGATTGAGACATAAGGCTGGACACTCTTGGGGCTGAGAGGTTTGGTGAGGTTGGGTGAGCAAACGCAGACCCTTTAAAGTAATACTGCGTGGTACCCAACCCATGGGTCCCAAATCTCCAGGTTCAAGGGCATCTTCCTACATCGAAAACATGCATGAGAAACCCAGAAGATGGTACACCGTGTGATCGGGAAAGGTTTCTAAAACGCACCTCATTTCTCATTTCCTTGTGCGCGGGTTCGCCATTCCAGCCGCTTTACAAGCAATCTCCCTCCTTGGAGAATCAGCACCTTTAACCTCCTGTTCCGTACAGGTTGCAATTTGTCCTGAGGATGAACGGGAAGAGGGGGAACCAATGAGAGACTAGCTCTAGGTGTTGGGACAGGCACAGGTCACTCTATTTTCCCATCAGGAAGAAGAATTAACCACAGGCTCAGCCTGCCGCCCGGGACCAGAGTAGGGCCTGAAGCAATCCTGCGCTTTTGCGGCCAGCTCCCAAGAAAGCGAGTTGAAAAATGGAGCTCAGGGGCACTGCAATTCACAAACCTGCAGACTTATAAATGATCACTCTCGTCCACAAATATATTGAGGGAAGGCAACGAAGAGGATTTGAAAGCAAGGCAGAATTGCAGGAAACAGATTTCAGGAGGGAGATTCGAATCGCCTTTAAAGCACAGGAAAAGCGGCAAAACCTCGACAATGATGCCCTTGGCCAAAAAGGGCGTATGCGTTTTTTCCTGAATATATTCAGGAAAAAACGCATACGCCCTTTTTGGCCAACCAAGCAACCTGGAAAGGCAAATCAGCGCTACAAAGAAGTCTCGCTTCCCATCGGTCAAAAGGGCCATGCTGAATAAAGTGTCAAAACCAGAAATGCAGGACAGGCCATGGAGAAACGGGAGCCTTGCTACGCTGATGGGCGAGATGTAAATTGACAACAGCCACTCTGGAGAAGTGTACGGTGTGTCCTGAAACATCTAAAAAACTCAGCTTAGAGAGCATAGGGCACTTCCACTTATGGGCGTATAAATTGGGAAAACTTAAAATCAGCAAGACACAGGCACCCCAAAGTTTAGGGCTGCTCTGTTGACAAGAACCTCCACTTCGTTACACCTTAAATATCCCAGGAAAGAGAAAAATGGATAAAGAAGTTGTGGTCCTTATGTACAATGGAATATCACTCAGCCATGAAATCAATGTCATAAGGCTAGCAACAGCATGATGAGTGGATTTAGGTACGACGATTCTAAGTGAAATAAGTCACACAGAAAAAGACACTTATCATAAGATATCACTTATAGAGGGAGTGTAAACACCGCTACCCTTGAACTGAATTACAAAACAGAACAGAGTCACACGTTTAGAAAACACACTATGGCTGCTTAACGGGAAAGGTGAGGTGGGGTGATGCATAAAACAAGGGTTTCAAATTAGCTCAGATACCGTTCCATAAACCCAATATGTAATAGACAAGACTTACTCCTAGCTCAGTGAATTGGACTCAACACCCCCTATTCACCGCCCAAGAATATATCTGACTAGTAAGAATCTTAAAACCTATGTATTGATATCTCTCTGTAAGTGAGTCAAGTGGGTGTAAAGTGGCATAAACACAGCAGTGAAAAGCAGCTAAACCCCATTATAAAAATCAATTACTTTTAAAAACCCGTGAAACAAAGACAGTGAAAGAGAGAGAAATTCTTCCAAAATTCGTTCAGGGGCTGTGATGCCACCTGGATTGACCATATCTAGACCCACAGCTGATTGAGACATAAGGCTGGACAGTCTTGGGGCTGAGAGGTTTGGTGAGGTTGGGTGAGCAAACGCAGACCCTTTAAAGTAATACTGCGTGGTACCCATCCCATGGGTCCCAAATCTCCAGGTTCAAGGGCATCTTCCTACATCGAAAACATGCATGAGAAACCCAGAAGATGGTACACCGTGTGATCGGGAAAGGTTTCCAAAACGCACCTCATTTCTCATCTCCTTGTGCACGGGTTCGCCATTCCAGCCGCTTTACAAGCAATCTCCCTCCTTGGAGAATCAGCACCTTTAACCTCCTGTTCCGTACAGGTTGCAATTTGTCCTGAGGATGAACGGGAAGAGGGGGAACCAATGAGAGACTAGCTCTAGGTGTTGGGACAGGCACAGGTCACTCTATTTTCCCATCAGGAAGAAGAATTAACCACAGGCTCAGCCTGCCGCCCGGGACCAGAGTAGGGCCTGAAGCAATCCTGCGCTTTTGCGGCCAGCTCCCAAGAAAGCGAGTTGAAAAATGGAGCTCAGGGGCACTGCAATTTACAAACCTGCAGACTTATAAATGATCACTCTCGTCCACAAATATATTGAGGGAAGGCAACGAAGAGGATTTGAAAGCAAGGCAGAATTGCAGGAAACAGATTTCAGGAGGGAGATTCGAATCGCCTTTAAAGCACAGGAAAAGCGGCAAAACCTTGACAATGATGCCCTTGGCCAAAAAGGGCGTATGCGTTTTTTCCTGAATATATTCAGGAAAAAACGCATACGCCCTTTTTGGCCAACCAAGCAACCTGGAAAGGCAAATCAGCGCTACAAAGAAGTCTCGCTTCCCATCGGTCAAAAGGGCCATGCTGAATAAAGTGTCAAAACCAGAAATGCAGGACAGGCCATGGAGAAACGGGAGCCTTGCTACGTTGATGGGCGAGATGTAAATTGACAACAGCCACTCTGGAGAAGTGTACGGTGTGTCCTGAAACATCTAAAAAACTCAGCTTAGAGAGCATAGGGCACTTCCACTTATGGACGTATAAATTGGGAAAACTAAAAATCAGCAAGACACAGGCACCCCAAAGTTTAGGGCTGCTCTGTTGACAAGAACCTCCACTTTGTTACACCTTAAATATCCCAGGAAAGAGAAAAATGGATAAAGAAGTTGTGGTCCTTATGTACAATGGAATATCACTCAGCCATGAAATCAACGTCATAAGGCTAGCAGCAGCATGATGAGTGGATTTAGGTACGACGATTCTAAGTGAAATAAGTCACACAGAAAAAGACACTTATCATACGATATCACTTATAGAGGGAGTGTAAACACCGCTACCCTTGAACTAAATTACAAAACAGAACAGAGTCACACGTTTAGAAAACACACTATGGCTGCTTAACGGGAAAGGTGAGGTGGGTGATGCATAAAACAAGGGTTTCAAATTAGCTCAGATACCGTTCCATAAACCCAATATGTAATAGACAAGACTTACTCCTAGCTCAGTGAATTGGACTCAACACCCCCTATTCACCGCCCAAGAATATATCTGACTAGTAAGAATCTTAAAACCTATGTATTGATATCTCTCTGTAAGTGAGTCAAGTGGGTGTAAAGCGGCATAAACACAGCAGTGAAAAGCAGCTAAACCCCATTATAAAAATCAATTACTTTTAAAAACCCGTGAAACAAAGACAGTGAAAGAGAGAGAAATTCTTCCAAAATTCGTTCAGGGGCTGTGATGCCACCTGGATTGACCATATCTAGACCCACATCTGATTGAGACATAAGGGTGGACACTCTTGGGGCTGAGAGGTTTGGTGAGGTTGGGTGAGCAAACGCAGACCCTTTAAAGTAATACTGCGTGGTACCCATCCCATGGGTCCCAAATCTCCAGGTTCAAGGGCATCTTCCTACATCGAAAACATGCATGAGAAACCCAGAAGATGGTACACCGTGTGATCGGGAAAGGTTTCTAAAACGCACCTCATTTCTCATCTCCTTGTGCGCGGGTTCGCCATTCCAGCCGCTTTACAAGCAATCTCCCTCCTTGGAGAATCAGCACCTTTATCCTCCTGTTCCGTACAGGTTGCAATTTGTCCTGAGGATGAACGGGAAGAGGGGGAACCAATGAGAGACTAGCTCTAGGTGTTGGGACAGGCACAGGTCACTCTATTTTCCCATCAGGAAGAAGAATTAACCACAGGCTCAGCCTGCCGCCCGGGACCAGAGTAGGGCCTGAAGCAATCCTGCGCTTTTGCGGCCAGCTCCCAAGAAAGCGAGTTGAAAAATGGAGCTCAGGGGCACTGCAATTCACAAACCTGCAGACTTATAAATGATCACTCTCGTCCACTAATATATTGAGGGAAGGAAACGAAGAGGATTTGAAAGCAAGGCAGAATTGCAGGAAACAGATTTCAGGAGGGAGATTCGAATCGCCTTTAAAGCACAGGAAAAGCGGCAAAACCTCGACAATGATGCCCTTGGCCAAAAAGGGCGTATGCGTTTTTTCCTGAATATATTCAGGAAAAAACGCATACGCCCTTTTTGGCCAACCAAGCAACCTGGAAAGGCAAATCAGCGCTACAAAGAAGTCTCGCTTCCCATCGGTCAAAAGGGCCATGCTGAATAAAGTGTCAAAACCAGAAATGCAGGACAGGCCATGGAGAAACGGGAGCCTTGCTACGCTGATGGGCGAGATGTAAATTGACAACAGCCACTCTGGAGAAGTGTACGGTGTGTCCTGAAACATCTAAAAAACTCAGCTTAGAGAGCATAGGGCACTTCCACTTATGGGCGTATAAATTGGGAAAACTTAAAATCAGCAAGACACAGGCACCCCAAAGTTTAGGGCTGCTCTGTTGACAAGAACCTCCACTTCGTTACACCTTAAATATCCCAGGAAAGAGAAAAATGGATAAAGAAGTTGTGGTCCTTATGTACAATGGAATATCACTCAGCCATGAAATCAACGTCATAAGGCTAGCAGCAGCATGATGAGTGGATTTAGGTACGACGATTCTAAGTGAAATAAGTCACACAGAAAAAGACACTTATCATAAGATATCACTTATAGAGGGAGTGTAAACACCGCTACCCTTGAACTGAATTACAAAACAGAACAGAGTCACACGTTTAGAAAACACACTATGGCTGCTTAACGGGAAAGGTGAGGTGGGGTGATGCATAAAACAAGGGTTTCAAATTAGCTCAGATACCGTTCCATAAACCCAATATGTAATAGACAAGACTTACTCCTAGCTCAGTGAATTGGACTCAACACCCCCTATTCACCGCCCAAGAATATATCTGACTAGTAAGAATCTTAAAACCTATGTATTGATATCTCTCTGTAAGTGAGTCAAGTGGGTGTAAAGCGGCATAAACACAGCAGTGAAAAGCAGCTAAACCCCATTATAAAAATCAATTACTTTTAAAAACCCGTGAAACAAAGACAGTGAAAGAGAGAGAAATTCTTCCAAAATTCGTTCAGGGGCTGTGATGCCACCTGGATTGACCATATCTACACCCACAGCTGATTGAGACATAAGGGTGGACACTCTTGGGGCTGAGAGGTTTGGTGAGGTTGGGTGAGCAAACGCAGACCCTTTAAAGTAATACTGCGTGGTACCCATCCCATGGGTCCCAAATCTCCAGGTTCAAGGGCATCTTCCTACATCGAAAACATGCATGAGAAACCCAGAAGATGGTACACCGTGTGATCGGGAAAGGTTTCCAAAACGCACCTCATTTCTCATCTCCTTGTGCACGGGTTCGCCATTCCAGCCGCTTTACAAGCAATCTCCCTCCTTGGAAAATCAGCACCTTTAACCTCCTGTTCCGTACAGGTTGCAATTTGTCCTGAGGATGAACGGGAAGAGGGGGAACCAATGAGAGACTAGCTCTAGGTGTTGGGACAGGCACAGGTCACTCTATTTTCCCATCAGGAAGAAGAATTAACCACAGGCTCAGCCTGCCGCCCGGGACCAGAGTAGGGCCTGAAGCAATCCTGCGCTTTTGCGGCCAGCTCCCAAGAAAGCGAGTTGAAAAATGGAGCTCAGGGGCACTGCAATTCACAAACCTGCAGACTTATAAATGATCACTCTCGTCCACTAATATATTGAGGGAAGGAAACGAAGAGGATTTGAAAGCAAGGCAGAATTGCAGGAAACAGATTTCAGGAGGGAGATTCGAATCGCCTTTAAAGCACAGGAAAAGCGGCAAAACCTCGACAATGATGCCCTTGGCCAAAAAGGGCGTATGCGTTTTTTCCTGAATATATTCAGGAAAAAACGCATACGCCCTTTTTGGCCAACCAAGCAACCTGGAAAGGCAAATCAGCGCTACAAAGAAGTCTCGCTTCCCATCGGTCAAAAGGGCCATGCTGAATAAAGTGTCAAAACCAGAAATGCAGGACAGGCCATGGAGAAACGGGAGCCTTGCTACGCTGATGGGCGAGATGTAAATTGACAAGAGCCACTCTGGAGAAGTGTACGGTGTGTCCTGAAACATCTAAAAAACTCAGCTTAGAGAGCATAGGGCACTTCCACTTATGGGCGTATAAATTGGGAAAACTAAAAATCAGCAAGACACAGGCACCCCAAAGTTTAGGGCTGCTCTGTTGACAAGAACCTCCACTTCGTTACACCTTACATATCCCAGGAAAGAGAAAAATGGATAAAGAAGTTGTGGTCCTTATGTACAATGGAATATCACTCTGCCATGAAATCAACGTCATAAGGCTAGCAGCAGCATGATGAGTGGATTTAGGTACGACGATTCTAAGTGAAATAAGTCACACAGAAAAAGACACTTATCATAAGATATCACTTATAGAGGGAGTGTAAACACCGCTACCCTTGAACTAAATTACAAAACAGAACAGAGTCACACGTTTAGAAAACACACTATGGCTGCTTAACGGGAAAGGTGAGGTGGGTGATGCATAAAACAAGGGTTTCAAATTAGCTCAGATACCGTTCCATAAACCCAATATGTAATAGACAAGACTTACTCCTAGCTCAGTGAATTGGACTCAACACCCCCTATTCACCGCCCAAGAATATAACTGACTAGTAACAATCTTAAAACCTATGTATTGATATCTCTCTGTAAGTGAGTCAAGTGGGTGTAAAGCGGCATAAACACAGCAGTGAAAAGCAGATAAACCCCATTATAAAAATCAATTACTTTTAAAAACCCGTGAAACAAAGACAGTGAAAGAGAGAGAAATTCTTCCAAAATTCGTTCAGGGGCTGTGATGCCACCTGGATTGACCATATCTAGACCCACAGCTGATTGAGACATAAGGGTGGACACTCTTGGGGCTGAGAGGTTTGGTGAGGTTGGGTGAGCAAACGCAGACCCTTTAAAGTAATACTGCGTGGTACCCATCCCATGGGTCCCAAATCTCCAGGTTCGAGGGCATCTTCCTACATCGACAACATGCATGAGAAACCCAGAAGATGGTACACCGTGTGATCGGGAAACGTTTCTAAAACGCACCTCATTTCTCATCTCCTTGTGCGCGGGTTCGCCATTCCAGCCGCTTTACAAGCAATCTCCCTCCTTGGAGAATCAGCACCTTTAACCTCCTGTTCCGTACAGGTTGCAATTTGTTCTGAAGATGAACGGGAAGAGGGGGAACCAATGAGAGACTAGCTCTAGGTGTTGGGACAGGCACAGGTCACTCTATTTTCCCATCAGGAAGAAGAATTAACCACAGGCTCAGCCTGCCGCCCGGGACCAGAGTAGGGCCTGAAGCAATCCTGCGCTTTTGCGGCCAGCTCCCAAGAAAGAGAGTTGAAAAATGGAGCTCAGGGGCACTGCAATTCACAAACCTGCAGACTTATAAATGATCACTCTCGTCCACAAATATATTGAGGGAAGGAAACGAAGAGGATTTGAAAGCAAGGCAGAATTGCAGGAAACAGATTTCAGGAGGGAGATTCGAATCGCCTTTAAAGCACAGGAAAAGCGGCAAAACCTCGACAATGATGCCCTTGGCCAAAAAGGGCGTATGCGTTTTTTCCTGAATATATTCAGGAAAAAACGCATACGCCCTTTTTGGCCAACCAAGCAACCTGGAAAGGCATATCAGCGCTACAAAGAAGTCTCGCTTCCCATCGGTCAAAAGGGCCATGCTGAATAAAGTGTCAAAACCAGAAATGCAGGACAGGCCATGGAGAAACGGGAGCCTTGCTACGCTGATGGGCGAGATGTAAATTGACAACAGCCACTCTGGAGAAGTGTACGGTGTGTCCTGAAACATCTAAAAAACTCAGCTTAGAGAGCATAGGGCACTTCCACTTATGGGCGTATAAATTGGGAAAACTTAAAATCAGCAAGACACAGGCACCCCAAAGTTTAGGGCTGCTCTGTTGACAAGAACCTCCACTTCGTTACACCTTAAATATCCCAGGAAAGAGAAAAATGGATAAAGAAGTTGTGCTCCTTATGTACAATGGAATATCACTCAGCCATGAAATCAACGTCATAAGGCTAGCAGCAGCATGATGAGTGGATTTAGGTACGACGATTCTAAGTGAAATAAGTCACACAGAAAAAGACACTTATCATAAGATATCACTTATAGAGGGAGTGTAAACACCGCTACCCTTGAACTGAATTACAAAACAGAACAGAGTCACACGTTTAGAAAACACACTATGGCTGCTTAACGGGAAAGGTGAGGTGGGGTGATGCATAAAACAAGGGTTTCAAATTAGCTCAGATACCGTTCCATAAACCCAATATGTAATAGACAAGACTTACTCCTAGCTCAGTGAATTGGACTCAACACCCCCTATTCACCGCCCAAGAATATATCTGACTAGTAAGAATCTTAAAACCTATGTATTGATATCTCTCTGTAAGTGAGTCAAGTGGGTGTAAAGCGGCATAAACACAGCAGTGAAAAGCAGCTAAACCCCATTATAAAAATCAATTACTTTTAAAAACCCGTGAAACAAAGACAGTGAAAGAGAGAGAAATTCTTCCAAAATTCGTTCAGGGGCTGTGATGCCACCTGGATTGACCATATCTAGACCCACAGCTGATTGAGACATAAGGGTGGACACTCTTGGGCCTGAGAGGTTTGGTGAGGTTGGGTGAGCAAACGCAGACCCTTTAAAGTAATACTGCGTGGTACCCATCCCATGGGTCCCAAATCTCCAGGTTCAAGGGCATCTTCCTACATCGAAAACATGCATGAGAAACCCAGAAGATGGTACACCGTGTGATCGGGAAAGGTTTCCAAAACGCACCTCATTTCTCATCTCCTTGTGCACGGGTTCGCCATTCCAGCCGCTTTACAAGCAATCTCCCTCCTTGGAGAATCAGCACCTTTAACCTCCTGTTCCGTACAGGTTGCAATTTGTCCTGAGGATGAACGGGAAGAGGGGGAACCAATGAGAGACTAGCTCTAGGTGTTGGGACAGGCACAGGTCACTGTATTTTCCCATCAGGAAGAAGAATTAACCACAGGCTCAGCCTGCCGCCCGGGACCAGAGTAGGGCCTGAAGCAATCCTGCGCTTTTGCGGCCAGCTCCCAAGAAAGCGAGTTGAAAAATGGAACTCAGGGTCACTGCAATTCACAAACCTGCAGACTTATAAATGATCACTCTCGTCCACAAATATATTGAGGGAAGGCAACGAAGAGGATTTGAAAGCAAGGCAGAATTGCAGGAAACAGATTTCAGGAGGGAGATTCGAATCGCCTTTAAAGCACAGGAAAAGCGGCAAAACCTCGACAATGATGCCCTTGGCCAAAAAGGGCGTATGCGTTTTTTCCTGAATATATTCAGGAAAAAACGCATACGCCCTTTTTGGCCAACCAAGCAACCTGGAAAGGCAAATCAGCGCTACAAAGAAGTCTCGCTTCCCATCGGTCAAAAGGGCCATGCTGAATAAAGTGTCAAAACCAGAAATGCAGGACAGGCCATGGAGAAACGGGAGCCTTGCTACGCTGATGGGCGAGATGTAAATTGACAAGAGCCACTCTGGAGAAGTGTACGGTGTGTCCTGAAACATCTAAAAAACTCAGCTTAGAGAGCATAGGGCACTTCCACTTATGGGCGTATAAATTGGGAAAACTAAAAATCAGCAAGACACAGGCACCCCAAAGTTTAGGGCTGCTCTGTTGACAAGAACCTCCACTTCGTTACACCTTACATATCCCAGGAAAGAGAAAAATGGATAAAGAAGTTGTGGTCCTTATGTACAATGGAATATCACTCTGCCATGAAATCAACGTCATAAGGCTAGCAGCAGCATGATGAGTGGATTTAGGTACGACGATTCTAAGTGAAATAAGTCACACAGAAAAAGACACTTATCATAAGATATCACTTATAGAGGGAGTGTAAACACCGCTACCCTTGAACTAAATTACAAAACAGAACAGAGTCACACGTTTAGAAAACACACTATGGCTGCTTAACGGGAAAGGTGAGGTGGGTGATGCATAAAACAAGGGTTTCAAATTAGCTCAGATACCGTTCCATAAACCCAATATGTAATAGACAAGACTTACTCCTAGCTCAGTGAATTGGACTCAACACCCCCTATTCACCGCCCAAGAATATAACTGACTAGTAACAATCTTAAAACCTATGTATTGATATCTCTCTGTAAGTGAGTCAAGTGGGTGTAAAGCGGCATAAACACAGCAGTGAAAAGCAGATAAACCCCATTATAAAAATCAATTACTTTTAAAAACCCGTGAAACAAAGACAGTGAAAGAGAGAGAAATTCTTCCAAAATTCGTTCAGGGGCTGTGATGCCACCTGGATTGACCATATCTAGACCCACAGCTGATTGAGACATAAGGGTGGACACTCTTGGGGCTGAGAGGTTTGGTGAGGTTGGGTGAGCAAACGCAGACCCTTTAAAGTAATACTGCGTGGTACCCATCCCATGGGTCCCAAATCTCCAGGTTCAAGGGCATCTTCCTACATCGACAACATGCATGAGAAACCCAGAAGATGGTACACCGTGTGATCGGGAAACGTTTCTAAAACGCACCTCATTTCTCATCTCCTTGTGCGCGGGTTCGCCATTCCAGCCGCTTTACAAGCAATCTCCCTCCTTGGAGAATCAGCACCTTTAACCTCCTGTTCCGTACAGGTTGCAATTTGTTCTGAAGATGAACGGGAAGAGGGGGAACCAATGAGAGACTAGCTCTAGGTGTTGGGACAGGCACAGGTCACTCTATTTTCCCATCAGGAAGAAGAATTAACCACAGGCTCAGCCTGCCGCCCGGGACCAGAGTAGGGCCTGAAGCAATCCTGCGCTTTTGCGGCCAGCTCCCAAGAAAGAGAGTTGAAAAATGGAGCTCAGGGGCACTGCAATTCACAAACCTGCAGACTTATAAATGATCACTCTCGTCCACAAATATATTGAGGGAAGGAAACGAAGAGGATTTGAAAGCAAGGCAGAATTGCAGGAAACAGATTTCAGGAGGGAGATTCGAATCGCCTTTAAAGCACAGGAAAAGCGGCAAAACCTCGACAATGATGCCCTTGGCCAAAAAGGGCGTATGCGTTTTTTCCTGAATATATTCAGGAAAAAACGCATACGCCCTTTTTGGCCAACCAAGCAACCTGGAAAGGCATATCAGCGCTACAAAGAAGTCTCGCTTCCCATCGGTCAAAAGGGCCATGCTGAATAAAGTGTCAAAACCAGAAATGCAGGACAGGCCATGGAGAAACGGGAGCCTTGCTACGCTGATGGGCGAGATGTAAATTGACAACAGCCACTCTGGAGAAGTGTACGGTGTGTCCTGAAACATCTAAAAAACTCAGCTTAGAGAGCATAGGGCACTTCCACTTATGGGCGTATAAATTGGGAAAACTTAAAATCAGCAAGACACAGGCACCCCAAAGTTTAGGGCTGCTCTGTTGACAAGAACCTCCACTTCGTTACACCTTAAATATCCCAGGAAAGAGAAAAATGGATAAAGAAGTTGTGCTCCTTATGTACAATGGAATATCACTCAGCCATGAAATCAACGTCATAAGGCTAGCAGCAGCATGATGAGTGGATTTAGGTACGACGATTCTAAGTGAAATAAGTCACACAGAAAAAGACACTTATCATAAGATATCACTTATAGAGGGAGTGTAAACACCGCTACCCTTGAACTGAATTACAAAACAGAACAGAGTCACACGTTTAGAAAACACACTATGGCTGCTTAACGGGAAAGGTGAGGTGGGGTGATGCATAAAACAAGGGTTTCAAATTAGCTCAGATACCGTTCCATAAACCCAATATGTAATAGACAAGACTTACTCCTAGCTCAGTGAATTGGACTCAACACCCCCTATTCACCGCCCAAGAATATATCTGACTAGTAAGAATCTTAAAACCTATGTATTGATATCTCTCTGTAAGTGAGTCAAGTGGGTGTAAAGCGGCATAAACACAGCAGTGAAAAGCAGCTAAACCCCATTATAAAAATCAATTACTTTTAAAAACCCGTGAAACAAAGACAGTGAAAGAGAGAGAAATTCTTCCAAAATTCGTTCAGGGGCTGTGATGCCACCTGGATTGACCATATCTAGACCCACAGCTGATTGAGACATAAGGCTGGACACTCTTGGGGCTGAGAGGTTTGTTGAGGTTGGGTCAGCAAACGCAGACCCTTTAAAGTAATACTGCGTGGTACCCATCCCATGGGTCCCAAATCTCCAGGTTCAAGGGCATCTTCCTACATCGAAAACATGCATGAGAAACCCAGAAGATGGTATACCGTGTGATCGGGAAAGGTTTCTAAAACGCACCTCATTTCTCATCTCCTTGTGCGCGGGTTCGCCATTCCAGCCGCTTTACAAGCAATCTCCCTCCTTGGAGAATCAGCACCTTTAACCTCCTGTTCCGTACAGGTTGCAATTTGTCCTGAGGATGAACGGGAAGAGGGGGAACCAATGAGAGACTAGCTCTAGGTGTTGGGACAGGCACAGGTCACTGTATTTTCCCATCAGGAAGGAGAATTAACCACAGGCTCAGCCTGCCGCCCGGGACCAGAGTAGGGCCTGAAGCAATCCTGCGCTTTTGCGGCCAGCTCCCAAGAAAGCGAGTTGAAAAATGGAACTCAGGGTCACTGCAATTCACAAACCTGCAGACTTATAAATGATCACTCTCGTCCACAAATATATTGAGGGAAGGCAACGAAGAGGATTTGAAAGCAAGGCAGAATTGCAGGAAACAGATTTCAGGAGGGAGATTCGAATCGCCTTTAAAGCACAGGAAAAGCGGCAAAACCTCGACAATGATGCCCTTGGCCAAAAAGGGCGTATGCGTTTTTTCCTGAATATATTCAGGAAAAAACGCATACGCCCTTTTTGGCCAACCAAGCAACCTGGAAAGGCAAATCAGCGCTACAAAAAAGTCTCGCTTCCCATCGGTCAAAAGGGCCATGCTGAATAAAGTGTCAAAACCAGAAATGCAGGACAGGCCATGGAGAAACGGGAGCCTTGCTACGCTGATGGGCGAGATGTAAATTGACAAGAGCCACTCTGGAGAAGTGTACGGTGTGTCCTGAAACATCTAAAAAACTCAGCTTAGAGAGCATAGGGCACTTCCACTTATGGGCGTATAAATTGGGAAAACTAAAAATCAGCAAGACACAGGCACCCCAAAGTTTAGGGCTGCTCTGTTGACAAGAACCTCCACTTCGTTACACCTTACATATCCCAGGAAAGAGAAAAATGGATAAAGAAGTTGTGGTCCTTATGTACAATGGAATATCACTCTGCCATGAAATCAACGTCATAAGGCTAGCAGCAGCATGATGAGTGGATTTAGGTACGACGATTCTAAGTGAAATAAGTCACACAGAAAAAGACACTTATCATAAGATATCACTTATAGAGGGAGTGTAAACACCGCTACCCTTGAACTAAATTACAAAACAGAACAGAGTCACACGTTTAGAAAACACACTATGGCTGCTTAACGGGAAAGGTGAGGTGGGTGATGCATAAAACAAGGGTTTCAAATTAGCTCAGATACCGTTCCATAAACCCAATATGTAATAGACAAGACTTACTCCTAGCTCAGTGAATTGGACTCAACACCCCCTATTCACCGCCCAAGAATATAACTGACTAGTAACAATCTTAAAACCTATGTATTGATATCTCTCTGTAAGTGAGTCAAGTGGGTGTAAAGCGGCATAAACACAGCAGTGAAAAGCAGCTAAACCCCATTATAAAAATCAATTACTTTTAAAAACCCGTGAAACAAAGACAGTGAAAGAGAGAGAAATTCTTCCAAAATTCGTTCAGGGGCTGTGATGCCACCTGGATTGACCATATCTAGACCCACAGCTGATTGAGACATAAGGCTGGACACTCTTGGGGCTGAGAGGTTTGTTGAGGTTGGGTCAGCAAACGCAGACCCTTTAAAGTAATACTGCGTGGTACCCATCCCATGGGTCCCAAATCTCCAGGTTCAAGGGCATCTTCCTACATCGAAAACATGCATGAGAAACCCAGAAGATGGTATACCGTGTGATCGGGAAAGGTTTCTAAAACGCACCTCATTTCTCATCTCCTTGTGCGCGGGTTCGCCATTCCAGCCGCTTTACAAGCAATCTCCCTCCTTGGAGAATCAGCACCTTTAACCTCCTGTTCCGTACAGGTTGCAATTTGTCCTGAGGATGAACGGGAAGAGGGGGAACCAATGAGAGACTAGCTCTAGGTGTTGGGACAGGCACAGGTCACTGTATTTTCCCATCAGGAAGAAGAATTAACCACAGGCTCAGCCTGCCGCCCGGGACCAGAGTAGGGCCTGAAGCAATCCTGCGCTTTTGCGGCCAGCTCCCAAGAAAGCGAGTTGAAAAATGGAACTCAGGGTCACTGCAATTCACAAACCTGCAGACTTATAAATGATCACTCTCGTCCACAAATATATTGAGGGAAGGCAACGAAGAGGATTTGAAAGCAAGGCAGAATTGCAGGAAACAGATTTCAGGAGGGAGATTCGAATCGCCTTTAAAGCACAGGAAAAGCGGCAAAACCTCGACAATGATGCCCTTGGCCAAAAAGGGCGTATGCGTTTTTTCCTGAATATATTCAGGAAAAAACGCATACGCCCTTTTTGGCCAACCAAGCAACCTGGAAAGGCAAATCAGCGCTACAAAGAAGTCTCGCTTCCCATCGGTCAAAAGGGCCATGCTGAATAAAGTGTCAAAACCAGAAATGCAGGACAGGCCATGGAGAAACGGGAGCCTTGCTACGCTGATGGGCGAGATGTAAATTGACAAGAGCCACTCTGGAGAAGTGTACGGTGTGTCCTGAAACATCTAAAAAACTCAGCTTAGAGAGCATAGGGCACTTCCACTTATGGGCGTATAAATTGGGAAAACTAAAAATCAGCAAGACACAGGCACCCCAAAGTTTAGGGCTGCTCTGTTGACAAGAACCTCCACTTCGTTACACCTTACATATCCCAGGAAAGAGAAAAATGGATAAAGAAGTTGTGGTCCTTATGTACAATGGAATATCACTCTGCCATGAAATCAACGTCATAAGGCTAGCAGCAGCATGATGAGTGGATTTAGGTACGACGATTCTAAGTGAAATAAGTCACACAGAAAAAGTCACTTATCATAAGATATCACTTATAGAGGGAGAGTAAACACCGCTACCCTTGAACTGAATTACAAAACAGAACAGAGTCCCACGTTTAGAAAACACACTATGGCTGCTTAACGGGAAAGGTGAGGTGGGGTGATGCATAAAACAAGCGTTTCAAATTAGCTCAGATACCGTTCCATAAACCCAATATGTAATAGACAAGACTTACTCCTAGCTCAGTGAATTGGACTCAACACCCCCTATTCACCGCCCAAGAATATATCTGACTAGTAAGAATCTTAAAACCTATGAATTGATATCTCTCTGTAAGTGAGTCAAGTGGGTGTAAAGCGGCATAAACACAGCAGTGAAAAGCAGCTAAACCCCATTATAAAAATCAATTACTTTTAAAAACCCGTGAAACAAAGACAGTGAAAGAGAGAGAAATTCTTCCAAAATTCGTTCAGGGGCTGTGATGCCACCTGGATTGACCATATCTAGACCCACAGCTGATTGAGACATAAGGCTGGACACTCTTGGGGCTGAGAGGTTTGGTGAGGTTGGGTGAGCAAACGCAGACCCTTTAACGTAATACTGCGTGGTACCCATCCCATGGGTCCCAAATCTCCAGGTTCAAGGGCATCTTCCTACATCGAAAACATGCATGAGAAACCCAGAAGATGGTACACCGTGTGATCGGGAAACGTTTCTAAAACGCACCTCATTTCTCATCTCCTTGTGCGCGGGTTCGCCATTCCAGCCGCTTTACAAGCAATCTCCCTCCTTGGAGAATCAGCACCTTTAACCTCCTGTTCCGTACAGGTTGCAATTTGTTCTGAAGATGAACGGGAAGAGGGGGAACCAATGAGAGACTAGCTCTAGGTGTTGGGACAGGCACAGGTCACTCTATTTTCCCATCAGGAAGAAGAATTAACCACAGGCTCAGCCTGCCGCCCGGGACCAGAGTAGGGCCTGAAGCAATCCTGCGCTTTTGCGGCCAGCTCCCAAGAAAGAGAGTTGAAAAATGGAGCTCAGGGGCACTGCAATTCACAAACCTGCAGACTTATAAATGATCACTCTCGTCCACAAATATATTGAGGGAAGGCAACGAAGAGGATTTGAAAGCAAGGCAGAATTGCAGGAAACAGATTTCAGGAGGGAGATTCGAATCGCCTTTAAAGCACAGGAAAAGCGGCAAAACCTCGACAATGATGCCCTTGGCCAAAAAGGGCGTATGCGTTTTTTCCTGAATATATTCAGGAAAAAACGCATACGCCCTTTTTGGCCAACCAAGCAACCTGGAAAGGCATATCAGCGCTACAAAGAAGTCTCGCTTCCCATCGGTCAAAAGGGCCATGCTGAATAAAGTGTCAAAACCAGAAATGCAGGACAGGCCATGGAGAAACGGGAGCCTTGCTACGCTGATGGGCGAGATGTAAATTGACAACAGCCACTCTGGAGAAGTGTACGGTGTGTCCTGAAACATCTAAAAAACTCAGCTTAGAGAGCATAGGGCACTTCCACTTATGGGCGTATAAATTGGGAAAACTTAAAATCAGCAAGACACAGGCACCCCAAAGTTTAGGGCTGCTCTGTTGACAAGAACCTCCACTTCGTTACACCTTAAATATCCCAGGAAAGAGAAAAATGGATAAAGAAGTTGTGGTCCTTATGTACAATGGAATATCACTCAGCCATGAAATCAACGTCATAAGGCTAGCAGCAGCATGATGAGTGGATTTAGGTACGACGATTCTAAGTGAAATAAGTCACACAGAAAAAGACACTTATCATAAGATATCACTTATAGAGGGAGTGTAAACACCGCTACCCTTGAACTGAATTACAAAACAGAACAGAGTCACACGTTTAGAAAACACACTATGGCTGCTTAACGGGAAAGGTGAGGTGGGGTGATGCATAAAACAAGGGTTTCAAATTAGCTCAGATACCGTTCCATAAACCCAATATGTAATAGACAAGACTTACTCCTAGCTCAGTGAATTGGACTCAACACCCCCTATTCACCGCCCAAGAATATATCTGACTAGTAAGAATCTTAAAACCTATGTATTGATATCTCTCTGTAAGTGAGTCAAGTGGGTGTAAAGCGGCATAAACACAGCAGTGAAAAGCAGCTAAACCCCATTATAAAAATCAATTACTTTTAAAAACCCGTGAAACAAAGACAGTGAAAGAGAGAGAAATTCTTCCAAAATTCGTTCAGGGGCTGTGATGCCACCTGGATTGACCATATCTAGACCCACAGCTGATTGAGACATAAGGCTGGACACTCTTGGGGCTGAGAGGTTTGTTGAGGTTGGGTCAGCAAACGCAGACCCTTTAAAGTAATACTGCGTGGTACCCATCCCATGGGTCCCAAATCTCCAGGTTCAAGGGCATCTTCCTACATCGACAACATGCATGAGAAACCCAGAAGATGGTACACCGTGTGATCGGGAAACGTTTCTAAAACGCACCTCATTTCTCATCTCCTTGTGCGCGGGTTCGCCATTCCAGCCGCTTTACAAGCAATCTCCCTCCTTGGAGAATCAGCACCTTTAACCTCCTGTTCCGTACAGGTTGCAATTTGTTCTGAAGATGAACGGGAAGAGGGGGAACCAATGAGAGACTAGCTCTAGGTGTTGGGACAGGCACAGGTCACTCTATTTTCCCATCAGGAAGAAGAATTAACCACAGGCTCAGCCTGCCGCCCGGGACCAGAGTAGGGCCTGAAGCAATCCTGCGCTTTTGCGGCCAGCTCCCAAGAAAGAGAGTTGAAAAATGGAGCTCAGGGGCACTGCAATTCACAAACCTGCAGACTTATAAATGATCACTCTCGTCCACAAATATATTGAGGGAAGGCAACGAAGAGGATTTGAAAGCAAGGCAGAATTGCAGGAAACAGATTTCAGGAGGGAGATTCGAATCGCCTTTAAAGCACAGGAAAAGCGGCAAAACCTCGACAATGATGCCCTTGGCCAAAAAGGGCGTATGCGTTTTTTCCTGAATATATTCAGGAAAAAACGCATACGCCCTTTTTGGCCAACCAAGCAACCTGGAAAGGCAAATCAGCGCTACAAAGAAGTCTCGCTTCCCATCGGTCAAAAGGGCCATGCTGAATAAAGTGTCAAAACCAGAAATGCAGGACAGGCCATGGAGAAACGGGAGCCTTGCTACGCTGATGGGCGAGATGTAAATTGACAACAGCCACTCTGGAGAAGTGTACGGTGTGTCCTGAAACATCTAAAAAACTCAGCTTAGAGAGCATAGGGCACTTCCACTTATGGGCGTATAAATTGGGAAAACTTAAAATCAGCAAGACACAGGCACCCCAAAGTTTAGGGCTGCTCTGTTGACAAGAACCTCCACTTCGTTACACCTTAAATATCCCAGGAAAGAGAAAAATGGATAAAGAAGTTGTGGTCCTTATGTACAATGGAATATCACTCAGCCATGAAATCAACGTCATAAGGCTAGCAGCAGCATGATGAGTGGATTTAGGTACGACGATTCTAAGTGAAATAAGTCACACAGAAAAAGACACTTATCATAAGATATCACTTATAGAGGGAGTGTAAACACCGCTACCCTTGAACTGAATTACAAAACAGAACAGAGTCACACGTTTAGAAAACACACTATGGCTGCTTAACGGGAAAGGTGAGGTGGGGTGATGCATAAAACAAGGGTTTCAAATTAGCTCAGATACCGTTCCATAAACCCAATATGTAATAGACAAGACTTACTCCTAGCTCAGTGAATTGGACTCAACACCCCCTATTCACCGCCCAAGAATATATCTGACTAGTAAGAATCTTAAAACCTATGTATTGATATCTCTCTGTAAGTGAGTCAAGTGGGTGTAAAGCGGCATAAACACAGCAGTGAAAAGCAGCTAAACCCCATTATAAAAATCAATTACTTTTAAAAACCCGTGAAACAAAGACAGTGAAAGAGAGAGAAATTCTTCCAAAATTCGTTCAGGGGCTGTGATGCCACCTGGATTGACCATATCTAGACCCACAGCTGATTGAGACATAAGGCTGGACACTCTTGGGGCTGAGAGGTTTGTTGAGGTTGGGTCAGCAAACGCAGACCCTTTAAAGTAATACTGCGTGGTACCCATCCCATGGGTCCCAAATCTCCAGGTTCAAGGGCATCTTCCTACATCGACAACATGCATGAGAAACCCAGAAGATGGTACACCGTGTGATCGGGAAACGTTTCTAAAACGCACCTCATTTCTCATCTCCTTGTGCGCGGGTTCGCCATTCCAGCCGCTTTACAAGCAATCTCCCTCCTTGGAGAATCAGCACCTTTAACCTCCTGTTCCGTACAGGTTGCAATTTGTTCTGAAGATGAACGGGAAGAGGGGGAACCAATGAGAGACTAGCTCTAGGTGTTGGGACAGGCACAGGTCACTCTATTTTCCCATCAGGAAGAAGAATTAACCACAGGCTCAGCCTGCCGCCCGGGACCAGAGTAGGGCCTGAAGCAATCCTGCGCTTTTGCGGCCAGCTCCCAAGAAAGAGAGTTGAAAAATGGAGCTCAGGGGCACTGCAATTCACAAACCTGCAGACTTATAAATGATCACTCTCGTCCACAAATATATTGAGGGAAGGCAACGAAGAGGATTTGAAAGCAAGGCAGAATTGCAGGAAACAGATTTCAGGAGGGAGATTCGAATCGCCTTTAAAGCACAGGAAAAGCGGCAAAACCTCGACAATGATGCCCTTGGCCAAAAAGGGCGTATGCGTTTTTTCCTGAATATATTCAGGAAAAAACGCATACGCCCTTTTTGGCCAACCAAGCAACCTGGAAAGGCATATCAGCGCTACAAAGAAGTCTCGCTTCCCATCGGTCAAAAGGGCCATGCTGAATAAAGTGTCAAAACCAGAAATGCAGGACAGGCCATGGAGAAACGGGAGCCTTGCTACGCTGATGGGCGAGATGTAAATTGACAACAGCCACTCTGGAGAAGTGTACGGTGTGTCCTGAAACATCTAAAAAACTCAGCTTAGAGAGCATAGGGCACTTCCACTTATGGGCGTATAAATTGGGAAAACTTAAAATCAGCAAGACACAGGCACCCCAAAGTTTAGGGCTGCTCTGTTGACAAGAACCTCCACTTCGTTACACCTTAAATATCCCAGGAAAGAGAAAAATGGATAAAGAAGTTGTGGTCCTTATGTACAATGGAATATCACTCAGCCATGAAATCAACGTCATAAGGCTAGCAGCAGCATGATGAGTGGATTTAGGTACGACGATTCTAAGTGAAATAAGTCACACAGAAAAAGACACTTATCATAAGATATCACTTATAGAGGGAGTGTAAACACCGCTACCCTTGAACTGAATTACAAAACAGAACAGAGTCACACGTTTAGAAAACACACTATGGCTGCTTAACGGGAAAGGTGAGGTGGGGTGATGCATAAAACAAGGGTTTCAAATTAGCTCAGATACCGTTCCATAAACCCAATATGTAATAGACAAGACTTACTCCTAGCTCAGTGAATTGGACTCAACACCCCCTATTCACCGCCCAAGAATATATCTGACTAGTAAGAATCTTAAAACCTATGTATTGATATCTCTCTGTAAGTGAGTCAAGTGGGTGTAAAGCGGCATAAACACAGCAGTGAAAAGCAGCTAAACCCCATTATAAAAATCAATTACTTTTAAAAACCCGTGAAACAAAGACAGTGAAAGAGAGAGAAATTCTTCCAAAATTCGTTCAGGGGCTGTGATGCCACCTGGATTGACCATATCTAGACCCACAGCTGATTGAGACATAAGGCTGGACACTCTTGGGGCTGAGAGGTTTGTTGAGGTTGGGTCAGCAAACGCAGACCCTTTAAAGTAATACTGCGTGGTACCCATCCCATGGGTCCCAAATCTCCAGGTTCAAGGGCATCTTCCTACATCGACAACATGCATGAGAAACCCAGAAGATGGTACACCGTGTGATCGGGAAACGTTTCTAAAACGCACCTCATTTCTCATCTCCTTGTGCGCGGGTTCGCCATTCCAGCCGCTTTACAAGCAATCTCCCTCCTTGGAGAATCAGCACCTTTAACCTCCTGTTCCGTACAGGTTGCAATTTGTTCTGAAGATGAACGGGAAGAGGGGGAACCAATGAGAGACTAGCTCTAGGTGTTGGGACAGGCACAGGTCACTCTATTTTCCCATCAGGAAGAAGAATTAACCACAGGCTCAGCCTGCCGCCCGGGACCAGAGTAGGGCCTGAAGCAATCCTGCGCTTTTGCGGCCAGCTCCCAAGAAAGAGAGTTGAAAAATGGAGCTCAGGGGCACTGCAATTCACAAACCTGCAGACTTATAAATGATCACTCTCGTCCACAAATATATTGAGGGAAGGCAACGAAGAGGATTTGAAAGCAAGGCAGAATTGCAGGAAACAGATTTCAGGAGGGAGATTCGAATCGCCTTTAAAGCACAGGAAAAGCGGCAAAACCTCGACAATGATGCCCTTGGCCAAAAAGGGCGTATGCGTTTTTTCCTGAATATATTCAGGAAAAAACGCATACGCCCTTTTTGGCCAACCAAGCAACCTGGAAAGGCATATCAGCGCTACAAAGAAGTCTCGCTTCCCATCGGTCAAAAGGGCCATGCTGAATAAAGTGTCAAAACCAGAAATGCAGGACAGGCCATGGAGAAACGGGAGCCTTGCTACGCTGATGGGCGAGATGTAAATTGACAACAGCCACTCTGGAGAAGTGTACGGTGTGTCCTGAAACATCTAAAAAACTCAGCTTAGAGAGCATAGGGCACTTCCACTTATGGGCGTATAAATTGGGAAAACTTAAAATCAGCAAGACACAGGCACCCCAAAGTTTAGGGCTGCTCTGTTGACAAGAACCTCCACTTCGTTACACCTTAAATATCCCAGGAAAGAGAAAAATGGATAAAGAAGTTGTGGTCCTTATGTACAATGGAATATCACTCAGCCATGAAATCAACGTCATAAGGCTAGCAGCAGCATGATGAGTGGATTTAGGTACGACGATTCTAAGTGAAATAAGTCACACAGAAAAAGACACTTATCATAAGATATCACTTATAGAGGGAGTGTAAACACCGCTACCCTTGAACTGAATTACAAAACAGAACAGAGTCACACGTTTAGAAAACACACTATGGCTGCTTAACGGGAAAGGTGAGGTGGGGTGATGCATAAAACAAGGG
Organism: Balaenoptera physalus; assembly: GCF_965194825.1. NCBI lineage: Eukaryota > Metazoa > Chordata > Mammalia > Artiodactyla > Balaenopteridae > Balaenoptera > Balaenoptera physalus. The sequence goes on along the minus strand of NC_138887.1, from coordinate 29,700,855 downwards.
TTTCAAATTAGCTCAGATACCGTTCCATAAACCCAATATGTAATAGACAAGACTTACTCCTAGCTCAGTGAATTGGACTCAACACCCCCTATTCACCGCCCAAGAATATATCTGACTAGTAAGAATCTTAAAACCTATGTATTGATATCTCTCTGTAAGTGAGTCAAGTGGGTGTAAAGCGGCATAAACACAGCAGTGAAAAGCAGCTAAACCCCATTATAAAAATCAATTACTTTTAAAAACCCGTGAAACAAAGACAGTGAAAGAGAGAGAAATTCTTCCAAAATTCGTTCAGGGGCTGTGATGCCACCTGGATTGACCATATCTAGACCCACAGCTGATTGAGACATAAGGCTGGACACTCTTGGGGCTGAGAGGTTTGTTGAGGTTGGGTCAGCAAACGCAGACCCTTTAAAGTAATACTGCGTGGTACCCATCCCATGGGTCCCAAATCTCCAGGTTCAAGGGCATCTTCCTACATCGACAACATGCATGAGAAACCCAGAAGATGGTACACCGTGTGATCGGGAAAGGTTTCCAAAACGCACCTCATTTCTCATCTCCTTGTGCGCGGGTTCGCCATTCCAGCCGCTTTACAAGCAATCTCCCTCCTTGGAGAATCAGCACCTTTAACCTCCTGTTCCGTACAGGTTGCAATTTGTCCTGAGGATGAACGGGAAGAGGGGGAACCAATGAGAGACTAGCTCTAGGTGTTGGGACAGGCACAGGTCACTGTATTTTCCCATCAGGAAGAAGAATTAACCACAGGCTCAGCCTGCCGCCCGGGACCAGAGTAGGGCCTGAAGCAATCCTGCGCTTTTGCGGCCAGCTCCCAAGAAAGCGAGTTGAAAAATGGAACTCAGGGTCACTGCAATTCACAAACCTGCAGACTTATAAATGATCACTCTCGTCCACAAATATATTGAGGGAAGGCAACGAAGAGGATTTGAAAGCAAGGCAGAATTGCAGGAAACAGATTTCAGGAGGGAGATTCGAATCGCCTTTAAAGCACAGGAAAAGCGGCAAAACCTCGACAATGATGCCCTTGGCCAAAAAGGGCGTATGCGTTTTTTCCTGAATATATTCAGGAAAAAACGCATACGCCCTTTTTGGCCAACCAAGCAACCTGGAAAGGCAAATCAGCGCTACAAAGAAGTCTCGCTTCCCATCGGTCAAAAGGGCCATGCTGAATAAAGTGTCAAAACCAGAAATGCAGGACAGGCCATGGAGAAACGGGAGCCTTGCTACGCTGATGGGCGAGATGTAAATTGACAAGAGCCACTCTGGAGAAGTGTACGGTGTGTCCTGAAACATCTAAAAAACTCAGCTTACAGAGCATAGGGCACTTCCACTTATGGGCGTATAAATTGGGAAAACTAAAAATCAGCAAGACACAGGCACCCCAAAGTTTAGGGCTGCTCTGTTGACAAGAACCTCCACTTCGTTACACCTTACATATCCCAGGAAAGAGAAAAATGGATAAAGAAGTTGTGGTCCTTATGTACAATGGAATATCACTCTGCCATGAAATCAACGTCATAAGGCTAGCAGCAGCATGATGAGTGGATTTAGGTACGACGATTCTAAGTGAAATAAGTCACACAGAAAAAGTCACTTATCATAAGATATCACTTATAGAGGGAGAGTAAACACCGCTACCCTTGAACTGAATTACAAAACAGAACAGAGTCCCACGTTTAGAAAACACACTATGGCTGCTTAACGGGAAAGGTGAGGTGGGGTGATGCATAAAACAAGCGTTTCAAATTAGCTCAGATACCGTTCCATAAACCCAATATGTAATAGACAAGACTTACTCCTAGCTCAGTGAATTGGACTCAACACCCCCTATTCACCGCCCAAGAATATATCTGACTAGTAAGAATCTTAAAACCTATGTATTGATATCTCTCTGTAAGTGAGTCAAGTGGGTGTAAAGCGGCATAAACACAGCAGTGAAAAGCAGCTAAACCCCATTATAAAAATCAATTACTTTTAAAAACCCGTGAAACAAAGACAGTGAAAGAGAGAGAAATTCTTCCAAAATTCGTTCAGGGGCTGTGATGCCACCTGGATTGACCATATCGAGACCCACAGCTGATTGAGACATAAGGCTGGACACTCTTGGGGCTGAGAGGTTTGGTGAGGTTGGGTGAGCAAACGCAGACCCTTTAACGTAATACTGCGTGGTACCCATCCCATGGGTCCCAAATCTCCAGGTTCAAGGGCATCTTCCTACATCGAAAACATGCATGAGAAACCCAGAAGATGGTACACCGTGTGATCGGGAAAGGTTTCTAAAACGCACCTCATTTCTCATCTCCTTGTGCGCGGGTTCGCCATTCCAGCCGCTTTACAAGCAATCTCCCTCCTTGGAGAATCAGCACCTTTAACCTCCTGTTCCGTACAGGTTGCAATTTGTTCTGAAGATGAACGGGAAGAGGGGGAACCAATGAGAGACTAGCTCTAGGTGTTGGGACAGGCACAGGTCACTCTATTTTCCCATCAGGAAGAAGAATTAACCACAGGCTCAGCCTGCCGCCCGGGACCAGAGTAGGGCCTGAAGCAATCCTGCGCTTTTGCGGCCAGCTCCCAAGAAAGAGAGTTGAAAAATGGAGCTCAGGGGCACTGCAATTCACAAACCTGCAGACTTATAAATGATCACTCTCGTCCACAAATATATTGAGGGAAGGAAACGAAGAGGATTTGAAAGCAAGGCAGAATTGCAGGAAACAGATTTCAGGAGGGAGATTCGAATCGCCTTTAAAGCACAGGAAAAGCGGCAAAACCTCGACAATGATGCCCTTGGCCAAAAAGGGCGTATGCGTTTTTTCCTGAATATATTCAGGAAAAAACGCATACGCCCTTTTTGGCCAACCAAGCAACCTGGAAAGGCAAATCAGCGCTACAAAGAAGTCTCGCTTCCCATCGGTCAAAAGGGCCATGCTGAATAAAGTGTCAAAACCAGAAATGCAGGACAGGCCATGGAGAAACGGGAGCCTTGCTACGCTGATGGGCGAGATGTAAATTGACAACAGCCACTCTGGAGAAGTGTACGGTGTGTCCTGAAACATCTAAAAAACTCAGCTTAGAGAGCATAGGGCACTTCCACTTATGGGCGTATAAATTGGGAAAACTTAAAATCAGCAAGACACAGGCACCCCAAAGTTTAGGGCTGCTCTGTTGACAAGAACCTCCACTTCGTTACACCTTAAATATCCCAGGAAAGAGAAAAATGGATAAAGAAGTTGTGGTCCTTATGTACAATGGAATATCACTCAGCCATGAAATCAACGTCATAAGGCTAGCAGCAGCATGATGAGTGGATTTAGGTACGACGATTCTAAGTGAAATAAGTCACACAGAAAAAGACACTTATCATAAGATATCACTTATAGAGGGAGTGTAAACACCGCTACCCTTGAACTGAATTACAAAACAGAACAGAGTCACACGTTTAGAAAACACACTATGGCTGCTTAACGGGAAAGGTGAGGTGGGGTGATGCATAAAACAAGGGTTTCAAATTAGCTCAGATACCGTTCCATAAACCCAATATGTAATAGACAAGACTTACTCCTAGCTCAGTGAATTGGACTCAACACCCCCTATTCACCGCCCAAGAATATATCTGACTAGTAAGAATCTTAAAACCTATGTATTGATATCTCTCTGTAAGTGAGTCAAGTGGGTGTAAAGTGGCATAAACACAGCAGTGAAAAGCAGCTAAACCCCATTATAAAAATCAATTACTTTTAAAAACCCGTGAAACAAAGACAGTGAAAGAGAGAGAAATTCTTCCAAAATTCGTTCAGGGGCTGTGATGCCACCTGGATTGACCATATCTAGACCCACAGCTGATTGAGACATAAGGCTGGACAGTCTTGGGGCTGAGAGGTTTGGTGAGGTTGGGTGAGCAAACGCAGACCCTTTAAAGTAATACTGCGTGGTACCCATCCCATGGGTCCCAAATCTCCAGGTTCAAGGGCATCTTCCTACATCGAAAACATGCATGAGAAACCCAGAAGATGGTACACCGTGTGATCGGGAAAGGTTTCTAAAACGCACCTCATTTCTCATCTCCTTGTGCGCGGGTTCGCCATTCCAGCCGCTTTACAAGCAATCTCCCTCCTTGGAGAATCAGCACCTTTATCCTCCTGTTCCGTACAGGTTGCAATTTGTCCTGAGGATGAACGGGAAGAGGGGGAACCAATGAGAGACTAGCTCTAGGTGTTGGGACAGGCACAGGTCACTCTATTTTCCCATCAGGAAGAAGAATTAACCACAGGCTCAGCCTGCCGCCCGGGACCAGAGTAGGGCCTGAAGCAATCCTGCGCTTTTGCGGCCAGCTCCCAAGAAAGCGAGTTGAAAAATGGAGCTCAGGGGCACTGCAATTCACAAACCTGCAGACTTATAAATGATCACTCTCGTCCACAAATATATTGAGGGAAGGAAACGAAGAGGATTTGAAAGCAAGGCAGAATTGCAGGAAACAGATTTCAGGAGGGAGATTCGAATCGCCTTTAAAGCACAGGAAAAGCGGCAAAACCTCGACAATGATGCCCTTGGCCAAAAAGGGCGTATGCGTTTTTTCCTGAATATATTCAGGAAAAAACGCATACGCCCTTTTTGGCCAACCAAGCAACCTGGAAAGGCAAATCAGCGCTACAAAGAAGTCTCGCTTCCCATCGGTCAAAAGGGCCATGCTGAATAAAGTGTCAAAACCAGAAATGCAGGACAGGCCATGGAGAAACGGGAGCCTTGCTACGCTGATGGGCGAGATGTAAATTGACAACAGCCACTCTGGAGAAGTGTACGGTGTGTCCTGAAACATCTAAAAAACTCAGCTTAGAGAGCATAGGGCACTTCCACTTATGGGCGTATAAATTGGGAAAACTTAAAATCAGCAAGACACAGGCACCCCAAAGTTTAGGGCTGCTCTGTTGACAAGAACCTCCACTTCGTTACACCTTAAATATCCCAGGAAAGAGAAAAATGGATAAAGAAGTTGTGGTCCTTATGTACAATGGAATATCACTCAGCCATGAAATCAACGTCATAAGGCTAGCAGCAGCATGATGAGTGGATTTAGGTACGACGATTCTAAGTGAAATAAGTCACACAGAAAAAGACACTTATCATAAGATATCACTTATAGAGGGAGTGTAAACACCGCTACCCTTGAACTGAATTACAAAACAGAACAGAGTCACACGTTTAGAAAACACACTATGGCTGCTTAACGGGAAAGGTGAGGTGGGGTGATGCATAAAACAAGGGTTTCAAATTAGCTCAGATACCGTTCCATAAACCCAATATGTAATAGACAAGACTTACTCCTAGCTCAGTGAATTGGACTCAACACCCCCTATTCACCGCCCAAGAATATATCTGACTAGTAAGAATCTTAAAACCTATGTATTGATATCTCTCTGTAAGTGAGTCAAGTGGGTGTAAAGTGGCATAAACACAGCAGTGAAAAGCAGCTAAACCCCATTATAAAAATCAATTACTTTTAAAAACCCGTGAAACAAAGACAGTGAAAGAGAGAGAAATTCTTCCAAAATTCGTTCAGGGGCTGTGATGCCACCTGGATTGACCATATCTAGACCCACAGCTGATTGAGACATAAGGCTGGACAGTCTTGGGGCTGAGAGGTTTGGTGAGGTTGGGTGAGCAAACGCAGACCCTTTAAAGTAATACTGCGTGGTACCCATCCCATGGGTCCCAAATCTCCAGGTTCAAGGGCATCTTCCTACATCGAAAACATGCATGAGAAACCCAGAAGATGGTACACCGTGTGATCGGGAAAGGTTTCTAAAACGCACCTCATTTCTCATCTCCTTGTGCGCGGGTTCGCCATTCCAGCCGCTTTACAAGCAATCTCCCTCCTTGGAGAATCAGCACCTTTATCCTCCTGTTCCGTACAGGTTGCAATTTGTCCTGAGGATGAACGGGAAGAGGGGGAACCAATGAGAGACTAGCTCTAGGTGTTGGGACAGGCACAGGTCACTCTATTTTCCCATCAGGAAGAAGAATTAACCACAGGCTCAGCCTGCCGCCCGGGACCAGAGTAGGGCCTGAAGCAATCCTGCGCTTTTGCGGCCAGCTCCCAAGAAAGCGAGTTGAAAAATGGAGCTCAGGGGCACTGCAATTCACAAACCTGCAGACTTATAAATGATCACTCTCGTCCACAAATATATTGAGGGAAGGAAACGAAGAGGATTTGAAAGCAAGGCAGAATTGCAGGAAACAGATTTCAGGAGGGAGATTCGAATCGCCTTTAAAGCACAGGAAAAGCGGCAAAACCTCGACAATGATGCCCTTGGCCAAAAAGGGCGTATGCGTTTTTTCCTGAATATATTCAGGAAAAAACGCATACGCCCTTTTTGGCCAACCAAGCAACCTGGAAAGGCAAATCAGCGCTACAAAGAAGTCTCGCTTCCCATCGGTCAAAAGGGCCATGCTGAATAAAGTGTCAAAACCAGAAATGCAGGACAGGCCATGGAGAAACGGGAGCCTTGCTACGCTGATGGGCGAGATGTAAATTGACAACAGCCACTCTGGAGAAGTGTACGGTGTGTCCTGAAACATCTAAAAAACTCAGCTTAGAGAGCATAGGGCACTTCCACTTATGGGCGTATAAATTGGGAAAACTTAAAATCAGCAAGACACAGGCACCCCAAAGTTTAGGGCTGCTCTGTTGACAAGAACCTCCACTTCGTTACACCTTAAATATCCCAGGAAAGAGAAAAATGGATAAAGAAGTTGTGGTCCTTATGTACAATGGAATATCACTCAGCCATGAAATCAACGTCATAAGGCTAGCAGCAGCATGATGAGTGGATTTAGGTACGACGATTCTATGTGAAATAAGTCACACAGAAAAAGACACTTATCATAAGATATCACTTATAGAGGGAGTGTAAACACCGCTACCCTTGAACTGAATTACAAAACAGAACAGAGTCACACGTTTAGAAAACACACTATGGCTGCTTAACGGGAAAGGTGAGGTGGGGTGATGCATAAAACAAGGGTTTCAAATTAGCTCAGATACCGTTCCATAAACCCAATATGTAATAGACAAGACTTACTCCTAGCTCAGTGAATTGGACTCAACACCCCCTATTCACCGCCCAAGAATATATCTGACTAGTAAGAATCTTAAAACCTATGTATTGATATCTCTCTGTAAGTGAGTCAAGTGGGTGTAAAGCGGCATAAACACAGCAGTGAAAAGCAGCTAAACCCCATTATAAAAATCAATTACTTTTAAAAACCCGTGAAACAAAGACAGTGAAAGAGAGAGAAATTCTTCCAAAATTCGTTCAGGGGCTGTGATGCCACCTGGATTGACCATATCTAGACCCACAGCTGATTGAGACATAAGGGTGGACACTCTTGGGGCTGAGAGGTTTGGTGAGGTTGGGTGAGCAAACGCAGACCCTTTAAAGTAATACTGCGTGGTACCCATCCCATGGGTCCCAAATCTCCAGGTTCAAGGGCATCTTCCTACATCGAAAACATGCATGAGAAACCCAGAAGATGGTACACCGTGTGATCGGGAAAGGTTTCCAAAACGCACCTCATTTCTCATCTCCTTGTGCACGGGTTCGCCATTCCAGCCGCTTTACAAGCAATCTCCCTCCTTGGAGAATCAGCACCTTTAACCTCCTGTTCCGTACAGGTTGCAATTTGTCCTGAGGATGAACGGGAAGAGGGGGAACCAATGAGAGACTAGCTCTAGGTGTTGGGACAGGCACAGGTCACTCTATTTTCCCATCAGGAAGAAGAATTAACCACAGGCTCAGCCTGCCGCCCGGGACCAGAGTAGGGCCTGAAGCAATCCTGCGCTTTTGCGGCCAGCTCCCAAGAAAGCGAGTTGAAAAATGGAGCTCAGGGGCACTGCAATTTACAAACCTGCAGACTTATAAATGATCACTCTCGTCCACAAATATATTGAGGGAAGGCAACGAAGAGGATTTGAAAGCAAGGCAGAATTGCAGGAAACAGATTTCAGGAGGGAGATTCGAATCGCCTTTAAAGCACAGGAAAAGCGGCAAAACCTTGACAATGATGCCCTTGGCCAAAAAGGGCGTATGCGTTTTTTCCTGAATATATTCAGGAAAAAACGCATACGCCCTTTTTGGCCAACCAAGCAACCTGGAAAGGCAAATCAGCGCTACAAAGAAGTCTCGCTTCCCATCGGTCAAAAGGGCCATGCTGAATAAAGTGTCAAAACCAGAAATGCAGGACAGGCCATGGAGAAACGGGAGCCTTGCTACGTTGATGGGCGAGATGTAAATTGACAACAGCCACTCTGGAGAAGTGTACGGTGTGTCCTGAAACATCTAAAAAACTCAGCTTAGAGAGCATAGGGCACTTCCACTTATGGGCGTATAAATTGGGAAAACTAAAAATCAGCAAGACACAGGCACCCCAAAGTTTAGGGCTGCTCTGTTGACAAGAACCTCCACTTTGTTACACCTTAAATATCCCAGGAAAGAGAAAAAAAGATAAAGAAGTTGTGGTCCTTATGTACAATGGAATATCACTCAGCCATGAAATCAACGTCATAAGGCTAGCAGCAGCATGATGAGTGGATTTAGGTACGACGATTCTAAGTGAAATAAGTCACACAGAAAAAGACACTTATCATACGATATCACTTATAGAGGGAGTGTAAACACCGCTACCCTTGAACTAAATTACAAAACAGAACAGAGTCACACGTTTAGAAAACACACTATGGCTGCTTAACGGGAAAGGTGAGGTGGGTGATGCATAAAACAAGGGTTTCAAATTAGCTCAGATACCGTTCCATAAACCCAATATGTAATAGACAAGACTTACTCCTAGCTCAGTGAATTGGACTCAACACCCCCTATTCACCGCCCAAGAATATATCTGACTAGTAAGAATCTTAAAAGCTATGTATTGATATCTCTCTGTAAGTGAGTCAAGTGGGTGTAAAGCGGCATAAACACAGCAGTGAAAAGCAGCTAAACCCCATTATAAAAATCAATTACTTTTAAAAACCCGTGAAACAAAGACAGTGAAAGAGAGAGAAATTCTTCCAAAATTCGTTCAGGGGCTGTGATGCCACCTGGATTGACCATATCTAGACCCACAGCTGATTGAGACATAAGGGTGGACACTCTTGGGGCTGAGAGGTTTGGTGAGGTTGGGTGAGCAAACGCAGACCCTTTAAAGTAATACTGCGTGGTACCCATCCCATGGGTCCCAAATCTCCAGGTTCAAGGGCATCTTCCTACATCGAAAACATGCATGAGAAACCCAGAAGATGGTACACCGTGTGATCGGGAAAGGTTTCTAAAACGCACCTCATTTCTCATCTCCTTGTGCGCGGGTTCGCCATTCCAGCCGCTTTACAAGCAATCTCCCTCCTTGGAGAATCAGCACCTTTATCCTCCTGTTCCGTACAGGTTGCAATTTGTCCTGAGGATGAACGGGAAGAGGGGGAACCAATGAGAGACTAGCTCTAGGTGTTGGGACAGGCACAGGTCACTCTATTTTCCCATCAGGAAGAAGAATTAACCACAGGCTCAGCCTGCCGCCCGGGACCAGAGTAGGGCCTGAAGCAATCCTGCGCTTTTGCGGCCAGCTCCCAAGAAAGCGAGTTGAAAAATGGAGCTCAGGGGCACTGCAATTCACAAACCTGCAGACTTATAAATGATCACTCTCGTCCACTAATATATTGAGGGAAGGAAACGAAGAGGATTTGAAAGCAAGGCAGAATTGCAGGAAACAGATTTCAGGAGGGAGATTCGAATCGCCTTTAAAGCACAGGAAAAGCGGCAAAACCTCGACAATGATGCCCTTGGCCAAAAAGGGCGTATGCGTTTTTTCCTGAATATATTCAGGAAAAAACGCATACGCCCTTTTTGGCCAACCAAGCAACCTGGAAAGGCAAATCAGCGCTACAAAGAAGTCTCGCTTCCCATCGGTCAAAAGGGCCATGCTGAATAAAGTGTCAAAACCAGAAATGCAGGACAGGCCATGGAGAAACGGGAGCCTTGCTACGCTGATGGGCGAGATGTAAATTGACAACAGCCACTCTGGAGAAGTGTACGGTGTGTCCTGAAACATCTAAAAAACTCAGCTTAGAGAGCATAGGGCACTTCCACTTATGGGCGTATAAATTGGGAAAACTTAAAATCAGCAAGACACAGGCACCCCAAAGTTTAGGGCTGCTCTGTTGACAAGAACCTCCACTTCGTTACACCTTAAATATCCCAGGAAAGAGAAAAATGGATAAAGAAGTTGTGGTCCTTATGTACAATGGAATATCACTCAGCCATGAAATCAACGTCATAAGGCTAGCAGCAGCATGATGAGTGGATTTAGGTACGACGATTCTAAGTGAAATAAGTCACACAGAAAAAGACACTTATCATAAGATATCACTTATAGAGGGAGTGTAAACACCGCTACCCTTGAACTGAATTACAAAACAGAACAGAGTCACACGTTTAGAAAACACACTATGGCTGCTTAACGGGAAAGGTGAGGTGGGGTGATGCATAAAACAAGGGTTTCAAATTAGCTCAGATACCGTTCCATAAACCCAATATGTAATAGACAAGACTTACTCCTAGCTCAGTGAATTGGACTCAACACCCCCTATTCACCGCCCAAGAATATATCTGACTAGTAAGAATCTTAAAACCTATGTATTGATATCTCTCTGTAAGTGAGTCAAGTGGGTGTAAAGCGGCATAAACACAGCAGTGAAAAGCAGCTAAACCCCATTATAAAAATCAATTACTTTTAAAAACCCGTGAAACAAAGACAGTGAAAGAGAGAGAAATTCTTCCAAAATTCGTTCAGGGGCTGTGATGCCACCTGGATTGACCATATCTACACCCACAGCTGATTGAGACATAAGGGTGGACACTCTTGGGGCTGAGAGGTTTGGTGAGGTTGGGTGAGCAAACGCAGACCCTTTAAAGTAATACTGCGTGGTACCCATCCCATGGGTCCCAAATCTCCAGGTTCAAGGGCATCTTCCTACATCGAAAACATGCATGAGAAACCCAGAAGATGGTACACCGTGTGATCGGGAAAGGTTTCCAAAACGCACCTCATTTCTCATCTCCTTGTGCACGGGTTCGCCATTCCAGCCGCTTTACAAGCAATCTCCCTCCTTGGAGAATCAGCACCTTTAACCTCCTGTTCCGTACAGGTTGCAATTTGTCCTGAGGATGAACGGGAAGAGGGGGAACCAATGAGAGACTAGCTCTAGGTGTTGGGACAGGCACAGGTCACTCTATTTTCCCATCAGGAAGAAGAATTAACCACAGGCTCAGCCTGCCGCCCGGGACCAGAGTAGGGCCTGAAGCAATCCTGCGCTTTTGCGGCCAGCTCCCAAGAAAGCGAGTTGAAAAATGGAGCTCAGGGGCACTGCAATTCACAAACCTGCAGACTTATAAATGATCACTCTCGTCCACTAATATATTGAGGGAAGGAAACGAAGAGGATTTGAAAGCAAGGCAGAATTGCAGGAAACAGATTTCAGGAGGGAGATTCGAATCGCCTTTAAAGCACAGGAAAAGCGGCAAAACCTCGACAATGATGCCCTTGGCCAAAAAGGGCGTATGCGTTTTTTCCTGAATATATTCAGGAAAAAACGCATACGCCCTTTTTGGCCAACCAAGCAACCTGGAAAGGCAAATCAGCGCTACAAAGAAGTCTCGCTTCCCATCGGTCAAAAGGGCCATGCTGAATAAAGTGTCAAAACCAGAAATGCAGGACAGGCCATGGAGAAACGGGAGCCTTGCTACGCTGATGGGCGAGATGTAAATTGACAACAGCCACTCTGGAGAAGTGTACGGTGTGTCCTGAAACATCTAAAAAACTCAGCTTAGAGAGCATAGGGCACTTCCACTTATGGGCGTATAAATTGGGAAAACTTAAAATCAGCAAGACACAGGCACCCCAAAGTTTAGGGCTGCTCTGTTGACAAGAACCTCCACTTCGTTACACCTTAAATATCCCAGGAAAGAGAAAAATGGATAAAGAAGTTGTGGTCCTTATGTACAATGGAATATCACTCAGCCATGAAATCAACGTCATAAGGCTAGCAGCAGCATGATGAGTGGATTTAGGTACGACGATTCTAAGTGAAATAAGTCACACAGAAAAAGACACTTATCATAAGATATCACTTATAGAGGGAGTGTAAACACCGCTACCCTTGAACTGAATTACAAAACAGAACAGAGTCACACGTTTAGAAAACACACTATGGCTGCTTAACGGGAAAGGTGAGGTGGGGTGATGCATAAAACAAGGGTTTCAAATTAGCTCAGATACCGTTCCATAAACCCAATATGTAATAGACAAGACTTACTCCTAGCTCAGTGAATTGGACTCAACACCCCCTATTCACCGCCCAAGAATATATCTGACTAGTAAGAATCTTAAAACCTATGTATTGATATCTCTCTGTAAGTGAGTCAAGTGGGTGTAAAGCGGCATAAACACAGAAGTGAAAAGCAGCTAAACCCCATTATAAAAATCAATTACTTTTAAAAACCCGTGAAACAAAGACAGTGAAAGAGAGAGAAATTCTTCCAAAATTCGTTCAGGGGCTGTGATGCCACCTGGATTGACCATATCTAGACCCACAGCTGATTGAGACATAAGGGTGGACACTCTTGGGGCTGAGAGGTTTGGTGAGGTTGGGTGAGCAAACGCAGACCCTTTAAAGTAATACTGCGTGGTACCCATCCCATGGGTCCCAAATCTCCAGGTTCAAGGGCATCTTCCTACATCGAAAACATGCATGAGAAACCCAGAAGATGGTACACCGTGTGATCGGGAAAGGTTTCCAAAACGCACCTCATTTCTCATCTCCTTGTGCACGGGTTCGCCATTCCAGCCGCTTTACAAGCAATCTCCCTCCTTGGAGAATCAGCACCTTTAACCTCCTGTTCCGTACAGGTTGCAATTTGTCCTGAGGATGAACGGGAAGAGGGGGAACCAATGAGAGACTAGCTCTAGGTGTTGGGACAGGCACAGGTCACTCTATTTTCCCATCAGGAAGAAGAATTAACCACAGGCTCAGCCTGCCGCCCGGGACCAGAGTAGGGCCTGAAGCAATCCTGCGCTTTTGCGGCCAGCTCCCAAGAAAGCGAGTTGAAAAATGGAGCTCAGGGGCACTGCAATTTACAAACCTGCAGACTTATAAATGATCACTCTCGTCCACAAATATATTGAGGGAAGGCAACGAAGAGGATTTGAAAGCAAGGCAGAATTGCAGGAAACAGATTTCAGGAGGGAGATTCGAATCGCCTTTAAAGCACAGGAAAAGCGGCAAAACCTTGACAATGATGCCCTTGGCCAAAAAGGGCGTATGCGTTTTTTCCTGAATATATTCAGGAAAAAACGCATACGCCCTTTTTGGCCAACCAAGCAACCTGGAAAGGCAAATCAGCGCTACAAAGAAGTCTCGCTTCCCATCGGTCAAAAGGGCCATGCTGAATAAAGTGTCAAAACCAGAAATGCAGGACAGGCCATGGAGAAACGGGAGCCTTGCTACGCTGATGGGCGAGATGTAAATTGACAACAGCCACTCTGGAGAAGTGTACGGTGTGTCCTGAAACATCTAAAAAACTCAGCTTAGAGAGCATAGGGCACTTCCACTTATGGGCATATAAATTGGGAAAACTAAAAATCAGCAAGACACAGGCACCCCAAAGTTTAGGGCTGCTCTGTTGACAAGAACCTCCACTTTGTTACACCTTAAATATCCCAGGAAAGAGAAAAATGGATAAAGAAGTTGTGGTCCTTATGTACAATGGAATATCACTCAGCCATGAAATCAACGTCATAAGGCTAGCAGCAGCATGATGAGTGGATTTAGGTACGACGATTCTAAGTGAAATAAGTCACACAGAAAAAGACACTTATCATAAGATATCACTTATAGAGGGAGTGTAAACACCGCTACCCTTGAACTAAATTACAAAACAGAACAGAGTCACACGTTTAGAAAACACACTATGGCTGCTTAACGGGAAAGGTGAGGTGGGTGATGCATAAAACAAGGGTTTCAAATTAGCTCAGATACCGTTCCATAAACCCAATATGTAATAGACAAGACTTACTCCTAGCTCAGTGAATTGGACTCAACACCCCCTATTCACCGCCCAAGAATATATCTGACTAGTAAGAATCTTAAAACCTATGTATTGATATCTCTCTGTAAGTGAGTCAAGTGGGTGTAAAGCGGCATAAACACAGCAGTGAAAAGCAGCTAAACCCCATTATAAAAATCAATTACTTTTAAAAACCCGTGAAACAAAGACAGTGAAAGAGAGAGAAATTCTTCCAAAATTCGTTCAGGGGCTGTGATGCCACCTGGATTGACCATATCTAGACCCACAGCTGATTGAGACATAAGGCTGGACACTCTTGGGGCTGAGAGGTTTGGTGAGGTTGGGTGAGCAAACGCAGACCCTTTAAAGTAATACTGCGTGGTACCCATCCCATGGGTCCCAAATCTCCAGGTTCAAGGGCATCTTCCTACATCGAAAACATGCATGAGAAACCCAGAAGATGGTACACCGTGTGATCGGGAAAGGTTTCTAAAACGCACCTCATTTCTCATCTCCTTGTGCGCGGGTTCGCCATTCCAGCCGCTTTACAAGCAATCTCCCTCCTTGGAGAATCAGCACCTTTAACCACCTGTTCCGTACAGGTTGCAATTTGTCCTGAGGATGAACGGGAAGAGGGGGAACCAATGAGAGACTAGCTCTAGGTGTTGGGACAGGCACAGGTCACTGTATTTTCCCATCAGGAAGAAGAATTAACCACAGGCTCAGCCTGCCGCCCGGGACCAGAGTAGGGCCTGAAGCAATCCTGCGCTTTTGCGGCCAGCTCCCAAGAAAGCGAGTTGAAAAATGGAACTCAGGGTCACTGCAATTCACAAACCTGCAGACTTATAAATGATCACTCTCGTCCAAAAATATATTGAGGGAAGGCAACGAAGAGGATTTGAAAGCAAGGCAGAATTGCAAGAAACAGATTTCAGGAGGGAGATTCGAATCGCCTTTAAAGCACAGGAAAAGCGGCAAAACCTCGACAATGATGCCCTTGGCCAAAAAGGGCGTATGCGTTTTTTCCTGAATATATTCAGGAAAAAACGCATACGCCCTTTTTGGCCAACCAAGCAACCTGGAAAGGCAAATCAGCGCTACAAAGAAGTCTCGCTTCCCATCGGTCAAAAGGGCCATGCTGAATAAAGTGTCAAAACCAGAAATGCAGGACAGGCCATGGAGAAACGGGAGCCTTGCTACGCTGATGGGCGAGATGTAAATTGACAAGAGCCACTCTGGAGAAGTGTACGGTGTGTCCTGAAACATCTAAAAAACTCAGCTTAGAGAGAATAGGGCACTTCCACTTATGGGCGTATAAATTGGGAAAACTAAAAATCAGCAAGACACAGGCACCCCAAAGTTTAGGGCTGCTCTGTTGACAAGAACCTCCACTTCGTTACACCTTAAATATCCCAGGAAAGAGAAAAATGGATAAAGAAGTTGTGGTCCTTATGTACAATGGAATATCACTCAGCCATGAAATCAACGTCATAAGGCTAGCAGCAGCATGATGAGTGGATTTAGGTACGACGATTCTAAGTGAAATAAGTCACACAGAAAAAGACACTTATCATAAGATATCACTTATAGAGGGAGTGTAAACACCGCTACCCTTGAACTGAATTACAAAACAGAACAGAGTCACACGTTTAGAACACACACTATGGCTGCTTAACGGGAAAGGTGAGGTGGGGTGATGCATAAAACAAGGGTTTCAAATTAGCTCAGATACCATTCCATAAACCCAATATGTAATAGACAAGACTTACTCCTAGCTCAGTGAATTGGACTCAACACCCCCTATTCACCGCCCAAGAATATATCTGACTAGTAAGAATCTTAAAACCTATGTATTGATATCTCTCTGTAAGTGAGTCAAGTGGGTGTAAAGCGGCATAAACACAGCAGTGAAAAGCAGCTAAACCCCATTATAAAAATCAATTACTTTTAAAAACCCGTGAAACAAAGACAGTGAAAGAGAGAAAAATTCTTCCAAAATTCGTTCAGGGGCTGTGATGCCACCTGGATTGACCATATCTAGACCCACAGCTGATTGAGACATAAGGCTGGACACTCTTGGGGCTGAGAGGTTTGGTGAGGTTGGGTGAGCAAACGCAGACCCTTTAAAGTAATACTGCGTGGTACCCATCACATGGGTCCCAAATCTCCAGGTTCAAGGGCATCTTCCTACATCGAAAACATGCATGAGAAACCCAGAAGATGGTATACCGTGTGATCGGGAAAGGTTTCTAAAACGCACCTCATTTCTCATCTCCTTGTGCGCGGGTTCGCCATTCCAGCCGCTTTACAAGCAATCTCCCTCCTTGGAGAATCAGCACCTTTAACCTCCTGTTCCGTACAGGTTGCAATTTGTCCTGAGGATGAACGGGAAGAGGGGGAACCAATGAGAGACTAGCTCTAGGTGTTGGGACAGGCACAGGTCACTCTATTTTCCCATCAGGAAGAAGAATTAACCACAGGCTCAGCCTGCCGCCCGTGACCAGAGTAGGGCCTGAAGCAATCCTGCGCTTTTGCGGCCAGCTCCCAAGAAAGCGAGTTGAAAAATGGAGCTCAGGGGCACTGCAATTCACAAACCTGCAGACTTATAAATGATCACTCTCGTCCACAAATATATTGAGGGAAGGCAACGAAGAGGATTTGAAAGCAAGGCAGAATTGCAGGAAACAGATTTCAGGAGGGAGATTCGAATCGCCTTTAAAGCACAGGAAAAGCGGCAAAACCTCGACAATGATGCCCTTGGCCAAAAAGGGCGTATGCGTTTTTTCCTGAATATATTCAGGAAAAAACGCATACGCCCTTTTTGGCCAACCAAGCAACCTGGAAAGGCAAATCAGCGCTACAAAGAAGTCTCGCTTCCCATCGGTCAAAAGGGCCATGCTGAATAAAGTGTCAAAACCAGAAATGCAGGACAGGCCATGGAGAAACGGGAGCCTTGCTACGCTGATGGGCGAGATGTAAATTGACAACAGCCACTCTGGAGAAGTGTACGGTGTGTCCTGAAACATCTAAAAAACTCAGCTTAGAGAGCATAGGGCACTTCCACTTATGGGCGTATAAATTGGGAAAACTTAAAATCAGCAAGACACAGGCACCCCAAAGTTTAGGGCTGCTCTGTTGACAAGAACCTCCACTTCGTTACACCTTAAATATCCCAGGAAAGAGAAAAATGGATAAAGAAGTTGTGGTCCTTATGTACAATGGAATATCACTCAGCCATGAAATCAATGTCATAAGGCTAGCAACAGCATGATGAGTGGATTTAGGTACGACGATTCTAAGTGAAATAAGTCACACAGAAAAAGACACTTATCATAAGATATCACTTATAGAGGGAGTGTAAACACCGCTACCCTTGAACTGAATTACAAAACAGAGCAGAGTCACACGTTTAGAAAACACACTATGGCTGCTTAACGGGAAAGGTGAGGTGGGGTGATGCATAAAACAAGGGTTTCAAATTAGCTCAGATACCGTTCCATAAACCCAATATGTAATAGACAAGACTTACTCCTAGCTCAGTGAATTGGACTCAACACCCCCTATTCACCGCCCAAGAATATATCTGACTAGTAAGAATCTTAAAACCTATGTATTGATATCTCTCTGTAAGTGAGTCAAGTGGGTGTAAAGCGGCATAAACACAGCAGTGAAAAGCACCTAAACCCCATTATAAAAATCAATTACTTTTAAAAACCCGTGAAACAAAGACAGTGAAAGAGAGAGAAATTCTTCCAAAATTCGTTCAGGGGCTGTGATGCCACCTGGATTGACCATATCTAGACCCACAGCTGATTGAGACATAAGGCTGGACAGTCTTGGGGCTGAGAGGTTTGGTGAGGTTGGGTGAGCAAACGCAGACCCTTTAAAGTAATACTGCGTGGTACCCATCCCATGGGTCCCAAATCTCCAGGTTCAAGGGCATCTTCCTACATCGAAAACATGCATGAGAAACCCAGAAGATGGTACACCGTGTGATCGGGAAAGGTTTCTAAAACGCACCTCATTTCTCATCTCCTTGTGCGCGGGTTCGCCATTCCAGCCGCTTTACAAGCAATCTCCCTCCTTGGAGAATCAGCACCTTTAACCTCCTGTTCCGTACAGGTTGCAATTTGTCCTGAGGATGAACGGGAAGAGGGGGAACCAATGAGAGACTAGCAATAGGTGTTGGGACAGGCACAGGTCACTCTATTTTCCCATCAGGAAGAAGAATTAACCACAGGCTCAGCCTGCCGCCCGGGACCAGAGTAGGGCCTGAAGCAATCCTGCGCTTTTGCGGCCAGCTCCCAAGAAAGCGAGTTGAAAAATGGAGCTCAGGGGCACTGCAATTCACAAACCTGCAGACTTATAAATGATCACTCTCGTCCACAAATATATTGAGGGAAGGAAACGAAGAGGATTTGAAAGCAAGGCAGAATTGCAGGAAACAGATTTCAGGAGGGAGATTCGAATCGCCTTTAAAGCACAGGAAAAGCGGCAAAACCTCGACAATGATGCCCTTGGCCAAAAAGGGCGTATGCGTTTTTTCCTGAATATATTCAGGAAAAAACGCATACGCCCTTTTTGGCCAACCAAGCAACCTGGAAAGGCAAATCAGCGCTACAAAGAAGTCTCGCTTCCCATCGGTCAAAAGGGCCATGCTGAATAAAGTGTCAAAACCAGAAATGCAGGACAGGCCATGGAGAAACGGGAGCCTTGCTACGCTGATGGGCGAGATGTAAATTGACAACAGCCACTCTGGAGAAGTGTACGGTGTGTCCTGAAACATCTAAAAAACTCAGCTTAGAGAGCATAGGGCACTTCCACTTATGGGCGTATAAATTGGGAAAACTTAAAATCAGCAAGACACAGGCACCCAAAAGTTTAGGGCTGCTCTGTTGACAAGAACCTCCACTTCGTTACACCTTAAATATCCCAGGAAAGAGAAAAATGGATAAAGAAGTTGTGGTCCTTATGTACAATGGAATATCACTCAGCCATGAAATCAACGTCATAAGGCTAGCAGCAGCATGATGAGTGGATTTAGGTACGACGATTCTAAGTGAAATAAGTCACACAGAAAAAGACACTTATCATAAGATATCACTTATAGAGGGAGTGTAAACACCGCTACCCTTGAACTGAATTACAAAACAGAACAGAGTCACACGTTTAGAAAACACACTATGGCTGCTTAACGGGAAAGGTGAGGTGGGGTGATGCATAAAACAAGGGTTTCAAATTAGCTCAGATACCGTTCCATAAACCCAATATGTAATAGACAAGACTTACTCCTAGCTCAGTGAATTGGACTCAACACCCCCTATTCACCGCCCAAGAATATATCTGACTAGTAAGAATCTTAAAACCTATGTATTGATATCTCTCTGTAAGTGAGTCAAGTGGGTGTAAAGCGGCATAAACACAGCAGTGAAAAGCAGCTAAACCCCATTATAAAAATCAATTACTTTTAAAAACCCGTGAAACAAAGACAGGGAAAGAGAGAGAAATTCTTCCAAAATTCGTTCAGGGGCTGTGATGCCACCTGGATTGACCATATCTAGACCCACAGCTGATTGAGACATAAGGGTGGACACTCTTGGGGCTGAGAGGTTTGGTGAGGTTGGGTGAGCAAACGCAGACCCTTTAAAGTAATACTGCGTGGTACCCATCCCATGGGTCCCAAATCTCCAGGTTCAAGGGCATCTTCCTACATCGAAAACATGCATGAGAAACCCAGAAGATGGTACACCGTGTGATCGGGAAAGGTTTCTAAAACGCACCTCATTTCTCATCTCCTTGTGCGCGGGTTCGCCATTCCAGCCGCTTTACAAGCAATCTCCCTCCTTGGAGAATCAGCACCTTTAACCTCCTGTTCCGTACAGGTTGCAATTTGTCCTGAGGATGAACGGGAAGAGGGGGAACCAATGAGAGACTAGCTCTAGGTGTTGGGACAGGCACAGGTCACTCTATTTTCCCATCAGGAAGAAGAATTAACCACAGGCTCAGCCTGCCGCCCGGGACCAGAGTAGGGCCTGAAGCAATCCTGCGCTTTTGCGGCCAGCTCCCAAGAAAGCGAGTTGAAAAATGGAGCTCAGGGGCACTGCAATTCACAAACCTGCAGACTTATAAATGATCACTCTCGTCCACAAATATATTGAGGGAAGGCAACGAAGAGGATTTGAAAGCAAGGCAGAATTGCAGGAAACAGATTTCAGGAGGGAGATTCGAATCGCCTTTAAAGCACAGGAAAAGCGGCAAAACCTCGACAATGATGCCCTTGGCCAAAAAGGGCGTATGCGTTTTTTCCTGAATATATTCAGGAAAAAACGCATACGCCCTTTTTGGCCAACCAAGCAACCTGGAAAGGCAAATCAGCGCTACAAAGAAGTCTCGCTTCCCATCGGTCAAAAGGGCCATGCTGAATAAAGTGTCAAAACCAGAAATGCAGGACAGGCCATGGAGAAACGGGAGCCTTGCTACGCTGATGGGCGAGATGTAAATTGACAACAGCCACTCTGGAGAAGTGTACGGTGTGTCCTGAAACATATAAAAAACTCAGCTTAGAGAGCATAGGGCACTTCCACTTATGGGCGTATAAATTGGGAAAACTTAAAATCAGCAAGACACAGGCACCCCAAAGTTTAGGGCTGCTCTGTTGACAAGAACCTCCACTTCGTTACACCTTAAATATCCCAGGAAAGAGAAAAATGGATAAAGAAGTTGTGGTCCTTATGTACAATGGAATATCACTCAGCCATGAAATCAATGTCATAAGGCTAGCAACAGCATGATGAGTGGATTTAGGTACGACGATTCTAAGTGAAATAAGTCACACAGAAAAAGACACTTATCATAAGATATCACTTATAGAGGGAGTGTAAACACCGCTACCCTTGAACTGAATTACAAAACAGAACAGAGTCACACGTTTAGAAAACACACTATGGCTGCTTAACGGGAAAGGTGAGGTGGGGTGATGCATAAAACAAGGGTTTCAAATTAGCTCAGATACCGTTCCATAAACCCAATAGGTAATAGACAAGACCTACTCCTAGCTCAGTGAATTGGACTCAACACCCCCTATTCACCGCCCAAGAATATATCTGACTAGTAAGAATCTTAAAACCTATGTATTGATATCTCTCTGTAAGTGAGTCAAGTGGGTGTAAAGTGGCATAAACACAGCAGTGAAAAGCAGCTAAACCCCATTATAAAAATCAATTACTTTTAAAAACCCGTGAAACAAAGACAGTGAAAGAGAGAGAAATTCTTCCAAAATTCGTTCAGGGGCTGTGATGCCACCTGGATTGACCATATCTAGACCCACAGCTGATTGAGACATAAGGCTGGACAGTCTTGGGGCTGAGAGGTTTGGTGAGGTTGGGTGAGCAAACGCAGACCCTTTAAAGTAATACTGCGTGGTACCCATCCCATGGGTCCCAAATCTCCAGGTTCAAGGGCATCTTCCTACATCGAAAACATGCATGGGAAACCCAGAAGATGGTACACCGTGTGATCGGGAAAGGTTTCTAAAACGCACCTCATTTCTCATCTCCTTGTGCGCGGGTTCGCCATTCCAGCCGCTTTACAAGCAATCTCCCTCCTTGGAGAATCAGCACCTTTAACCTCCTGTTCCGTACAGGTTGCAATTTGTCCTGAGGATGAACGGGAAGAGGGGGAACCAATGAGAGACTAGCTCTAGGTGTTGGGACAGGCACAGGTCACTCTATTTTCCCATCAGGAAGAAGAATTAACCACAGGCTCAGCCTGCCGCCCGGGACCAGAGTAGGGCCTGAAGCAATCCTGCGCTTTTGCGGCCAGCTCCCAAGAAAGAGAGTTGAAAAATGGAGCTCAGGGGCACTGCAATTCACAAACCTGCAGACTTATAAATGATCACTCTCGTCCACAAATATATTGAGGGAAGGCAACGAAGAGGATTTGAAAGCAAGGCAGAATTGCAGGAAACAGATTTCAGGAGGGAGATTCGAATCGCCTTTAAAGCACAGGAAAAGCGGCAAAACCTTGACAATGATGCCCTTGGCCAAAAAGGGCGTATGCGTTTTTTCCTGAATATATTCAGGAAAAAACGCATACGCCCTTTTTGGCCAACCAAGCAACCTGGAAAGGCAAATCAGCGCTACAAAGAAGTCTCGCTTCCCATCGGTCAAAAGGGCCATGCTGAATAAAGTGTCAAAACCAGAAATGCAGGACAGGCCATGGAGAAACGGGAGCCTTGCTACGCTGATGGGCGAGATGTAAATTGACAACAGCCACTCTGGAGAAGTGTACGGTGTGTCCTGAAACATCTAAAAAACTCAGCTTAGAGAGCATAGGGCACTTCCACTTATGGGCGTATAAATTGGGAAAACTTAAAATCAGCAAGACACAGGCACCCCAAAGTTTAGGGCTGCTCTGTTGACAAGAACCTCCACTTCGTTACACCTTAAATATCCCAGGAAAGAGAAAAATGGATAAAGAAGTTGTGGTCCTTATGTACAATGGAATATCACTCAGCCATGAAATCAATGTCATAAGGCTAGCAACAGCATGATGAGTGGATTTAGGTACGACGATTCTAAGTGAAATAAGTCACACAGAAAAAGACACTTATCATAAGATATCACTTATAGAGGGAGTGTAAACACCGCTACCCTTGAACTGAATTACAAAACAGAACAGAGTCACACGTTTAGAAAACACACTATGGCTGCTTAACGGGAAAGGTGAGGTGGGGTGATGCATAAAACAAGGGTTTCAAATTAGCTCAGATACCGTTCCATAAACCCAATATGTAATAGACAAGACTTACTCCTAGCTCAGTGAATTGGACTCAACACCCCCTATTCACCGCCCAAGAATATATCTGACTAGTAAGAATCTTAAAACCTATGTATTGATATCTCTCTGTAAGTGAGTCAAGTGGGTGTAAAGTGGCATAAACACAGCAGTGAAAAGCAGCTAAACCCCATTATAAAAATCAATTACTTTTAAAAACCCGTGAAACAAAGACAGTGAAAGAGAGAGAAATTCTTCCAAAATTCGTTCAGGGGCTGTGATGCCACCTGGATTGACCATATCTAGACCCACAGCTGATTGAGACATAAGGCTGGACAGTCTTCGGGCTGAGAGGTTTGGTGAGGTTGGGTGAGCAAACGCAGACCCTTTAAAGTAATACTGCGTGGTACCTATCCCATGGGTCCCAAATCTCCAGGTTCAAGGGCATCTTCCTACATCGAAAACATGCATGAGAAACCCAGAAGATGGTACACCGTGTGATCGGGAAAGGTTTCTAAAACGCACCTCATTTCTCATCTCCTTGTGCGCGGGTTCGCCATTCCAGCCGCTTTACAAGCAATCTCCCTCCTTGGAGAATCAGCACCTTTAACCTCCTGTTCCGTACAGGTTGCAATTTGTCCTGAGGATGAACGGGAAGAGGGGGAACCAATGAGAGACTAGCTCTAGGTGTTGGGACAGGCACAGGTCACTCTATTTTCCCATCAGGAAGAAGAATTAACCACAGGCTCAGCCTGCCGCCCGGGACCAGAGTAGGGCCTGAAGCAATCCTGCGCTTTTGCGGCCAGCTCCCAAGAAAGCGAGTTGAAAAATGGAGCTCAGGGGCACTGCAATTCACAAACCTGCAGACTTATAAATGATCACTCTCGTCCACAAATATATTGAGGGAAGGAAACGAAGAGGATTTGAAAGCAAGGCAGAATTGCAGGAAACAGATTTCAGGAGGGAGATTCGAATCGCCTTTAAAGCACAGGAAAAGCGGCAAAACCTCGACAATGATGCCCTTGGCCAAAAAGGGCGTATGCGTTTTTTCCTGAATATATTCAGGAAAAAACGCATACGCCCTTTTTGGCCAACCAAGCAACCTGGAAAGGCAAATCAGCGCTACAAAGAAGTCTCGCTTCCCATCGGTCAAAAGGGCCATGCTGAATAAAGTGTCAAAACCAGAAATGCAGGACAGGCCATGGAGAAACGGGAGCCTTGCTACGCTGATGGGCGAGATGTAAATTGACAACAGCCACTCTGGAGAAGTGTACGGTGTGTCCTGAAACATCTAAAAAACTCAGCTTAGAGAGCATAGGGCACTTCCACTTATGGGCGTATAAATTGGGAAAACTTAAAATCAGCAAGACACAGGCACCCCAAAGTTTAGGGCTGCTCTGTTGACAAGAACCTCCACTTCGTTACACCTTAAATATCCCAGGAAAGAGAAAAATGGATAAAGAAGTTGTGGTCCTTATGTACAATGGAATATCACTCAGCCATGAAATCAACGTCATAAGGCTAGCAGCAGCATGATGAGTGGATTTAGGTACGACGATTCTAAGTGAAATAAGTCACACAGAAAAAGACACTTATCATAAGATATCACTTATAGAGGGAGTGTAAACACCGCTACCCTTGAACTGAATTACAAAACAGAACAGAGTCACACGTTTAGAAAACACACTATGGCTGCTTAACGGGAAAGGTGAGGTGGGGTGATGCATAAAACAAGGGTTTCAAATTAGCTCAGATACCGTTCCATAAACCCAATATGTAATAGACAAGACTTACTCCTAGCTCAGTGAATTGGACTCAACACCCCCTATTCACCGCCCAAGAATATATCTGACTAGTAAGAATCTTAAAACCTATGTATTGATATCTCTCTGTAAGTGAGTCAAGTGGGTGTAAAGCGGCATAAACACAGCAGTGAAAAGCAGCTAAACCCCATTATAAAAATCAATTACTTTTAAAAACCCGTGAAACAAAGACAGTGAAAGAGAGAGAAATTCTTCCAAAATTCGTTCAGGGGCTGTGATGCCACCTGGATTGACCATATCTAGACCCACAGCTGATTGAGACATAAGGGTGGACACTCTTGGGGCTGAGAGGTTTGGTGAGGTTGGGTGAGCAAACGCAGACCCTTTAAAGTAATACTGCGTGGTACCCATCCCATGGGTCCCAAATCTCCAGGTTCAAGGGCATCTTCCTACATCGAAAACATGCATGAGAAACCCAGAAGATGGTACACCGTGTGATCGGGAAAGGTTTCCAAAACGCACCTCATTTCTCATCTCCTTGTGCACGGGTTCGCCATTCCAGCCGCTTTACAAGCAATCTCCCTCCTTGGAGAATCAGCACCTTTAACCTCCTGTTCCGTACAGGTTGCAATTTGTCCTGAGGATGAACGGGAAGAGGGGGAACCAATGAGAGACTAGCTCTAGGTGTTGGGACAGGCACAGGTCACTCTATTTTCCCATCAGGAAGAAGAATTAACCACAGGCTCAGCCTGCCGCCCGGGACCAGAGTAGGGCCTGAAGCAATCCTGCGCTTTTGCGGCCAGCTCCCAAGAAAGCGAGTTGAAAAATGGAGCTCAGGGGCACTGCAATTTACAAACCTGCAGACTTATAAATGATCACTCTCGTCCACAAATATATTGAGGGAAGGCAACGAAGAGGATTTGAAAGCAAGGCAGAATTGCAGGAAACAGATTTCAGGAGGGAGATTCGAATCGCCTTTAAAGCACAGGAAAAGCGGCAAAACCTTGACAATGATGCCCTTGGCCAAAAAGGGCGTATGCGTTTTTTCCTGAATATATTCAGGAAAAAACGCATACGCCCTTTTTGGCCAACCAAGCAACCTGGAAAGGCAAATCAGCGCTACAAAGAAGTCTCGCTTCCCATCGGTCAAAAGGGCCATGCTGAATAAAGTGTCAAAACCAGAAATGCAGGACAGGCCATGGAGAAACGGGAGCCTTGCTACGCTGATGGGCGAGATGTAAATTGACAACAGCCACTCTGGAGAAGTGTACGGTGTGTCCTGAAACATCTAAAAAACTCAGCTTAGAGAGCATAGGGCACTTCCACTTATGGGCGTATAAATTGGGAAAACTAAAAATCAGCAAGACACAGGCACCCCAAAGTTTAGGGCTGCTCTGTTGACAAGAACCTCCACTTCGTTACACCTTAAATATCCCAGGAAAGAGAAAAATGGATAAAGAAGTTGTGGTCCTTATGTACAATGGAATATCACTCAGCCATGAAATCAACGTCATAAGGCTAGCAGCAGCATGATGAGTGGATTTAGGTACGACGATTCTAAGTGAAATAAGTCACACAGAAAAAGACACTTATCATAAGATATCACTTATAGAGGGAGTGTAAACACCGCTACCCTTGAACTGAATTACAAAACAGAACAGAGTCACACGTTTAGAACACACACTATGGCTGCTTAACGGGAAAGGTGAGGTGGGGTGATGCATAAAACAAGGGTTTCAAATTAGCTCAGATACCATTCCATAAACCCAATATGTAATAGACAAGACTTACTCCTAGCTCAGTGAATTGGACTCAACACCCCCTATTCACCGCCCAAGAATATATCTGACTAGTAAGAATCTTAAAACCTATGTATTGATATCTCTCTGTAAGTGAGTCAAGTGGGTGTAAAGCGGCATAAACACAGCAGTGAAAAGCAGCTAAACCCCATTATAAAAATCAATTACTTTTAAAAACCCGTGAAACAAAGACAGTGAAAGAGAGAGAAATTCTTCCAAAATTCGTTCAGGGGCTGTGATGCCACCTGGATTGACCATATCTAGACCCACAGCTGATTGAGACATAAGGCTGGACACTCTTGGGGCTGAGAGGTTTGGTGAGGTTGGGTGAGCAAACGCAGACCCTTTAAAGTAATACTGCGTGGTACCCATCACATGGGTCCCAAATCTCCAGGTTCAAGGGCATCTTCCTACATCGAAAACATGCATGAGAAACCCAGAAGATGGTACACCGTGTGATCGGGAAAGGTTTCTAAAACGCACCTCATTTCTCATCTCCTTGTGCGCGGGTTCGCCATTCCAGCCGCTTTACAAGCAATCTCCCTCCTTGGAGAATCAGCACCTTTAACCTCCTGTTCCGTACAGGTTGCAATTTGTCCTGAGGATGAACCGGAAGAGGGGGAACCAATGAGAGACTAGCTCTAGGTGTTGGGACAGGCACAGGTCACTCTATTTTCCCATCAGGAAGAAGAATTAACCACAGGCTCAGCCTGCCGCCCGGGACCAGAGTAGGGCCTGAAGCAATCCTGCGCTTTTGCGGCCAGCTCCCAAGAAAGAGAGTTGAAAAATGGAGCTCAGGGGCACTGCAATTCACAAACCTGCAGACTTATAAATGATCACTCTCGTCCACAAATATATTGAGGGAAGGCAACGAAGAGGATTTGAAAGCAAGGCAGAATTGCAGGAAACAGATTTCAGGAGGGAGATTCGAATCGCCTTTAAAGCACAGGAAAAGCGGCAAAACCTCGACAATGATGCCCTTGGCCAAAAAGGGCGTATGCGTTTTTTCCTGAATATATTCAGGAAAAAACGCATACGCCCTTTTTGGCCAACCAAGCAACCTGGAAAGGCAAATCAGCGCTACAAAGAAGTCTCGCTTCCCATCGGTCAAAAGGGCCATGCTGAATAAAGTGTCAAAACCAGAAATGCAGGACAGGCCATGGAGAAACGGGAGCCTTGCTACGTTGATGGGCGAGATGTAAATTGACAACAGCCACTCTGGAGAAGTGTACGGTGTGTCCTGAAACATCTAAAAAACTCAGCTTAGAGAGCATAGGGCACTTCCACTTATGGGCGTATAAATTGGGAAAACTTAAAATCAGCAAGACACAGGCACCCCAAAGTTTAGGGCTGCTCTGTTGACAAGAACCTCCACTTTGTTACACCTTAAATATCCCAGGAAAGAGAAAAATGGATAAAGAAGTTGTGGTCCTTATGTACAATGGAATATCACTCAGCCATGAAATCAACGTCATAAGGCTAGCAGCAGCATGATGAGTGGATTTAGGTACGACGATTCTAAGTGAAATAAGTCACACAGAAAAAGACACTTATCATAAGATATCACTTATAGAGGGAGTGTAAACACCGCTACCCTTGAACTAAATTACAAAACAAAACAGAGTCACACGTTTAGAAAACACACTATGGCTGCTTAACGGGAAAGGTGAGGTGGGTGATGCATAAAACAAGGGTTTCAAATTAGCTCAGATACCGTTCCATAAACCCAATATGTAATAGACAAGACTTACTCCTAGCTCAGTGAATTGGACTCAACACCCCCTATTCACCGCCCAAGAATATAACTGACTAGTAACAATCTTAAAACCTATGTATTGATATCTCTCTGTAAGTGAGTCAAGTGGGTGTAAAGCGGGATAAACACAGCAGTGAAAAGCAGCTAAACCCCATTATAAAAATCAATTACTTTTAAAAACCCGTGAAACAAAGACAGTGAAAGAGAGAGAAATTCTTACAAAATTCGTTCAGGGGCTGTGAAGCCACCTGGATTGACCATATCTAGACCCACAGCTGATTGAGACATAAGGGTATACACTCTTGGGGCTGAGAGGTTTGGTGAGGTTGGGTGAGCAAACGCAGACCCTTTAAAGTAATACTGCGTGGTACCCATCCCATGGGTCCCAAATCTCCAGGTTCAAGGGCATCTTCCTACATCGAAAACATGCATGAGAAACCCAGAAGATGGTACACCGTGTGATCGGGAAAGGTTTCTAAAACGCACCTCATTTCTCATCTCCTTGTGCGCGGGTTCGCCATTCCAGCCGCTTTACAAGCAATCTCCCTCCTTGGAGAATCAGCACCTTTAACCTCCTGTTCCGTACAGGTTGCAATTTGTTCTGAAGATGAACGGGAAGAGGGGGAACCAATGAGAGACTAGCTCTAGGTGTTGGGACAGGCACAGGTCACTCTATTTTCCCATCAGGAAGAAGAATTAACCACAGGCTCAGCCTGCCGCCCGGGACCAGAGTAGGGCCTGAAGCAATCCTGCGCTTTTGCGGCCAGCTCCCAAGAAAGAGAGTTGAAAAATGGAGCTCAGGGGCACTGCAATTCACAAACCTGCAGACTTATAAATGATCACTCTCGTCCACAAATATATTGAGGGAAGGAAACGAAGAGGATTTGAAAGCAAGGCAGAATTGCAGGAAACAGATTTCAGGAGGGAGATTCGAATCGCCTTTAAAGCACAGGAAAAGCGGCAAAACCTCGACAATGATGCCCTTGGCCAAAAAGGGCGTATGCGTTTTTTCCTGAATATATTCAGGAAAAAACGCATACGCCCTTTTTGGCCAACCAAGCAACCTGGAAAGGCAAATCAGCGCTACAAAGAAGTCTCGCTTCCCATCGGTCAAAAGGGCCATGCTGAATAAAGTGTCAAAACCAGAAATGCAGGACAGGCCATGGAGAAACGGGAGCCTTGCTACGCTGATGGGCGAGATGTAAATTGACAACAGCCACTCTGGAGAAGTGTACGGTGTGTCCTGAAACATCTAAAAAACTCAGCTTAGAGAGCATAGGGCACTTCCACTTATGGGCGTATAAATTGGGAAAACTTAAAATCAGCAAGACACAGGCACCCAAAAGTTTAGGGCTGCTCTGTTGACAAGAACCTCCACTTCGTTACACCTTAAATATCCCAGGAAAGAGAAAAATGGATAAAGAAGTTGTGGTCCTTATGTACAATGGAATATCACTCAGCCATGAAATCAACGTCATAAGGCTAGCAGCAGCATGATGAGTGGATTTAGGTACGACGATTCTAAGTGAAATAAGTCACACAGAAAAAGACACTTATCATAAGATATCACTTATAGAGGGAGTGTAAACACCGCTACCCTTGAACTGAATTACAAAACAGAACAGAGTCACACGTTTAGAAAACACACTATGGCTGCTTAACGGGAAAGGTGAGGTGGGGTGATGCATAAAACAAGGGTTTCAAATTAGCTCAGATACCGTTCCATAAACCCAATATGTAATAGACAAGACTTACTCCTAGCTCAGTGAATTGGACTCAACACCCCCTATTCACCGCCCAAGAATATATCTGACTAGTAAGAATCTTAAAACCTATGTATTGATATCTCTCTGTAAGTGAGTCAAGTGGGTGTAAAGCGGCATAAACACAGCAGTGAAAAGCAGCTAAACCCCATTATAAAAATCAATTACTTTTAAAAACCCGTGAAACAAAGACAGTGAAAGAGAGAGAAATTCTTCCAAAATTCGTTCAGGGGCTGTGATGCCACCTGGATTGACCATATCTAGACCCACAGCTGATTGAGACATAAGGCTGGACACTCTTGGGGCTGAGAGGTTTGTTGAGGTTGGGTCAGCAAACGCAGACCCTTTAAAGTAATACTGCGTGGTACCCATCCCATGGGTCCCAAATCTCCAGGTTCAAGGGCATCTTCCTACATCGAAAACATGCATGAGAAACCCAGAAGATGGTATACCGTGTGATCGGGAAAGGTTTCTAAAACGCACCTCATTTCTCATCTCCTTGTGCGCGGGTTCGCCATTCCAGCCGCTTTACAAGCAATCTCCCTCCTTGGAGAATCAGCACCTTTAACCTCCTGTTCCGTACAGGTTGCAATTTGTCCTGAGGATGAACGGGAAGAGGGGGAACCAATGAGAGACTAGCTCTAGGTGTTGGGACAGGCACAGGTCACTGTATTTTCCCATCAGGAAGAATAATTAACCACAGGCTCAGCCTGCCGCCCGGGACCAGAGTAGGGCCTGAAGCAATCCTGCGCTTTTGCGGCCAGCTCCCAAGAAAGCGAATTGAAAAATGGAACTCAGGGTCACTGCAATTCACAAACCTGCAGACTTATAAATGATCACTCTCGTCCACAAATATATTGAGGGAAGGCAACGAAGAGGATTTGAAAGCAAGGCAGAATTGCAGGAAACAGATTTCAGGAGGGAGATTCGAATCGCCTTTAAAGCACAGGAAAAGCGGCAAAACCTCAACAATGATGCCCTTGGCCAAAAAGGGCGTATGCGTTTTTTCCTGAATATATTCAGGAAAAAACGCATACGCCCTTTTTGGCCAACCAAGCAACCTGGAAAGGCAAATCAGCGCTACAAAGAAGTCTCGCTTCCCATCGGTCAAAAAGGCCATGCTGAATAAAGTGTCAAAACCAGAAATGCAGGACAGGCCATGGAGAAACGGGAGCCTTCCTACGCTGATGGGCGAGATGTAAATTGACAACAGCCACTCTGGAGAAGTGTACGGTGTGTCCTGAAACATCTAAAAAACTCAGCTTAGAGAGCATAGGGCACTTCCACTTATGGGCGTATAAATTGGGAAAACTAAAAATCAGCAAGACACAGGCACCCCAAAGTTTAGGGCTGCTCTGTTGACAAGAACCTCCACTTCGTTACACCTTAAATATCCCAGGAAAGAGAAAAATGGATAAAGAAGTTGTGGTCCTTATGTACAATGGAATATCACTCAGCCATGAAATCAACGTCATAAGGCTAGCAGCAGCATGATGAGTGGATTTAGGTACGACGATTCTAAGTGAAATAAGTCACACAGAAAAAGACACTTATCATAAGATATCACTTATAGAGGGAGTGTAAACACCGCTACCCTTGAACTGAATTACAAAACAGAACAGAGTCACACGTTTAGAACACACACTATGGCTGCTTAACGGGAAAGGCGAGGTGGGGTGATGCATAAAACAAGGGTTTCAAATTAGCTCAGATACCATTCCATAAACCCAATATGTAATAGACAAGACTTACTCCTAGCTCAGTGAATTGGACTCACCACCCCCTATTCACCGCCCAAGAATATATCTGACTAGTAAGAATCTTAAAACCTATGTATTGATATCTCTCTGTAAGTGAGTCAAGTGGGTGTAAAGCGGCATAAACACAGCAGTGAAAAGCAGCTAAACCCCATTATAAAAATCAATTACTTTTAAAAACCCGTGAAACAAAGACAGTGAAAGAGAGAGAAATTCTTCCAAAATTCGTTCAGGGGCTGTGATGCCACCTGGATTGACCATATCTAGACCCACAGCTGATTGAGACATAAGGCTGGACACTCTTGGGGCTGAGAGGTTTGGTGAGGTTGGGTCAGCAAACGCAGACCCTTTAAAGTAATACTGCGTGGTACCCATCCCATGGGTCCCAAATCTCCAGGTTCAAGGGCATCTTCCTACATCGAAAACATGCATGAGAAACCCAGAAGATGGTATACCGTGTGATCGGGAAAGGTTTCTAAAACGCACCTCATTTCTCATCTCCTTGTGCGCGGGTTCGCCATTCCAGCCGCTTTACAAGCAATCTCCCTCCTTGGAGAATCAGCACCTTTAACCTCCTGTTCCGTACAGGTTGCAATTTGTCCTGAGGATGAACGGGAAGAGGGGGAACCAATGAGAGACTAGCTCTAGGTGTTGGGACAGGCACAGGTCACTCTATTTTCCCATCAGGAAGAAGAATTAACCACAGGCTCAGCCTGCCGCCCGGGACCAGAGTAGGGCCTGAAGCAATCCTGCGCTTTTGCGGCCAGCTCCCAAGAAAGCGAGTTGAAAAATGGAACTCAGGGTCACTGCAATTCACAAACCTGCAGACTTATAAATGATCACTCTCGTCCACAAATATATTGAGGGAAGGCAACGAAGAGGATTTGAAAGCAAGGCAGAATTGCAGGAAACAGATTTCAGGAGGGAGATTCGAATCGCCTTTAAAGCACAGGAAAAGCGGCAAAACCTCAACAATGATGCCCTTGGCCAAAAAGGGCGTATGCGTTTTTTCCTGAATATATTCAGGAAAAAACGCATACGCCCTTTTTGGCCAACCAAGCAACCTGGAAAGGCAAATCAGCGCTACAAAGAAGTCTCGCTTCCCATCGGTCAAAAGGGCCATGCTGAATAAAGTGTCAAAACCAGAAATGCAGGACAGGCCATGGAGAAACGGGAGCCTTGCTACGCTGATGGGCGAGATGTAAATTGACAACAGCCACTCTGGAGAAGTGTACGGTGTGTCCTGAAACATCTAAAAAACTCAGCTTAGAGAGCATAGGGCACTTCCACTTATGGGCGTATAAATTGGGAAAACTAAAAATCAGCAAGACACAGGCACCCCAAAGTTTAGGGCTGCTCTGTTGACAAGAACCTCCACTTCGTTACACCTTAAATATCCCAGGAAAGAGAAAAATGGATAAAGAAGTTGTGGTCCTTATGTACAATGGAATATCACTCAGCCATGAAATCAACGTCATAAGGCTAGCAGCAGCATGATGAGTGGATTTAGGTACGACGATTCTAAGTGAAATAAGTCACACAGAAAAAGACACTTATCATAAGATATCACTTATAGAGGGAGTGTAAACACCGCTACCCTTGAACTGAATTACAAAACAGAACAGAGTCACACGTTTAGAACACACACTATGGCTGCTTAACGGGAAAGGTGAGGTGGGGTGATGCATAAAACAAGGGTTTCAAATTAGCTCAGATACCGTTCCATAAACCCAATATGTAATAGACAAGACTTACTCCTAGCTCAGTGAATTGGACTCAACACCCCCTATTCACCGCCCAAGAATATATCTGACTAGTAAGAATCTTAAAACTTATGTATTGATATCTCTCTGTAAGTGAGTCAAGTGGGTGTAAAGCGGCATAAACACAGCAGTGAAAAGCAGCTAAACCCCATTATAAAAATCAATTACTTTTAAAAACCCGTGAAACAAAGACAGTGAAAGAGAGAGAAATTCTTCCAAAATTCGTTCACGGGCTGTGATGCCACCTGGATTGACCATATCTAGACCCACAGCTGATTGAGACATAAGGCTGGACACTCTTGGGGCTGAGAGGTTTGGTGAGGTTGGGTGAGCAAACGCAGACCCTTTAACGTAATACTGCGTGGTACCCATCCCATGGGTCCCAAATCTCCAGGTTCAAGGGCATCTTCCTACATCGAAAACATGCATGAGAAACCCAGAAGATGGTACACCGTGTGATCGGGAAATGTTTCTAAAACGCACCTCATTTCTCATCTCCTTGTGCGCGGGTTCGCCATTCCAGCCGCTTTACAAGCAATCTCCCTCCTAGGAGAATCAGCACCTTTAACCTCCTGTTCCGTACAGGTTGCAATTTGTCCTGAGGATGAACGGGAATAGGGGGAACCAATGAGAGACTAGCTCTAGGTGTTGGGACAGGCACAGGTCACTGTATTTTCCCATCAGGAAGAAGAATTAACCACAGGCTCAGCCTGCCGCCCGGGACCAGAGTAGGTCCTGAAGCAATCCTGCGCTTTTGCGGCCAGCTCCCAAGAAAGCGAGTTGAAAAATGGAGCTCAGGGGCACTGCAATTCACAAACCTGCAGACTTATAAATGATCACTCTCGTCCACAAATATATTGAGGGAAGGCAACGAAGAGGATTTGAAAGCAAGGCAGAATTGCAGGAAACAGATTTCAG
Organism: Balaenoptera physalus; assembly: GCF_965194825.1. Taxonomy (NCBI): domain Eukaryota; kingdom Metazoa; phylum Chordata; class Mammalia; order Artiodactyla; family Balaenopteridae; genus Balaenoptera; species Balaenoptera physalus. The sequence continues at coordinate 29,666,435 of NC_138887.1, read as the reverse complement.
GAGGGAGATTCGAATCGCCTTTAAAGCACAGGAAAAGCGGCAAAACCTCGACAATGATGCCCTTGGCCAAAAAGGGCGTATGCGTTTTTTCCTGAATATATTCAGGAAAAAACGCATACGCCCTTTTTGGCCAACCAAGCAACCTGGAAAGGCAAATCAGCGCTACAAAGAAGTCTCGCTTCCCATCGGTCAAAAGGGCCATGCTGAATAAAGTGTCAAAACCAGAAATGCAGGACAGGCCATGGAGAAACGGGAGCCTTGCTACGCTGATGGGCGAGATGTAAATTGACAACAGCCACTCTGGAGAAGTGTAAGGTGTGTCCTGAAACATCTAAAAAACTCAGCTTAGAGAGCATAGGGCACTTCCACTTATCGGCGTATAAATTGGGAAAACTAAAAATCAGCAAGACACAGGCACCCCAAAGTTTAGGGCTGCTCTGTTGACAAGAACCTCCACTTCGTTACACCTTAAATATCCCAGGAAAGAGAAAAATGGATAAAGAAGTTGTGGTCCTTATGTACAATGGAATATCACTCAGCCATGAAATCAACGTCATAAGGCTAGCAGCAGCATGATGAGTGGATTTAGGTACGACGATTCTAAGTGAAATAAGTCACACAGAAAAAGACACTTATCATAAGATATCACTTATAGAGGGAGTGTAAACACCGCTACCCTTGAACTGAATTACAAAACAGAACAGAGTCCCACATTTAGAAAACACACTATGGCTGCTTAACGGGAAAGGTGAGGTGGGGTGATGCATAAAACAAGGGTTTCAAATTAGCTCAGATACCGTTCCATAAACCCAATATGTAATAGACAAGACTTACTCCTAGCTCAGTGAATTGGACTCAACACCCCCTATTCACCGCCCAAGAATATATCTGACTAGTAAGAATCTTAAAACTTATGTATTGATATCTCTCTGTAAGTGAGTCAAGTGGGTGTAAAGCGGCATAAACACAGCAGTGAAAAGCAGCTAAACCCCATTATAAAAATCAATTACTTTTAAAAACCCGTGAAACAAAGACAGTGAAAGAGAGAGAAATTCTTCCAAAATTCGTTCAGGGGCTGTGATGCCACCTGGATTGACCATATCTAGACCCACAGCTGATTGAGACATAAGGCTGGACACTCTTGGGGCTGAGAGGTTTGGTGAGGTTGGGTGAGCAAACGCAGACCCTTTAACGTAATACTGCGTGGTACCCATCCCATGGGTCCCAAATCTCCAGGTTCAAGGGCATCTTCCTACATCGAAAACATGCATGAGAAACCCAGAAGATGGTACACCGTGTGATCGGGAAAGGTTTCTAAAACGCACCTCATTTCTCATCTCCTTGTGCGCGGGTTCGCCATTCCAGCCGCTTTACAAGCAATCTCCCTCCTTGGAGAATCAGCACCTTTAACCTCCTGTTCCGTACAGGTTGAAATTTGTCCTGAGGATGAACGGGAAGAGGGGGAACCAATGAGAGACTAGCTCTAGGTGTTGGGACAGGCACAGGTCACTGTATTTTCCCATCAGGAAGAAGAATTAACCACAGGCTCAGCCTGCCGCCCGGGACCAGAGTAGGTCCTGAAGCAATCCTGCGCTTTTGCGGCCAGCTCCCAAGAAAGCGACTTGAAAAATGGAGCTCAGGGGCACTGCAATTCACAAACCTGCAGACTTATAAATGATCACTCTCGTCCACAAATATATTGAGGGAAGGCAACGAAGAGGATTTGAAAGCAAGGCAGAATTGCAGGAAACAGATTTCAGGAGGGAGATTCGAATCGCCTTTAAAGCACAGGAAAAGCGGCAAAACCTCGACAATGATGCCCTTGGCCAAAAGGGGCGTATGCGTTTTTTCCTGAATATATTCAGGAAAAAACGCATACGCCCTTTTTGGCCAACCAAGCAACCTGGAAAGGCAAATCAGCGCTACAAAGAAGTCTCGCTTCCCATCGGTCAAAAGGGCCATGCTGAATAAAGTGTCAAAACCAGAAATGCAGGACAGGCCATGGAGAAACGGGAGCCTTGCTACGCTGATGGACAGGATGTAAATTGACAACAGCCACTCTGGAGAAGTGTACCGTGTGTCCTGAAACATCTAAAAAACTCAACTTAGAGAGCATAGGGCACTTCCACTTATGGGCGTATAAATTGGGAAAACTAAAAATCAGCAAGACACAGGCACCCCAAAGTTTAGGGCTGCTCTGTTGACAAGAACCTCCACTTCGTTACACCTTAAATATCCCAGGAAAGAGAAAAATGGATAAAGAAGTTGTGGTCCTTATGTACAATGGAATATCACTCAGCCATGAAATCAACGTCATAAGGCTAGCAGCAGCATGATTAGTGGATTTAGGTACGGCGATTCTAAGTGAAATAAGTCACACAGAATAAGACACTTATCATAAGATATCACTTATAGAGGGAGTGTAAACACCGCTACCCTTGAACTGAATTACAAAACAGAACAGAGTCACACGTTTAGAAAACACACTATGGCTGCTTAACGGGAAAGGTGAGGTGGGGTGATGCATAAAACAAGGGTTTCAAATTAGCTCACATACCGTTCCATAAACCCAATATGTAATAGACAAGACTTACTCTTAGCTCAGTGAATTGGACTCAACACCCCCTATTCACCGCCCAAAAATATATCTGACTAGTAAGAATCTTAAAACCTATGTATTGATATCTCTCTGTAAGTGAGTCAAGTGGGTGTAAAGTGGCATAAACACAGCAGTGAAAAGCAGCTAAACCCCATTATAAAAATCAATTACTTTTAAAAACCCGTGAAACAAAGACAGTGAAAGAGAGAGAAATTCTTCCAAAATTCGTTCAGGGGCTGTGATGCCACCTGGATTGACCCTATCTAGACCCACAGCTGATTGAGACATAAGGCTGGACAGTCTTGGGGCTGAGAGGTTTGGTGAGGTTGGGTGAGCAAACGCAGACCCTTTAAAGTAATACTGCGTGGTACCCAACCCATGGGTCCCAAATCTCCAGGTTCAAGGGCATCTTCCTACATCGAAAACATGCATGAGAAACCCAGAAGATGGTACACCGTGTGATCGGGAAAGGTTTCTAAAACGCACCTCATTTCTCATCTCCTTGTGCGCGGGTTCGCCATTCCAGCCGCTTTACAAGCAATCTCCCTCCTTGGAGAATCAGCACCTTTAACCTCCTGTTCCGTACAGGTTGCAATTTGTCCTGAGGATGAACGGGAAGAGGGGGAACCAATGAGAGACTAGCTCTAGGTGTTGGGACAGGCACAGGTCACTCTATTTTCCCATCAGGAAGAAGAATTAACCACAGGCTCAGCCTGCCGCCCGGGACCAGAGTAGGGCCTGAAGCAATCCTGCGCTTTTGCGGCCAGCTCCCAAGAAAGAGAGTTAAAAAATGGAGCTCAGGGGCACTGCAATTCACAAACCTGCAGACTTATAAATGATCACTCTCGTCCACAAATATATTGAGGGAAGGCAACGAAGAGGATTTGAAAGCAAGGCAGAATTGCAGGAAACAGCTTTCAGGAGGGAGATTCGAATCGCCTTTAAAGCACAGGAAAAGCGGCAAAACCTCGACAATGATGCCCTTGGCCAAAAAGGGCGTATGCGTTTTTTCCTGAATATATTCAGGAAAAAACGCATACGCCCTTTTTGGCCAACCAAGCAACCTGGAAAGGCAAATCAGCGCTACAAAGAAGTCTCGCTTCCCATCGGTCAAAAGGGCCATGCTGAATAAAGTGTCAAAACCAGAAATGCAGGACAGGCCATGGAGAAACGGGAGCCTTGCTACGCTGATGGGCGAGATGTAAATTGACAACAGCCACTCTGGAGAAGTGTACGGTGTGTCCTGAAACATCTAAAAAACTCAGCTTAGAGAGCATAGGGCACTTCCACTTATGGGCGTATAAATTGGGAAAACTAAAAATCAGCAAGACACAGGCACCCCAAAGTTTAGGGCTGCTCTGTTGACAAGAACCTCCACTTCGTTACACCTTAAATATCCCAGGAAAGAGAAAAATGGATAAAGAAGTTGTGGTCCTTATGTACAATGGAATATCACTCAGCCATGAAATCAACGTCATAAGGCTAGCAGCAGCATGATGAGTGGATTTAGGTACGACGATTCTAAGTGAAATAAGTCACACAGAAAAAGACACTTATCATAAGATATCACTTATAGAGGGAGTATAAACACCGCTACCCTTGAACTGAATTACAAAACAGAACAGAGTCCCACGTTTTGAAAACACACTATGGCTGCTTAACGGGAAAGGTGAGGTGGGGTGATGCATAAAACAAGGGTTTCAAATTAGCTCAGATACCGTTCCATAAACCCAATATGTAATAGACAAGACTTACTCCTAGCTCAGTGAATTGGACTCAACACCCCCTATTCACCGCCCAAGAATATATCTGACTAGTAAGAATCTTAAAACTTATGTATTGATATCTCTCTGTAAGTGAGTCAAGTGGGTGTAAAGCGGCATAAACACAGCAGTGAAAAGCAGCTAAACCCCATTATAAAAATCAATTACTTTTAAAAACCCGTGAAACAAAGACAGTGAAAGAGAGAGAAATTCTTCCAAAATTCGTTCAGGGGCTGTGATGCCACCTGGATTGACCATATCTAGACCCACAGCTGATTGAGACATAAGGCTGGACACTCTTGGGGCTGAGAGGTTTGGTGAGGTTGGGTGAGCAAACGCAGACCCTTTAACGTAATACTGCGTGGTACCCATCCCATGGGTCCCAAATCTCCAGGTTCAAGGGCATCTTCCTACATCGAAAACATGCATGAGAAACCCAGAAGATGGTATACCGTGTGATCGGGAAACGTTTCTAAAACGCACCTCATTTCTCATCTCCTTGTGCGCGGGTTCGCCATTCCAGCCGCTTTACAAGCAATCTCCCTCCTTGGAGAATCAGCACCTTTAACCTCCTGTTCCGTACAGGTTGAAATTTGTCCTGAGGATGAACGGGAAGAGGGGGAACCAATGAGAGACTAGCTCTAGGTGTTGGGACAGGCACAGGTCACTGTATTTTCCCATCAGGAAGAAGAATTAACCACAGGCTCAGCCTGCCGCCCGGGACCAGAGTAGGGCCTGAAGCAATCCTGCGCTTTTGCGGCCAGCTCCCAAGAAAGCGACTTGAAAAATGGAGCTCAGGGGCACTGCAATTCACAAACCTGCAGACTTATAAATGATCACTCTCGTCCACAAATATATTGAGGGAAGGCAACGAAGAGGATTTGAAAGCAAGGCAGAATTGCAGGAAACAGATTTCAGGAGGGAGATTCGAATCGCCTTTAAAGCACAGGAAAAGCGGCAAAACCTCGACAATGATGCCCTTGGCCAAAAAGGGCGTATGCGTTTTTTCCTGAATATATTCAGGAAAAAACGCATACGCCCTTTTTGGCCAACCAAGCAACCTGGAAAGGCAAATCAGCGCTACAAAGAAGTCTCGCTTCCCATCGGTCAAAAGGGCCATGCTGAATAAAGTGTCAAAACCAGAAATGCAGGACAGGCCATGGAGAAACGGGAGCCTTGCTACGCTGATGGGCGAGATGTAAATTGACAACAGCCACTCTGGAGAAGTGTACGGTGTGTCCTGAAACATCTAAAAAACTCAGCTTAGAGAGCATAGGGCACTTCCACTTATGGGCGTATAAATTGGGAAAACTAAAAATCAGCAAGACACAGGCACCCCAAAGTTTAGGGCTGCTCTGTTGACAAGAACCTCCACTTCGTTACACCTTAAATATCCCAGGAAAGAGAAAAATGGATAAAGAAGTTGTGGTCCTTATGTACAATGGAATATCACTCAGCCATGAAATCAACGTCATAAGGCTAGCAGCAGCATGATGAGTGGATTTAGGTACGACGATTCTAAGTGAAATAAGTCACACAGAAAAAGACACTTATCATAAGATATCACTTATAGAGGGAGTGTAAACACCGCTACCCTTGAACTGAATTACAAAACAGAACAGAGTCCCACGTTTTGAAAACACACTATGGCTGCTTAACGGGAAAGGTGAGGTGGGGTGATGCATAAAACAAGGGTTTCAAATTAGCTCAGATACCGTTCCATAAACCCAATATGTAATAGACAAGACTTACTCCTAGCTCAGTGAATTGGACTCAACACCCCCTATTCACCGCCCAAGAATATATCTGACTAGTAAGAATCTTAAAACTTATGTATTGATATCTCTCTGTAAGTGAGTCAAGTGGGTGTAAAGCGGCATAAACACAGCAGTGAAAAGCAGCTAAACCCCATTATAAAAATCAATTACTTTTAAAAACCCGTGAAACAAAGACAGTGAAAGAGAGAGAAATTCTTCCAAAATTCGTTCAGGGGCTGTGATGCCACCTGGATTGACCATATCTAGACCCACAGCTGATTGAGACATAAGGCTGGACACTCTTGGGGCTGAGAGGTTTGGTGAGGTTGGGTGAGCAAACGCAGACCCTTTAACGTAATACTGCGTGGTACCCATCCCATGGGTCCCAAATCTCCAGGTTCAAGGGCATCTTCCTACATCGAAAACATGCATGAGAAACCCAGAAGATGGTACACCGTGTGATCGGGAAACGTTTCTAAAACGCACCTCATTTCTCATCTCCTTGTGCGCGGGTTCGCCATTCCAGCCGCTTTACAAGCAATCTCCCTCCTTGGAGAATCAGCACCTTTAACCTCCTGTTCCGTACAGGTTGAAATTTGTCCTGAGGATGAACGGGAAGAGGGGGAACCAATGAGAGACTAGCTCTAGGTGTTGGGACAGGCACAGGTCACTCTATTTTCCCATCAGGAAGAAGAATTAACCACAGGCTCAGCCTGCCGCCCGGGACCAGAGTAGGTCCTGAAGCAATCCTGCGCTTTTGCGGCCAGCTCCCAAGAAAGCGACTTGAAAAATGGAGCTCAGGGGCACTGCAATTCACAAACCTGCAGACTTATAAATGATCACTCTCGTCCACAAATATATCGAGGGAAGGCAACGAAGAGGATTTGAAAGCAAGGCAGAATTGCAGGAAACAGATTTCAGGAGGGAGATTCGAATCGCCTTTAAAGCACAGGAAAAGCGGCAAAACCTCGACAATGATGCCCTTGGCCAAAAAGGGCGTATGCGTTTTTTCCTGAATATATTCAGGAAAAAACGCATACGCCCTTTTTGGCCAACCAAGCAACCTGGAAAGGCAAATCAGCGCTACAAAGAAGTCTCGCTTCCCATCGGTCAAAAGGGCCATGCTGAATAAAGTGTCAAAACCAGAAATGCAGGACAGGCCATGGAGAAACGGGAGCCTTGCTACGCTGATGGGCGAGATGTAAATTGACAACAGCCACTCTGGAGAAGTGTACGGTGTGTCCTGAAACATCTAAAAAACTCAGCTTAGAGAGCATAGGGCACTTCCACTTATGGGCGTATAAATTGGGAAAACTAAAAATCAGCAAGACACAGGCACCCCAAAGTTTAGGGCTGCTCTGTTGACAAGAACCTCCACTTCGTTACACCTTAAATATCCCAGGAAAGAGAAAAATGGATAAAGAAGTTGTGGTCCTTATGTACAATGGAATATCACTCAGCCATGAAATCAACGTCATAAGGCTAGCAGCAGCATGATGAGTGGATTTAGGTACGACGATTCTAAGTGAAATAAGTCACACAGAAAAAGACACTTATCATAAGATATCACTTATAGAGGGAGTATAAACACCGCTACCCTTGAACTGAATTACAAAACAGAACAGAGTCCCACGTTTTGAAAACACACTATGGCTGCTTAACGGGAAAGGTGAGGTGGGGTGATGCATAAAACAAGGGTTTCAAATTAGCTCAGATACCGTTCCATAAACCCAATATGTAATAGACAAGACTTACTCCTAGCTCAGTGAATTGGACTCAACACCCCCTATTCACCGCCCAAGAATATATCTGACTAGTAAGAATCTTAAAACTTATGTATTGATATCTCTCTGTAAGTGAGTCAAGTGGGTGTAAAGCGGCATAAACACAGCAGTGAAAAGCAGCTAAACCCCATTATAAAAATCAATTACTTTTAAAAACCCGTGAAACAAAGACAGTGAAAGAGAGAGAAATTCTTCCAAAATTCGTTCAGGGGCTGTGATGCCACCTGGATTGACCATATCTAGACCCACAGCTGATTGAGACATAAGGCTGGACACTCTTGGGGCTGAGAGGTTTGGTGAGGTTGGGTGAGCAAACGCAGACCCTTTAACGTAATACTGCGTGGTACCCATCCCATGGGTCCCAAATCTCCAGGTTCAAGGGCATCTTCCTACATCGAAAACATGCATGAGAAACCCAGAAGATGGTACACCGTGTGATCGGGAAAGGTTTCTAAAACGCACCTCATTTCTCATCTCCTTGTGCGCGGGTTCGCCATTCCAGCCGCTTTACAAGCAATCTCCCTCCTTGGAGAATCAGCACCTTTAACCTCCTGTTCCGTAGAGGTTGCAATTTGTCCTGAGGATGAACGGGAAGAGGGGGAACCAATGAGAGACTAGCTCTAGGTGTTGGGACAGGCACAGGTCACTGTATTTTCCCATCAGGAAGAAGAATTAACCACAGGCTCAGCCTGCCGCCCGGGACCAGAGTAGGGCCTGAAGCAATCCTGCGCTTTTGCGGCCAGCTCCCAAGAAAGCGACTTGAAAAATGGAGCTCAGGGGCACTGCAATTCACAAACCTGCAGACTTATAAATGATCACTCTCGTCCACAAATATATTGAGGGAAGGCAACGAAGAGGATTTGAAAGCAAGGCAGAATTGCAGGAAACAGATTTCAGGAGGGAGATTCGAATCGCCTTTAAAGCACAGGAAAAGCGGCAAAACCTCGACAATGATGCCCTTGGCCAAAAAGGGCGTATGCGTTTTTTCCTGAATATATTCAGGAAAAAACGCATACGCCCTTTTTGGCCAACCAAGCAACCTGGAAAGGCAAATCAGCGCTACAAAGAAGTCTCGCTTCCCATCGGTCAAAAGGGCCATGCTGAATAAAGTGTCAAAACCAGAAATGCAGGACAGGCCATGGAGAAACGGGAGCCTTGCTACGCTGATGGGCGAGATGTAAATTGACAACAGCCACTCTGGAGAAGTGTACGGTGTGTCCTGAAACATCTAAAAAACTCAGCTTAGAGAGCATAGGGCACTTCCACTTATGGGCGTATAAATTGGGAAAACTAAAAATCAGCAAGACACAGGCACCCCAAAGTTTAGGGCTGCTCTGTTGACAAGAACCTCCACTTCGTTACACCTTAAATATCCCAGGAAAGAGAAAAATGGATAAAGAAGTTGTGGTCCTTATGTACAATGGAATATCACTCAGCCATGAAATCAACGTCATAAGGCTAGCAGCAGCATGATGAGTGGATTTAGGTACGACGATTCTAAGTGAAATAAGTCACACAGAAAAAGACACTTATCATAAGATATCACTTATAGAGGGAGTGTAAACACCGCTACCCTTGAACTGAATTACAAAACAGAACAGAGTCCCACGTTTAGAAAACACACTATGGCTGCTTAACGGGAAAGGTGAGGTGGGGTGATGCATAAAACAAGGGTTTCAAATTAGCTCACATACCGTTCCATAAACCCAATATGTAATAGACAAGACTTACTCTTAGCTCAGTGAATTGGACTCAACACCCCCTATTCACCGCCCAAGAATATATCTGACTAGTAAGAATCTTAAAACCTATGTATTGATATCTCTCTGTAAGTGAGTCAAGTGGGTGTAAAGTGGCATAAACACAGCAGTGAAAAGCAGCTAAACCCCATTATAAAAATCAATTACTTTTAAAAACCCGTGAAACAAAGACAGTGAAAGAGAGAGAAATTCTTCCAAAATTCGTTCAGGGGCTGTGATGCCACCTGGATTGACCATATCTAGACCCACAGCTGATTGAGACATAAGGCTGGACACTCTTGGGGCTGAGAGGTTTGGTGAGGTTGGGTGAGCAAACGCAGACACTTTAAAGTAATACTGCGTGGTACCCAACCCATGGGTCCCAAATCTCCAGGTTCAAGGGCATCTTCCTACATCGAAAACATGCATGAGAAACCCAGAAGATGGTACACCGTGTGATCGGGAAAGGTTTCTAAAACGCACCTCATTTCTCATCTCCTTGTGCGCGGGTTCGCCATTCCAGCCGCTTTACAAGCAATCTCCCTCCTTGGAGAATCAGCACCTTTAACCTCCTGTTCCGTACAGGTTGCAATTTGTCCTGAGGATGAACGGGAAGAGGGGGAACCAATGAGAGACTAGCTCTAGGTGTTGGGACAGGCACAGGTCACTCTATTTTCCCATCAGGAAGAAGAATTAACCACAGGCTCAGCCTGCCGCCCGGGACCAGAGTAGGGCCTGAAGCAATCCTGCGCTTTTGCGGCCAGCTCCCAAGAAAGCGAGTTGAAAAATGGAGCTCAGGGGCACTGCAATTCACAAACCTGCAGACTTATAAATGATCACTCTCGTCCACAAATATATTGAGGGAAGGCAACGAAGAGGATTTGAAAGCAAGGCAGAATTGCAGGAAACAGATTTCAGGAGGGAGATTCGAATCGCCTTTAAAGCACAGGAAAAGCGGCAAAACCTCGACAATGATGCCCTTGGCCAAAAAGGGCGTATGCGTTTTTTCCTGAATATATTCAGGAAAAAACGCATACGCCCTTTTTGGCCAACCAAGCAACCTGGAAAGGCAAATCAGCGCTACAAAGAAGTCTCGCTTCCCATCGGTCAAAAGGGCCATGCTGAATAAAGTGTCAAAACCAGAAATGCAGGACAGGCCATGGAGAAACGGGAGCCTTGCTACGCTGATGGGCGAGATGTAAATTGACAACAGCCACTCTGGAGAAGTGTACGGTGTGTCCTGAAACATCTAAAAAACTCAGCTTAGAGAGCATAGGGCACTTCCACTTATGGGCGTATAAATTGGGAAAACTAAAAATCAGCAAGACACAGGCACCCCAAAGTTTAGGGCTGCTCTGTTGACAAGAACCTCCACTTCGTTACACCTTAAATATCCCAGGAAAGAGAAAAATGGATAAAGAAGTTGTGGTCCTTATGTACAATGGAATATCACTCAGCCATGAAATCAACGTCATAAGGCTAGCAGCAGCATGATGAGTGGATTTAGGTACGACGATTCTAAGTGAAATAAGTCACACAGAAAAAGACACTTATCATAAGATATCACTTATAGAGGGAGTGTAAACACCGCTACCCTTGAACTGAATTACAAAACAGAACAGAGTCCCACGTTTAGAAAACACACTATGGCTGCTTAACGGGAAAGGTGAGGTGGGGTGATGCATAAAACAAGGGTTTCAAATTAGCTCACATACCGTTCCATAAACCCAATATGTAATAGACAAGACTTACTCTTAGCTCAGTGAATTGGACTCAACACCCCCTATTCACCGCCCAAAAATATATCTGACTAGTAAGAATCTTAAAACCTATGTATTGATATCTCTCTGGAAGTGAGTCAAGTGGGTGTAAAGTGGCATAAACACAGCAGTGAAAAGCAGCTAAACCCCATTATAAAAATCAATTACTTTTAAAAACCCGTGAAACAAAGACAGTGAAAGAGAGAGAAATTCTTCCAAAATTCGTTCAGGGGCTGTGATGCCACCTGGATTGACCATATCTAGACCCACAGCTGATTGAGACATAAGGGTGGACACTCTTGGGGCTGAGAGGTTTGGTGAGGTTGGGTGAGCAAACGCAGACCCTTTAAAGTAATACTGCGTGGTACCCAACCCATGGGTCCCAAATCTCCAGGTTCAAGGGCATCTTCCTACATCAAAAACATGCATGAGAAACCCAGAAGATGGTACACCGTGTGATCGGGAAAGGTTTCTAAAACGCACCTCATTTCTCATCTCCTTGTGCGCGGGTTCGCCATTCCAGCCGCTTTACAAGCAATCTCCCTCCTTGGAGAATCAGCACCTTTAACCTCCTGTTCCGTAGAGGTTGCAATTTGTCCTGAGGATGAACGGGAAGAGGGGGAACCAATGAGAGACTAGCTCTAGGTGTTGGGACAGGCACAGGTCACTGTATTTTCCCATCAGGAAGAAGAATTAACCACAGGCTCAGCCTGCCGCCCGGGACCAGAGTAGGGCCTGAAGCAATCCTGCGCTTTTGCGGCCAGCTCCCAAGAAAGCGAGCTGAAAAATGGAGCTCAGGGGCACTGCAATTCACAAACCTGCAGACTTATAAATGGTCACTCTCGTCCACAAATATATTGAGTGAAGGCAACGAAGAGGATTTGAAAGCAAGGCAGAATTGCAGGAAACAGATTTCAGGAGGGAGATTCGAATCGCCTTTAAAGCACAGGAAAAGCGGCAAAACCTCGACAATGATGCCCTTGGCCAAAAAGGGCGTATGCGTTTTTTCCTGAATATATTCAGGAAAAAACGCATACGCCCTTTTTGGCCAACCAAGCAACCTGGAAAGGCAAATCAGCGCTACAAAGAAGTCTCGCTTCCCATCGGTCAAAAGGGCCATGCTGAATAAAGTGTCAAAACCAGAAATGCAGGACAGGCCATGGAGAAACGGGAGCCTTGCTACGCTGATGGGCGAGATGTAAATTGACAACAGCCACTCTGGAGAAGTGTACGGTGTGTCCTGAAACATCTAAAAAACTCAGCTTAGAGAGCATAGGGCACTTCCACTTATGGGCGTATAAATTGGGAAAACTAAAAATCAGCAAGACACAGGCACCCCAAAGTTTAGGGCTGCTCTGTTGACAAGAACCTCCACTTCGTTACACCTTAAATATCCCAGGAAAGAGAAAAATGGATAAAGAAGTTGTGGTCCTTATGTACAATGGAATATCACTCAGCCATGAAATCAACGTCATAAGGCTAGCAGCAGCATGATGAGTGGATTTAGGTACGACGATTCTAAGTGAAATAAGTCACACAGAAAAAGACACTTATCATAAGATATCACTTATAGAGGGAGTGTAAACACCGCTACCCTTGAACTGAATTACAAAACAGAACAGAGTCCCACGTTTTGAAAACACACTATGGCTGCTTAACGGGAAAGGTGAGGTGGGGTGATGCATAAAACAAGGGTTTCAAATTAGCTCAGATACCGTTCCATAAACACAATATGTAATAGACAAGACTTACTCCTAGCTCAGTGAATTGGACTCAACACCCCCTATTCACCGCCCAAGAATATATCTGACTAGTAAGAATCTTAAAACTTATGTATTGATATCTCTCTGTAAGTGAGTCAAGTGGGTGTAAAGCGGCATAAACACAGCAGTGAAAAGCAGCTAAACCCCATTATAAAAATCAATTACTTTTAAAAACCCGTGAAACAAAGACAGTGAAAGAGAGAGAAATTCTTCCAAAATTCGTTCAGGGGCTGTGATGCCACCTGGATTGACCATATCTAGACCCACAGCTGATTGAGACATAAGGCTGGACACTCTTGGGGCTGAGAGGTTTGGTGAGGTTGGGTGAGCAAACGCAGACCCTTTAACGTAATACTGCGTGGTACCCATCCCATGGGTCCCAAATCTCCAGGTTCAAGGGCATCTTCCTACATCGAAAACATGCATGAGAAACCCAGAAGATGGTACACCGTGTGATCGGGAAAGGTTTCTAAAACGCACCTCATTTCTCATCTCCTTGTGCGCGGGTTCGCCATTCCAGCCGCTTTACAAGCAATCTCCCTCCTTGGAGAATCAGCACCTTTAACCTCCTGTTCCGTACAGGTTGAAATTTGTCCTGAGGATGAACGGGAAGAGGGGGAACCAATGAGAGACTAGCTCTAGGTGTTGGGACAGGCACAGGTCACTGTATTTTCCCATCAGGAAGAAGAATTAACCACAGGCTCAGCCTGCCGCCCGGGACCAGAGTAGGTCCTGAAGCAATCCTGCGCTTTTGCGGCCAGCTCCCAAGAAAGCGACTTGAAAAATGGAGCTCAGGGGCACTGCAATTCACAAACCTGCAGACTTATAAATGATCACTCTCGTCCACAAATATATTGAGGGAAGGCAACGAAGAGGATTTGAAAGCAAGGCAGAATTGCAGGAAACAGATTTCAGGAGGGAGATTCGAATCGCCTTTAAAGCACAGGAAAAGCGGCAAAACCTCGACAATGATGCCCTTGGCCAAAAAGGGCGTATGCGTTTTTTCCTGAATATATTCAGGAAAAAACGCATACGCCCTTTTTGGCCAACCAAGCAACCTGGAAAGGCAAATCAGCGCTACAAAGAAGTCTCGCTTCCCATCGGTCAAAAGGGCCATGCTGAATAAAGTGTCAAAACCAGAAATGCAGGACAGGCCATGGAGAAACGGGAGCCTTGCTACGCTGATGGGCGAGATGTAAATTGACAACAGCCACTCTGGAGAAGTGTACGGTGTGTCCTGAAACATCTAAAAAACTCAGCTTAGAGAGCATAGGGCACTTCCACTTATGGGCGTATAAATTGGGAAAACTAAAAATCAGCAAGACACAGGCACCCCAAAGTTTAGGGCTGCTCTGTTGACAAGAACCTCCACTTCGTTACACCTTACATATCCCAGGAAAGAGAAAAATGGATAAAGAAGTTGTGGTCCTTATGTACAATGGAATATCACTCTGCCATGAAATCAACGTCATAAGGCTAGCAGCAGCATGATGAGTGGATTTAGGTACGACGATTCTAAGTGAAATAAGTCACACAGAAAAAGACACTTATCATAAGATATCACTTATAGAGGGAGTGTAAACACCGCTACCCTTGAACTGAATTACAAAACAGAACAGAGTCCCACGTTTTGAAAACACACTATGGCTGCTTAACGGGAAAGGTGAGGTGGGGTGATGCATAAAACAAGGGTTTCAAATTAGCTCAGATACCGTTCCATAAACCCAATATGTAATAGACAAGACTTACTCCTAGCTCAGTGAATTGGACTCAACACCCCCTATTCACCGCCCAAGAATATATCTGACTAGTAAGAATCTTAAAACTTATGTATTGATATCTCTCTGTAAGTGAGTCAAGTGGGTGTAAAGCGGCATAAACACAGCAGTGAAAAGCAGCTAAACCCCATTATAAAAATCAATTACTTTTAAAAACCCGTGAAACAAAGACAGTGAAAGAGAGAGAAATTCTTCCAAAATTCGTTCAGGGGCTGTGATGCCACCTGGATTGACCATATCTAGACCCACAGCTGATTGAGACATAAGGGTGGACACTCTTGGGGCTGAGAGGTTTGGTGAGGTTGGGTGAGCAAACGCAGACCCTTTAAAGTAATACTGCGTGGTACCCAACCCATGGGTCCCAAATCTCCAGGTTCAAGGGCATCTTCCTACATCAAAAACATGCATGAGAAACCCAGAAGATGGTACACCGTGTGATCGGGAAACGTTTCTAAAACGCACCTCATTTCTCATCTCCTTGTGCGCGGGTTCGCCATTCCAGCCGCTTTACAAGCAATCTCCCTCCTTGGAGAATCAGCACCTTTAACCTCCTGTTCCGTACAGCTTGCAATTTGTCCTGAGGATGAATGGGAAGAGGGGGAACCAATGAGAGACTAGCTCTAGGTGTTGGGACAGGCACAGGTCACTCTATTTTCCCATCAGGAAGAAGAATTAACCACAGGCTCAGCCTGCCGCCCGGGACCAGAGTAGGGCCTGAAGCAATCCTGCGCTTTTGCGGCCAGCTCCCAAGAAAGCGAGTTGAAAAATGGAGCTCAGGGGCACTGCAATTCACAAACCTGCAGACTTATAAATGATCACTCTCGTCCACAAATATATTGAGGGAAGGCAACGAAGAGGATTTGAAAGCAAGGCAGAATTGCAGGAAACAGATTTCAGGAGGGAGATTCGAATCGCCTTTAAAGCACAGGAAAAGCGGCAAAACCTCGACAATGATGCCCTTGGCCAAAAAGGGCGTATGCGTTTTTTCCTGAATATATTCAGGAAAAAACGCATACGCCCTTTTTGGCCAACCAAGCAACCTGGAAAGGCAAATCAGCGCTACAAAGAAGTCTCGCTTCCCATCGGTCAAAAGGGCCATGCTGAATAAAGTGTCAAAACCAGAAATGCAGGACAGGCCATGGAGAAACGGGAGCCTTGCTACGCTGATGGGCGAGATGTAAATTGACAACAGCCACTCTGGAGAAGTGTACGGTGTGTCCTGAAACATCTAAAAAACTCAGCTTAGAGAGCATAGGGCACTTCCACTTATGGGCGTATAAATTGGGAAAACTTAAAATCAGCAAGACACAGGCACCCCAAAGTTTAGGGCTGCTCTGTTGACAAGAACCTCCACTTCGTTACACCTTAAATATCCCAGGAAGGAAAAAATGGATAAAGAAGTTGTGGTCCTTATGTACAATGGAATATCACTCAGCCATGAAATCAACGTCATAAGGCTAGCAACAGCATGATGAGTGGATTTAGGTACGACGATTCTAAGTGAAATAAGTCACACAGAAAAAGACACTTATCATAAGATATCACTTATAGAGGGAGTGTAAACACCGCTACCCTTGAACTGAATTACAAAACAGAACAGACTCACACGTTTAGAAAACACACTATGGCTGCTTAACGGGAAAGGTGAGGTGGGGTGATGCATAAAACAAGGGTTTCAAATTAGCTCAGATACAGTTCCATAAACCCAATATGTAATAGACAAGACTTACTCCTAGCTCAGTGAATTGGACTCAACACCCCCTATTCACCGCCCAAGAATATATCTGACTAGTAAGAATCTTAAAACCTATGTATTGATATCTCTCTGTAAGTGAGTCAAGTGGGTGTAAAGTGGCATAAACACAGCAGTGAAAAGCAGCTAAACCCCATTATAAAAATCAATTACTTTTAAAAACCCGTGAAACAAAGACATTGAAAGAGAGAGAAATTCTTCCAAAATTCGTTCAGGGGCTGTGATGCCACCTGGATTGACCATATCTAGACCCACAGCTGATTGAGACATAAGGCTGGACACTCTTGGGGCTGAGAGGTTTGGTGAGGTTGGGTGAGCAAACGCAGACCCTTTAAAGTAATACTGCGTGGTACCCATCCCATGGGTCCCAAATCTCCAGGTTCAAGGGCATCTTCCTACATCGAAAACATGCATGAGAAACCCAGAAGATGGTACACCGTGTGATCGGGAAAGGTTTCTAAAACGCACCTCATTTCTCATCTCCTTGTGCGCGGGTTCGCCATTCCAGCCGCTTTACAAGCAATCTCCCTCCTTGGAGAATCAGCACCTTTAACCTCCTGTTCCGTACAGGTTGCAATTTGTCCTGAGGATGAACGGGAAGAGGGGGAACCAATGAGAGACTAGCTCTAGGTGTTGGGACAGGCACAGGTCACTCTATTTTCCCATCAGGAAGAAGAATTAACCACAGGCTCAGCCTGCCCCCCGGGACCAGAGTAGGGCCTGAAGCAATCCTGCGCTTTTGCGGCCAGCTCCCAAGAAAGCGAGTTGAAAAATGGAACTCAGGGGCACTGCAATTCACAAACCTGCAGACTTATAAATGATCACTCTCGTCCACAAATATATTGAGGGAAGGCAACGAAGAGGATTTGAAAGCAAGGCAGAATTGCAGGAAACAGATTTCAGGAGGGAGATTCGAATCGCCTTTAAAGCACAGGAAAAGCGGCAAAACCTCGACAATGATGCCCTTGGCCAAAAAGGGCGTATGCGTTTTTTCCTGAATATATTCAGGAAAAAACGCATACGCCCTTTTTGGCCAACCAAGCAACCTGGAAAGGCAAATCAGCGCTACAAAGAAGTCTCGCTTCCCATCGGTCAAAAGGGCCATGCTGAATAAAGTGTCAAAACCAGAAATGCAGGACAGGCCATGGAGAAACGGGAGCCTTGCTACGCTGATGGGCGAGATGTAAATTGACAACAGCCACTCTGGAGAAGTGTACGGTGTGTCCTGAAACATCTAAAAAACTCAGCTTAGAGAGCATAGGGCACTTCCACTTATGGGCGTATAAATTGGGAAAACTAAAAATCAGCAAGACACAGGCACCCCAAAGTTTAGGGCTGCTCTGTTGACAAGAACCTCCACTTCGTTACACCTTAAATATCCCAGGAAAGAGAAAAATGGATAAAGAAGTTGTGGTCCTTATGTACAATGGAATATCACTCAGCCATGAAATCAACGTCATAAGGCTAGCAGCAGCATGATGAGTGGATTTAGGTACGACGATTCTAAGTGAAATAAGTCACACAGAAAAAGACACTTATCATAAGATATCACTTATAGAGGGAGTGTAAACACCGCTACCCTTGAACTGAATTACAAAACAGAACAGAGTCACACGTTTAGAACACACACTATGGCTGCTTAACGGGAAAGGTGAGGTGGGGTGATGCATAAAACAAGGGTTTCAAATTAGCTCAGATACCATTCCATAAACCCAATATGTAATAGACAAGACTTACTCCTAGCTCAGTGAATTGGACTCAACACCCCCTATTCACCGCCCAAGAATATATCTGACTAGTAAGAGTCTTAAAACCTATGTATTGATATCTCTCTGTAAGTGAGTCAAGTGGGTGTAAAGCGGCATAAACACAGCAGTGAAAAGCAGCTAAACCCCATTATAAAAATCAATTACTTTTAAAAACCCGTGAAACAAAGACAGTGAAAGAGAGAGAAATTCTTCCAAAATTCGTTCAGGGGCTGTGATGCCACCTGGATTGACCATATCTAGACCCACAGCTGATTGAGACATAAGGCTGGACACTCTTGGGGCTGAGAGGTTTGTTGAGGTTGGGTGAGCAAACGCAGACCCTTTAAAGTAATACTGCGTGGTACCCATCCCATGGGTCCCAAATCTCCAGGTTCAAGGGCATCTTCCTACATCAAAAACATGCATGAGAAACCCAGAAGATGGTACACCGTGTGATCGGGAAAGGTTTCTAAAACGCACCTCATTTCTCATCTCCTTGTGCGCGGGTTCGCCGTTCCAGCCGCTTTACAAGCAATCTCCCTCCTTGGAGAATCAGCACCTTTAACCTCCTGTTCCGTACAGGTTGCAATTTGTCCTGAGGATGAACGGGAAGAGGGGGAACCAATGAGAGACTAGCTCTAGTTGTTGGGACAGGCACAGGTCACTGTATTTTCCCATCAGGAAGAAGAATTCACCACAGGCTCAGCCTGCCGCCCGGGACCAGAGTAGGTCCTGAAGCAATCCTGCGCTTTTGCGGCCAGCTCCCAAGAAAGCGAGTTGAAAAATGGAGCTCAGGGGCACTGCAATTCACAAACCTGCAGACTTATAAATGATCACTCTCGTCCACAAATATATCGAGGGAAGGCAACGAAGAGGATTTGAAAGCAAGGCAGAATTGCAGGAAACAGATTTCAGGAGGGAGATTCGAATCGCCTTTAAAGCACAGGAAAAGCGGCAAAACCTCGACAATGATGCCCTTGGCCAAAAAGGGCGTATGCGTTTTTTCCTGAATATATTCAGGAAAAAACGCATACGCCCTTTCTGGCCAACCAAGCAACCTGGAAAGGCAAATCAGCGCTACAAAGAAGTCTCGCTTCCCATCGGTCAAAAGGGCCATGCTGAATAAAGTGTCAAAACCAGAAATGCAGGACAGGCCATGGAGAAACGGGAGCCTTGCTACGCTGATGGGCGAGATGTAAATTGACAACAGCCACTCTGGAGAAGTGTACGGTGTGTCCTGAAACATCTAAAAAACTCAGCTTAGAGAGCATAGGGCACTTCCACTTATGGGCGTATAAATTGGGAAAACTAAAAATCAGCAAGACACAGGCACCCCAAAGTTTAGGGCTGCTCTGTTGACAAGAACCTCCACTTCGTTACACCTTAAATATCCCAGGAAAGAGAAAAATGGATAAAGAAGTTGTGGTCCTTATGTACAATGGAATATCACTCAGCCACGAAATCAACATCATAAGGCTAGCAGCAGCATGATGAGTGGATTTAGGTACGACGATTCTAAGTGAAATAAGTCACACAGAAAAAGACACTTATCATAAGATATCACTTATAGAGAGAGTGTAAACACCGCTACCCTTGAACTGAATTACTAAACAGAACAGAGTCACACGTTTAGAAAACACACTATGGCTGCTTAACGGGAAAGGTGAGGTGCGGTGATGCATAAAACAAGGGTTTCAAATTAGCTCAGATACCGTTCCATAAACCCAATATGTAATAGACAAGACTTACTCCTAGCTCAGTGAATTGGACTCAACACCCCCTATTCACCGCCCAAGAATATATCTGACTAGTAAGAATCTTAAAACCTATGTATTGATATCTCTCTGTAAGTGAGTCAAGTGGGTGTAAAGCGGCATAAACACAGCAGTGAAAAGCAGCTAAACCCCATTATAAAAATCAATTACTTTTAAAAACCCGTGAAACAAAGACAGTGAAAGAGATAGAAATTCTTACAAAATTCGTTCAGGGGCTGTGATGCCACCTGGATTGACCATATCTAGACCCACAGCTGATTGAGACATAAGGGTGGACACTCTTGGGGCTGAGAGGTTTGGTGAGGTTGGGTGAGCAAACGCAGACCCTTTAAAGTAATACTGCGTGGTACCCATCCCATGGGTCCCAAATCTCCAGGTTCAAGGGCATCTTCCTACATCGAAAACATGCATGAGAAACCCAGAAGATGGTACACCGTGTGATCGGGAAAGGTTTCTAAAACGCACCTCATTTCTCATCTCCTTGTGCACGGGTTCGCCATTCCAGCCGCTTTACAAGCAATCTCCCTCCTTGGAGAATCAGCACCTTTAACCTCCTGTTCCGTACAGGTTGCAATTTGTCCTGAGGATGAACGGGAAGAGGGGGAACCAATGAGAGACTAGCTCTAGGTGTTGGGACAGGCACAGGTCACTCTATTTTCCCATCAGGAAGAAGAATTAACCACAGGCTCAGCCTGCCGCCCGGGACCAGAGTAGGGCCTGAAGCAATCCTACGCTTTTGCGGCCAGCTCCCAAGAAAGCGAGTTGAAAAATGGAGCTCAGGGTCACTGCAATTTACAAACCTGCAGACTTATAAATGATCACTCTCGTCCACAAATATATTGAGGGAAGGCAACGAAGAGGATTTGAAAGCAAGGCAGAATTGCAGGAAACAGATTTCAGGAGGGAGATTCGAATCGCCTTTAAAGCACAGGAAAAGCGGCAAAACCTTGACAATGATGCCCTTGGCCAAAAAGGGCGTATGCGTTTTTTCCTGAATATATTCAGGAAAAAACGCATACGCCCTTTTTGGCCAACCAAGCAACCTGGAAAGGCAAATCAGCGCTACAAAGAAGTCTCGCTTCCCATCGGTCAAAAGGGCCATGCTGAATAAAGTGTCAAAACCAGAAATGCAGGACAGGCCATGGAGAAACGGGAGCCTTGCTACGTTGATGGGCGAGATGTAAATTGACAACAGCCACTCTGGAGAAGTGTACGGTGTTTCCTGAAACATCTAAAAAATCTCAGCTTAGAGAGCATAGGGCACTTCCACTTATGGGCGTATAAATTGGGAAAACTAAAAATCAGCAAGACACAGGCACCCCAAAGTTTAGGGCTGCTCTGTTGACAAGAACCTCCACTTTGTTACACCTTAAATATCCCAGGAAAGAGAAAAATGGATAAAAAAGTTGTGGTCCTTATGTACAATGGAATATCACTCAGCCATGAAATCAACGTCATAAGGCTAGCAGCAGCATGATGAGTGGATTTAGGTACGACGATTCTAAGTGAAATAAGTCACACAGAAAAAGACACTTATCATAAGATATCACTTATAGAGGGAGTGTAAACACCGCTACCCTTGAACTAAATTACAAAACAGAACAGAGTCACACGTTTAGAAAACACACTATGGCTGCTTAACGGGAAAGGTGAGGTGGGTGATGCATAAAACAAGGGTTTCAAATTAGCTCAGATACCGTTCCATAAACCCAATATGTAATAGACAAGACTTACTCATAGCTCAGTGAATTGGACTCAACACCCCCTATTCACCGCCCAAGAATATATCTGACTAGTAAGAATCTTAAACCCTATGTATTGATATCTCTCTGTAAGTGAGTCAAGTGGGTGTAAAGCGGCATAAACACAGCAGTGAAAAGCAGCTAAACCCCATTATAAAAATCAATTACTTTTAAAAACCCGTGAAACAAAGACAGTGAAAGAGAGAGAAATTCTTCCAAAATTCGTTCAGGGGCTGTGATGCCACCTGGATTGACCATATCTAGACCCACAGCTGATTGAGACATAAGGCTGGACACTCTTGGGGCTGAGAGGTTTGGTGAGGTTGGGTGAGCAAACGCAGACCCTTTAAAGTAATACTGTGTTGTACCCATCCCATGGGTCCCAAATCTCCAGGTTCAAGGGCATCTTCCTACATCGAAAACATGCATGAGAAACCCAGAAGATGGTACACCGTGTGATCGGGAAAGGTTTCTAAAACGCACCTCATTTCTCATCTCCTTGTGCGCGGGGTCGCCATTCCAGCCGCTTTACAAGCAATCTCCCTCCTTGGAGAATCAGCACCTTTAACCTCCTGTTCCGTACAGGTTGCAATTTGTCCTGAGGATGAACGGGAAGAGGGGGAACCAATGAGAGACTAGCTCTAGGTGTTGGGACAGGCACAGGTCACTCTATTTTCCCATCAGGAAGAAGAATTAACCACAGGCTCAGCCTGCCGCCCGTGACCAGAGGAGGGCCTGAAGCAATCCTGCGCTTTTGCGGCCAGCTCCCAAGAAAGCGAGTTGAAAAATGGAGCTCAGGGGCACTGCAATTCACAAACCTGCAGACTTATAAATGATCACTCTTGTCCACAAATATATTGAGGGAAGGCAACGAAGAGGATTTGAAAGCAAGGCAGAATTGCAGGAAACAGATTTCAGGAGGGAGATTCGAATCGCCTTTAAAGCACAGGAAAAGCGGCAAAACCTCGACAATGATGCCCTTGGCCAAAAAGGGCGTATGCGTTTTTTCCTGAATATATTCAGGAAAAAACGCATACGCCCTTTTTGGCCAACCAAGCAACCTGGAAAGGCAAATCAGCGCTACAAAGAAGTCTCGCTTCCCATCGGTCAAAAGGGCCATGCTGAATAAAGTGTCAAAACCAGAAATGCAGGACAGGCCATGGAGAAACGGGAGCCTTGCTACGCTGATGGGCGAGATGTAAATTGACAACAGCCACTCTGGAGAAGTGTACGGTGTGTCCTGAAACATCTAAAAAACTCAGCTTAGAGAGCATAGGGCACTTCCACTTATGGGCGTATAAATTGGGAAAACTAAAAATCAGCAAGACACAGGCACCCCAAAGTTTAGGGCTGCTCTGTTGACAAGAACCTCCACTTCGTTACACCTTACATATCCCAGGAAAGAGAAAAATGGATAAAGAAGTTGTGGTCCTTATGTACAATGGAATATCACTCAGCCATGAAATCAACGTCATAAGGCTAGCAGCAGCATGATGAGTGGATTTAGGTACGACGATTCTAAGTGAAATAAGTCACACAGAAAAAGACACTTATCATAAGATATCACTTATAGAGGGAGTGTAAACACCGCTACCCTTGAACTGAATTACAAAACAGAACAGAGTCACACGTTTAGAAAACACACTATGGCTGCTTAACGGGAAAGGTGAGGTGGGGTGATGCATAAAACAAGGGTTTCAAATTAGCTCAGATACCGTTCCATAAACCCAATATGTAATAGACAAGACTTACTCCTAGCTCAGTGAATTGGACTCAACACCCCCTATTCACCGCCCAAGAATATATGTGACTAGTAAGAATCTTAAAACCTATGTATTGATATCTCTCTGTAAGTGAGTCAAGTGGGTGTAAAGCGGCATAAACACAGCAGTGAAAAGCAGCTAAACCCCATTATAAAAATCAATTACTTTTAAAAACCCGTGAAACAAAGACAGTGAAAGAGAGAGAAATTCTTCCAAAATTCGTTCAGGGGCTGTGATGCCACCTGGATTGACCATATCTAGACCCACAGCTGATTGAGACATAAGGCTGGACACTCTTGGGGCTGAGAGGTTTGGTGAGGTTGGGTGAGCAAACGCAGACCCTTTAAAGTAATACTGCGTGGTACCCATCCCATGGGTCCCAAATCTCTAGGTTCAAGGGCATCTTCCTACATCGAAAACATGCATGAGAAACCCAGAAGATGGTACACCGTGTGATCGGGAAAGGTTTCTAAAACGCACCTCATTTCTCATCTCCTTGTGCGCGGGTTCGCCATTCCAGCCGCTTTACAAGCAATCTCCCTCCTTGGAGAATCAGCACCTTTAACCTCCTGTTCCGTACAGGTTGCAATTTGTCCTGAGGATGAACGGGAAGAGGGGGAACCAATGAGAGACTAGCTCTAGGTGTTGGGACAGGCACAGTTCACTGTATTTTCCCATCAGGAAGAAGAATTAACCACAGGCTCAGCCTGCCGCCCGGGACCAGAGTAGGGCCTGAAGCAATCCTGCGCTTTTGCGGCCAGCTCCCAAGAAAGCGAGTTGAAAAATGGAGCTCAGGGGCACTGCAATTCACAAACCTGCAGACTTATAAATGATCACTCTCGTCCACAAATATATTGAGGGAAGGCAACGAAGAGGATTTGAAAGCAAGGCAGAATTGCAGGAAACAGATTTCAGGAGGGAGATTCGAATCGCCTTTAAAGCACAGGAAAAGCGGCAAAACCTCGACAATGATGCCCTTGGCCAAAAAGGGCGTATGCGTTTTTTCCAGAATATATTCAGGAAAAAACGCATACGCCCTTTTTGGCCAACCAAGCAACCTGGAAAGGCAAATCAGCGCTACAAAGAAGTCTCGCTTCCCATCGGTCAAAAGGGCCATGCTGAATAAAGTGTCAAAACCAGAAATGCAGGACAGGCCATGGAGAAACGGGAGCCTTGCTACGCTGATGGACAGGATGTAAATTGACAACAGCCACTCTGGAGAAGTGTACCGTGTGTCTTGAAACATCTAAAAAAACTCAACTTAGAGAGCATAGGGCACTTCCACTTATGGGCGTATAAATTGGGAAAACTAAAAATCAGCAAGACACAGGCACCCCAAAGTTTAGGGCTGCTCTGTTGACAAGAACCTCCACTTCGTTACACCTTACATATCCCAGGAAAGAGAAAAATGGATAAAGAAGTTGTGGTCCTTATGTACAATGGAATATCACTCAGCCATGAAATCAACGTCATAAGGCTAGCAGCAGCATGATGAGTGGATTTAGGTACGACGATTCTAAGTGAAATAAGTCACACAGAAAAAGACACTTATCATAAGATATCACTTATAGAGGGAGTGTAAACACCGCTACCCTTGAACTGAATTACAAAACAGAACAGAGTCCCACGTTTAGAAAACACACTATGGCTGCTTAACGGGAAAGGTGAGGTGGGGTGATGCATAAAACAAGCGTTTCAAATTAGCTCAGATACCGTTCCATAAACCCAATATGTAATAGACAAGACTTACTCCTAGCTCAGTGAATTGGACTCAACACCCCCTATTCACCGCCCAAGAATATATCTGACTAGTAAGAATCTTAAAACTTATGTATTGATATCTCTCTGTAAGTGAGTCAAGTGGGTGTAAAGCGGCATAAACACAGCAGTGAAAAGCAGCTAAACCCCATTATAAAAATCAATTACTTTTAAAAACCCGTGAAACAAAGACAGTGAAAGAGAGAGAAATTCTTCCAAAATTCGTTCAGGGGCTGTGATGCCACCTGGATTGACCATATCTAGACCCACAGCTGATTGAGACATAAGGCTGGACACTCTTGGGGCTGAGAGGTTTGGTGAGGTTGGGTGAGCAAACGCAGACCCTTTAAAGTAATACTGCGTGGTACCCATCCCATGGGTCCCAAATCTCTAGGTTCAAGGGCATCTTCCTACATCGAAAACATGCATGAGAAACCCAGAAGATGGTACACCGTGTGATCGGGAAAGGTTTCTAAAACGCACCTCATTTCTCATCTCCTTGTGCGCGGGTTCGCCATTCCAGCCGCTTTACAAGCAATCTCCCTCCTTGGAGAATCAGCACCTTTAACCTCCTGTTCCGTACAGGTTGCAATTTGTCCTGAGGATGAACGGGAAGAGGGGGAACCAATGAGAGACTAGCTCTAGGTGTTGGGACAGGCACAGGTCACTGTATTTTCCCATCAGGAAGAAGAATTAACCACAGGCTCAGCCTGCCGCCCGGGACCAGAGTAGGGCCTGAAGCAATCCTGCGCTTTTGCGGCCAGCTCCCAAGAAAGCGAGTTGAAAAATGGAGCTCAGGGGCACTGCAATTCACAAACCTGCAGACTTATAAATGATCACTCTCGTCCACAAATATATTGAGGGAAGGCAACGAAGAGGATTTGAAAGCAAGGCAGAATTGCAGGAAACAGATTTCAGGAGGGAGATTCGAATCGCCTTTAAAGCACAGGAAAAGCGGCAAAACCTCGACAATGATGCCCTTGGCCAAAAAGGGCGTATGCGTTTTTTCCAGAATATATTCAGGAAAAAACGCATACGCCCTTTTTGGCCAACCAAGCAACCTGGAAAGGCAAATCAGCGCTACAAAGAAGTCTCGCTTCCCATCGGTCAAAAGGGCCATGCTGAATAAAGTGTCAAAACCAGAAATGCAGGACAGGCCATGGAGAAACGGGAGCCTTGCTACGCTGATGGACAGGATGTAAATTGACAACAGCCACTCTGGAGAAGTGTACCGTGTGTCTTGAAACATCTAAAAAAACTCAACTTAGAGAGCATAGGGCACTTCCACTTATGGGCGTATAAATTGGGAAAACTAAAAATCAGCAAGACACAGGCACCCCAAAGTTTAGGGCTGCTCTGTTGACAAGAACCTCCACTTCGTTACACCTTACATATCCCAGGAAAGAGAAAAATGGATAAAGAAGTTGTGGTCCTTATGTACAATGGAATATCACTCAGCCATGAAATCAACGTCATAAGGCTAGCAGCAGCATGATGAGTGGATTTAGGTACGACGATTCTAAGTGAAATAAGTCACACAGAAAAAGACACTTATCATAAGATATCACTTATAGAGGGAGTGTAAACACCGCTACCCTTGAACTGAATTACAAAACAGAACAGAGTCCCACGTTTAGAAAACACACTATGGCTGCTTAACGGGAAAGGTGAGGTGGGGTGATGCATAAAACAAGCGTTTCAAATTAGCTCAGATACCGTTCCATAAACCCAATATGTAATAGACAAGACTTACTCCTAGCTCAGTGAATTGGACTCAACACCCCCTATTCACCGCCCAAGAATATATCTGACTAGTAAGAATCTTAAAACTTATGTATTGATATCTCTCTGTAAGTGAGTCAAGTGGGTGTAAAGCGGCATAAACACAGCAGTGAAAAGCAGCTAAACCCCATTATAAAAATCAATTACTTTTAAAAACCCGTGAAACAAAGACAGTGAAAGAGAGAGAAATTCTTCCAAAATTCGTTCAGGGGCTGTGATGCCACCTGGATTGACCATATCTAGACCCACAGCTGATTGAGACATAAGGCTGGACACTCTTGGGGCTGAGAGGTTTGGTGAGGTTGGGTGAGCAAACTCAGACCCTTTAACGTAATACTGCGTGGTACCCATCCCATGGGTCCCAAATCTCCAGGTTCAAGGGCATCGTCCTACATCGAAAACATGCATGAGAAACCCAGAAGATGGTACACCGTGTGATCGGGAAAGGTTTCTAAAACGCACCTCATTTCTCATCTCCTTGTGCGCGGGTTCGCCATTCCAGCCGCTTTACTAGCAATCTCCCTCCTTGGAGAATCAGCACCTTTAACCTCCTGTTCCGTACAGGTTGCAATTTGTCCTGAGGATGAACGGGAAGAGGGGGAACCAATGAGAGACTAGCTCTAGGTGTTGGGACAGGCACAGGTCACTCTATTTTCCCATCAGGAAGAAGAATTAACCACAGGCTCAGCCTGCCGCCCGGGACCAGAGTAGGTCCTGAAGCAATCCTGCGCTTTTGCGGCCAGCTCCCAAGAAAGCGAGTTGAAAAATGGAGCTCAGGGGCACTGCAATTCACAAACCTGCAGACTTATAAATGATCACTCTCGTCCACAAATATATTGAAGGAAGGCAACGAAGAGGATTTGAAAGCAAGGCAGAATTGCAGGAAACAGATTTCAGGAGGGAGATTCGAATCGCCTTTAAAGCACAGGAAAAGCGGCAAAACCTCGACAATGATGCCCTTGGCCATAAAGGGCGTATGCGTTTTTTCCTGAATATATTCAGGAAAAAACGCATACGCCCGTTTTGGCCAACCAAGCAACCTGGAAAGGCAAATCAGCGCTACAAAAAAGTCTCGCTTCCCATCGGTCAAAAGGGCCATGCTGAATAAAGTGTCAAAACCAGAAATGCAGGACAGGCCATGGAGAAACGGGAGCCTTGCTACGCTGATGGGCGAGATGTAAATTGACAACAGCCGCTCTGGAGAAGTGTACGGTGTGTCCTGAAACATCTAAAAAACTCAGCTTAGAGAGCATAGGGCACTTCCACTTATGGGCGTATAAATTGGGAAAACTAAAAATCAGCAAGACACAGGCACCCCAAAGTTTAGGGCTGCTCTGTTGACAAGAACCTCCACTTCGTTACACCTTAAATATCCCAGGAAAGAGAAAAATGGATAAAGAAGTTGTGGTCCTTATGTACAATGGAATATCACTCAGCCATGAAATCAACGTCATAAGGCTAGCAGCAGCATGATGAGTGGATTTAGGTACGACGATTCTAAGTGAAATAAGTCACACAGAAAAAGACACTTATCATAAGATATCACTTATAGAGGGAGTGTAAACACCGCTACCCTTGAACTAAATTACAAAACAGAACAGAGTCACACGTTTAGAACACACACTATGGCTGCTTAACGGGAAAGGTGAGGTGGGGTGATGCATAAAACAAGGGTTTCAAATTAGCTCACATACCGTTCCATAAACCCAATATGTAATAGACAAGACTTACTCTTAGCTCAGTGAATTGGACTCAACACCCCCTATTCACCGCCCAAAAATATATCTGACTAGTAAGAATCTTAAAACCTATGTATTGATATCTCTCTGTAAGTGAGTCAAGTGGGTGTAAAGCGGCATAAACACAGCAGTGAAAAGCAGCTAAACCCCATTATAAAAATCAATTACTTTTAAAAACCCGTGAAACAAAGACAGTGAAAGAGAGAGAAACTCTTCCAAAATTCGTTCAGGGGCTGTGATGCCACCTGGATTGACCATATCTAGACCCACAGCTGATTGAGACATAAGGGTGGACACTCTTGGGGCTGAGAGGTTTGGTGAGGTTGGGTGAGCAAACGCAGACCCTTTAAAGTAATACTGCGTGGTACCCAACCCATGGGTCCCAAATCTCCAGGTTCAAGGGCATCTTCCTACATCGAAAACATGCATGAGAAACCCAGAAGATGGTACACCGTGTGATCGGGAAAGGTTTCTAAAACGCACCTCATTTCTCATCTCCTTGTGCGCGGGTTCGCCATTCCAGCCGCTTTACAAGCAATCTCCCTCCTTGGAGAATCAGCACCTTTAACCTCCTGTTCCGTAGAGGTTGCAATTTGTCCTGAGGATGAACGGGAAGAGGGGGAACCAATGAGAGACTAGCTCTAGGTGTTGGGACAGGCACAGGTCACTCTATTTTCCCATCAGGAAGAAGAATTAACCACAGGCTCAGCCTGCCGCCCGGGACCAGAGTAGGGCCTGAAGCAATCCTGCGCTTTTGCGGCCAGCTCCCAAGATAGCGAGTTGAAAAATGGAGCTCAGGGGCACTGCAATTTACAAAACTGCAGACTTATAAATGATCACTCTCGTCCACAAATATATTGAGGGAAGGCAACGAAGAGGATTTGAAAGCAAGGCAGAATTGCAGGAAACAGATTTCAGGAGGGAGATTCGAATCGCCTTTAAAGCACAGGAAAAGCGGCAAAACCTCGACAATGATGCCCTTGGCCAAAAAGGGCGTATGCGTTTTTTCCTGAATATATTCAGGAAAAAACGCATACGCCCTTTTTGGCCAACCAAGCAACCTGGAAAGGCAAATCAGCGCTACAAAGAAGTCTCGCTTCCCATCGGTCAAAAGGGCCATGCTGAATAAAGTGTCAAAACCAGAAATGCAGGACAGGCCATGGAGAAACGGGAGCCTTGCTACGCTGATGGGCGAGATGTAAATTGACAACAGCCACTCTGGAGAAGTGTACGGTGTGTCCTGAAACATCTAAAAAACTCAGCTTAGAGAGCATAGGGCACTTCCACTTATGGGCGTATAAATTGGGAAAACTTAAAATCAGCAAGACACAGGCACCCCAAAGTTTAGGGCTGCTCTGTTGACAAGAACCTCCACTTCGTTACACCTTAAATATCCCAGGAAAGAGAAAAATGGATAAAGAAGTTGTGGTCCTTATGTACAATGGAATATCACTCAGCCATGAAATCAATGTCATAAGGCTAGCAGCAGCATGATGAGTGGATTTAGGTACGACGATTCTACGTGAAATAAGTCACACAGAAAAAGACACTTATCATAAGATATCACTTATAGAGGGAGTGTAAACACCGCTACCCTTGAACTGAATTACAAAACAGAACAGAGTCACACGTTTAGAAAACACACTATGGCTGCTTAACGGGAAAGGTGAGGTGGGGTGATGCATAAAACAAGGGTTTCAAATTAGCTCAGATACCGTTCCATAAACCCAATATGTAATAGACAAGACTTACTCCTAGCTCAGTGAATTGGACTCCACACCCCCTATTCACCACCCAAGAATATATCTGACTAGTAAGAATCTTAAAACCTATGTATTGATATCTCTCTGTAAGTGAGTCAAGTGGGTGTAAAGTGGCATAAACACAGCAGTGAAAAGCAGCTAAACCCCATTATAAAAATCAATTACTTTTAAAAACCCGTGAAACAAAGACAGTGAAAGAGAGAGAAACTCTTCCAAAATTCGTTCAGGGGCTGTGATGCCACCTGGATTGACCATATCTAGACCCACAGCTGATTGAGACATAAGGGTGGACACTCTTGGGGCTGAGAGGTTTGGTGAGGTTGGGTGAGCAAACGCAGACCCTTTAAAGTAATACTGCGTGGTACCCAACCCATGGGTCCCAAATCTCCAGGTTCAAGGGCATCTTCCTACATCGAAAACATGCATGAGAAACCCAGAAGATGGTACACCGTGTGATCGGGAAAGGTTTCTAAAACGCACCTCATTTCTCATCTCCTTGTGCGCGGGTTCGCCATTCCAGCCGCTTTACAAGCAATCTCCCTCCTTGGAGAATCAGCACCTTTAACCTCCTGTTCCGTAGAGGTTGCAATTTGTCCTGAGGATGAACGGGAAGAGGGGGAACCAATGAGAGACTAGCTCTAGGTGTTGGGACAGGCACAGGTCACTGTATTTTCCCATCAGGAAGAAGAATTCACCACAGGCTCAGCCTGCCGCCCGGGACCAGAGTAGGGCCTGAAGCAATCCTGCGCTTTTGCGGCCAGCTCCCAAGAAAGCGAGTTGAAAAATGGAGCTCAGGGGCACTGCAATTTACAAAACTGCAGACTTATAAATGATCACTCTCGTCCACAAATATATTGAGGGAAGGCAACGAAGAGGATTTGAAAGCAAGGCAGAATTGCAGGAAACAGATTTCAGGAGGGAGATTCGAATCGCATTTAAAGCACAGGAAAAGCGGCAAAACCTCGACAATGATGCCCTTGGCCAAAAAGGGCGTATGCGTTTTTTCCTGAATATATTCAGGAAAAAACGCATACGCCCTTTTTGGCCAACCAAGCAACCTGGAAAGGCAAATCAGCGCTACAAAGAAGTCTCGCTTCCCATCGGTCAAAAGGGCCATGCTGAATAAAGTGTCAAAACCAGAAATGCAGGACAGGCCATGGAGAAACGGGAGCCTTGCTACGCTGATGGGCGAGATGTAAATTGACAACAGCCACTCTGGAGAAGTGTACGGTGTGTCCTGAAACATCTAAAAAACTCAGCTTAGAGAGCATAGGGCACTTCCACTTATGGGCGTATAAATTGGGAAAACTTAAAATCAGCAAGACACAGGCACCCCAAAGTTTAGGGCTGCTCTGTTGACAAGAACCTCCACTTCGTTACACCTTAAATATCCCAGGAAAGAGAAAAATGGATAAAGAAGTTGTGGTCCTTATGTACAATGGAATATCACTCAGCCATGAAATCAATGTCATAAGGCTAGCAGCAGCATGATGAGTGGATTTAGGTACGACGATTCTACGTGAAATAAGTCACACAGAAAAAGACACTTATCATAAGATATCACTTATAGAGGGAGTGTAAACACCGCTACCCTTGAACTGAATTACAAAACAGAACAGAGTCACACGTTTAGAAAACACACTATGGCTGCTTAACGGGAAAGGTGAGGTGGGGTGATGCATAAAACAAGGGTTTCAAATTAGCTCAGATACCGTTCCATAAACCCAATATGTAATAGACAAGACTTACTCCTAGCTCAGTGAATTGGACTCAACACCCCCTATTCACCACCCAAGAATATATCTGACTAGTAAGAATCTTAAAACCTATGTATTGATATCTCTCTGTAAGTGAGTCAAGTGGGTGTAAAGTGGCATAAACACAGCAGTGAAAAGCAGCTAAACCCCATTATAAAAATCAATTACTTTTAAAAACCCGTGAAACAAAGACAGTGAAAGAGAGAGAAACTCTTCCAAAATTCGTTCACGGGCTGTGATGCCACCTGGATTGACCATATCTAGACCCACAGCTGATTGAGACATAAGGGTGGACACTCTTGGGGCTGAGAGGTTTGGTGAGGTTGGGTGAGCAAACGCAGACCCTTTAAAGTAATACTGCGTGGTACCCAACCCATGGGTCCCAAATCTCCAGGTTCAAGGGCATCTTCCTACATCGAAAACATGCATGAGAAACCCAGAAGATGGTACACCGTGTGATCGGGAAAGGTTTCTAAAACGCACCTCATTTCTCATCTCCTTGTGCGCGGGTTCGCCATTCCAGCCGCTTTACAAGCAATCTCCCTCCTTGGAGAATCAGCACCTTTAACCTCCTGTTCCGTAGAGGTTGCAATTTGTCCTGAGGATGAACGGGAAGAGGGGGAACCAATGAGAGACTAGCTCTAGGTGTTGGGACAGGCACAGGTCACTGTATTTTCCCATCAGGAAGAAGAATTCACCACAGGCTCAGCCTGCCGCCCGGGACCAGAGTAGGGCCTGAAGCAATCCTGCGCTTTTGCGGCCAGCTCCCAAGAAAGCGAGTTGAAAAATGGAGCTCAGGGGCACTGCAATTTACAAAACTGCAGACTTATAAATGATCACTCTCGTCCACAAATATATTGAGGGAAGGCAACGAAGAGGATTTGAAAGCAAGGCAGAATTGCAGGAAACAGATTTCAGGAGGGAGATTCGAATCGCATTTAAAGCACAGGAAAAGCGGCAAAACCTCGACAATGATGCCCTTGGCCAAAAAGGGCGTATGCGTTTTTTCCTGAATATATTCAGGAAAAAACGCATACGCCCTTTTTGGCCAACCAAGCAACCTGGAAAGGCAAATCAGCGCTACAAAGAAGTCTCGCTTCCCATCGGTCAAAAGGGCCATGCTGAATAAAGTGTCAAAACCAGAAATGCAGGACAGGCCATGGAGAAACGGGAGCCTTGCTACGCTGATGGGCGAGATGTAAATTGACAACAGCCACTCTGGAGAAGTGTACGGTGTGTCCTGAAACATCTAAAAAACTCAGCTTAGAGAGCATAGGGCACTTCCACTTATGGGCGTATAAATTGGGAAAACTTAAAATCAGCAAGACACAGGCACCCCAAAGTTTAGGGCTGCTCTGTTGACAAGAACCTCCACTTCGTTACACCTTAAATATCCCAGGAAAGAGAAAAATGGATAAAGAAGTTGTGGTCCTTATGTACAATGGAATATCACTCAGCCATGAAATCAATGTCATAAGGCTAGCAGCAGCATGATGAGTGGATTTAGGTACGACGATTCTACGTGAAATAAGTCACACAGAAAAAGACACTTATCATAAGATATCACTTATAGAGGGAGTGTAAACACCGCTACCCTTGAACTGAATTACAAAACAGAACAGAGTCACACGTTTAGAAAACACACTATGGCTGCTTAACGGGAAAGGTGAGGTGGGGTGATGCATAAAACAAGGGTTTCAAATTAGCTCAGATACCGTTCCATAAACCCAATATGTAATAGACAAGACTTACTCCTAGCTCAGTGAATTGGACTCAACACCCCCTATTCACCGCCCAAGAATATATCTGACTAGTAAGAATCTTAAAACCTATGTATTGATATCTCTCTGTAAGTGAGTCAAGTGGGTGTAAAGTGGCATAAACACAGCAGTGAAAAGCAGCTAAACCCCATTATAAAAATCAATTACTTTTAAAAACCCGTGAAACAAAGACAGTGAAAGAGAGAGAAATTCTTCCAAAATTCGTTCAGGGGCTGTGATGCCACCTGGATTGACCATATCTAGACCCACAGCTGATTGAGACATAAGGCTGGACACTCTTGGGGCTGAGAGGTTTGGTGAGGTTGGGTGAGCAAACGCAGACCCTTTAAAGTAATACTGCGTGGTACCCAACCCATGGGTCCCAAATCTCCAGGTTCAAGGGCATCTTCCTACATCGAAAACATGCATGAGAAACCCAGAAGATGGTACACCGTGTGATCGGGAAAGGTTTCTAAAACGCACCTCATTTCTCATCTCCTTGTGCGCGGGGTCGCCATTCCAGCCGCTTTACAAGCAATCTCCCTCCTTGGAGAATCAGCACCTTTAACCTCCTGTTCCGTACAGGTTGAAATTTGTCCTGAGGATGAACGGGAAGAGGGGGAACCAATGAGAGACTAGCTCTAGGTGTTGGGACAGGCACAGGTCACTCTATTTTCCCATCAGGAAGAAGAATTAACCACAGGCTCAGCCTGCCGCCCGGGACCAGAGTAGGGCCTGAAGCAATCCTGCGCTTTTGCGGCCAGCTCCCAAGAAAGCGAGTTGAAAAATGGAGCTCAGGGGCACTGCAATTCACAAACCTGCAGACTTATAAATGATCACTCTCGTCAACAAATATATTGAGGGAAGGCAACGAAGAGGATTTGAAAGCAAGGCAGAATTGCAGGAAACAGATTTCAGGAGGGAGATTCGAATCGCCTTTAAAGCACAGGAAAAGCGGCAAAACCTCGACAATGATGCCCTTGGCCAAAAGGGGCGTATGCGTTTTTTCCTGAATATATTCAGGAAAAAACGCATACGCCCCTTTTGGCCAACCAAGCAACCTGGAAAGGCAAATCAGCGCTACAAAGAAGTCTCGCTTCCCATCGGTCAAAAGGGCCATGCTGAATAAAGTGTCAAAACCAGAAATGCAGGACAGGCCATGGAGAAACGGGAGCCTTGCTACACTGATGGACAGGATGTAAATTGACAACAGCCACTCTGGAGAAGTGTACGGTGTGTCCTGAAACATCTAAAAAACTCAGCTTAGAGAGCATAGGGAACTTCCACTTATGGGCGTATAAATTGGGAAAACTAAAAATCAGCAAGACACAGGCACCCCAAAGTTTAGGGCTGCTCTGTTGACAAGAACCTCCACTTCGTTACACCTTAAATATCCCAGGAAAGAGAAAAATGGATAAAGAAGTTGTGGTCCTTATGTACAATGGAATATCACTCAGCCATGAAATCAACGTCATAAGGCTAGCAGCAGCATGATGAGTGGATTTAGGTACGACGATTATAAGTGAAATAAGTCACACAGAAAAAGACACTTATCATAAGATATCACTTAGAGAGGGAGTGTAAACACCGCTACCCTTGAACTGAATTACAAAACAGAACAGAGTCCCACGTTTAGAAAACACACTATGGCTGCTTAACGGGAAAGGTGAGGTGGGGTGATGCATAAAACAAGGGTTTCAAATTAGCTCAGATACCGTTCCATAAACCCAATATGTAATAGACAAGACTTACTCCTAGCTCAGTGAATTGGACTCAACACCCCCTATTCACCGCCCAAGAATATATCTGACTAGTAAGAATCTTAAAACTTATGTATTGATATCTCTCTGTAAGTGAGTCAAGTGGGTGTAAAGCGGCATAAACACAGCAGTGAAAAGCAGCTAAACCCCATTATAAAAATCAATTACTTTTAAAAACCCGTGAAACAAAGACAGTGAAAGAGAGAGAAATTCTTCCAAAATTCGTTCAGGGGCTGTGATGCCACCTGGATTGACCATATCTAGACCCACAGCTGATTGAGACATAAGGGTGGACACTCTTGGGGCTGAGAGGTTTGGTGAGGTTGGGTGAGCAAACGCAGACCCTTTAACGTAATACTGCGTGGTACCCATCCCATGGGTCCCAAATCTCCAGGTTCAAGGGCATCTTCCTACATCGAAAACATGCATGAGAAACCCAGAAGATGGTACACCGTGTGATCGGGAAAGGTTTCTAAAACGCACCTCATTTCTCATCTCCTTGTGCGCGTGTTCGCCATTCCAGCCGCTTTACAAGCAATCTCCCTCCTTGGAGAATCAGCACCTTTAACCTCCTGTTCCGTACAGGTTGAAATTTGTCCTGAGGATGAACGGGAAGAGGGGGAACCAATGAGAGACTAGCTCTAGGTGTTGGGACAGGCACAGGTCACTGTATTTTCCCATCAGGAAGAAGAATTAACCACAGGCTCAGCCTGCCGCCCGGGACCAGAGTAGGTCCTGAAGCAAACCTGCGCTTTTGCGGCCAGCTCCCAAGAAAGCGAGTTGAAAAATGGAGCTCAGGGGCACTGCAATTCACAAACCTGCAGACTTATAAATGATCACTCTCGTCCACAAATATATTGAGGGAAGGCAACGAAGAGTATTTGAAAGCAAGGCAGAATTGCAGGAAACAGATTTCAGGAGGGAGATTCGAATCGCCTTTAAAGCACAGGAAAAGCGGCAAAACCTCGACAATGATGCCCTTGGCCAAAAGGGGCGTATGCGTTTTTTCCTGAATATATTCAGGAAAAAACGCATACGCCCTTTTTGGCCAACCAAGCAACCTGGAAAGGCAAATCAGCGCTACAAAGAAGTCTCGCTTCCCATCGGTCAAAAGGGCCATGCTGAATAAAGTGTCAAAACCAGAAATGCAGGACAGGCCATGGAGAAACGGGAGCCTTGCTACGCTGATGGGCGAGATGTAAATTGACAACAGCCACTCTGGAGAAGTGTACGGTGTGTCCTGAAACATCTAAAAAACTCAGCTTAGAGAGCATAGGGCACTTCCACTTATGGGCGTATAAATTGGGAAAACTAAAAATCAGCAAGACACAGGCACCCCAAAGTTTAGGGCTGCTCTGTGGACAAGAACCTCCACTTCGTTACACCTTAAATATCCCAGGAAAGAGAAAAATGGATAAAGAAGTTGTGGTCCTTATGTACAATGGAATATCACTCAGCCACGAAATCAACGTCATAAGGCTAGTAGCAGCATGATGAGTGGATTTAGGTACGACGATTCTAAGTGAAATAAGTCACACAGAAAAAGACACTTATCATAAGATATCACTTATAGAGGGAGTGTAAACACCGCTACCCTTGAACTGAATTACAAAACAGAACAGAGTCCCACGTTTAGAAAACACACTATGGCTGCTTAACGGGAAAGGTGAGGTGGGGTGATGCATAAAACAAGGGTTTCAAATTAGCTCAGATACCGTTCCATAAACCCAATATGTAATAGACAAGACTTACTCCTAGCTCAGTGAATTGGACTCAACACCCCCTATTCACCGCCCAAGAATATATCTGACTAGTAAGAATCTTAAAACCTATGTATTGATATCTCTCTGTAAGTGAGTCAAGTGGGTGTAAAGCGGCATAAACACAGCAGTGAAAAGCAGCTAAACCCCATTATAAAAATCAATTACTTTTAAAAACCCGTGAAACAAAGACAGTGAAAGAGAGAGAAATTCTTCCAAAATTCGTTCAGGGGCTGTGATGCCACCTGGATTGACCATATCTAGACCCACAGCTGATTGAGACATAAGGGTGGACACTCTTGGGGCTGAGAGGTTTGTT
This sequence comes from Balaenoptera physalus, assembly GCF_965194825.1. Lineage (NCBI taxonomy): Eukaryota > Metazoa > Chordata > Mammalia > Artiodactyla > Balaenopteridae > Balaenoptera > Balaenoptera physalus. The sequence continues at coordinate 29,628,313 of NC_138887.1, read as the reverse complement.
GAGGTTGGGTGAGCAAACGCAGACCCTTTAAAGTAATACTGCGTGGTACCCATCCCATGGGTCCCAAATCTCCAGGTTCAAGAGCATCTTCCTACATCGAAAACATGCATGAGAAACCCAGAAGATGGTACACCGTGTGATCGGGAAAGGTTTCTAAAACGCACCTCATTTCTCATCTCCTTGTGCGCGGGGTCGCCATTCCAGCCGCTTTACAAGCAATCTCCCTCCTTGGAGAATCAGCACCTTTAACCTCCTGTTCCGTACAGGTTGCAATTTGTCCTGAGGATGAACGGGAAGAGGGGGAACCAATGAGAGACTAGCTCTAGGTGTTGGGACAGGCACAGGTCACTCTATTTTCCCATCAGGAAGAAGAATTAACCACAGGCTCAGCCTGCCGCCCGGGACCAGAGTAGGGCCTGAAGCAATCCTGCGCTTTTGCGGCCAGCTCCCAAGAAAGAGAGTTGAAAAATGGAGCTCAGGGGCACTGCAATTCACAAACCTGCAGACTTATAAATGATCACTCTCGTCCACAAATATATTGAGGGAAGGCAACGAAGAGGATTTGAAAGCAAGGCAGAATTGCAGGAAACAGATTTCAGGAGGGAGATTCGAATCGCCTTTAAAGCACAGGAAAAGCGGCAAAACCTCGACAATGATGCCCTTGGCCAAAAAGGGCGTATGCGTTTTTTCCTGAATATATTCAGGAAAAAACGCATACGCCCATTTTGGCCAACCAAGCAACCTGGAAAGGCAAATCAGCGCTACAAAGAAGTCTCGCTTCCCATCGGTCAAAAGGGCCATGCTGAATAAAGTGTCAAAACCAGAAATGCAGGACAGGCCATGGAGAAACGGGAGCCTTGCTACGCTGATGGGCGAGATGTAAATTGACAACAGCCACTCTGGAGAAGTGTACGGTGTGTCCTGAAACATCTAAAAAACTCAGCTTAGAGAGCATAGGGCACTTCCACTTATGGGCGTATAAATTGGGAAAACTAAAAATCAGCAAGACACAGGCACCCCAAAGTTTAGGGCTGCTCTGTTGACAAGAACCTCCACTTCGTTACACCTTAAATATCCCAGGAAAGAGAAAAATGGATAAAGAAGTTGTGGTCCTTATGTACAATGGAATATCACTCAGCCATGAAATCAACGTCATAAGGCTAGCAGCAGCATGATGAGTGGATTTAGGTACGACGATTCTAAGTGAAATAAGTCACACAGAAAAAGACACTTATCATAAGATATCACTTAGAGAGGGAGTGTAAACACCGCTACCCTTGAACTGAATTACAAAACAGAACAGAGTCCCACGTTTAGAAAACACACTATGGCTGCTTAACGGGAAAGGTGAGGTGGGGTGATGCATAAAACAAGGGTTTCAAATTAGCTCAGATACCGTTCCATAAACCCAATATGTAATAGACAAGACTTACTCCTAGCTCAGTGAATTGGACTCAACACCCCCTATTCACCGCCCAAGAATATATCTGACTAGTAAGAATCTTAAAACTTATGTATTGATATCTCTCTGTAAGTGAGTCAAGTGGGTGTAAAGCGGCATAAACACAGCAGTGAAAAGCAGCTAAACCCCATTATAAAAATCAATTACTTTTAAAAACCCGTGAAACAAAGACAGTGAAAGAGAGAGAAATTCTTCCAAAATTCGTTCAGGGGCTGTGATGCCACCTGGATTGACCATATCTAGACCCACAGCTGATTGAGACATAAGGGTGGACACTCTTGGGGCTGAGAGGTTTGGTGAGGTTGGGTGAGCAAACGCAGACCCTTTAACGTAATACTGCGTGGTACCCATCCCATGGGTCCCAAATCTCCAGGTTCAAGGGCATCTTCCTACATCGAAAACATGCATGAGAAACCCAGAAGATGGTACACCGTGTGATCGGGAAAGGTTTCTAAAACGCACCTCATTTCTCATCTCCTTGTGCGCGGGTTCGCCATTCCAGCCGCTTTACAAGCAATCTCCCTCCTTGGAGAATCAGCACCTTTAACCTCCTGTTCCGTACAGGTTGAAATTTGTCCTGAGGATGAACGGGAAGAGGGGGAACCAATGAGAGACTAGCTCTAGGTGTTGGGACAGGCACAGGTCACTGTATTTTCCCATCAGGAAGAAGAATTAACCACAGGCTCAGCCTGCCGCCCGGGACCAGAGTAGGTCCTGAAGCAAACCTGCGCTTTTGCGGCCAGCTCCCAAGAAAGCGAGTTGAAAAATGGAGCTCAGGGGCACTGCAATTCACAAACCTGCAGACTTATAAATGATCACTCTCGTCCACAAATATATTGAGGGAAGGCAACGAAGAGTATTTGAAAGCAAGGCAGAATTGCAGGAAACAGATTTCAGGAGGGAGATTCGAATCGCCTTTAAAGCACAGGAAAAGCGGCAAAACCTCGACAATGATGCCCTTGGCCAAAAGGGGCGTATGCGTTTTTTCCTGAATATATTCAGGAAAAAACGCATACGCCCTTTTTGGCCAACCAAGCAACCTGGAAAGGCAAATCAGCGCTACAAAGAAGTCTCGCTTCCCATCGGTCAAAAGGGCCATGCTGAATAAAGTGTCAAAACCAGAAATGCAGGACAGGCCATGGAGAAACGGGAGCCTTGCTACGCTGATGGGCGAGATGTAAATTGACAACAGCCACTCTGGAGAAGTGTACGGTGTGTCCTGAAACATCTAAAAAACTCAGCTTAGAGAGCATAGGGCACTTCCACTTATGGGCGTATAAATTGGGAAAACTAAAAATCAGCAAGACACAGGCACCCCAAAGTTTAGGGCTGCTCTGTTGACAAGAACCTCCACTTCGTTACACCTTAAATATCCCAGGAAAGAGAAAAATGGATAAAGAAGTTGTGGTCCTTATGTACAATGGAATATCACTCAGCCACGAAATCAACATCATAAGGCTAGCAGCAGCATGATGAGTGGATTTAGGTACGACGATTCTAAGTGAAATAAGTCACACAGAAAAAGACACTTATCATAAGATATCACTTATAGAGAGAGTGTAAACACCGCTACCCTTGAACTGAATTACTAAACAGAACAGAGTCACACGTTTAGAAAACACACTATGGCTGCTTAACGGGAAAGGTGAGGTGCGGTGATGCATAAAACAAGGGTTTCAAATTAGCTCAGATACCGTTCCATAAACCCAATATGTAATAGACAAGACTTACTCCTAGCTCAGTGAATTGGACTCAACACCCCCTATTCACCGCCCAAGAATATATCTGACTAGTAAGAATCTTAAAACCTATGTATTGATATCTCTCTGTAAGTGAGTCAAGTGGGTGTAAAGCGGCATAAACACAGCAGTGAAAAGCAGCTAAACCCCATTATAAAAATCAATTACTTTTAAAAACCCGTGAAACAAAGACAGTGAAAGAGATAGAAATTCTTACAAAATTCGTTCAGGGGCTGTGATGCCACCTGGATTGACCATATCTAGACCCACAGCTGATTGAGACATAAGGGTGGACACTCTTGGGGCTGAGACGTTTGGTGAGGTTGGGTGAGCAAACGCAGACCCTTTAAAGTAATACTGCGTGGTACCCATCCCATGGGTCCCAAATCTCCAGGTTCAAGGGCATCTTCCTACATCGAAAACATGCATGAGAAACCCAGAAGATGGTACACCGTGTGATCGGGAAAGGTTTCTAAAACGCACCTCATTTCTCATCTCCTTGTGCACGGGTTCGTCATTCCAGCCGCTTTACAAGCAATCTCCCTCCTTGGAGAATCAGCACCTTTAACCTCCTGTTCCGTACAGGTTGCAATTTGTCCTGAGGATGAACGGGAAGAGGGGGAACCAATGAGAGACTAGCTCTAGGTGTTGGGACAGGCACAGGTCACTCTATTTTCCCATCAGGAAGAAGAATTAACCACAGGCTCAGCCTGCCGCCCGGGACCAGAGTAGGGCCTGAAGCAATCCTGCGCTTTTGCGGCCAGCTCCCAAGAAAGCGAGTTGAAAAATGGAGCTCAGGGGCACTGCAATTTACAAACCTGCAGACTTATAAATGATCCCTCTCGTCCACAAATATATTGAGGGAAGGCAACGAAGAGGATTTGAAAGCAAGGCAGAATTGCAGGAAACAGATTTCAGGAGGGAGATTCGAATCGCCTTTAAAGCACAGGAAAAGCGGCAAAACCTTGACAATGATGCCCTTGGCCAAAAAGGGCGTATGCGTTTTTTCCAGAATATATTCAGGAAAAAACGCATACGCCCTTTTTGGCCAACCAAGCAACCTGGAAAGGCAAATCAGCGCTACAAAGAAGTCTCGCTTCCCATCGGTCAAAAGGGCCATGCTGAATAAAGTGTCAAAACCAGAAATGCAGGACAGGCCATGGAGAAACGGGAGCCTTGCTACGTTGATGGGCGAGATGTAAATTGACAACAGCCACTCTGGAGAAGTGTACGGTGTGTCCTGAAACATCTAAAAAACTCAGCTTAGAGAGCATAGGGCACTTCCACTTATGGGCGTATAAATTGGGAAAACTAAAAATCAGCAAGACACAGGCACCCCAAAGTTTAGGGCTGCTCTGTTGACAAGAACCTCCACTTTGTTACACCTTAAATATCCCAGGAAAGAGAAAAATGGATAAAAAAGTTGTGGTCCTTATGTACAATGGAATATCACTCAGCCATGAAATCAACGTCATAAGGCTAGCAGCAGCATGATGAGTGGATTTAGGTACGACGATTCTAAGTGAAATAAGTCACACAGAAAAAGACACTTATCATAAGATATCACTTATAGAGGGAGTGTAAACACCGCTACCCTTGAACTAAATTACAAAACAGAACAGAGTCCCACGTTTAGAAAACACACTATGGCTGCTTAACGGGAAAGGTGAGGTGGGTGATGCATAAAACAAGGGTTTCAAATTAGCTCAGATACCGTTCCATAAACCCAATATGTAATAGACAAGACTTACTCATAGCTCAGTGAATTGGACTCAACACCCCCTATTCACCGCCCAAGAATATATCTGACTAGTAAGAATCTTAAACCCTATGTATTGATATCTCTCTGTAAGTGAGTCAAGTGGGTGTAAAGCGGCATAAACACAGCAGTGAAAAGCAGCTAAACCCCATTATAAAAATCAATTACTTTTAAAAACCCGTGAAACAAAGACAGTGAAAGAGAGAGAAATTCTTCCAAAATTCGTTCAGGGGCTGTGATGCCACCTGGATTGACCATATCTAGACCCACAGCTGATTGAGACATAAGGCTGGACACTCTTGGGGCTGAGAGGTTTGGTGAGGTTGGGTGAGCAAACGCAGACCCTTTAAAGTAATACTGTGTGGTACCCATCCCATGGGTCCCAAATCTCCAGGTTCAAGGGCATCTTCCTACATCGAAAACATGCATGAGAAACCCAGAAGATGGTACACCGTGTGATCGGGAAAGGTTTCTAAAACGCACCTCATTTCTCATCTCCTTGTGCGCGGGTTCGCCATTCCAGCCGCTTTACAAGCAATCTCCCTCCTTGGAGAATCAGCACCTTTAACCTCCTGTTCCGTACAGGTTGCAATTTGTCCTGAGGATGAACGGGAAGAGGGGGAACCAATGAGAGACTAGCTCTAGGTGTTGGGACAGGCACAGGTCACTCTATTTTCCCATCAGGAAGAATTAACCACAGGCTCAGCCTGCCGCCCGTGACCAGAGGAGGGCCTGAAGCAATCCTGCGCTTTTGCGGCTAGCTCCCAAGAAAGCGAGTTGAAAAATGGAGCTCAGGGGCACTGCAATTCACAAACCTGCAGACTTATAAATGATCACTCTTGTCCACAAATATATTGAGGGAAGGCAACGAAGAGGATTTGAAAGCAAGGCAGAATTGCAGGAAACAGATTTCAGGAGGGAGATTCGAATCGCCTTTAAAGCCCAGGAAAAGCGGCAAAACCTCGACAATGATGCCCTTGGCCAAAAAGGGCGTATGCGTTTTTTCCTGAATATATTCAGGAAAAAACGCATACGCCCTTTTTGGCCAACCAAGCAACCTGGAAAGGCAAATCAGCGCTACAAAGAAGTCTCGCTTCCCATCGGTCTAAAGGGCCATGCTGAATAAAGTGTCAAAACCAGAAATGCAGGACAGGCCATGGAGAAACGGGAGCCTTGCTACGCTGATGGGCGAGATGTAAATTGACAACAGCCACTCTGGAGAAGTGTACGGTGTGTCCTGAAACATCTAAAAAACTCAGCTTAGAGAGCATAGGGCACTTCCACTTATGGGCGTATAAATTGGGAAAACTTAAAATCAGCAAGACACAGGCACCCCAAAGTTTAGGGCTGCTCTGTTGACAAGAACCTCCACTTCGTTACACCTTAAATATCCCAGGAAAGAGAAAAATGGATAAAGAAGTTGTGGTCCTTATGTACAATGGAATATCACTCAGCCATGAAATCAACGTCATAAGGCTAGCAGCAGCATGATGAGTGGATTTAGGTACGACGATTCTAAGTGAAATAAGTCACACAGAAAAAGACACTTATCATAAGATATCACTTATAGAGGGAGTGTAAACACCGCTACCCTTGAACTGAATTACAAAACAGAACAGAGTCACACGTTTAGAAAACACACTATGGCTGCTTAACGGGAAAGGTGAGGTGGGGTGATGCATAAAACAAGGGTTTCAAATTAGCTCAGATACCGTTCCATAAACCCAATATGTAATAGACAAGATTTACTCCTAGCTCAGTGAATTGGACTCAACACCCCCTATTCACCGCCCAAGAATATATGTGACTAGTAAGAATCTTCAAACCTATGTATTGATATCTCTCTGTAAGTGAGTCAAGTGGGTGTAAAGCGGCATAAACACAGCAGTGAAAAGCAGCTAAACCCCATTATAAAAATCAATTACTTTTAAAAACCCGTGAAACAAAGACAGTGAAAGAGAGAGAAATTCTTCCAAAATTCGTTCAGGGGCTGTGATGCCACCTGGATTGACCATATCTAGACCCACAGCTGATTGAGACATAAGGCTGGACACTCTTGGGGCTGAGAGGTTTGGTGAGGTTGGGTGAGCAAACGCAGACCCTTTAAAGTAATACTGCGTGGTACCCATCCCATGGGTCCCAAATCTCTAGGTTCAAGGGCATCTTCCTACATCGAAAACATGCATGAGAAACCCAGAAGATGGTACACCGTGTGATCGGGAAAGGTTTCTAAAACGCACCTCATTTCTCATCTCCTTGTGCGCGGGTTCGCCATTCCAGCCGCTTTACAAGCAATCTCCCTCCTTGGAGAATCAGCACCTTTAACCTCCTGTTCCGTACAGGTTGCAATTTGTCCTGAGGATGAACGGGAAGAGGGGGAACCAATGAGAGACTAGCTCTAGGTGTTGGGACAGGCACAGGTCACTCTATTTTCCCATCAGGAAGAAGAATTAACCACAGGCTCAGCCTGCCGCCCGGGACCAGAGTAGGGCCTGAAGCAATCCTGCGCTTTTGCGGCCAGCTCCCAAGAAAGCGAGTTGAAAAATGGAGCTCAGGGGCACTGCAATTCACAAACCTGCAGACTTATAAATGATAACTCTCGTCCACAAATATATTGAGGGAAGGCAACGAAGAGGATTTGAAAGCAAGGCAGAATTGCAGGAAACAGATTTCAGGAGGGAGATTCGAATCGCCTTTAAAGCACAGGAAAAGCGGCAAAACCTCGACAATGATGCCCTTGGCCAAAAAGGGCGTATGCGTTTTTTCCTGAATATATTCAGGAAAAAACGCATACGCCCTTTTTGGCCAACCAAGCAACCAGGAAAGGCAAATCAGCGCTACAAAGAAGTCTCGCTTCCCATCGGTCAAAAGGGCCATGCTGAATAAAGTGTCAAAACCAGAAATGCAGGACAGGCCATGGAGAAACGGGAGCCTTGCTACGCTGATGGGCGAGATGTAAATTGACAACAGCCACTCTGGAGAAGTGTACGGTGTGTCCTGAAACATCTAAAAAACTCAGCTTAGAGAGCATAGGGCACTTCCACTTATGGGCGTATAAATTGGGAAAACTTAAAATCAGCAAGACACAGGCACCCCAAAGTTTAGGGCTGCTCTGTTGACAAGAACCTCCACTTCGTTACACCTTAAATATCCCAGGAAAGAGAAAAATGGATAAAGAAGTTGTGGTCCTTATGTACAATGGAATATCACTCAGCCATGAAATCAACGTCATAAGGCTAGCAGCAGCATGATGAGTGGATTTAGGTACGACGATTCTAAGTGAAATAAGTCACACAGAAAAAGACACTTATCATAAGATATCACTTATAGAGGGAGTGTAAACACCGCTACCCTTGAACTGAATTACAAAACAGAACAGAGTCACACGTTTAGAAAACACACTATGGCTGCTTAACGGGAAAGGTGAGGTGGGGTGATGCATAAAACAAGGGTTTCAAATTAGCTCAGATACCGTTCCATAAACCCAATATGTAATAGACAAGACTTACTCCTAGCTCAGTGAATTGGACTCAACACCCCCTATTCACCGCCCAAGAATATATCTGACTAGTAAGAATCTTAAAACCTATGTATTGATATCTCTCTGTAAGTGAGTCAAGTGGGTGTAAAGCGGCATAAACACAGCAGTGAAAAGCAGCTAAACCCCATTATAAAAATCAATTACTTTTAAAAACCCGTGAAACAAAGACAGTGAAAGAGAGAGAAATTCTTCCAAAATTCGTTCAGGGGCTGTGATGCCACCTGGATTGACCATATCTAGACCCACAGCTGATTGAGACATAAGGCTGGACACTCTTGGGGCTGAGAGGTTTGGTGAGGTTGGGTGAGCAAACGCAGACCCTTTAAAGTAATACTGCGTGGTACCCATCCCATGGGTCCCAAATCTCCAGGTTCAAGGGCATCTTCCTACATCGAAAACATGCATGAGAAACCCAGAAGATGGTACACCGTGTGATCGGGAAAGGTTTCTAAAACGCACCTCATTTCTCATCTCCTTGTGCGCGGGTTCGCCATTCCAGCCGCTTTACAAGCAATCTCCCTCCTTGGAGAATCAGCACCTTTAACCTCCTGTTCCGTACAGGTTGCAATTTGTCCTGAGGATGAACGGGAAGAGGGGGAACCAATGAGAGACTAGCTCTAGGTGTTGGGACAGGCACAGGTCACTCTATTTTCCCATCAGGAAGAAGAATTAACCACAGGCTCAGCCTGCCGCCCGGGACCAGAGTAGGGCCTGAAGCAATCCTGCGCTTTTGCGGCCAGCTCCCAAGAAAGAGAGTTGAAAAATGGAGCTCAGGGGCCCTGCAATTAACAAACCTGCAGACTTATAAATGATCACTCTCGTCCACAAATATATTGAGGGAAGGCAACGAAGAGGATTTGAAAGCAAGGCAGAATTGCAGGAAACAGATTTCAGGAGGGAGATTCGAATCGCCTTTAAAGCACAGGAAAAGCGGCAAAACCTCGACAATGATGCCCTTGGCCAAAAAGGGCGTATGCGTTTTTTCCTGAATATATTCAGGAAAAAACGCATACGCCCTTTTTGGCCAACCAAGCAACCTGGAAAGGCAAATCAGCGCTACAAAGAAGTCTCGCTTCCCATCGGTCAAAAGGGCCATGCTGAATAAAGTGTCAAAACCAGAAATGCAGGACAGGCCATGGAGAAACGGGAGCCTTGCTACGCTGATGGGCGAGATGTAAATTGACAACAGCCACTCTGGAGAAGTGTACGGTGTGTCCTGAAACATCTAAAAAACTCAGCTTAGAGAGCATAGGGCACTTCCACTTATGGGCGTATAAATTGGGAAAACTAAAAATCAGCAAGACACAGGCACCCCAAAGTTTAGGGCTGCTCTGTTGACAAGAACCTCCACTTCGTTACACCTTACATATCCCAGGAAAGAGAAAAATGGATAAAGAAGTTGTGGTCCTTATGTACAATGGAATATCACTCAGCCATGAAATCAACGTCATAAGGCTAGCAGCAGCATGATGAGTGGATTTAGGTACGACGATTCTAAGTGAAATAAGTCACACAGAAAAAGACACTTATCATAAGATATCACTTATAGAGGGAGTGTAAACACCGCTACCCTTGAACTGAATTACAAAACAGAACAGAGTCCCACGTTTAGAAAACACACTATGGCTGCTTAACGGGAAAGGTGAGGTGGGGTGATGCATAAAACAAGCGTTTCAAATTAGCTCAGATACCGTTCCATAAACCCAGTATGTAATAGACAAGACTTACTCCTAGCTCAGTGAATTGGACTCAACACCCCCTATTCACCGCCCAAGAATATATCTGACTAGTAAGAATCTTAAAACCTATGTATTGATATCTCTCTGTAAGTGAGTCAAGTGGGTGTAAAGCGGCATAAACACAGCAGTGAAAAGCAGCTAAACCCCATTATAAAAATCAATTACTTTTAAAAACCCGTGAAACAAAGACAGTGAAAGAGAGAGAAATTCTTCCAAAATTCGTTCAGGGGCTGTGATGCCACCTGGATTGACCATATCTAGACCCACAGCTGATTGAGACATAAGGCTGGACACTCTTGGGGCTGAGAGGTTTGGTGAGGTTGGGTGAGCAAACGCAGACCCTTTAAAGTAATACTGCGTGGTACCCATCCCATGGGTCCCAAATCTCCAGGTTCAAGGGCATCTTCCTACATCGAAAACATGCATGAGAAACCCAGAAGATGGTACACCGTGTGATCGGGAAAGGTTTCTAAAACGCACCTCATTTCTCATCTCCTTGTGCGCGGGTTCGCCATTCCAGCCGCTTTACAAGCAATCTCCCTCCTTGGAGAATCAGCACCTTTAACCTCCTGTTCCGTACAGGTTGCAATTTGTCCTGAGGATGAACGGGAAGAGGGGGAACCAATGAGAGACTAGCTCTAGGTGTTGGGACAGGCACAGGTCACTCTATTTTCCCATCAGGAAGAAGAATTAACCACAGGCTCAGCCTGCCGCCCGGGACCAGAGTAGGGCCTGAAGCAATCCTGCGCTTTTGCGGCCAGCTCCCAAGAAAGAGAGTTGAAAAATGGAGCTCAGGGGCCCTGCAATTCACAAACCTGCAGACTTATAAATGATCACTCTCGTCCACAAATATATTGAGGGAAGGCAACGAAGAGGATTTGAAAGCAAGGCAGAATTGCAGGAAACAGATTTCAGGAGGGAGATTCGAATCGCCTTTAAAGCACAGGAAAAGCGGCAAAACCTCGACAATGATGCCCTTGGCCAAAAAGGGCGTATGCGTTTTTTCCTGAATATATTCAGGAAAAAACGCATACGCCCTTTTTGGCCAACCAAGCAACCTGGAAAGGCAAATCAGCGCTACAAAGAAGTCTCGCTTCCCATCGGTCAAAAGGGCCATGCTGAATAAAGTGTCAAAACCAGAAATGCAGGACAGGCCATGGAGAAACGGGAGCCTTGCTACGCTGATGGGCGAGATGTAAATTGACAACAGCCACTCTGGAGAAGTGTACGGTGTGTCCTGAAACATCTAAAAAACTCAGCTTAGAGAGCATAGGGCACTTCCACTTATGGGCGTATAAATTGGGAAAACTAAAAATCAGCAAGACACAGGCACCCCAAAGTTTAGGGCTGCTCTGTTGACAAGAACCTCCACTTCGTTACACCTTACATATCCCAGGAAAGAGAAAAATGGATAAAGAAGTTGTGGTCCTTATGTACAATGGAATATCACTCAGCCATGAAATCAACGTCATAAGGCTAGCAGCAGCATGATGAGTGGATTTAGGTACGACGATTCTAAGTGAAATAAGTCACACAGAAAAAGACACTTATCATAAGATATCACTTATAGAGGGAGTGTAAACACCGCTACCCTTGAACTGAATTACAAAACAGAACAGAGTCCCACGTTTAGAAAACACACTATGGCTGCTTAACGGGAAAGGTGAGGTGGGGTGATGCATAAAACAAGCGTTTCAAATTAGCTCAGATACCGTTCCATAAACCCAGTATGTAATAGACAAGACTTACTCCTAGCTCAGTGAATTGGACTCAACACCCCCTATTCACCGCCCAAGAATATATCTGACTAGTAAGAATCTTAAAACCTATGTATTGATATCTCTCTGTAAGTGAGTCAAGTGGGTGTAAAGCGGCATAAACACAGCAGTGAAAAGCAGCTAAACCCCATTATAAAAATCAATTACTTTTAAAAACCCGTGAAACAAAGACAGTGAAAGAGAGAGAAATTCTTCCAAAATTCGTTCAGGGGCTGTGATGCCACCTGGATTGACCATATCTAGACCCACAGCTGATTGAGACATAAGGCTGGACACTCTTGGGGCTGAGAGGTTTGGTGAGGTTGGGTGAGCAAACGCAGACCCTTTAAAGTAATACTGCGTGGTACCCATCCCATGGGTCCCAAATCTCCAGGTTCAAGGGCATCTTCCTACATCGAAAACATGCATGAGAAACCCAGAAGATGGTACACCGTGTGATCGGGAAAGGTTTCTAAAACGCACCTCATTTCTCATCTCCTTGTGCGCGGGTTCGCCATTCCAGCCGCTTTACAAGCAATCTCCCTCCTTGGAGAATCAGCACCTTTAACCTCCTGTTCCGTACAGGTTGCAATTTGTCCTGAGGATGAACGGGAAGAGGGGGAACCAATGAGAGACTAGCTCTAGGTGTTGGGACAGGCACAGGTCACTCTATTTTCCCATCAGGAAGAAGAATTAACCACAGGCTCAGCCTGCCGCCCGGGACCAGAGTAGGGCCTGAAGCAATCCTGCGCTTTTGCGGCCAGCTCCCAAGAAAGAGAGTTGAAAAATGGAGCTCAGGGGCACTGCAATTCACAAACCTGCAGACTTATAAATGATCACTCTCGTCCACAAATATATTGAGGGAAGGCAACGAAGAGGATTTGAAAGCAAGGCAGAATTGCAGGAAACAGATTTCAGGAGGGAGATTCGAATCGCCTTTAAAGCACAGGAAAAGCGGCAAAACCTCGACAATGATGCCCTTGGCCAAAAAGGGCGTATGCGTTTTTTCCTGAATATATTCAGGAAAAAACGCATACGCCCTTTTTGGCCAACCAAGCAACCTGGAAAGGCAAATCAGCGCTACAAAGAAGTCTCGCTTCCCATCGGTCAAAAGGGCCATGCTGAATAAAGTGTCAAAACCAGAAATGCAGGACAGGCCATGGAGAAACGGGAGCCTTGCTACGCTGATGGGCGAGATGTAAATTGACAACAGCCACTCTGGAGAAGTGTACGGTGTGTCCTGAAACATCTAAAAAACTCAGCTTAGAGAGCATAGGGCACTTCCACTTATGGGCGTATAAATTGGGAAAACTAAAAATCAGCAAGACACAGGCACCCCAAAGTTTAGGGCTGCTCTGTTGACAAGAACCTCCACTTCGTTACACCTTACATATCCCAGGAAAGAGAAAAATGGATAAAGAAGTTGTGGTCCTTATGTACAATGGAATATCACTCAGCCATGAAATCAACGTCATAAGGCTAGCAGCAGCATGATGAGTGGATTTAGGTACGACGATTCTAAGTGAAATAAGTCACACAGAAAAAGACACTTATCATAAGATATCACTTATAGAGGGAGTGTAAACACCGCTACCCTTGAACTGAATTACAAAACAGAACAGAGTCCCACGTTTAGAAAACACACTATGGCTGCTTAACGGGAAAGGTGAGGTGGGGTGATGCATAAAACAAGCGTTTCAAATTAGCTCAGATACCGTTCCATAAACCCAATATGTAATAGACAAGACTTACTCCTAGCTCAGTGAATTGGACTCAACACCCCCTATTCACCGCCCAAGAATATATCTGACTAGTAAGAATCTTAAAACCTATGTATTGATAACTCTCTGTAAGTGAGTCAAGTGGGTGTAAAGCGGCATAAACACAGCAGTGAAAAGCAGCTAAACCCCATTATAAAAATCAATTACTTTTAAAAACCCGTGAAACAAAGACAGTGAAAGAGAGAGAAATTCTTCCAAAATTCGTTCAGGGGCTGTGATGCCACCTGGATTGACCATATCTAGACCCAAAGCTGATTGAGACATAAGGCTGGACACTCTTGGGGCTGAGAGGTTTGGTGAGGTTGGGTGAGCAAACGCAGACCCTTTAAAGTAATACTGCGTGGTACCCATCCCATGGGTCCCAAATCTCCAGGTTCAAGGGCATCTTCCTACATCGAAAACATGCATGAGAAACCCAGAAGATGGTACACCGTGTGATCGGGAAAGGTTTCTAAAACGCACCTCATTTCTCATCTCCTTGTGCGCGGGTTCGCCATTCCAGCCGCTTTACAAGCAATCTCCCTCCTTGGAGAATCAGCACCTTTAACCTCCTGTTCCGTACAGGTTGCAATTTGTCCTGAGGATGAACGGGAAGAGGGGGAACCAATGAGAGACTAGCTCTAGGTGTTGGGACAGGCACAGGTCACTCTATTTTCCCATCAGGAAGAAGAATTAACCACAGGCTCAGCCTGCCGCCCGGGACCAGAGTAGGGCCTGAAGCAATCCTGCGCTTTTGCGGCCAGCTCCCAAGAAAGAGAGTTGAAAAATGGAGCTCAGGGGCACTGCAATTCACAAACCTGCAGACTTATAAATGATCACTCTCGTCCACAAATATATTGAGGGAAGGCAACGAAGAGGATTTGAAAGCAAGGCAGAATTGCAGGAAACAGATTTCAGGAGGGAGATTCGAATCGCCTTTAAAGCACAGGAAAAGCGGCAAAACCTCGACAATGATGCCCTTGGCCAAAAAGGGCGTATGCGTTTTTTCCTGAATATATTCAGGAAAAAACGCATACGCCCTTTTTGGCCAACCAAGCAACCTGGAAAGGCAAATCAGCGCTACAAAGAAGTCTCGCTTCCCATCGGTCAAAAGGGCCATGCTGAATAAAGTGTCAAAACCAGAAATGCAGGACAGGCCATGGAGAAACGGGAGCCTTGCTACGCTGATGGGCGAGATGTAAATTGACAACAGCCACTCTGGAGAAGTGTACGGTGTGTCCTGAAACATCTAAAAAACTCAGCTTAGAGAGCATAGGGCACTTCCACTTATGGGCGTATAAATTGGGAAAACTAAAAATCAGCAAGACACAGGCACCCCAAAGTTTAGGGCTGCTCTGTTGACAAGAACCTCCACTTCGTTACACCTTACATATCCCAGGAAAGAGAAAAATGGATAAAGAAGTTGTGGTCTTTATGTACAATGGAATATCACTCAGCCATGAAATCAACGTCATAAGGCTAGCAGCAGCATGATGAGTGGATTTAGGTACGACGATTCTAAGTGAAATAAGTCACACAGAAAAAGACACTTATCATAAGATATCACTTATAGAGGGAGTGTAAACACCGCTACCCTTGAACTGAATTACAAAACAGAACAGAGTCCCACGTTTAGAAAACACACTATGGCTGCTTAACGGGAAAGGTGAGGTGGGGTGATGCATAAAACAAGCGTTTCAAATTAGCTCAGATACCGTTCCATAAACCCAATATGTAATAGACAAGACTTACTCCTAGCTCAGTGAATTGGACTCAACACCCCCTATTCACCGCCCAAGAATATATCTGACTAGTAAGAATCTTAAAACCTATGTATTGATATCTCTCTGTAAGTGAGTCAAGTGGGTGTAAAGCGGCATAAACACAGCAGTGAAAAGCAGCTAAACCCCATTATAAAAATCAATTACTTTTAAAAACCCGTGAAACAAAGACAGTGAAAGAGAGAGAAATTCTTCCAAAATTCGTTCAGGGGCTGTGATGCCACCTGGATTGACCATATCTAGACCCACAGCTGATTGAGACATAAGGCTGGACACTCTTGGGGCTGAGAGGTTTGGTGAGGTTGGGTGAGCAAACGCAGACCCTTTAACGTAATACTGCGTGGTACCCATCCCATGGGTCCCAAATCTCCAGGTTCAAGGGCATCTTCCTACATCGAAAACATGCATGAGAAACCCAGAAGATGGTACACCGTGTGATCGGGAAAGGTTTCTAAAACGCACCTCATTTCTCATCTCCTTGTGCGCGGGTTCGCCATTCCAGCCGCTTTACAAGCAATCTCCCTCCTTGGAGAATCAGCACCTTTAACCTCCTGTTCCGTACAGGTTGCAATTTGTTCTGAAGATGAACGGGAAGAGGGGGAACCAATGAGAGACTAGCTCTAGGTGTTGGGACAGGCACAGGTCACTCTATTTTCCCATCAGGAAGAAGAATTAACCACAGGCTCAGCCTGCCGCCCGGGACCAGAGTAGGGCCTGAAGCAATCCTGCGCATTTGCGGCCAGCTCCCAAGAAAGAGAGTTGAAAAATGGAGCTCAGGGGCACTGCAATTCACAAACCTGCAGACTTATAAATGATCACTCTCGTCCACAAATATATTGAGGGAAGGAAACGAAGAGGATTTGAAAGCAAGGCAGAATTGCAGGAAACAGATTTCAGGAGGGAGATTCGAATCGCCTTTAAAGCACAGGAAAAGCGGCAAAACCTCGACAATGATGCCCTTGGCCAAAAAGGGCGTATGCGTTTTTTCCTGAATATATTCAGGAAAAAACGCATACGCCCTTTTTGGCCAACCAAGCAACCTGGAAAGGCAAATCAGCGCTACAAAGAAGTATCGCTTCCCATCGGTCAAAAGGGCCATGCTGAATAAAGTGTCAAAACCAGAAATGCAGGACAGGCCATGGAGAAACGGGAGCCTTGCTACGCTGATGGGCGAGATGTAAATTGACAACAGCCACTCTGGAGAAGTGTACGGTGTGTCCTGAAACATCTAAAAAACTCAGCTTAGAGAGCATAGGGCACTTCCACTTATGGGCGTATAAATTGGGAAAACTAAAAATCAGCAAGACACAGGCACCCCAAAGTTTAGGGCTGCTCTGTTGACAAGAACCTCCACTTCGTTACACCTTAAATATCCCAGGAAAGAGAAAAATGGATAAAGAAGTTGTGGTCCTTATGTACAATGGAATATCACTCAGCCATGAAATCAACGTCATAAGGCTAGCAGCAGCATGATGAGTGGATTTAGGTACGACGATTCTAAGTGAAATAAGTCACACAGAAAAAGACACTTATCATAAGATATCACTTATAGAGGGAGTGTAAACACCGCTACCCTTGAACTGAATTACAAAACAGAACAGAGTCACACGTTTAGAAAACACACTATGGCTGCTTAACGGGAAAGGTGAGGTGGGGTGATGCATAAAACAAGGGTTTCAAATTAGCTCAGATACCGTTCCATAAACCCAATATGTAATAGACAAGACTTACTCCTAGCTCAGTGAATTGGACTCAACACCCCCTATTCACCGCCCAAGAATATATCTGACTAGTAAGAATCTTAAAACCTATGTATTGATATCTCTCTGTAAGTGAGTCAAGTGGGTGTAAAGCGGCATAAACACAGCAGTGAAAAGCAGCTAAACCCCATTATAAAAATCAATTACTTTTAAAAACCCGTGAAACAAAGACAGTGAAAGAGAGAGAAATTCTTCCAAAATTCGTTCAGGGGCTGTGATGCCACCTGGATTGACCATATCTAGACCCACAGCTGTTTGAGACATAAGGCTGGACACTCTTGGGGCTGAGAGGTTTGGTGAGGTTGGGTGAGCAAATGCAGACCCTTTAAAGTAATACTGCGTGGTACCCATCCCATGGGTCCCAAATCTCCAGGTTCAAGGGCATCTTCCTACATCGAAAACATGCATGAGAAACCCAGAAGATGGTACACCGTGTGATCGGGAAAGGTTTCTAAAACGCACCTCATTTCTCATCTCCTTGTGCGCGGGTTCGCCATTCCAGCCGCTTTACAAGCAATCTCCCTCCTTGGAGAATCAGCACCTTTAACCTCCTGTTCCGTACAGGTTGCAATTTGTCCTGAGGATGAACGGGAAGAGGGGGAACCAATGAGAGACTAGCTCTAGGTGTTGGGACATGCACAGGTCACTCTATTTTCCCATCAGGAAGAAGAATTAACCACAGGCTCAGCCTGCCGCCCGGGACCAGAGTAGGGCCTGAAGCAATCCTGCGCTTTTGCGGCCAGCTCCCAAGAAAGAGAGTTGAAAAATGGAGCTCAGGGGCACTGCAATTCACAAACCTGCAGACTTATAAATGATCACTCTCGTCCACAAATATATTGAGGGAAGGCAACGAAGAGGATTTGAAAGCAAGGCAGAATTGCAGGAAACAGATTTCAGGAGGGAGATTCGAATCGCCTTTAAAGCACAGGAAAAGCGGCAAAACCTCGACAATGATGCCCTTGGCCAAAAAGGGCGTATGCGTTTTTTCCTGAATATATTCAGGAAAAAACGCATACGCCCTTTTTGGCCAACCAAGCAACCAGGAAAGGCAAATCAGCGCTACAAAGAAGTCTCGCTTCCCATCGGTCAAAAGGGCCATGCTGAATAAAGTGTCAAAACCAGAAATGCAGGACAGGCCATGGAGAAACGGGAGCCTTGCTACGCTGATGGGCGAGATGTAAATTGACAACAGCCACTCTGGAGAAGTGTACGGTGTGTCCTGAAACATCTAAAAAACTCAGCTTAGAGAGCATAGGGCACTTCCACTTATGGGCGTATAAATTGGGAAAACTTAAAATCAGCAAGACACAGGCACCCCAAAGTTTAGGGCTGCTCTGTTGACAAGAACCTCCACTTCGTTACACCTTAAATATCCCAGGAAAGAGAAAAATGGATAAAGAAGTTGTGGTCCTTATGTACAATGGAATATCACTCAGCCATGAAATCAACGTCATAAGGGTAGCAACAGCATGATGAGTGGATTTAGGTACGACGATTCTAAGTGAAATAAGTCACACAGAAAAAGACACTTATCATAAGATATCACTTATAGAGGGAGTGTAAACACCGCTACCCTTGAACTGAATTACAAAACAGAACAGAGTCACACGTTTAGAAAACACACTATGGCTGCTTAACGGGAAAGGTGAGGTGGGGTGATGCATAAAACAAGGGTTTCAAATTAGCTCAGATACCGTTCCATAAACCCAATATGTAATAGACAAGACTTACTCCTAGCTCAGTGAATTGGACTCAACACCCCCTATTCACCGCCCAAGAATATATCTGACTAGTAAGAATCTTAAAACCCATGTATTGATATCTCTCTGTAAGTGAGTCAAGTGGGTGTAAAGCGGCATAAACACAGCAGTGAAAAGCAGCTAAACCCCATTATAAAAATCAATTACTTTTAAAAACCCGTGAAACAAAGACAGTGAAAGAGAGAGAAATTCTTCCAAAATTCGTTCAGGGGCTGTGATGCCACCTGGATTGACCATATCTAGACCCACAGCTGATTGAGACATAAGGCTGGACACTCTTGGGGCTGAGAGGTTTGGTGAGGTTGGGTGAGCAAACGCAGACCCTTTAACGTAATACTGCGTGGTACCCATCCCATGGGTCCCAAATCTCCAGGTTCAAGGGCATCTTCCTACATCGAAAACATGCATGAGAAACCCAGAAGATGGTACACCGTGTGATCGGGAAAGGTTTCTAAAACGCACCTCATTTCTCATCTCCTTGTGCGCGGGTTCGCCATTCCAGCCGCTTTACAAGCAATCTCCCTCCTTGGAGAATCAGCACCTTTAACCTCCTGTTCCGTACAGGTTGCAATTTGTCCTGAGGATGAACGGGAAGAGGGGGAACCAATGAGAGACTAGCTCTAGGTGTTGGGACAGGCACAGGTCACTCTATTTTCCCATCAGGAAGAAGAATTAACCACAGGCTCAGCCTGCCGCCCGGGACCAGAGTAGGGCCTGAAGCAATCCTGCGCTTTTGCGGCCAGCTCCCAAGAAAGAGAGTTGAAAAATGGAGCTCAGGGGCACTGCAATTCACAAACCTGCAGACTTATAAATGATCACTCTCGTCCACAAATATATTGAGGGAAGGCAACGAAGAGGATTTGAAAGCAAGGCAGAATTGCAGGAAACAGATTTCAGGAGGGAGATTCGAATCGCCTTTAAAGCACAGGAAAAGCGGCAAAACCTCGACAATGATGCCCTTGGCCAAAAAGGGCGTATGCGTTTTTTCCTGAATATATTCAGGAAAAAACGCATACGCCCTTTTTGGCCAACCAAGCAACCTGGAAAGGCAAATCAGCGCTACAAAGAAGTCTCGCTTCCCATCGGTCAAAAGGGCCATGCTGAATAAAGTGTCAAAACCAGAAATGCAGGACAGGCCATGGAGAAACGGGAGCCTTGCTACGCTGATGGGCGAGATGTAAATTGACAACAGCCACTCTGGAGAAGTGTACGGTGTGTCCTGAAACATCTAAAAAACTCAGCTTAGAGAGCATAGGGCACTTCCACTTATGGGCGTATAAATTGGGAAAACTAAAAATCAGCAAGACACAGGCACCCCAAAGTTTAGGGCTGCTCTGTTGACAAGAACCTCCACTTCGTTACACCTTACATATCCCAGGAAAGAGAAAAATGGATAAAGAAGTTGTGGTCCTTATGTACAATGGAATATCACTCAGCCATGAAATCAACGTCATAAGGCTAGCAGCAGCATGATGAGTGGATTTAGGTACGACGATTCTAAGTGAAATAAGTCACACAGAAAAAGACACTTATCATAAGATATCACTTATAGAGGGAGTGTAAACACCGCTACCCTTGAACTGAATTACAAAACAGAACAGAGTCCCACGTTTAGAAAACACACTATGGCTGCTTAACGGGAAAGGTGAGGTGGGGTGATGCATAAAACAAGCGTTTCAAATTAGCTCAGATACCGTTCCATAAACCCAATATGTAATAGACAAGACTTACTCCTAGCTCAGTGAATTGGACTCAACACCCCCTATTCACCGCCCAAGAATATATCTGACTAGTAAGAATCTTAAAACCTATGTATTGATATCTCTCTGTAAGTGAGTCAAGTGGGTGTAAAGCGGCATAAACACAGCAGTGAAAAGCAGCTAAACCCCATTATAAAAATCAATTACTTTTAAAAACCCGTGAAACAAAGACAGTGAAAGAGAGAGAAATTCTTCCAAAATTCGTTCAGGGGCTGTGATGCCACCTGGATTGACCATATCTAGACCCAAAGCTGATTGAGACATAAGGCTGGAAACTCTTGGGGCTGAGAGGTTTGGTGAGGTTGGGTGAGCAAACGCAGACCCTTTAAAGTAATACTGCGTGGTACCCATCCCATGGGTCCCAAATCTCCAGGTTCAAGGGCATCTTCCTACATCGAAAACATGCATGAGAAACCCAGAAGATGGTACACCGTGTGATCGGGAAAGGTTTCTAAAACGCACCTCATTTCTCATCTCCTTGTGCGCGGGTTCGCCATTCCAGCCGCTTTACAAGCAATCTCCCTCCTTGGAGAATCAGCACCTTTAACCTCCTGTTCCGTACAGGTTGCAATTTGTCCTGAGGATGAACGGGAAGAGGGGGAACCAATGAGAGACTAGCTCTAGGTGTTGGGACAGGCACAGGTCACTCTATTTTCCCATCAGGAAGAAGAATTAACCACAGGCTCAGCCTGCCGCCCGGGACCAGAGTAGGGCCTGAAGCAATCCTGCGCTTTTGCGGCCAGCTCCCAAGAAAGAGAGTTGAAAAATGGAGCTCAGGGGCACTGCAATTCACAAACCTGCAGACTTATAAATGATCACTCTCGTCCACAAATATATTGAGGGAAGGCAACGAAGAGGATTTGAAAGCAAGGCAGAATTGCAGGAAACAGATTTCAGGAGGGAGATTCGAATCGCCTTTAAAGCACAGGAAAAGCGGCAAAACCTCGACAATGATGCCCTTGGCCAAAAAGGGCGTATGCGTTTTTTCCTGAATATATTCAGGAAAAAACGCATACGCCCTTTTTGGCCAACCAAGCAACCTGGAAAGGCAAATCAGCGCTACAAAGAAGTCTCGCTTCCCATCGGTCAAAAGGGCCATGCTGAATAAAGTGTCAAAACCAGAAATGCAGGACAGGCCATGGATAAACGGGAGCCTTGCTACGCTGATGGGCGAGATGTAAATTGACAACAGCCACTCTGGAGAAGTGTACGGTGTGTCCTGAAACATCTAAAAAACTCAGCTTAGAGAGCATAGGGCACTTCCACTTATGGGCGTATAAATTGGGAAAACTAAAAATCAGCAAGACACAGGCACCCCAAAGTTTAGGGCTGCTCTGTTGACAAGAACCTCCACTTCGTTACACCTTACATATCCCAGGAAAGAGAAAAATGGATAAAGAAGTTGTGGTCCTTATGTACAATGGAATATCACTCAGCCATGAAATCAACGTCATAAGGCTAGCAGCAGCATGATGAGTGGATTTAGGTACGACGATTCTAAGTGAAATAAGTCACACAGAAAAAGACACTTATCATAAGATATCACTTATAGAGGGAGTGTAAACACCGCTACCCTTGAACTGAATTACAAAACAGAACAGAGTCCCACGTTTAGAAAACACACTATGGCTGCTTAACGGGAAAGGTGAGGTGGGGTGATGCATAAAACAAGCGTTTCAAATTAGCTCAGATACCGTTCCCTAAACCCAATAGGTAATAGACAAGACTTACTCCTAGCTCAGTGAATTGGACTGAACACCCCCTATTCACCGCCCAAGAATATATCTGACTAGTAAGAATCTTAAAACCTATGTATTGATATCTCTCTGTAAGTGAGTCAAGTGGGTGTAAAGCGGCATAAACACAGCAGTGAAAAGCAGCTAAACCCCATTATAAAAATCAATTACTTTTAAAAACCCGTGAAACAAAGACAGTGAAAGAGAGAGAAATTCTTCCAAAATTCGTTCAGGGGCTGTGATGCCACCTGGATTGACCATATCTAGACCCAAAGCTGATTGAGACATAAGGCTGGACACTCTTGGGGCTGAGAGGTTTGGTGAGGTTGGGTGAGCAAACGCAGACCCTTTAAAGTAATACTGCGTGGTACCCATCCCATGGGTCCCAAATCTCCAGGTTCAAGGGCATCTTCCTACATCGAAAACATGCATGAGAAACCCAGAAGATGGTACACCGTGTGATCGGGAAAGGTTTCTAAAACGCACCTCATTTCTCATCTCCTTGTGCGCGGGTTCGCCATTCCAGCCGCTTTACAAGCAATCTCCCTCCTTGGAGAATCAGCACCTTTAACCTCCTGTTCCGTACAGGTTGCAATTTGTCCTGAGGATGAACGGGAAGAGGGGAAACCAATGAGAGACTAGCTCTAGGTGTTGGGACAGGCACAGGTCACTCTATTTTCCCATCAGGAAGAAGAGTTAACCACAGGCTCAGCCTGCCGCCCGGGACCAGAGTAGGGCCTGAAGCAATCCTGCCCTTTTGCGGCCAGCTCCCAAGAAAGAGAGTTGAAAAATGGAGCTCAGGGGCACTGCAATTCACAAACCTGCAGACTTATAAATGATCACTCTCGTCCACAAATATATTGAGGGAAGGCAACGAAGAGGATTTGAAAGCAAGGCAGAATTGCAGGAAACAGATTTCAGGAGGGAGATTCGAATCGCCTTTAAAGCACAGGAAAAGCGGCAAAACCTCGACAATGATGCCCTTGGCCAAAAAGGGCGTATGCGTTTTTTCCTGAATATATTCAGGAAAAAACGCATACGCCCTTTTTGGCCAACCAAGCAACCTGGAAAGGCAAATCAGCGCTACAAAGAAGTCTCGCTTCCCATCGGTCAAAAGGGCCATGCTGAATAAAGTTTCAAAACCAGAAATGCAGGACAGGCCATGGAGAAACGGGAGCCTTGCTACGCTGATGGGCGAGATGTAAATTGACAACAGCCACTCTGGAGAAGTGTACGGTGTGTCCTGAAACATCTAAAAAACTCAGCTTAGAGAGCATAGGGCACTTCCACTTATGGGCGTATAAATTGGGAAAACTAAAAATCAGCAAGACACAGGCACCCCAAAGTTTAGGGCTGCTCTGTTGACAAGAACCTCCACTTCGTTACACCTTACATATCCCAGGAAAGAGAAAAATGGATAAAGAAGTTGTGGTCCTTATGTACAATGGAATATCACTCAGCCATGAAATCAACGTCATAAGGCTAGCAGCAGCATGATGAGTGGATTTAGGTACGACGATTCTAAGTGAAATAAGTCACATAGAAAAAGACACTTATCATAAGATATCACTTATAGAGGGAGTGTAAACACCGCTACCCTTGAACTGAATTACAAAACAGAACAGAGTCCCACGTTTAGAAAACACACTATGGCTGCTTAACGGGAAAGGTGAGGTGGGGTGATGCATAAAACAAGCGTTTCAAATTAGCTCAGATACCGTTCCATAAACCCAATATGTAATAGACAAGACTTACTCCTAGCTCAGTGAATTGGACTCAACACCCCCTATTCACCGCCCAAGAATATATCTGACTAGTAAGAATCTTAAAACCTATGTATTGATATCTCTCTGTAAGTGAGTCAAGTGGGTGTAAAGCGGCATAAACACAGCAGTGAAAAGCAGCTAAACCCCATTATAAAAATCAATTACTTTTAAAAACCCGTGAAACAAAGACAGTGAAAGAGAGAGAAATTCTTCCAAAATTCGTTCAGGGGCTGTGATGCCACCTGGATTGACCATATCTAGACCCACAGCTGATTGAGACATAAGGCTGGACACTCTTGGGGCTGAGAGGTTTGGTGAGGTTGGGTGAGCAAACGCAGACCCTTTAAAGTAATACTGCGTGGTACCCATCCCATGGGTCCCAAATCTCCAGGTTCAAGGGCATCTTCCTACATCGAAAACATGCATGAGAAACCCAGAAGATGGTACACCGTGTGATCGGGAAAGGTTTCTAAAACGCACCTCATTTCTCATCTCCTTGTGCGCGGGTTCGCCATTCCAGCCGCTTTACAAGCAATCTCCCTCCTTGGAGAATCAGCACCTTTAACCTCCTGTTCCGTACAGGTTGCAATTTGTCCTGAGGATGAACGGGAAGAGGGGGAACCAATGAGAGACTAGCTCTAGGTGTTGGGACAGGCACAGGTCACTCTATTTTCCCATCAGGAAGAAGAATTAACCACAGGCTCAGCCTGCCGCCCGGGACCAGAGTAGGGCCTGAAGCAATCCTGCGCTTTTGCGGCCAGCTCCCAAGAAAGAGAGTTGAAAAATGAAGCTCAGGGGCACTGCAATTCACAAACCTGCAGACTTATAAATTATCACTCTCGTCCACAAATATATTGAGGGAAGGCAACGAAGAGGATTTGAAAGCAAGGCAGAATTGCAGGAAACAGATTTCAGGAGGGAGATTCGAATCGCCTTTAAAGCACAGGAAAAGCGGCAAAACCTCGACAATGATGCCCTTGGCCAAAAGGGGCGTATGCGTTTTTTCCTGAATATATTCAGGAAAAAACGCATACGCCCTTTTTGGCCAACCAAGCAACCTGGAAAGGCAAATCAGCGCTACAAAGAAGTCTCGCTTCCCATCGGTCAAAAGGGCCATGCTGAATAAAGTGTCAAAACCAGAAATGCAGGACAGGCCATGGAGAAACGGGAGCCTTGCTACGCTGATGGGCGAGATGTAAATTGACAACAGCCACTCTGGAGAAGTGTACGGTGTGTCCTGAAACATCTAAAAAACTCAGCTTAGAGAGCATAGGGCACTTCCATTTATGGGCGTATAAATTGGGAAAACTAAAAATCAGCAAGACACAGGCACCCCAAAGTTTAGGGCTGCTCTGTTGACAAGAACCTCCACTTCGTTACACCTTACATATCCCAGGAAAGAGAAAAATGGATAAAGAAGTTGTGGTCCTTATGTACAATGGAATATCACTCAGCCATGAAATCAACGTCATAAGGCTAGCAGCAGCATGATGAGTGGATTTAGGTACGACGATTCTAAGTGAAATAAGTCACACAGAAAAAGACACTTATCATAAGATATCACTTATAGAGGGAGTGTAAACACCGCTACCCTTGAACTGAATTACAAAACAGAACAGAGTCCCACGTTTAGAAAACACACTATGGCTGCTTAACGGGAAAGGTGAGGTGGGGTGATGCATAAAACAAGCGTTTCAAATTAGCTCAGATACCGTTCCATAAACACAATATGTAATAGACAAGACTTACTCCTAGCTCAGTGAATTGGACTCAACACACCCTATTCACCGCCCAAGAATATATCTGACTAGTAAGAATCTTAAAACTTATGTATTGATATCTCTCTGTAAGTGAGTCAAGTGGGTGTAAAGCGGCAGAAACACAGCAGTGAAAAGCAGCTAAACCCCATTATAAAAATCAATTACTTTTAAAAACCGGTGAAACAAAGACAGTGAAAGAGAGAGAAATTCTTCCAAAATTCGTTCCGGGGCTGTGATACCACCTGGATTGACCATATCTAGACCCACAGCTGATTGAGACATAAGGCTGGACACTCTTGGGGCTGAGAGGTTTGGTGAGGTTGGGTGAGCAAACGCAGACCCTTTAACGTAATACTGCGTGGTACCCATCCCATGGGTCCCAAATCTCCAGGTTCAAGGGCATCTTCCTACATCGAAAACATGCATGAGAAACCCAGAAGATGGTACACCGTGTGATCGGGAAAGGTTTCTAAAACGCACCTCATTTCTCATCTCCTTGTGCGCGGGTTCGCCATTCCAGCCTCTTTACAAGCAATCTCCCTCTTTGGAGAATCAGCACCTTTAACCTCCTGTTCCGTACAGGTTGCAATTTGTCCTGAGGATGAACGGGAAGAGTGGGAACCAATGAGAGACTAGCTCTAGGTGTTGGGACAGGCACAGGTCACTGTATTTTCCCATCAGGAAGAAGAATTAACCACAGGCTCAGCCTGCCGCCCGGGACCAGAGTAGGGCCTGAAGCAATCCTGCGCTTTTGCGGCCAGCTCCCAAGAAAGCGAGTTGAAAAATGGAGCTCAGGGGCACTGCAATTCACAAACCTGCAGACTTATAAATGATCACTCTCGTCCACAAATATATTGAGGGAAGGAAACGAAGAGGATTTGAAAGCAAGGCAGAATTGCAGGAAACAGATTTCAGGAGGGAGATTCGAATCGCCTTTAAAGCACAGGAAAAGCGGCAAAACCTCGACAATGATGCCCTTGGCCAAAAAGGGCGTATGCGTTTTTTCCTGAATATATTCAGGAAAAAACGCATACGCCCTTTTTGGCCAACCAAGCAACCTGGAAAGGCAAATCAGCGCTACAAAGAAGTATCGCTTCCCATCGGTCAAAAGGGCCATGCTGAATAAAGTGTCAAAACCAGAAATGCAGGACAGGCCATGGAGAAACGGGAGCCTTGCTACGCTGATGGGCGAGATGTAAATTGACAACAGCCACTCTGGAGAAGTGTACGGTGTGTCCTGAAACATCTAAAAAACTCAGCTTAGAGAGCATAGGGCACTTCCACTTATGGGCGTATAAATTGGGAAAACTAAAAATCAGCAAGACACAGGCACCCCAAAGTTTAGGGCTGCTCTGTTGACAAGAACCTCCACTTCGTTACACCTTACATATCCCAGGAAAGAGAAAAATGGATAAAGAAGTTGTGGTCCTTATGTACAATGGAATATCACTCAGCCATGAAATCAACGTCATAAGGCTAGCAGCAGCATGATGAGTGGATTTAGGTACGACGATTCTAAGTGAAATAAGTCACATAGAAAAAGACACTTATCATAAGATATCACTTATAGAGGGAGTGTAAACACCGCTACCCTTGAACTGAATTACAAAACAGAACAGAGTCCCACGTTTAGAAAACACACTATGGCTGCTTAACGGGAAAGGTGAGGTGGGGTGATGCATAAAACAAGCGTTTCAAATTAGCTCAGATACCGTTCCATAAACCCAATATGTAATAGACAAGACTTACTCCTAGCTCAGTGAATTGGACTCAACACCCCCTATTCACCGCCCAAGAATATATCTGACTAGTAAGAATCTTAAAACCTATGTATTGATATCTCTCTGTAAGTGAGTCAAGTGGGTGTAAAGCGGCATAAACACAGCAGTGAAAAGCAGCTAAACCCCATTATAAAAATCAATTACTTTTAAAAACCCGTGAAACAAAGACAGTGAAAGAGAGAGAAATTCTTCCAAAATTCGTTCAGGGGCTGTGATGCCACCTGGATTGACCATATCTAGACCCACAGCTGTTTGAGACATAAGGCTGGACACTCTTGGGGCTGAGAGGTTTGGTGAGGTTGGGTGAGCAAACGCAGACCCTTTAAAGTAATACTGCGTGGTACCCATCCCATGGGTCCCAAATCTCCAGGTTCAAGGGCATCTTCCTACATCGAAAACATGCATGAGAAACCCAGAAGATGGTACACCGTGTGATCGGGAAAGGTTTCTAAAACGCACCTCATTTCTCATCTCCTTGTGCGCGGGTTCGCCATTCCAGCCGCTTTACAAGCAATCTCCCTCCTTGGAGAATCAGCACCTTTAACCTCCTGTTCCGTACAGGTTGCAATTTGTCCTGAGGATGAACGGGAAGAGGGGGAACCAATGAGAGACTAGCTCTAGGTGTTGGGACAGGCACAGGTCACTCTATTTTCCCATCAGGAAGAAGAATTAACCACAGGCTCAGCCTGCCGCCCGGGACCAGAGTAGGGCCTGAAGCAATCCTGCGCTTTTGCGGCCAGCTCCCAAGAAAGAGAGTTGAAAAATGGAGCTCAGGGGCACTGCAATTCACAAACCTGCAGACTTATAAATGATCACTCTCGTCCACAAATATATTGAGGGAAGGCAACGAAGAGGATTTGAAAGCAAGGCAGAATTGCAGGAAACAGATTTCAGGAGGGAGATTCGAATCGCCTTTAAAGCACAGGAAAAGCGGCAAAACCTCGACAATGATGCCCTTGGCCAAAAAGGGCGTATGCGTTTTTTCCTGAATATATTCAGGAAAAAACGCATACGCCCTTTTTGGCCAACCAAGCAACCTGGAAAGGCAAATCAGCGCTACAAAGAAGTCTCGCTTCCCATCGGTCAAAAGGGCCATGCTGAATAAAGTGTCAAAACCAGAAATGCAGGACAGGCCATGGAGAAACGGGAGCCTTGCTACGCTGATGGGCGAGATGTAAATTGACAACAGCCACTCTGGAGAAGTGTACGGTGTGTCCTGAAACATCTAAAAAACTCAGCTTAGAGAGCATAGGGCACTTCCACTTATGGGCGTATAAATTGGGAAAACTAAAAATCAGCAAGACACAGGCACCCCAAAGTTTAGGGCTGCTCTGTTGACAAGAACCTCCACTTCGTTACACCTTAAATATCCCAGGAAAGAGAAAAATGGATAAAGAAGTTGTGGTCCTTATGTACAATGGAATATCACTCAGCCATGAAATCAACGTCATAAGGCTAGCAGCAGCATGATGAGTGGATTTAGGTACGACGATTCTAAGTGAAATAAGTCACATAGAAAAAGACACTTATCATAAGATATCACTTATAGAGGGAGTGTAAACACCGCTACCCTTGAACTGAATTACAAAACAGAACAGAGTCCCACGTTTAGAAAACACACTATGGCTGCTTAACGGGAAAGGTGAGGTGGGGTGATGCATAAAACAAGCGTTTCAAATTAGCTCAGATACCGTTCCATAAACCCAATATGTAATAGACAAGACTTACTCCTAGCTCAGTGAATTGGACTCAACACCCCCTATTCACCACCCAAGAATATATCTGACTAGTAAGAATCTTAAAACCTATGTATTGATATCTCTCTGTAAGTGAGTCAAGTGGGTGTAAAGCGGCATAAACACAGCAGTGAAAAGCAGCTAAACCCCATTATAAAAATCAATTACTTTTAAAAACCCGTGAAACAAAGACAGTGAAAGAGAGAGAAATTCTTCCAAAATTCGTTCAGGGGCTGTGATGCCGCCTGGATTGACCATATCTAGACCCACAGCTGATTGAGACATAAGGCTGGACACTCTTGGGGATGAGAGGTTTGGTGAGGTTGGGTGAGCAAACGCAGACCCTTTAAAGTAATACTGCGTGGTACCCATCCCATGGGTCCCAAATCTCCAGGTTCAAGGGCATCTTCCTACATCGAAAACATGCATGAGAAACCCAGAAGATGGTACACCGTGTGATCGGGAAAGGTTTCTAAAACGCACCTCATTTCTCATCTCCTTGTGCGCGGGTTCGCCATTCCAGCCGCTTTACAAGCAATCTCCCTCCTTGGAGAATCAGCACCTTTAACCTCCTGTTCCGTACAGGTTGCAATTTGTCCTGAGGATGAACGGGAAGAGGGGGAACCAATGAGAGACTAGCTCTAGGTGTTGGGACAGGCACAGGTCACTCTATTTTCCCATCAGGAAGAAGAATTAACCACAGGCTCAGCCTGCCGCCCGGGACCAGAGTAGGGCCTGAAGCAATCCTGCGCTTTTGCGGCCAGCTCCCAAGAAAGAGAGTTGAAAAATGAAGCTCAGGGGCACTGCAATTCACAAACCTGCAGACTTATAAATGATCACTCTCGTCCACAAATATATTGAGGGAAGGCAACGAAGAGGATTTGAAAGCAAGGCAGAATTGCAGGAAACAGATTTCAGGAGGGAGATTCGAATCGCCTTTAAAGCACAGGAAAAGCGGCAAAACCTCGACAATGATGCCCTTGGCCAAAAGGGGCGTATGCGTTTTTTCCTGAATATATTCAGGAAAAAACGCATACGCCCTTTTTGGCCAACCAAGCAACCTGGAAAGGCAAATCAGCGCTACAAAGAAGTCTCGCTTCCCATCGGTCAAAAGGGCCATGCTGAATAAAGTGTCAAAACCAGAAATGCAGGACAGGCCATGGAGAAACGGGAGCCTTGCTACGCTGATGGGCGAGATGTAAATTGACAACAGCCACTCTGGAGAAGTGTACGGTGTGTCCTGAAACATCTAAAAAACTCAGCTTAGAGAGCATAGGGCACTTCCATTTATGGGCGTATAAATTGGGAAAACTAAAAATCAGCAAGACACAGGCACCCCAAAGTTTAGGGCTGCTCTGTTGACAAGAACCTCCACTTCGTTACACCTTACATATCCCAGGAAAGAGAAAAATGGATAAAGAAGTTGTGGTCCTTATGTACAATGGAATATCACTCAGCCATGAAATCAACGTCATAAGGCTAGCAGCAGCATGATGAGTGGATTTAGGTACGACGATTCTAAGTGAAATAAGTCACACAGAAAAAGACACTTATCATAAGATATCACTTATAGAGGGAGTGTAAACACCGCTACCCTTGAACTGAATTACAAAACAGAACAGAGTCCCACGTTTAGAAAACACACTATGGCTGCTTAACGGGAAAGGTGAGGTGGGGTGATGCATAAAACAAGCGTTTCAAATTAGCTCAGATACCGTTCCATAAACACAATATGTAATAGACAAGACTTACTCCTAGCTCAGTGAATTGGACTCAACACACCCTATTCACCGCCCAAGAATATATCTGACTAGTAAGAATCTTAAAACTTATGTATTGATATCTCTCTGTAAGTGAGTCAAGTGGGTGTAAAGCGGCATAAACACAGCAGTGAAAAGCAGCTAAACCCCATTATAAAAATCAATTACTTTTAAAAACCGGTGAAACAAAGACAGTGAAAGAGAGAGAAATTCTTCCAAAATTCGTTCAGGGGCTGTGATACCACCTGGATTGACCATATCTAGACCCACAGCTGATTGAGACATAAGGCTGGACACTCTTGGGGCTGAGAGGTTTGGTGAGGTTGGGTGAGCAAACGCAGACCCTTTAACGTAATACTGCGTGGTACCCATCCCATGGGTCCCAAATCTCCAGGTTCAAGGGCATCTTCCTACATCGAAAACATGCATGAGAAACCCAGAAGATGGTACACCGTGTGATCGGGAAAGGTTTCTAAAACGCACCTCATTTCTCATCTCCTTGTGCGCGTGTTCGCCATTCCAGCCGCTTTACTAGCAATCTCCCTCTTTGAAGAATCAGCACCTTTAACCTCCTGTTCCGTACAGGTTGCAATTTGTCCTGAGGATGAACGGGAAGAGGGGGAACCAATGAGAGACTAGCTCTAGGTGTTGGGACAGGCACAGGTCACTCTATTTTCCCATCAGGAAGAAGAATTAACCACAGGCTCAGCCTGCCGCCCGGGACCAGAATAGGGCCTGAAGCAATCCTGCGCTTTTGCGGCCAGCTCCCAAGAAAGCGAGTTGAAAAATGGAGCTCAGGGGCACTGCAATTCACAAACCTGCAGACTTATAAATGATCACTCTCGTCCACAAATATATTGAGGGAAGGCAACGAAGAGGATTTGAAAGCAAGGCAGAATTGTAGGAAACAGATTTCAGGTGGGAGATTCGAATCGCCTTTAAAGCACAGGAAAAGCGGCAAAACCTCGACAATGATGCCCTTGGCCAAAAAGGGCGTATGCGTTTTTTCCTGAATATATTCAGGAAAAAACGCATACGCCCTTTTTGGCCAACCAAGCAACCTGGAAAGGCCAATCAGCGCTACAAAGAAGTCTCGCTTCCCATCGGTCAAACGGGCCATGCTGAAAAAAGTGTCAAAACCAGAAATGCAGGACAGGCCATGGAGAAACGGGAGCCTTGCTACGCTGATGGGCAGGATGTAAATTGCCAACTGCCACTCTGGAGAAGTGTACGGTGTGTCCTGAAACATCTAAAAAACTCAGCTTAGAGAGCATAGGGCACTTCCACTCATGGGCGTATAAATTGGGAAAACTAAAAATCAGCAAGACACAGGCACCCCAACTTTTAGGGCTGCTCTGTTGACAAGAACCTCCACTTCGTTACACCTTAAATATCCCAGGAAAGAGAAAAATGGATAAAGAAGTTGTGGTCCTTAGGTACAATGGAATATCACTCAGCCATGAAATCAACGTCATAAGGCTAGTAGCAGCATGATGAGTGGATTGAGGTACGACGATTCTAAGTGAAATAAGTCACACAGAAAAAGACACTTATCATAAGATATCACTTATAGAGGGAACATAAAAACCACTACCCTTGAACTGAATTACAAAACAGAACAGAGTCACACGTTTAGAAAACACACTATGGCTGCTTAACGGGAAAGGTGAGGTGGGGTGATGCATAAAACAAGGGTTTCAAATTAGCTCAGATACCGTTCCATAAACCAAATAGGTAATAGACAAGACCTACTCCTAGTTCAGTGAATTGGACTCAACACCCCCTATTCACCGCGCAAGAATATATCTGACTAGTAAGAATCTTAAAACCTATGTATTGATATCTCTCTGTAAGTGAGTCAAGTGGGTGTAAAGCGGCATAAACACAGCAGTGAAAAGCAGCTAAACCCCATTATAAAAATCAATTACTTTTAAAAACCCGTGAAACAAAGACAGTGAAAGAGAGAGAAATTCTTACAAAATTCGTTCACGGGCTGTGATGCCACCTGGATTGACCATATCTACCCCACAGCTGATTGAGACATAAGGGTGGACACTATTGGGGCTGAGAGGTTTGCTGAGGTTGGGTGAGCAAATGCACACCCTTTAAAGTAATACTGCGTGGTACCCATCCCATGGCTCCCAAATCTCCAGGTTCAAGGGCATCTTCCTACATCGAAAACATGCATGAGAAACCCAGAAGATGGTACACCGTGTGATCGGGAAACGTTTCTAAAACGCACCTAATTTCTCATCTCCTTGTGCTCGGGTTCGCCATTCCAGCCGCTTTACTAGCAATCTCCCTCTTTGAAGAATCAGCACCTTTAACCTCCTGTTCCGTACAGGTTGCAATTTGTCCTGAGGATGAACGGGAAGAGGGGGAACCAATGAGAGACTAGCTCTAGGTGTTGGGACAGGCACAGGTCACTCTATTTTCCCATCAAGAAGAAGAATTAACCACAGGCTCAGCCTGCCGCCCGGGACCAGAATAGGGCCTGAAGCAATCCTGCGCTTTTGCGGCCAGCTCCCAAGGAAGCGAGTTGAAAAATGGAGCTCAGGGGCACTGCAATTCACAAACCTGCAGTCTTATAAATGATCACTCTCGTCCACAAATATCATGAGGGAAGGCAACGAAGAGGATTTGAAAGCAAGGCAGAATTGCAGGAAACAGATTTCAGGAGGGAGATTCGAATCGCCTTTAAAGCACAGGAAAAGCGGCAAAACCTCGACAATGATTCCCTTGGCCAAAAAGGGCGTATGCGTTTTTTCCTGAATATATTCAGGAAAAAACGCATACGCCCTTTTTGGCCAACCAAGCAACCTGGAAAGGCAAATCAGCGCTACAAAGAAGTATCGCTTCCCATCAGTCAAAAGGTCCATGCTGAGTAAAGTGTCAAAACCAGAAATGCAGGACAGGCCATGGAGAAACGGGAGCCTTGCTACGCTGATGGGCAGGATGTAAATTGCCAACAGCCACTATGGAGAAGTGTACGGTGTGTCCTGAAACATCTAAAAAACTCAGATTAGAGAGCATAGGGCACTTCCACTCATGGGCGTATAAATTGGGAAAACTAAAAATCAGCAAGACACAGGCACCCCAAAGTTTAGGGCTGCTCTGTTGACAAGAACCTCCACTTCGTTACACCTTAAATATCCCAGGAAAGAGAAAAATGGATAAAGAAGTTGTGGTCCTTATGTACAATGGAATATCACTCAGCCATGAAATCAACGTCATAAGGCTAGTAGCAGCATGATGAGTGGATTTAGGTACGACGATTCTAAGTGAAATAATTCACACAGAAAAAGACACTTATCATAAGATATCACTTATAGAGGGAATGTAAAAACAGCTACCCTTGAAATGATTTACAAAACAGAACAGAGTCACACGTTTAGAAAACACACTATGGCTGCTTAACGGGAAAGGTGAGGTGGGGTGATGCATAAAACAAGAGTTTCAAATCAGCTCAGATACCGTTCCATAAACCCAATATGTAATAGACAAGACCTACTCCTAGCTCAGTGAATTGGACTCAACAGCCCCTATTCACCGCCCAAGAATATTTCTGACTAGTAAGAATCTGAAAACCTATGTATTGATATCTCTCTGGAAGTGAGTCAAGTGGGTGTAAAGCGGCATAAACACAGCAGTGAAAAGCAGCTAAACCCCATTATAAAAATCAATTACTTTTAAACACCCGTGAAACAAAGACAGTGAAAGAGAGAGAAATTCTTACAAAATTCGTTCAGGGGCTGGGATGCCACCTGGATTGACCATATCTAGACCCACAGCTGATTGAGACATAAGAGTGGACACTCTTGGGGCTGAGAGGTTTGGTGAGGTTGGGTGAGCAAACGCAGACCCTTTAAATTAATACTGCGTGGTAACCATCCCATGGGTCCCAAATCTCCAGGTTCTAGGGCATCTTCCTACATCGAAAACATGCATGAGAAACCCAGAAGATGGTACACCGTGTGATCGGGAAACGTTTCTAAAACGCACCTAATTTCTCATCTCCTTGTGCTCGGGTTCGCCATTCCAGCCGCTTTACTAGCAATCTCCCTCTTTGAAGAATCAGCACCTTTAACCTCCTGTTCCGTACAGGTTGCAATTTGTTCTGAGGATGAACGGGTGGAGGGGGAACCAATGAGAGACTAGCTCTAGGTGTTGGGACAGGCATAGGTCACTCTATTTTCCCATCAGGAAGAAGAATTAACCACAGGCTCAGCCTGCCGCCCGGGACCAGAATAGGGCCTGAAGCAATCCTGCCCTTTTGCGGCCAGCTCCCAAGGAAGCGAGTTGAAAAATGGAGCTCAGGGGCACAGCAATTCACAAACCTGCAGACTTATAAATGATCACTCTCGTCCACAAATATATTGAGGGAAGGCAACGAAGAGGATTTGAAAGCAAGGCAGAATTGCAGGAAACAGATTTCAGGAGGGAGATTCGAATCGCCTTTAAAGCACAGGAAAAGCGGCAAAACCTCGACAATGATGCCCTTGGCCAAAAAGGGCGTATGCGTTTTTTCCTGAATATATTCAGGAAAAAACGCATACGCCCTTTTTGGCCAACCAAGCAACCTGGAAAGGCAAATCAGCGCTACAAAGAAGTATCGCTTCCCATCAGTCAAAAGGTCCATGCTGAGTAAAGTGTCAAAACCAGAAATGCAGGACAGGCCATGGAGAAACGGGAGCCTTGCTACGCTGATGGGCAGGATGTAAATTGCCAACAGCCACTCTGGAGAAGTGTACGGTGTGTCCTGAAACATCTAAAAAACTCAGATTAGAGAGCATAGGGCACTTCCACTCATGGGCGTATAAATTGGGAAAACTAAAAATCAGCAAGACACAGGCACCCCAAAGTTTAGGGCTGCTCTGTTGACAAGAACCTCCACTTCGTTACACCTTAAATATCCCAGGAAAGAGAAAAATGGATAAAGGAGCTGTGGTCCTTATGTACAATGGAATATCACTCAGCCATGAAATCAACGTCATCAGGCTAGTAGCAGCATGATGAGTGGATTTAGGTACGACGATTCTAAGTGAAATAAGTCACACAGAAAAAGACACTTATCATAAGATATCACTTATAGAGGGAATGTAAAAACCGCTATCCTTGAACTGATTTACAAAACAGAACAGAGTCACACGTTTAGAAAACACACTATGGCTGCTTAACGGGAAAGGTGAGGTGGGGTGATGCATAAAACAAGAGTTTCAAATTACCTCAGATACCGTTCCATAAACCCAATACGTAATAGACAAGAACTACTCCTTTTTCAGTGAATTTGACTCAACACCCCCTATTCACCGCCCAAGAATGTATCTGACTAGTAAGAATCTTAAAACCTATGTATTGATATCTCTCTGTAAGTGAGTCAAGTGGGTGTAAAGCGGCTTAAACCCAGCAGTGAAAAGCAGCTAAACCCCATTATAAAAATCAATTACTTTTAAAAACCCGTGAAACAAAGACAGTGAAAGAGACAGAAATTCTTACAAAATTCCTTCAGTGGCTGTGATGCCACCTGGATTGACCATATCTAGACCCACAGCTGATTGAGACATAAGGGTGGACGCTCTTGGGGCTGAGAGGTTTGGTGAGGTTGGGTGAGCAAACGCAGACCCTTTAAAGTAATACTGCGTGGTACCCATTCTATGGATCCCAAATCTCCAGGTTCAGTGGAATCTTCCTACAGAGAAAAAATGCTTGGGAAACCCGGTGGATGGTATACAGTGTGATCGAGAAAGGTTTCTGAAACACACCTCATTCCTCATCTCCTGGTGCTCGGGTTCGCCATTCCAGCCGCTTTACTAACAATCTCCCCACTTGGAGAATCAGCACCTTTAACCTCCTGTGTCGTACAGGTTGTAATTTTTCCTCAGGATGAATGGGAAGAGGGGGAACCCATGAGAGGCTAGCTGTAGCTTTTGGGACAGGCACAGGTAACCCTAATTTCCCATCAGGAAGAAGAATTAACCACAGGCTCAGCTTGCGCCCCGGAAATAGAATAGGGCCTGAAGCAATCCTGCGGGTTTGCGGCCAGCTTCCAAAAAAGCGATTTGGAAAATGGAGCTCAGGAGCACGGCAATTCACAGATCTGCAGAGTTATAAATGATAACTCTCGTCTAAAAATGTATTGAGGTAAGGCAACGAAGAGGATTTCAAAGCAAGACAGAATTGCAGGAAACAATTTTTCACAGGTAGATTGGACTCGCCTTTAAAGCACATGAAATTCCGCAGAACTTCGACAATGATGCAGTTGGCCAAAAAGGGCGTCTGCGTTCTTTCCTGAATACATTTTGGAAAAAACGCAGATGTTCTTTTTGGCCAACTAAACAAGGGGGCAATGTAAATCAGCATTACAAAAATGTCTCACTTCGCATTGGTCAAAAGGCCCATGCTGAAAAAGTGTAAAACCCAGAAATGCAGGACAGGCCATGGAGAAAACGGAGCCTTGTGATGCTGATCGGCGGGATGTAAATTGCCACCGGCCACTCTTGAGAAGTCTATGCTGTATCTTAAAACTTCTAAAAAACAGAGCTACAGAGCATACAGCACTTCCCCTCATGGGCGTATATCTTGGGAAAACCAAAAAATCGACAAGACACAGGCACCCCAAAGTTTAGGGCTGCTCTGTTTAGAAATACCTCGATTTGGGTACAACTTACATGTCCTTGGAAGGAAAAAATGGAGAAAGAAGATGTGGTACTTATGTACAATGGAATATTACTCAGCAATTAAATCAATGAAATAAGGCCAGTGGCAGCAACTCGTGCAGACTGACGTACGATCATTCTAAGTGACATAAGTCAGACATAAAAAGAGACTTATCATAAGGTATCACTTATAGATAGTATCTAAAAATGCCTTCACATGAACGCAATTACAAAACAGAAACGGAGTTACACATTTAGAAAACACACTTATGGCTGCTAAAGGAGAAAGGTGGGGCGGGGTGATGCATAAACCAGGAGGTTGAAATTAGCACAGATACGGTTCCATAAACAAAATAGGTATTCGACAGGACCTACTCTATAGCTCAAAGAGCTGGACTCAGCACACTGTTGTCACCAGAAAAGGATATATAAGACTGGTAAGAATCTGTAAAAGAATTTATTGATGTCTCTCTTTAAGTGAATCAAGTGGATAGATGTAGAGCAGGAAGAAACACAGTATTGAAAATCAGCTATACCCCATTATAAAATTAAGTAACAAGAACAAAATAAAGGCAGTGAGAGAGAGAGAAATTCTTACAAAATTTGTTCAAGGGCTGTGATGCAACCTGGACCGACCATATCTAGATACAGAACTGGATGGGACTTAAGGCTCTACACTCGTTGGTCTGAGAGGCTTCGTGAGGATGGAACAGCAAATGCAGCACTTTTAGAGTAATACTTCCTGGCCCCCATTCCATGGGTTCCATATCTCCAGGTGCAGGGGACCCTTCCTACAGCTAAAACATGCATGGCACATCCAGAGGATGGTACACCGTCTGATCGGGAAGAGTTTGGAAAAGTCACCTCATCTCCACGTCTCCTGGTATTCGGGTTCCCCAGCTCCTTTCCTTAGAGTCTCCCCACTTTGGGAAGGCAGCACACTCAACAGCCGGTTTTGCATGGCTTGGAATTTTCCGGTGAAGAAGGGGAATGGCGGGATGGAATGAGACACAAGCCTTAGATGTTTGGACAGGCATATGCCACTCTAGTTTCCTACCTGGAAGAAGAATTTCCCTATCCTTCAGGTGCCCCAGTAACTGGAATGGGTCCGTAGAAATCCTGCCCCTTTGTGTCTGCTTCCCTAAACAAGTTGAAAACTGGTGCTCAGGGGCACTGCAATTCACAAACATGCAGGGTTGTAAATGACACCTCTAATGGAGTCATTTCTTGAGCCAAGTATTCGTAAAGGCCTTGTAAGCAAGGCGGAATTGCAGGAAAGGGATTTCAAGGGGTAGTTTGCACTCGTCATCAAAGCACATGCAAAGCTGCTGAACATCGCCAATGATGCAGTTTGCCAAAAAGGCCGTATGTGTTATTCCTTAATATATTCAGGAAAAACCCTTACTCCATTTTTGGCCAACAAAACAGGCGGGCAATGTAAATTAATACTACAAAGAGATATCACTTCGCACCAGTCAGAATGGCCAACCTCACAAACTGTAAAACCTGAAATGCAGGACAGGGCGTGGAGAAAAGGGAACCCTGACAAGCTGATGGTGGGAATGTAAATTGCTAACAGACACTCTGGAGAAGTGGGTGGTGATTCCTTAAAAATCTAAAAACCAGAGCTTCTGAGCATATGGTGCTTCCACTCCTGGGCCTGTATCTTGGAAAAAACGTAAATTGACAGGACCCAGGCACTCTAAAATTTATGCAGCCCTGTTTACAAGAGCCTCTACTCGGAAGCTACCTAAAAGTCCTTGGAGGGAAGAATGGATAAAGAAATTATGGTAGATATGTACAATGGAATATTACTCAGCCATGAAGTGAATGAAATAAGGCCATTTAGGGCCACTCAGAAGGACCTACATACATTCATATTAAGTGTCATAAATCAGGCAATGAAAAATATCATATGATATTACTTATCGGTGGAATCTAAAAATTGATAGAAAGGTACTATCTTACAACACAGAAACAGAGTGCCAGACTTAGAACACAAACTTATGGTTACCAAACTGGAAAGGTGTGTTGGAGGCATAAATCATGAGGTTGGAGTTTGTATATACATATTTACAGAGAGAAAACTTGTAATCAACATGGACCTGCTGTAGAGCACTTGGAACTCTTCTCAACACCCTTTAGTAACCTCAATGGGAAAATAATTCTAAAAAGAATATATAGTTATCTCTGTATAAATGAATCATGTTGGTGTATGTCAAAAATGAACACAACATGATAAATCAACTATATACTCCATTATAAATTTAAAATTAAGTTAAAGAAAAGAAAAATGATCACTAAATTTGTTTAGTCACAGTGAACGTACTAGTGTCACATCCCTGGACACAGACACAATTTGGTCCCAAGGCTGGACTGTTGTAGGCCTGAGGACCTCGGGAGGATATGCCAGCTAATTCGCCCCCCTTGAACATGTGCAACCTGGTCCCCTCTGCATGGGATCACTATCTCCAGATCTAAGTGTGCCCTCATACTACTAAACCAACCCTCTGACACCCAAAGGATGGTGGACTCTCTGGGCTGGATGACATTTGGAAAATCACCTGCTCTCAACATATCCTGTTGTTTGGGTTCCGACCTGCTGACTCCTTCGTAAGGGTCATCCCACTCTACAAGACAGCACCCTCAACAGGTGATTTTGCAGGGGTTTATACTTGTTCGGGGGATGAAGGGTAAGGGGGAAGAAGGAATGGGACAGAAGCCCTTACATGTTTGGACAGGCACATTCCACTCTAATTTAATACCCAAGAACAGGACTTGCCCTACACCTAAGGTTGTGTCAGTAACCAGAGAGGGACAGTAGAAACCCTGCCGCCTTCTGTTTCCCACAACAACAATTCTAAAACTGGACCTTATACGCACTTCATATTCACAATGCCTGGGGAGCTGTAAATGACAACAGCCCTCAAAAAATGTCTTGGGGTAGGTAATCGAAGTAGACTTCAAAACAAGGCAACCTTTCAATAACCCTTTTTCAAGGGGTAAATCTTACTGACCCTGTTCAAAAAAAAAAGCACATATGAAGATACTCACCATTGCTTTATGTTAGACAAATGCAAATCAGATGTACCAAGAAGTATCATCTGGAACCACTCAGAATAGCCACCATCACAATGTCTACAAACAAGAAATGCTTCAGAGGGTGTGGAAAAAAGAGAAACCTACTACTTATTTTTTTTTTTTAATCTGCGTTGGGTCTTCGTTGCTGTGCGCGGCTTTTCTATAG
Source organism: Balaenoptera physalus (assembly GCF_965194825.1). Classification (NCBI taxonomy): domain Eukaryota; kingdom Metazoa; phylum Chordata; class Mammalia; order Artiodactyla; family Balaenopteridae; genus Balaenoptera; species Balaenoptera physalus. The sequence continues at coordinate 29,587,053 of NC_138887.1, read as the reverse complement.
TTGCAGCAAGCGGGGGCTACTCATCATTGTGGTACGAAGCCTGCTCTTTGTGGTGGCTTCTCTTGTTGTGGAGCACAAGCTGTAGGCACACGGGCTTCAGTAGTTGTGGTTCGTGGGCTCTAGAGCGCAGACTGAGTAGTTGTGGTGCACGGGCTTACTTGTTCTGTGGCATGTGAGATCTTCCCGGGCCAGGGCTCCAACCTGTGTCCCCTGAACTGGCAGGCAGATTCTTAACCACTGCACCACCAATTCTATGCTATCGGTGGCAATGCCAATTGGTAACAGCCACTATGAAGCACAGAATGGAGGTTACCAGAGTAAGGGGAGGTGGGAGGGATAAATTGGAAATTGGGATTGACATATACACACCACTATATATAAAAGAGATAACAAATAAGGGCTTACTGTATAGCACAGGGAACTCTACTCAATACTCTGTAATGACCTGTATGGGAAAGGAATCCAAAAAGGATTGGATATATGTATAACTGCTTCACTGTGCTGTGCAGCAGAAAGTAACACAACATTGTAAATCAACTCTATTCCAAAAAAATTGAAATTGAAATGAAATGAAGTAAAATAAAATAAAATAGAGCTACCAGATGATCCAGCAAGTTCCCTCCTGTGTGCATATCTGGAGGAAAGCATAAATCGAAAAGACACATCTTCCCCAATGTTCACTGCAACACTCTTTACAATAGCGAAGACATGGAAGCAACCAAAATGTCCATCAACATATGAATATAGGTAAAGAATATGTGATACATATATATAATGGAATATGACTCAGCCATAAAATAGAAGAAAATAATGCCAGTTGCAGTAACATGGATGGACCTAGAGATGATTGTACTAAGTGAAGTAAGTCAGACAGAGTAAGACAATTATTGGATGATATCACTTCTAGGTGGAAGCTAAAAATTGATACAAATGAACTAACTTACAAAACAGAGGCAGACTCACAGCCTTGGAAAACAAACTTATGGTTACCAAAGGGGAGAGGTGGGGGGTAGGGATAAATCAGGAGCTTGGGGTAAACATACGAATACTACTATATATAACAGATAAGCAACAAGGACCTACTGTATAGCACAGGGAGCTCTACTCAGTATTCTGGGAATACCGTTATCAGTAAAGAATCTGATAAAGAATGAATATATGCATATGTGTAACTGAATCACTTGCTGTGCAGCTGAAATGAACACAACATTGTAAATCAACTATACTCCAATAAAATTTAAATTTCAAAATAAGGAAAATCACCTATATTTCAAAAGAAAAAAAAAAGAATTCCCATCTCTTTATATGGCTTGATAGCTTACTTTTTTAGTGCTCAATATTATCCCATTCCCAGAATATATTAATACTATATCATTTCATTCACCTATTGGAGGACACCTTAGTTTCATTCACATTTTGGCAATATTGAATTAGGTGCTATAAATATCCATATGCAGGTTTTCCTCTGGAAGTATGTTTTAAACGACTTTCAGTAAATATCCATGAGAACACTTGACGGATTGTACGGTAAGGGAATGCTCACTATTCTAGCAAGTGTCAATCAGACTACCAAAGTAGCTGTATTATTTTTCATTTCCACCAATGACAAATGACATTTCCTATTGTTCCACATCTCCTACAGAATTTGTTCTTGTCATTGTTCACATTTTAGCCATTCTAAGTGTTACATAGTGGTATGGAATTGTATTTTTAATTTGCTTTTTCATGGCAGCATGTAATCTGGATTATTCTTCTGTATACTTATATGCATAGTGTCTATTTTCTTTGGTGAGGTGTCCATAAAGTATATTGGTCCACATTTTATTTAGGTTGCTTTCATTTTTTTCTACCCAATCTGTATTGGTTTTATTTATTTTCATGCCTTATTGCATTAGCAGGAATTGGAGTAAAATATGGAAAAGGAGTCATGAAAGGGGACATCCTTGCTTTTACCTGAACTTAGTGGAAAAGCTTCATGGTTTTGACCATTAATCATGATGTCAGATAAAAGTTTCCTGTAAATCTTTGTTATCAACTTGAGAAAGCTCCAGTCTATTTCTTTAACTGAGAGTTTTTATGAAGAATGGGTGTTAGATTTTTTCAAAGGTCTTCTGAATCTATTGATATGCTAATGATTGTCTTTAAGGTGTTGATATGATGGATATAATTATTTGATTCTAGAATGTGGAACCAGCCTTTCATACCTGGGATTATTTCCTCTCATTCATGATATAAAATTCTCTCAAAATATTGTTGGATTCGATTTGGTAATATTTTGTTGAGGATTTTTGCATTGATGTTCCTGAGAGATATTGGTCAGTTTTCTTTACTATTCATATGTTCTTCTAAGTTTGGATGTTGTGGATTTAGTGTCAGACATTCATTTGGGGAGATTCTCAGTCATTTTTAAAAAATATTTTCTGTTCTTTATTATCTTTATTCTCCTCCTGCTATACCCATTATGTATAGGTCACAGCATTTTTCATTGTTCCACAATTATTGATTACTCTGTTCTGTTGATTCCTTTCCCGCCCATTTTCTCTTTTCTTTTGAGATTTAAAGGTTTCTCCTGATATGTCTTCAAGCTCACAGATATTTCTCCTCAGCCAGCTCTTTGACTGCTAAAACAAAATACGAGAGACTTGGTATTTTATAAACAACAGAATATTTTTGTTTTCTCATAATTGCTGAGGCTGAAAAGTTCAAGAACAAGTAACCAGGGGCTTCCCTTTAGGTGCAGTGGTTAAGAATCTGCCTACCAATAAAGGGGACAAGGGTTCAAGCCCTGGTCCAGGAAGATCCCACATACCATGGAACAACTAAGCCCGTGCACCACAAATACCGAGCCTGTGCTCTAGAGTCCACAGGCCACAACTACTGAGCCCGTGAGCCACAACCACTGAAACCCACACGCCTAGAGCCGGTGCTCCGCAACAAGAGAAGCCACTCAATGAGAAGCCCGCACACCGCACCAAAGACCCAACACAGCCAAAAAATTAATTAATTAATTATCTAATTATTTTTTTTAAAAAAAGAACAAGTTGCCAGCTGACTTAGTGTCTGGCGAGGGACCAATTTCTGGTTCATAATGTGGGTCTTCTCGCTCGGCAATGAAATCATGGAATGGGCATAAGATCTTCTGTGCGCTACATTTATTAGGTCACTAATCCCATGTTTGAGGTCTCTGGCTTCATAACCTAATCACCTCCCAAAAGCCCCACCTCCTAATACCATCAACATGGGAGCTGGGTTTCAAAATTTTAAAATTAGAGGTACAAAATATTCACACCATAACAGGGACCACAGAGTTAACTGATTTTTCCTTTCATGTTAAAGGTTTGCACATTTATATTTATTATATAATCCCAAAACCCTTGTTTTTTTTTATAAGATTCTTTTTCCGTATACGCCAGTACAGACCACTGAGTAGAGTTCCCTGTGCTATAAAGCAGGTCTTTATCTATTTTATACATAGTAGTGCGTATAAGTCAGTCCCAATCTCCCAATTTATCCCTTCCCCACTTATTCCCTGGTAACCAAAAGTTTGTTTTCTATATCCATGATTCTATTTCTGTTGTGTAAATAAATTCATTTGTACTTTTTTTTTCTTTTATAGATTCCTCATATAAGCAATATCATATGATATCTGTCTTTCTGTGTCTGACTTGCTTCACTCAGTATAACAATCTCTAGGTCCATCCATGTTGCTACAAAACCCTTAATTGTTAAGGAAAACTCTCAATTTTTCCCAGTATCATCAGCAATTCTTTCTGGCAGACACGTGATAACACTTTTTAAACAGGGATATTGAGACCAAGGCTCCTGACCTGCAAACAAACAAAACATCATTCATATAGTGAAAACTTTGCAAATCAAAGGATGAAAGCACTTGGTCTAAATCCCTTTGCACCCACTGCTGACAGAGGGCAGAGGAGTTTGACTCACTAATCTTTCTTACGTGCACTTCTTCCTAATAGGGTATTCCATCTAAAACTTATAAGAAGCGGGGATGTATCATGGAACACACCAATCGCTACTACAGATTCTGAAGCAGCGAAAAAAAAAAAAAAACATGATAAATCCATCCAAAGGGTTCTGTCCACATTGTTACAATAGTTTCCTTCACACTGTGAACCCTTTTCAAACCCTATCACTTGAACCTATTTTTATTTTTTTCAACAAAAATAATGTTAATCTGCAGTCAGACACTCCAGTAATATTACACTATCCCTTGTGCAAGTATGTAGGGATTTGAGGAGCTATGGGAGGCTACCATGAGAGGTTGCCTAGAGTAATTAGGACATTTCATTTAATGTTGGTTCTTCTCCCTAAGATGTCTGCTATCCTCTTCTTTTTGTAGCTACTAGCATTGAGAAAGTGACCAAGATAAGGCCCTTCTCTTTTACTGCCCATGAATGGAACTGTGATTAACCCCACAGAACTTGGTGCTTCCAGAATCCCCTGAACCTACTGACCTTCCATGCATGGCACAACATAGATAAGGATGGTGACGTGTATCCTTGTATAGAGCATGTTATAAAATGTTTGACTCTTCCCTTCCTCATAATTCCAAAGAGTAGGTTTCTTTGGATTTCTGCTTAATGCTGCTGGAGTTGGTACATAAGTTGAGGGAGGTATCAGGTCACACCAAAAGAGAGGGTAACTGCACAGAAAATACAAGCAGGTACATTTCTGTGTAGTTTCAAGCAGCTTATTTGCTATATCAACCATGGTGACATGTTGACCCTTCCTCTTTCTACTAGTAGTACAACAAATATAAAGGATATTTAGGCTGCTTGTTTTATCCCCACCTCTCACAATTGATCTGCATTAACATATAGGACAATGAAGGGCCCTTTGTACCATCTTAAACAATATTTGAGAACTAGAAAATGTCCAGATTTTTCTGGGTTTTATTTTCATATTCCTCAATCAGGCCTATGAAGGAATCTTACCTATTGTGTTTATTAATGAAGTCATATCTCTGACGGCATCCCATCATCAACAAAACTGGAAAGAAATTTGAAGGGTCTTCGATTTTACCATATTTGAAATAACAATATTTTAGCCTGACACGTTTTTGGATTTTAGAAAAAAAATATTTTAAATGAGACAAAAAATCATTTTTATGACACAAAAAGACAGCAATAGTTTTATATTTTTATCTCTTCCACTTACACACAAGTGTCTCATGGGGTTATGTAAAGCTCTCCTGTTGGGTGCTGTGCATGGTGCAAGTATGGATTAAAACTTAGGAATCTTAAGCTTCAGTCACCTGAAACATTTAAATTAGGATGCAAGCAATCCTGTCCAACATTTGAAAAGAGCAAGACACTCTCTTTATTTTATTTGTTAGGTAATTAATCTGTCTTTTCCCCAAGGAGAGAAACAAGTGGCATCTTCCATCAATGTGTTGCACAAATATCTTTGAACAGAGAGTGCAAGCAGAGGCTGATACAGGATGTGAAAAAAAAAATGAGAGACCCTTGTGGCATTTTCTCCTAACTTATTGCAATCTCCCATTTAAAATGTGGCAATAATCAATCTTCTGAGGAAAAAGGCCCAAGGAAGGTTTTTGCTTCTGTGGAATAAGGGGATTGCTAAAGATTTCAGGAGGCAAGACGAATTAGTGAGAATGACCATGAGAAATCAGAGAAAAGTCAGATCCATGGATGAAGTGATGTTTACCACTGTGAATCAATGAGAAGTAGGAGCAAATGAAAAGAAAGCTGATACAACATTTTCTGAATAAATGTAACCTTTCAGCTGTCATAGAAAAATTAATACTCACTATGATACAACATATTTAGTTTAGAAAGTTAACTTAAATTTAAAGCTTAATAATTACATTTATAGAAGAAATGAAAACATATTTGTGGTTTAGAATAAATAATGTGTTCTGCTACAGGTAAGAAGACTACATAAATAAATAGAAATAAGACTAAATAAATAAAGAGGAAAATAACAAATTAGATGTTATTAACATTAAAAACTGACACTCATCTAAAGAAAGAGAAGGAGAGACAGAAAGAGAGAAGAACTCATCTCAAGCATGTATTAAAAACTCCTAAATAAGAAGTCTTCAGATGTTAAAAAAAAGGAAGTCTTCAATAAGAAGATAATGGAATAGCAAAATGGGGAAAATATACCAAAAGATATTTCAAAAAAGAGAGTACAGAATGTTAAGTAAACATATCAAAAGATGCTTGGCTTCTTAGTAGTCAATTAAATGCAAAAGCGTGATACCAGGAATTATCACTGACAAACCAGAAAGTTCAAATGAAAATGACAGGTATTATCAAGTTTGACAAGAATGTGTATAATCCTTGAATCTCATTCACTGCTGCTGAAGTTGAAAAATCATACAAATGTTTTGAAAATATTTAGAAATATCTAAAAAGATAAACACAAGAAAGCTATGACTCGAAAATTTTACTACTACGTGTATACTGAACAATAATTTATACACACACCACCAAATCTCAAGTTCTAGAATTTATATACCAGTGCTGTTCTCAATAGACACAAACTGAAAATCACTCATATTGTAATACACATTGGAATAAATTAATTAATAGTTAAATATTTACATTATGGAATCCTATGCAACAGTGGCAATGCATGATCACAACAACATGCAACCATATAGGCATATTCACAATCAACATAAAATAAAAAGCCCAATCCAAAAGTGATATTACTGTGCCATAACATTTATATAAAATACAAAATACAGGTAAAGTTATCTTTTTGTTAGATACCAGAACAATATTAAACCTTAAGGGGAGTCACTAGAATGGGACCAGGGGGCCTCTGAGTATCGGGCAATTTTCTGTGTCTTTATCTAGAAGCTATGTTTAGAGTGTATTCAGATGCTGAATTTTCTGAAATGTGTCATTTCCTTACAAACCATGCATGTTTTTCGTTGTTTTTTATACATAACAAAAACTAAAAAAGATAGACCAGGGAAGGTAATTGTATTAGCACTTTAATATCCATGCTTTTCAAGGTGGAAGTGAAAAGTATTAAATACTTGACATTGTGATTACTTCTTAAAAGTAAGGTGAAAATTTGAGGTTAATAAATAAGACATACTTCTTCATATATAATCCTCAAAGAGGAGGGGTAGAAAGGAGTATTATTTTTTTTCTTTAATACAGAATCGTTAAGATAGAAAATAATGAAAACAGACTAGTTTTAAAAAAGAGCACACTGGACTTCCCTGGTGGCACAGTGGGTAAGAATTTGCCTGCCAATGCAGGGAAGAGGGTTTCCATCCCTGGTCTGGGAAGATCCCACATGCCGCAGAGCAACTAAGCCCGTGTGCCACAAGTACTGAGCCTGTGCTCTAGAGCCTGCAAGCAACAACTATTGAGCCTGCACGACACAACTACTGAAGCCCATGCACCTAGAGCCCATACTCCACAACAAGAGAAACCACCGCAAGGAGAAGCCCGTGCACCACAACGATGAGTGACCCCTGCTTCTCTAGTAACAACTGGAGAAACCCTGTGCAGCAACGAAGACCCAACACAACCAAAAATTTAAAAAATTAAATCTTTTGACTTCTGAGATGACTCACTCACGTGGCTGTAGGTAAGAGGCCTCAGTTCCTTGCCACATGGATCTCTCCTTAGGGCTGCTTGAGTGTCCTCATGACATGGCAGCTGGCTTACCCCAGGATGAGTGATCTAGCAGAAACCAAAGCAGAAGCTGCAATGTCTTTTATAACTTTGGAAGCTGCACTTTGTCATTTCTGCAATTTCTTATTAGTTAAACAGTCAACCCTTTTCAAGTGCGAGGAGCCACACTGGTACATGGAGACTGGGAGATAATTAGGGGATAATTAGGTCCATCTTGGAGGCTGGCTACCAAAGTGGCTGACTAGCCAAAGTCTGAATTTTGTTTTCTTCACTTCTGGAGAGAAAATGGTCAGTGAAGCTCAGTGGTGGTCTTTGAGATGTACCAAAGCTACCTCTTGCTCTCACCCCCAGCTGTGTGGCTGACAGGGTCTTGGTGCTCCAGCCGGGTGTCAAGCCTGTTCCTCTGAGGTGGGAGAGCCGAGTTCAGGACATTGGTCTACCAGAGACCTCTGGCACCTTGTAATATCAAATGGTGAAAGCTCTTCCAGAGATATCCGTCTCAATGCTAAGACCCAGCTCCACTCAGAGACCAGCAAGATCCAGTGCTGGACATCCCATGCCAAACAACTAGCAAGACAGGAATGCAGGCCCACCCATTAGCAGAGAGGCTGCCGAAAATCACAATAAGGTCACAGACACCCCAAAACACACCACCAGATGCGGATCTGTCCACCAGAAAGACAAGATCCAGACACACCCACCAGAACACAGGCACCAGTCCCCTCCATCAGAAAGCCTACACAACCCACTGAACCAACCTTAGCCACTGGGGGCAGACACCAAATACAACGGGAACTACGAATCTGCAGCCTCTGAAAAGGAGACCCCAAACACAGTCCCCAAAGCCAAATGAGAAGACACAGAAACACACAGCAGATGAAGGAGCAAGGTAAAAACCCACCAGACCAAACGTGGAGGAAATAGGCAGTCTACCTGAAAATGAATTCAGAGTAATGATAGTAAAGATGACCCCAAATCTTGGTACTGGAATGGAGAATAGACAAGAAACGTTTAACAAGGACCTAGAAGAACTAAAGAGCAAACAAACAATGATGAACAACACAATAAATGGAATTAAAAATTCTCTAGAAGGAAACAATAGCAGAATAACTGAGGCAGAAGAATGGATAAATGACCTGGAAGATAAAATAGTGGAAATAACTACTGCAAAGCAAAATAAAGAAAAAAGAATGAAAAGAATTGAGGACAATCTGAGACATCTCTGGGAAAACATTAAACGCACCAACATTCGAATATAGTTTTCCCAGAAGTAGAAGAGAAAAAGAAAGACACTGAGAAAATATTTAAAGAGATTATAGTTGAAAACTTCCCTAATATGGGAAAGGAAATCGTTAATCAAGTCCAGGAAGCGCAGGGAGTCCCATACAAGATAAACCCAAGGAGAAACATGCCAAAACATATATTAATCAAACTATCAAAAATTAAATACAAAGAAAAAATATTAAAAGCAGCAAGGGAAAAACAACAAATAACATACAAGGGAATCCTCGTAAGCTTAACAGCTGAACTTTCAGCAGAAACTCTGCAAGCCAGAAGGGACTGGCAGGACATATTTAAAGTAATGAAAGGGGAAAAGCTACAACCAAGATTACTCGACCCACCAAGGATCTCGTTCAGATTCGACAGAGAAATTAAAACCTTTACAGACAAGCAGAAGCTAAGAGAATTCAGCACCACCAAACCCGCTTTACAACAAATGCTAAAGGAACTTCTCTAGGCAGGAAACACAAGAGAAGGAAAAGACCTACAATAAGAAACCCAAAACAATTAAGAAAATGGTAATAAGAACATACATATCAATAATTACCTTAAATGTAAATGGATTAAATGCTCCAACCAAAAGACATAGACTGGCTGAATGGATCCGAAAACACGACCGGTATGTATGTGGTCTACAAGAGACCCACCTCAGACATAGGGACACATACAGATGGAAAGTGAGGGGATGGAATAAGATATTCCATGCAAATGGAAATCAAAAGAAAGCTAGAGTAGCAATTCTCATATCAGACAAAAAAGACTTTAAAATAAAGACTATTACAGGAGACAAAGAAGGACACTACATAATGATCAAGGGATCAATCCAAGAAGAAGATATAACAATTGTATAATTTTATGCACCCAACATAGGAGCACCTCAAAACATAAAGCAAATGCTAACAGCCATAAAAGGGGAAATCGACAGTAACACAATCATAGTAGGGGACTTTAGCACCCCTCTTTCACCAATGAACAGATCATCCGCAATGAAAATAAATAAGGAAACACAAGCTTTAAATGATACATTAAACAAGATGGACTTAATTGATATTTATGGGACATTCCATCCAAAAACAACAGAATACACTTTTTCTCAAGTGCTCCTGGAACATTCTCCAGGATATAGATCATATCTTGGGTCACAAATCAAGCCTTGGTAAATATAAGAAAATTGAAATCGTATCAAGTATCTTTTCCGACCACAATGCTATCAGACTAGATATCAATTACAGGAAAAAAATCTGTAAAACATAAAAACACATGGACGCTCAACAATACACTACTTAATAACCAAGACATCACTGAAGAAATCAAAGAGGAAATAAAAAAATACCTAGAAACAAATGACAATGAAAACATGAAGACCCAAAACCTATGGGATGCAGCAAGAGCAGTTCTAAGAGAGAAGTTTATAGCAATACAATCCTACCTCAAGAAACGAGAAATATCTCAAATAAACAAGTTAACCTTACACCTAAAGCAATTAGAGAAAGAAAGAAAAAAAAAAAAAACAAAGTCAGCAGAGGAAAGACATCATAAAGATCAGACCAGAAATAAATGAAAAAGAAATGAAGGAAACAACAGCAAAGATCAAAAAAACTAAAAGCTGGTTCCTTGAGAGGATAAACAAAATTGAGAAACCATTAGCCAGACTCATCAAGAAGAAAAGGGAGACGACTCAAATCAATAGAATTACAAATGAAAAAGGAGAAGTAACAACTGACACTGCAGACATACAAAGGATCATGAGAGATTACTGCAAGCAACTATATGCCAATAAAATGGACAACCTGGAAGAACTGGACAAATTCTTAGAAAAGCACAACCTTCCAAGACTGAACCAGGAAGAAATAGAAACTACAAACAAACCAATCCCAAGCACTGAACTTGAGACTGTGATTAAAAATCTTCCAACAAACAAAAGCCCAGGACCAGATGGCTTCACAGGCAAATTCTATCAAACATTTAGAGAAGAGTTAACACCTATCCTTCTCAAACTCTTCCAAAATATAGCAGAGGGAGGAACTCTCCCAAACTTATTCTATGAGACCACCATCTCCCTGACACCAAAACCAGACAAAGATGCCACAAAGAAAGAAAACGACAGGTCAATATCACTGATGAACATAGCTGCAAAAATCCACTGCACAATACTAGCAAACAGAATCCAACAGCGCCTTAAAAGGATCATACACCATGATCAAGTGGGGTTTATCCCAGGGATGCAAGGATTCTTCAATACATGCAAATCAATGTGATACACCATATTAAAAAACTGAAGGATAAAAACAATATGGTCATCTCAATAGATGCAGAAAATGCTTTCGACAATATTAAACACCCATTTATCATAAAAACCCTCCAGAAAGTAGGCATAGAGGGAACTTTCCTCAAAATAATAAAGGCCATATATGACAAACCCACAGCCAGCATCGTTCTCAATGGTGAAAAAGTGAAACCATTTCCACCAAGATCAGGAACAAGACAAGGTTGCCCACTCTCACCACTATTATTTCACACACTTTTGGAATTTTTAGCTACAGCAATCAGAGAAGAAAAAGAAATAAAAGGAATCCAAATCGGAAAAGAAGAAGTTAAGCTCTCACTGTTTGTAGATGACATGATACTATACATAGAGAATCCTAAAGATGCTACCAGAAACCTATTAGAGTTAATCAATGAACTGGTAAGGTTGCAGGATACAAAATTAATGTACAGATATCTCTTTCATTCCTATACACTAAAGATGAAACTTCTGAAAGAGAAATTAGGGAAACACTCCCATTTACCACTGCAACACAAAGAATAAAATACCTAGGAATAAACTTACCTAAGGAGACAAAAGACGTTTACTCAACAAACTATAAGACACTGATGAAAGAAGTCAAAGACGACACAAACAGATACGGAGATATACCATGTTCTTGGATTGGAAGAATCAACATTGTGAAAATGACTCTACTACCCAAAGCAATCTACAGATTCAATGCAATCCCTATCAAACTACCAATGGAATTTTTCAGAGAACTAGAACAAAAAAATTTCACAATTTGTATGGAAACACAAAAGACCCCGAACAGCCAAAGCAATCTTGAGAAGAAAAACAGAGCTGGAGGAATCAGGCTCCCTGACTTCAGACAATACTACAAAGCTACAGTAGTCAAGACAGTATGGTACTGGCACAAAAACAGAAATATAGAGCAATGGAACAGAAGAGAAAGCCCAGACATAAACCCATACACATATGGTCACCTTAATTTTGATAAAGGAGGCAAGAATATACAATGGAGAAATCACAGCCTCTTCAATAAGTGGTGCTGGGAAAACTGGACAGCTACCAGTAAAAGAATGATATTAGAAGACTCCCTAACACCATACACAAAAATAAATTCAAAATGGATTAAAGACCTAAATGTAAGGCCAGACACTATCAAACTCTTAGAGGAAAACATAGGCAGAACACTCTATGACATCAATCACAGCAAGATCCTTTTTGACCCACCTCCTAGAAAACGGAAATTAAAAAGAAACATAAACAAATGAGACCTAAGGAGACTTAAAAGCTTTTGCACAGCAAAGGAAAACGTAAACAAGACGAAAAGGCCACCCTCAGAATGGGAGAAAATATTTGCCAACGAAGCAGCTGACAAAGGATTAATCTCCAAACTTTACAAGCAGCCCATGCAACTCAATATCAAAAAAAAAAAAACACAAACAACCCAATCCATAAATGGGCAGAAGACCTAAATAGACATTTCTCCAAAGAAGATATACAGATTGCCAACAAACACATGAAAGAATGCTCAACATCACTGATCATTAGAGAAATGCAAGTCGAAATTACAATGAGGTATCACCACACACAGGTAAGAATGGCCATCATCAAAAAAATCTATAAACAATAAATGCTGCAGAGGTGTGGAAAAAAGGGAACCCTCTTGCACCGTTGGTGGGAGTGTAAATTGATACAGCCACTATCGAGAACGGTATCGAGGTTCCTTAAAAAACTAAAAATAGAACTACCATATGACACAGCAATCCCACTACTGGGCATATACCTGGAGAAAACCATAATTCAAAAAGAGTCATGTGCCACAATGTTCATTGCAGCTCCATTTGCAATAGCCAGGACATGGAAGCAACCTAAGTGTCCATCAACTGATGAATGGGTAAAAAAGATGTTGCACATCTTCAATATAAAATGGAATATTACTCAGCCATAAAAAGAAATGAAATTGAGTTATTTGTAGTGAGATGGATGGACCTAGAGTCTGTCATACAGAGTGAAGTAAGTCAGAAAGAGAAAAACAAATACTGTATGCTAACACATATATGTGGAATCTAAAAAGAAAAGGAAAAGAAACGGTTGGGAAGAACCTAGGGACAGGACAGGAATAAAGACGCAGACATAGAGAATGGACTTGAGGACATGGGGAGCGGGAAGGGTAAGCTGGGACGAAGTGAGAGAGTGGCATGGACTTATATATACTACCAAATGTAAAATAGCTAGCTAGTAGGAAACAGCTGCATAGAAGAGGGAGATCAGCTCAGTGCTTTATGACCACTTAGAGGGGTGGGATAGGGAGGGCGGGAGGGAGACGCAACAGGGAGGAGATATGGGGATATATGGATATGTATAGCTGATTCAATTTGTTCTAAAGCAGAGACTAACACACCATTGTAAAGCAATTATAGTCCAATAAAGATGTTAAAATTAAATAAATAAATAAATGAATAATTTATGGCCCCCCTTCCAAATTAAATCTTTTTTAAAAATAAATAAATAAAAAAGAGCATTCCATGACATGGAACGCTAAACTTAAGTATTTTCAGTACTATAGTAAATGTAAATGGATTAATATCTCCTATTAAAGTGTAATTTTTTATATTATGTGCAACTAAATTTTTTTCACAATATACAGGTAAAATAAAAGAATTACATTAGAAAGGAGAAAACATTCCATGTATTTAAAAACAATAAAACAATAAGCATATAGTATGCATCTTAGATATAAGTAGTCTTTAAGTTCAGAACAATTTGTCATTATTGTAATTAGTATTATTATACCAATTTCTTTAAAACATTTCAATACTTGTTGTATTTGAAAAAATATTTTAATATTTTTTCTTCTCTCTTTTGTGGTCTAATACATGGTAAGTATTTAGCTGCTAACATAACTTAAAAATATATTTTGCTTTTTTACAGCCGAACAAAACTGAATCAAGAAGAAATAGATAACTTGAACATACTGATCACTAAAAGCAAAATAGAGGGCTTCCCTGGTGGCGCGGTGGTTGAGAATCTGCCTGCCAATGCAGGGGACACGGGTTCGAGCCCTGGTCTAGGAAGATCCCACATGCCGCGGAGCAACTGGGACCGTGAGCCACAACTACTGAGCTTGAGCGTCTGGAGCCCGTGCTCCACAACAAGAGAGGTCACGATAGTGAGAGGCCCACGCACCGTGATGAAGAGTGGCCCCCGCTCGCTGCAACTAGAGAAAGCCCTCGCACAGAAACGAAGACCCAACACAGCCAAAATAAATAAATAAATAAATAGAATTTTAAAAAAAATAGAATCTGTAATTTAAAAAAACTCCCTAGCAACAGAAGTCCAGGATCAGATGGTTTCACAGGCAAATTCTACCAAATATAAAAAGCAGAACTTACACTGATTCTTCTCAAACTCTTCGAAAAGATTGAAGAGTAAGGAATACTTCCAAAGACATTCTATGAAGTCACTATCACGCTGATATCAAAAACAGATGGGGAGGGGGGACTTCCCTGGTGGCACAGTGGTTAAGAATCTGTCTGCCACTGCAGGGGACATAGGTTCGAGACCTGGTCTGGAAAGATCCCACATGCCATGGAGCAACTAAGCCTGTGTGCCACAACTACTGAGCCTGCACTCTACAGCCCACGAGCCACAACTACTGAGCCTGATAGCCACAACTGCTGAAGGCCACGCAACTAGAGCCCATGATCTGCAACAAAAGAAGCCACCACAATGAACAGCCTGCACACCACAACGAAGAGTAGCTCCCGCTCACCGCAACTAGAGAGAGCCCAAGCACAGCAACGAATGTCCAATGCATCCAAAAATAAATAAAGAAAGAAATTTACTTAAAAAAAAACCAAATAAAACAGATGGGGACTTTTCTCGTGGTCCAGCAGTTAAGATTTCGCCTTCCAGTGCAGGGGGTGCGGGTTCGATCCCTGGTTTTGGAGCTAAGATCCCACATGCCTCACAAACAAGAAACCAAAACATAAAACAGAAGCAATATTGGAACAAATTCAATAAAGACTTTTAAAAAAACCACAGAGAAAGACACTACCGAAAAAGAAAACTGCAGGCCAATATCACTGATAAATATAGATTCAAAAATTCTCAACTGAATATTAGAAAACCGAATCCGACAACACATAAGAGGATCATACACCATGACCAAATTTGATTCACCCCAGTTTCACAAAGCTGTTTCAACATATGCAAATCAATCAACATGATACACCCCATCGACAAAGGAAAAACAAGAAACAAACGATCATCTCAATAGATGGCGAAAAAGCATTTGAAAAGCTTCAACATCCATTCATGGTAAAAACACTTACCGACGTGGGTACAGAGGAAACATATCTCAACATAATAAAAGCTATTTATGACAAACTCACAGCCAATATAATACTCAACGTTCATAAGCTGAAAGCCTTCCCGCTAAAATCTGGAACAAGACAAGGATACCCACTCTCACGTCTTCTCTTCAACATAGTATTGGAAGTCCTAGCCACAACAATCAGACAAGAAAAAGAAATAAAATCTAACCAAATTGGAAGGGAAGAGGTAAAGTTGCCATTATATGCAGATGACATGATAATATATATAAAGGAAACCCTAAAAATTCCACACAAACACTACTAGAACTGATAAACAAATTCAGCAAAGTAGCAGGATACAAGATTAACATATATAAATTGGTTGCATTTCCTGGTTTTTCTTTCTTTTTTTTCTAAATTTATTTTGGCTGCATTGGGTCTTCATTGCTGTGCACGGGCTTTCTCTAGTTGTGGCCAGTGGGGACTAGACTTTCTTGTGGTGCGCAGGCTTCTCATTGCAGTGGCTTCTCTTGTTGTGGAGCACGGGCTCTAGGCATGCAGGCTTAAGTAGTTGTGGCATATGGGCTCAGTATTTGTGGCTCACTGGCTCTAGAGTGCAGGCTAAGTAGTTGTGGCACACAGGTTTAGTTGCTCCACGGCATGTGAGATCTTCCTGCATCAGGGCTCAAACCCGTGTCCCCTCTATTGGCAGGCGGATTCTCAACCACGGAGCCACCAGGGAAGTCCCTGGTTGCATTTCTTTACACTAACAATGAAATATCAGAAAGGAAATGTAAACAAGCAATCCTTTTTTTAATGGCATCAAAAAAATAAAATGCTTAGGATTAAACCTCACCAAGGAGGTGAAAGACTTATATACTGAGAACTACAAAACATTAGTAAAGGAAGCTGAAGATGATTCAAAGAAATGGAAAGACATCCCATGCTCTTGGATGGGAGGAATTCATACTGTTAAAATGGCTATACTACCCAAAGCAATCTACAGATTTAATGGGATCCCTATCAAATTACCCATGACATTTTCCCCAGAACTAGAACAAATAATCCTAAAATGTATCTGGAACCATAAAAAAGTCAGAAATGTGAACACAATCCCCAGGAAAAAGAACAAAGCAGGAGGCATAACCCTCCTAAACTTCAGAAAATACTACAAAGTTACAGTAATCAAAGCCGCATTGTATTGGCACAGAAAGAGATACATGGATCAATGGAATAGAATAGAGAGCTACGAAATAAACCCACACACCTATGGTCAATTAACCTTTGACAAAGGAGGCAAGAATATACAATGGGGAAAAGACAGTCTCTTCAGCAAGTGGTGTTTTGAAAGTTGGAGAGCCGTATGCAAATCAGTGAAGTCAGAACATACCCTCACACCATACACAAAAATAAACTCAAAACGGCTTATATGCTTAAATATAAGATAGGACACCTTATAACTCCTAGAAGAGAACATAAGCAAAACATTCTCTGACATAAGTCATACCAAAATTTTCCTAGGTAGTTCTCCCTAGGCAGTACAAATACAGTAAGTCACCTACATACGAACCTTCAAGTTGCAAACTTTCAAAGATGCAAACGTCCGTTCGCGTGTCCAATCATGTAAGTTAGTTCACGTGTCTGACATACATTGTCACGTGCGTGCTTCCTCTATATGTGGTTGTGCTTTTGTGTACTTTACAGTACTGTATAGAGTACAGTAGTACAGTACCTTTATTTCAAGCCCAAGATGTCTGGAAGCAAGCGTAAAAGCAGACGTGATGTAGCTGGTACTGTTAAGAAGCGCCAAGCGATAATGACGGAAACAAAAGTGAAAGTAATTGAGAGAGTGGAGCGAGGCAAAAAGATGTTAGACATCGCTCATTCTTATAATATGAATCATTCAATCATTGGCACGAATCTAAAGAACAAGGACAAGATCATGGAACATGTGAAGTCTGCTGTGCCGACGATGTTGACACAATATCCAAGAAGCATGGAAAAGTGATGGAGGAGATGGAGAAACTTCTCAGTGTGCGGATGCAGGATCAACATCAGCGCTGAGTCCTGCTCAACTTAACGCTGATTCAAGAGAAAGCTAAAAGCCTTTATGAAGACTTGAAGAAGAAACACGGCAAAGAATCAGAGGGCACATCTTTTAATGCCAGCCATGGCTGCTTTCATCGGTTCAAGGCTAGAGCCAGCCTTCACAATGTAAAAGTAAGTGGAGAGACAGCAAGTGCAGATAGGGTAGCTGTCCAGGAACTTCCAGAAACACTTTGAGAAATTATTGATGATGGTGTGTATTTACCCAACCAGGTTTTTAATGTGGATGAGACACAACTGTACTGGAAGAGGATGCCAGACCGAAGTTACGTCAGTAAGGAGGAAAAGTTGATGCCAGGCTGTAAAGCAGCAAAGGATAGGCTAACTGTTGTTTGGTGGCAATGCTTCCGGTGAATTGAAGCTGAAACCTCTCTTAGTTTATCATTCACAGAACCCAAGAACCCTTAAAAACATAGCCAAGGGCTCTCTTCCTGTTGTGTGGAAGCGTAACCCCAAATCCCGGATTACACAGGCCACGTTCCAGGACTGGTTTTGCCACCACTTTATCCCAGATGTAGAGAAATATTGCTTGGAGAAGGACGTTCCAGCAAAACATTCTTTTGCTGCTCGACTATGCTCTGGGCCACCCCCCATTCATGGATGACTTTCATCCCAACGTCAAAGTACTGCATCTGTCACCAAATACTACGTTGCTCATCCAACCTATGGACCAGGGCGTTATAGCGACTTTCAAGAAATATTATTTATGTCACACTTTTTGTCAGGCAGTAAAGGTAAGTGACAAATCAGGAACAACCTAGGGACAACTTTGGGAGGACTATAACATCTACAAGACCATAAAAAACATTGACTTTGCATGGTGTGAGGGTATGGCGGTCACGATGAATGGGGTTTGGAAGAACCTTTGCCCACAGTTTGTTCATGATTTTTGTGGATTTGAGAAGGTAGATCAGAAGTCCGAAGAGGTCTTCAGCAACGTAGTGACCCTCAGCGAGAAGCTGGAGCTAGATCTGCAAGAGGACGATTTCGCTGACCTCCTTGCTGTGCAACATGAGGAGCTTACTGATGGAATTGGAGGCCCAGAGAAAGGATGAAGAGGGACAGGAGGAAGAAAAAGTAACTGAAGAACTGAAGAGATTCACGACACAGAAAATGGCAAGGGAATCTTCGTTATTTGAGGAAGCACTGTTAGTTTTTGAGGCACAGGACCCGAACCTAGAATGGGACCCAAAGGTGGCAGCAGCCATTCAGATTGCAATCCAGTGTTACCTTGTCATCTATGATGAGAAAAAAAGAGCTACTACCCAGACATCAATGGATCATTCTTTCAAGAGGTTAGATAGAATTAAATCCAGCAAGGAACCAGAACCTTTGCCAACAACGTCAGGTATGAGAGAAATTGCAGCTTGCCCTCTGTCTCCTACTGCTGATAATCCTTCACCCCTACCATCTCCCACCTCCCCTCCCTCCTCCAATCAGTAACTCTGCTTGCCTGTTCCCTCGATGCCAGCCCGAGTATCCCAGCTGTTGTACTGTATTACTGTACTTTTCAAGTTACTGTACTGTAAGATTAAAAATGCTTTCTTTGTTTTTGTGCTTGTTTTTTATGTATTGTTTGCGTGAAAAGTATTATAAACCTATTACGGTACAATACCTTATAGCCGACTGTGTAAGTTGGGTACCTAGGCGAACTTTGTTGGACTTACAAACAAATTGAACTTACAAACGCACTCTTGGAACAGAACTTGTTCATATGTAGGGGACTTACTGTAAAAGCAAAAAAGAAACAGGAACTAATCAAACTTATAAGCTTTTGCACAGCAAAGGAAACCATAATCAAAATGAAAATACAACCTATGGACTGGGAGAAAATATTAGCAAATGATGAGACTGACAAGGGCTTAATTTCCAAACTATACAAACAGCTCATACAACTCAATAACAAAATAACAAATAACTCAATGGAAAAATGGGTAGAAGACTTAAATAAACATTTCTCTAAAGAAGACATACAGAGAGTCAATAGGCACATGAAAAGATGCTCATCATCACTAATTATTAGATAAATGCAAATCCAAATTACAATGAGGTATCACTTCAAACTGATTAGAATGGCCATCATTAAAAAAAAAAAATCTACAATTAACAAATGCTGGAGCGGGTACGGAGAAAAGGGAACCCTTCTACACTGTCGGTGGCCATGTAAGTTGGTGCAGCCACTATGGAAAACAGTATGGAGGTTCCTCAAAAAAACTATAGGGTTGCCATATGATCTAGCAATCCCACTTGTGGGCATATATCTAGACAAAACTATAATTCAAAAAGATACATGAAACCCTATGTTCATAGCAGCACTATTTATAACAGCCAAGACATGGAAACAACCTAAATGTTCATTGAAAAATGAGTGTATAAAGAAGGTGTGGTATACGTATACAAAAGATATTACTCAGACATAAAAAAGAATGAAATAATACCATTTGCAGCAACATGGATGGACCTAGAGATAATGATACTAAGTGAAGTAAGTCAGAGAGAGAAAGACAAATACCATATAATATCACTTATATGTGGAATCGAAAACAGGACACAAATGAGCATGTCAGCGAAACAGAAACAAACACACAGATATAGAAAAGAGAGTTGTGGTTGCCAAGGAGAGAGTGAAGGAAAGATTGGGAGTTTTGGAATAGCAGAAGCAAACTTTTCTACATAGGATAGACAACCCACCAAGACCTACTGTATAGCACAGGAAACTATATTCAATATCCTGTGATAAACCATAATGGAAAAGAATATATATAGATATATAGATATAGATATATAGATATAGATAGATATATAGATAGATAGATATAAAACTGAATCACTTTGCTGAACAGCAGAAATTAATACAACAATGTATAAAGGCTGCAGAGGGTGTTGAGAAAAGGGAACCCTCCTGAACTGTTGGTGGGAATGTAAACTGATACAGCCACTATGGAGAACAGTATGGAGATCCCTTAAAAGCTAAAAAAAAGAACTACCATATGACCCAGCAATCCCACTACTGGGCATATACCCGGAGAAAACCATAATTCAAAAAGATACATGTACCCCAATGTTCACTGTAGCACTATTTACAATAGCCAGGACATAGAAGCAACCTAAATGTCCATCGACAGATGAATATATAAAGAAGATGTGGCACATCTATACAATGGAGTATTACTCAGCCATAAAATGGAACAAAATTGAGTTATTTGCAGTGAGGTGGTTGGACCTAGAGTCTGTCATACAGAGTGAAGTAAGTCAGAAAGAGAAAAACAAATACCGTACGCTAACACATATATACGGAATCTAGAAAAATGGTACTGACGAACCTAGTGACAGGGCAGGAATAAAGACACAGATGTAGAGAACGGACTTAAGGACACAGGGGGCAAGGGGAGACAGGGACATAGTGAGAGAGTAGCACTGACATATATACACTACCAAATGTAAAATAGCTAGTGGTAAGCTGCCGCATAGCACAGGGAGATCAGCTCGGTGCTTTATGTCCCCCAGAGGGGTGGGATAGGGAGTGTGGGAGGGAGGCTCAAGGGGGGGGGGATATGGGGAATATATGTATACATATAGCTGATTCACTTTGTTGTAAAGCAGAAACTAATACAGTGTTATAAAGTAAGTATACTCCAATAAACATGTATTTAAAAAACCCACAACATTGTAAATCAACTACACTTGAAAATATTTCTTAAGTGCAAACAATTTTCTGAATGAAAGTTTTACTGTGTGTGTGTGTACCACAGGTTCAATATATATGAATTATGTCAAATTGATTACATTGCTTTTCAAAATAAAGAATTTTTGATATTTTACATCAGCCTCATGTTATAAATGCAGAAAAACTATATTATTTTTTTCTGAAGTTCAGAAATAGCCATTTTGCTCATTCGGTATGCTATAAACCATTAACTCTTAAAAAGGGATTCGTGACCTCTTCCTTCCAAAGAAATATTTCTCCACTCACACAAGTTTAATAGAATGTTCCACCATGAACTGACTTCCCACCTTAGAGGCACGAGATTTGCATCCTGAAATCTCTTTCTTGCAAAAATGTCCAATTATCATCCTAGCATTACAGAAAAGAAATGCTTTTTTCCAGATCTCAAATTCCATACAACTTTAGTCAAGACATCATGTATGTTTTTTTTCACACACACACACAGACTGTATTTTATTTTTACAAGAGATAAATCAACTGACACCAAGCACTGTCAATGGATGACCACAACAAAAGCAACAATGATTGCAATTACCAAACACGAAACACACTCATACTATGTCATAATATTGACATTCAGTCCAGTAATCCTCCACTGTAACAGCTCCTTTACTTTGCAGTGAAAGACATCATGCATTTTTAAATAATCAGCACTCACCTGAGGTCTTTAAAAATCAACATAAACATAATTTTGTGTTCTCTTTCA
Organism: Balaenoptera physalus; assembly: GCF_965194825.1. NCBI lineage: Eukaryota > Metazoa > Chordata > Mammalia > Artiodactyla > Balaenopteridae > Balaenoptera > Balaenoptera physalus. The sequence continues at coordinate 29,564,999 of NC_138887.1, read as the reverse complement.
TTTACTCTGGTTCTAAGTGGTCATTTCTAAACGAAAGTATTTAAGTATGTTAACGTCACCTTATTTTTTTTTTTTTATTAACGTCATCTTATAACATCATATTGCAAATGACTACCGTGTCTCCATAGATGAAATATGAGGAACTCACAATTAGGCTCTCCAAAGTTTTCATCTCTGAATGTGTATGACCCTTCTGCTGAACTCCACACTGTTCATTATTCTCTGAGAATATTCTTTTTCTTGTATGGCCATCTCACATGCTCTTTCATTTCATGAAGTTTTTTCCTACAATGTTATGCCTAGTTTATTTCTGAGAATATGCATTATTTCAGAATGATATTTATAGACACAAAGACTTTTCTATAATTCCCTGAGAGTTTCAAGAACTCCTTCTTCTTTTTTTTTTTAATACCTAGATTCTGAAGCTCTCCACAAAGCATTACTAAACTTGCATTTACATAAGTATCTACACATTAATCACACATTAATGCATTCACAATTGTATTATGATTTATTGCTAATTTTGGAGCTGTCTTATTTACCACCCTCTTGGAAATCACTTTAATATTTGCACTTAGGACTTGAAAGAGAATGGATAAATAAAAACCGGAAGAATATGCAAATACAATTTATATATTTCTCATAAAATTAGGTGATGATCTAACCTTTATCCAGAAAAAAAGAAGAGCCCAGATACTCTGCAGGCATGATCCTCGAGAATGTGTGGTCTTCCAGCAGGAAAACATGCAGTAATCCATGTGGCAGAGTTTACCTGTGACCAGCTGGGGTTAGTGACCTATGCATTCCTTACATGCAACATATCAGGAGTGGAAAAAGGGAATTTGTCCGTTGTGGCAATAAGTATAATGAAGATTTGTAGCAGGTCATGCTCATATGTTCAACACAGGTACAATCAAAAGTTTGCTCAATTCTGGTAGATCTAAGTCTGTATCTGTTACCTTGTCTTTAACGAGGAAATGTCAGAACTGACTTACCAAAAAAAAAAGTGTTTTGTTTGTTTGTTTGTTTTAATTAGAGTCACGGTGAGTAAGGCAGAGTTCAGAACAGCTAATGTGACTTAGTGATTCTCTCATCAGGAAATACAGTTTCTACTTCCCTGTTTATTCTCCACATCCTGTAGTAAGTAAAGTTTCCACGAAAGATAAATCTACAGCGTGAAAAGAAAAGAAAACTTACATGTGCTGATAAGGTCATTTTGACAGGTTTTACCACGGATGTCAGTGTTTCTGGGGATGGACACAAGCCAGAGCTCCCTACTCTGACATTTTCACTGATGTCATTCCCCTTGATCCTCAATTTGAAAGTGGATAAAAATGTTTTCTATGCTTTCTTCTTTAAGAAATTAAATAAAGAATGCTTTCTAGACATGATCCTCTAATGATTTGCAGTCAGTGGTCATCAACAGAGGAAAAGCACAGAATCTCATCCCCACAGAAGAGTGACATTCAGTCAGGTAAGAAAATTCTCCCCGAAATCAGAGCTTCATCTTTAACATGCAATCAAAGGCTTTCACAGGTTCTTCATCACTCTGCACTCAGCCCTACCATATGGGATTGGCTCTGAGAATCTCACATCAGATGACTGACAAACATGTCATAGTACACTGATCTGGTACCAGATCCTGCCTCTCTTAATGATCTCCCACAGGGACATTGGAATATTCTAGGATATTTCCTGGAGCCCTCTATTCTACACAGGTACACTTCCAAGTAGAAGCAGAAGTTTGGATTCTCACTGGGACCCCTGCTCTGTCCAACCAACCTCTCTAGAAATATGATGTTCTAATCTCTCCTGATTAGAACATTTCAAGGTCTCTCCCTGTGCTAATTTAGTAAAGGTAAAAGAGAAACAAGAAAGAGCAAACTATGCAGGGAGCAATATATAAGATTCCTTTACTTAACGTATTTATCTGATATACCCAAATACTGAGAAATATAGATTCATTTCATAATGTTCAAGAAAAGAGGAGGAGGAACCTCCATGCCAACAGTATATATAAAATGGAATCAATATTGCATAAGCTCCAGCATAAGCTTAGCTACGAGGTACTAACCCTTCTCATAAAGAAGCAATAGTTCTCCATCATTTGAAGCACACTGAGGACTCAGACAGCTGGACACTGAAGGTGTAGCCTCCTCACTCGAATTCTGTACCTGCATCACAGAGCACTGAAATATTCCCAAAGAATTATTAAGGATGAGGGGGGGAGGCGAAATAAAAAAGATGAATCCATAGTCTGTCCTACCGTCTGTTCTGTTGGATATTACCACCATCTTGGCCCAATATGACCTTCCCACTTTTCTCTGGGTCTCCCTACTTTCCACCTCCATCCTCTCATTATATCTTACCTACACTTGGGAACGACTCTAGTTTTTCCACTTATCTTTATCAACAAGTAATCCAAATAGCAACTGTGTATATAACTCCTTAGAAACCTCAGGTCTGACTCAGTAATAATACATGACCTTCAAAGTCCAAAGTTTTCCTAATTCCCTTTAGTATTATTTTTTTTTCTAATTTTCATGTACTTACACTCTTAAGACCTCCACTGTTCTCAGGTTCGCCTTCCCTGCAAAATCTGTCAACCTAGACATAGACTTAAGTACCACCCTCTAATTATCTCCTAGGGAATCCAATTTTTAAAAAAGCCTCAGCAAGCCTTATGGACTTTATTAAAGATTCTTTAAGATAACCCATGGGAGATAGCAGCACACCCACAGATATCTATCTAATACACCCTCAGAGTAATTTTTTTTCTCTTTTATAAAGTCTCTTCTGGCCAATGAAGACTCTCAGCTCTTCTTCTTCAACATATGCAGTGTCTCACCCTTCTGATTGCTCTCTGCTCTATCCCAGGTCCACTCCCTTTCCTGATATTACATTCTTTCCCAATTTTGTATGTTGGTAAAATCAAATAACATAAAATACAACATGTAAGTTATTATAAAGTGCACCGTTCAGTGATATTAAATGCATTCATATTATTGGGCGATCAACATCACCATTTATCTTTCTAATTCTTTTCTACGTTTTAAAACTGTAACTCTATATCCTTTAAATATAACTTTCCTTTTTGTTCCATAACCACCTGAAAAGCGTCATTACCCTCCCAATTTCTATGGTTTTGACTACCCTAAGTACCCCCATAAAATTGAAATAAGTAGTTGTATTGTTATGACTCACTAAAAGTCACAAAAATGGCATTTTTGGTAGCTAAATTTCCTCAAGATTCATCCATGTTGTAGCATATTCCTAGATCTTTTCCTTCTTAACACTGAATAATATTGTATTATATGGGTATACCACACTTTGCTTATCCAGGAACTAGTGGATGAACACTTAGGTTGCTTTCATATTTTAGCTACTGTGATTATTACTGCTCTAAACCCTGGAGTACAAATATTTCTTTAAGACCCTGATTTCAATACCTTTGGGTATACCTCATAGTAAAATTCCTGGATCATGTAGTAATTCTATTTTTCAATATCTGAAAAATTGCCATACTCTTTTGCAAAGCAGCTGTATCATTCTGCATTCCCTCTGACATAGCACAATGGTTCCAACTCCCTCACATCCTCACCAATAGTTGTTTTCTGCTTGTGTATGTGTGTGTGTGTGCTTGTGTGTGTATGCATGCACACAAATATATAAACATGCATTTAGTGATATGGAGCATCTATTCAAGTGCTTAGTCATTTGTACATCTTTTGGAAGAACCATCTATTGAAGTCTTTTATCCATTTTTGAATCAGGGTGTTTGCTTTTTGTTCACTTGTAGGAGTTCTCTGTATATTCTGAATAGAAATCTCTTGTCAGATACATGGCTCTGAAATATTTTCTCCCATCTTGTGGGTTGCCATTTTATTCTGTTTACATTTCTTTGATACACATTTTTTTTTAACTTATGTACTGCAAATTGTTTATTTTTTTGTTAGCTGTACCTTTGTTGTTCCTTCGTTTCATATGGAGGAAAACACTGCCAAATCCAATATCATGAAGCTCTTGTCCTGTATCTTCTTCTAAGACTTTTTATATTATTAGGCCTTATATTTAGTTTCTTGATACGTTTTCATTAATTTTTGCATATGATGTTAGGTAAGGGTCCATCTTCCTTCTTTTGCATGTTGACCACAAGACTTCTCAGCACCATGTGTTGAAAATACTATCTTTTCTACTTTGAAAAGTCTTGGCAACTTGTCAAAAATCATTTGGCCATATATCAGGGTTTATTTCTGGGTGTTGTATTCTATTCTATTCTATTGGTCTTGAATAAGGGAGAAAATAGTATAACCTATCCAGGTTGATGAAGAACATAAAGAAAGACCAGGACTGAGAATTAGGAGGGCAATATAAAACAGCAGGGAGTAAAAGACAGTGTGAGAGAAGATCTTGTATTTGCGAGTTCATGGAAATAGGATCATGCTAAAACCACTAAACGCCTGACTTTGAACAATACGGTAAATGTGCCAGCAAGAAACATAACACTTACCCATCTCTGGGAAATATAGTATGGGCATAAAGATAAACTACACACAAATATATTAAAAAGGGAAGGGTTTTCATGGTGTGAGAATATTGTGGCATTTGAAATACAATTTACTTCTGTTCTACCATTGTCTCTAAAATTTATCACAGTGTATATACAAGCAATTCCAATCCTGGTAATGTGCTTGACAGGTTTATATATAAACTTCAGTAGAGAAGTAAATGTACATTCATAGTAGGACTGTTCCCTAAACCAAAAAACAAAACACAAAAACTGCAAAGACTAGAGTTCATTTTGTCAACACACATACAGATGCAATGATGGTTAACGGTCCGAAAACAGAAGGTGAGCATGGGTGCAAGAGGTTAATCCCCAGGCTGGGGTGGGGTGCAGAGTTTGAGGGTAACACAAGTAGAAAAGGCTTTTGTCCTATCCTTGATTTTTGAGGTATGGAAATTCACAGGTCACTACCTTCATTTCAAACTGAATGAATGCACTATTCAATATTTTTAAACAAGCGAAGTAAACATGAGTGATAATAAATTTCAAACTGTCGCTAATCAAATAAGATACTAAGAAAACTTAAATAATATGATTTAAGAATGAAGTAGAGAGATTGTCCATCATGGTAGCATTCAAAGACCCAGAGCTTGATGCCTCTCATGGGCACACCAAAGTCACAACTGTTTACAGAACAGCAATTGATGAAAAAGGCCGGGACCTACCATAAAAGATGTTTTACAGCTAAAGATATAAGGAAAGCACCTCGACAAGACAGAAAGGAAGGGCAAAATCTCAATAGAGTCAAGACCCATACCACCAAGTGGGTGGCCCACAAATGGGAGAATAATTACAATTTCAGAGGTGCTCCCAGGTAGCAAGGGGTATGAAGCCAACATCAGGCTCCCAAGCCCAGGGATCCTGTTGTGGAAAGAAGAGTTCCTAGGAAGTTGGGCTTTGAAGACCAGTAGTGCTTATTTTCCAGAGAGCCAGAGGGTTGTGGGAAATAGAGATTCCACTCTTAAAAGATGCTCACAAAATCCCACATGATCTGAGAATCAGAACAGAAGCAGTCATTTGAAAGGATCCCGGGTCACACCTACCTCCTGATCTTGGAGAGTCTCCCAGAGAGGCAAGAGGCAACTACAGCACAGCCTCAGGGACAGAGACACTGGCAGCAGCCATTCGGGCGAGCTCCTTCTACCTCGTGGACGCTGGTACCAGCAAGCATAATTTCAGAATCCTCCCTGTAGCTTATCAGCCTCAGGACCGAGCCCCACCCATTTCCACCAGACTACAGACACAAGTACTAGGATGCTGCAGGCCAAGCAACTAACTGAGCAGGGGCATAGCCCCATCCACCAGCAAACAGGCTGCCTTCAGATCCTCTCAGTGCACAGCTGCCCCTGTACATGGGTCCAGCCACCAAAATCCCCAGGACCAGCCTCAACACCTCAGTGGACAGGCACCAGCCCCAGAGTCCTTGGCCCCTCTGACAAGTGAGCCTGCTCTGGCCTTGGAGTCAGCCTCACCATCGGCAGGTGGTAACTGCACAGGGACTGGATGGAGCTTGGACCTACCCAACAGCAAACCTGCTTTAGCAGTGGGATCAGCCTCATACACCGACAGGCACACACCAGCTCCAGGGATACCACAGCCCAGCAGCCTGTGTAACCAGGCCACTTAATTGCAGGCCAGAAGCAGCCACAGACTCAGCTGGGTCCTGACCCTGCCCATCAGAATGCCAACACAAGATTAGGGATACCCCCGGCCCTGCAGAGAGCTGTGTCAGGAACAGTGATCCAACACCAACTCTGTGGCTCCTGGGCCCTGCAGCCAGAACGCAGAACCTGTCTCTTCCTCCCAGTAGCCAGCATAGCCCCAGAACCAGTGACTGGGCACTAGCCCTGATAACACCTGGACTGCAATTCTACCCATAAGTGAACCAGCACCAGATTTGGTGTCCCCCAGAATTGTGCAGCCAGCTGCCTTATGATTTAGTCTCACCAAGCAGCACAGACAGCCTCCATACAAGGCAGAGCCTGGCAAACAAGCAGTCTGGGGGCAGCCAAGCCTACCAGACTACCCACAGTAGTCAGCCCACCACAGCAGAAGAGCCCAAGCAGCCCACATAGGGGGTACATACACCTAGAATATATAGCTCTAGTGACCAGGGGAGAGGGGGCTGCTGGGACCCATAGGACAGCTCCTACAAAAGGCCACTTCCCCAAGGTCAGGAAATGTAACGAACCTACTACACACATAGCAATAAAAACAGGAAGTTAAGAAAAATGAGGTGACACGGAAACACGATCCAAATGAAGGACCAAGATAAGAATTCAGAAGAAGATCTAAGTGAAGTGGAGATAGCCAATCTCCTCAACAAAGGGTTCAAGGTAATGACTGTAAAGATGATCAAAGAACTCAGGAGAAAAATGGACGACCAGAGCAAGAAGTTAGATTTATTTTTAAAAAGAGTTAGACATTAAAGAACAACAAAACAGAGATGAGGAATACAATAACTGAAATGAAAAATACATTAAAGGAAACTACTGTAGACTAAATGATACAGAGGAATGAATCAGAAAACTGAAGGACAGAGTACTGGCAATCACTGAAGATGAACGGTAAAACAATAGATTAAAATGAAATGAGGAAAGTTGAACAGACTTGTGAAACAACATCAAGTGTACTAATATTTGCATTATACTGGTCCCAGAAGCAAAAAGGAAAGACAAAGCAGTGTAGAACATACCTGAAGACATAAGAGTTGAAAACTTCCCTAACCTGGGAAAGGAAACAGACATCCAAGTCCAGTAAACACAGTAAGGCCAAAACAGGATCAACCCAAAGAGGACCACACCAAGACTCATTGTAATTAAAATGGAAAAAAAAATAATAAAGATAAAAAGACACTATTAAAAGGAGCAAAGGAAAAGCAACAAGTTACAAACATGGGAAATTGCATAAAGTTATCTGCTGACTTTTCAGGATAACCTCTGCATGCCAGAAGGGAGGGGCACGGTATATTTAAAGTCATGAAAGGGAAAAGCCTATAAGCAAAAATACTCTACCCAGCAAGGCTCTCCCTCAGCTTTGATGGTCAGATCTAAAGTTTTACAGAGAAGCAAAACTAAAAGAGCTCAGCATCGCTAAACCAGCTATATGAGAAATCTTAAAGGGGCTTTTCTAAGTGAAAAAGAAAAGGTCACGATTGAAACATAAAAATTAGGAAAGGAAACTTACTAAAGGAAAAACCTCATTGGTTAAGGCAAATATTCAACAAAGGTAGTAAATCAACCATGGACACAGCTAATAGGAAGGATGAAAAAAAAAACAGTAATAAAATCATCTATATTCACAATAAGAAGTTAAGGGACACACAAAACAAGTAGATGTAAAATATAAGGTCAAATTCAGTAACTGTGGGGGAGCAGAGTAACAATGCAGGGTTGTTAGTGTCCATGTGAAATTAAGAGCTCAGCAACTTAAATAATCACACACACACACACACACACACACACACACACACACACACACACACACATAAACAAAACTGAAAGAAATCCAAACATAATATTAAAGATAGTCCTCACATCACAGATGAAGGGAATAAAAGGGGAAGAAAGGAACACTGAAGAAATTAAAGAGGGATTCTAAAAATACCCAAGACAAATGAAAATGAACACACAATGATCCAAAATCTATGGGACACAGCCAACGCAGTTCACAGGGGGAAGTTATAGTGATACAAGCTTATTCTTAGGAATCAAGAAAAATATCAAATAAACAACCTAACATTACACCTGAAGGAATTAGAAAAAGAAGAAAAAACAAAACTCAAAGCTGTCAGAAAGAAAAATTAAGAAAACTATACCATATGCAATGACATCAAAAAGAATAAGACACCTAGGAATAAACACACCTAAGCAGGTAAAAGACATGTGCTCAGAAATCTATCAGCCATTGGTGAAAGAAGTTGAAGACAACACAAAAAGATGGAAAAATATAGCATGTGCATCGACTGGAAGAATTAATACTGTTAAAATAACCATACTATCAAAGACAATCTACAGATTTAATGCAATCCCTATCAGAATACCAAAGCATTTTCACAGAACTTGAAAAAGTAATTTTAAAATTTGTATAGAGACACAAAGACCCCAAATAGCCAAACAATCTTGAGAAAGAAAACAGCTGGAGGCATCACGCACCTTGACTTCAGACTATACTGCAAAGCGACAGTGATCAAAGAGAAAGGTACCAGAGCAAAAAGAGACACAAAGATCACTGGAATAGAATAGAGATCCCAGAAATAAGCCCACACACTTATATTTAATTGATTTATGACAAAGCAGGCAATATGGAGAAAAAACTGTCTCTTCAATAAGTGGTACTGGGAAAACTGGTCAGCTACATGGAAAAGAATAAAATTAGATTATTTTAGCACACCATATATAAAATAAATGCAAAACTGAATAAAGACCTAAATGTAGGACCAGAAACCATAAAACCCCTAGAGGAAAGTATAGAACATTCTTCAACATAAATGATAGCAACAGTTTTAGGTTCAGTCTACTAAGGCAAATGAAACAAAAGCAAAAATAAACAAATGGGACTTCACTAAACTTAAAAGATTTTGCACAGCAAAGGAAACCAAAGACAAAATGAAAAGACAACCTGCTGAGGGAGAGACCATATTTGCACATGATAAGAGGTTAACATCAAAAAAGATGACCAAGCAAGGGTTCATACCTAAACTACAGAAACAGCACATACAACTCAATATCAAAAAAACACCCAAAATCTTTTTTAAAAAAATGAGAAGACCTAAATAGACCTTTTTTTTCCAAGGAAAAACTACATATAGACAGCCAGAACTCACAAAGATGCTAAACATAGCTAATCGGCAGTAAAATGCAAATCAAAACTATGAGATATATCACCTCAGTCTTGTCAGAATGGCTGTCATCCAAAAGATCACAAATAACAAAGGTTGGTGAGGATGTGGAGAAAGGGAAACTCTTGTACACTCTTGATGTGAATGTGAAGTAGTGCAGCTACTGTGGAAAGCAGAATGGAGGTTCCACAAAAAACGAAAAATAGAACTACCATAATATCCAGCAATTTCACTGTTGGGTATATCAGAAGAAAACAAAAACACTATTTCAAAAAAAATAACTGCACACCAATGTTCATAACAGTGTTATTTGCCATAGCCAAGATATAGAGTCAAACTAAGTGTTCATCAATAGCTTCGTGGATAAAAAAGATTTTTTATGATGACTTCAGCAAAAAATGAAATTTTGCCATTTGCAAGAACATGGATGGATTTGGAGGGTATTATGCTTAGTAAAATAAACCGCAGAGAAAACAAGCATGGCATGTTATGAGAAAAAAAGCATGGTATGGTATGAGAAAACAAGCATGGTATGTTATCACTTACACGTGGCATCTAAAAAATTGAATACAATAACAACAAAAAAACAGACTCACAGATTAAAGAACAGACTAGTGGTTACCAGCAGGGAGAGATAGGGTGGAGGAGCAAAATAGTGGTAGGAGATTTTGAGGTACAATCCACTATGTAGAAAATCAATAATCTACAGTGATGTACTGTATAGCATGGGGAATATAGCCACTCTTTTATAATAACTATAAATGGAGAAGAACCTAAACATTTATGAATCACTATGCTGTACCTCTGAAACTAATATAATAATGTAAATTAACTATAGATCAATAGAATATAAAGTAAGAAACAATAAAGGGGAGACACAGATTATTAGATAGAAATCAATTAAATAAACACAAGTTTTGGAAATCAAGGAATTAAAAAACAACACGTAAGACACAACATTGGCATTTAACGTGTACAATCTATTCATTTAAAAGTAATCATTTAAGTGGTAAAAAATGGTACCCATTCTCACAATTTTGTATATCTAGGATAAATTATTATCTACAAAAATATGTTACAAATATTCACTCAAAAAGAAAGAGAAAATTGGGATAAACCCATTTTAGTATCCAAATTTAATATCAAAGTCTCTATGCAAAATTGATTTGAATAAGTTCTGTTAGCCACTTCTAGTTTCTTTGTGATGTAAAATCTTTTAAAGCATAAAAATCAGCCTTTCTACATTATTCCATTAGACATACATAGAAGTTAAAAGAAATGAGAAGACAGAACAATCAACCAGGAAGGTGAATTTACTGAGAAACAGTCATTCGTTCTCCCTCCTCCTTTTCTTTTCCTCCTTTTCCAGGTCTCTTTCGGTTCCAATCAAGAGAAATCTTGAGAGTTCTGAGAATATTTCTTTGAGGGCTTCAAATCACCATACCTACATCCTCTGCCACAACTACACACACGGGAACAAAAATAAACCTCTGCTATCTACTCACGTAGGAGGGATTCATGCAAAATAAACTCCTACATGGAGACCAACAGGTGAGTTTTCTACCTGTTCTTTCTAATGTCCTTCCATTATAGTAAATCCCACACATTATGAAGAAGAAACGGTTATGTGAGCTTTTCCTTGAAGTCAAAAAACTTGCATTCATTTCAAGTACCTGGTGATCATAGGGTACAGCCAGGGAAGGTGCCATCCCCCTTGGGGGGAGGGGCGGTGGATGGGCTCCCGCACCCATGCACCTCCTGATGCACAGATTCTGGAGAAACAAAGGGCAGTCACACCGCAGTCAGCCTGTCAGGCTGTCGGGCCACTGGGCAACCCGACCAGCCTGGAAGTGCCCCATCAGTTTGCTGAAAGCAAAACCCTGTCCCCGCTGTGAAGCCAGGCAATTTGGGTCAGAGAGTCAGAGGAGACCGGTAAACAACTCATCCTCTCTGCTCACCTCCTTGGGGTTACAGCAACCCCATCTCCAAATCCAAATCTGACCCTGGAGTGCCAAACTGGGAGTGGCAGGTGGGCTCTGCCGGTGCTTCAGCGCCCTCTGGAGGTTGTCTGCTCTAATGGCCTTCCTCTCAGCCCTTCCTCCTCCTCCTTCCCTAGTCCTGGGGGCTGCCTTGGCCTCCTGCAGCTGCTGGCCTGAATTCATTCTTCTTTTTTCTCCAATTACAATGAAGTGTCTTACAGAGGTTTGGAATCTCTTGAAGAAGGAAGATCTTGTAGCCAATACACCTTAACCGTGAGAAGTTGGTTTCAAGAATGAACCTGAAATACTGTATTTTTCTCCTGATGATTCCAAGGAGAGACAGCTCAAGTTTTCTAAATCATAAGAAAAACCAAGGTAAATATGATATTCTGAGCCAGAGATGAAAAAGCAATTTTTAGCACCCCCTCCTCATGTCATATGACCGGGGTTTAAATCAATCAACTGCCACTGGTTTTTAAATCAAGTGACCCAACTTTAAATCCATCAGCTGCTTCCCTGTAACTCACGTGACTTGGCTTTGAATAGTAAGAAATGCAGAGGTATAAAAATGATGTTCTGAACAATAAATGGAAAGACAACATTTTAGAAAGTTTTTTTCCTTTTCGAATGGACCATTCATTGCCTACAGAATAAAGGATTCCCTTGTGGATTTCTTGAATTGTAAACACATACATTGTCTCCGTTGGCTTGATTGACTTAGATTTTGGGTTTTTTGTTGTTGTTGTTGTTGTTAACATCTTTATTGGAGTATAATTGCTTTACCTTGTTGTGTTAGCTTCTGCTGTATAACAAAGTGAATCAACTATTCGTATACATATATCCCCATATCCTCTCCCTCTTGTGTCTCCCTCCCACCTTCCCTATCCCACCCCTCTAGGTGGTCACAAAGCACTGAGCTGATCTCCCTGTGATATATGCAGCTGCTTCCCAATAGCTATCTATTTCACCTTTGGTAGTGTATATATGTCCATGCTACTCTCTCACTTCATCCCAGCATACCCTTCCCCCTCCCTGTGTCCTCAGGTCCGTTCTCTACATCTACGTCTTTATTCCTCGGCAGCGACTCCTGCTAGGGACGGATACTTCCTTTCATGCTCAGGGAAATCCCCTAGTTTGAATATGATTTGAGTTTGATCCTGTGAAACCATCAGCACTTCCCACCAGAGATAAATGAGGAGATTCTGGCCTTTATTAGTATGCATGATGAACACTGGTGTCCTGGCTGTACTTGCCAACCCTCCTATTTTACCCACCTATTTTTATCCACCTTCCTCCCTGTGAGTACCTTTGACCAACCCTGAGTTCAGACTCCTAACCTATTACAGTGACTTTGTCAGCCTTTCTTTAAAAATGGACAGATAATAAAACGAATTTAACCTAGAAGCAGCAGCTCAGTAAGGGAAATAAAATCATCAGAAGTTATCTAATCACAGCCACAGCCATCCAGGGCTCTGTCTTACCTGCTGGGTCATAAGAATGGGACCTTCCTAAATTGAAGGGCATCCAATCAAATAAGTAAAGGTCTGCTCACCTCTGGCTCTTGGAGGGATTGCTAGGCACTCTACCCAGTGTATACTAACTGCAAAACACTGTCATGGTTGTGAAACACCTATGTTCCAGGAAAGCTTTTTGGGGTGCATGGGGAAGGTTTCTCTTTGACATCAAGCAAAAAATAAATCACCAAGCTCTTTGAGCAAAGGGGTTCTTAAGAGGGCAGTAGAAGGAAGGAATGGGCAGAAAAGACGATCTCCAGTGAAGTGAAGGCCGTTTTTCCAAAAGAGTAGGATTTAGTCTCAGTTTAAGGAGAACACTTTTAAATAGCTGGGACAGCTCCAAACTGCAGTTTAGGGAACGAGTGCTTCAAAAGAACAGTGCTTTAAAAGTCCTGGCAAGGCAGCAAGAGGATGAAGAGTTGGTTTTGCATAGTTTTGAACACAGGAGTAAAGAAGCAGAGGCATCTCTGACTAAAAGGCCCTGAGATACTATGGCATCAATGGGTCAGTTGCAGGGGCAGGGGGTGTGGGGGGCGATATTTCTCTCTCAACGTCTCCCAGGGCAGCCACCCCTCCCGACCCCACCCCCCCACTCCCTTCACCCTTCCTCCCTCCACTGTTGGGTCCCCAGGGACAGCACTTTTCAAGCTGGAGCCCTCAGGCACCATCTCTGCTGTCTGGATTCTTCCTGGAGCCTGGCAAGTTCTGGGACAGGAAGGCGGGTCTGCAAGGCCGCTGCGGTGCAGTCGGACCTGGAGGCCTGGAGGGGAACTGGAGCCCTGAAGCCCACCCACGTCCTTGAAGCCGAGGGAGGAACACATCCTCCTAAAAGTACTTCTCAGGGGTCAGCGTGCTCCCCACCCGACGGTGATCCATACTCACTTGAGGCAGCAAGGACTGCCTCTAACTGGCCCACTCGATTCCGCCTTAAGGGTCCTCGCACATGTGTGATAGCGCAGGCCCCGGATCTCTTTAGTCAGCTGAGGCCAGTGCTGCTGGCATCCCTCCAGTCCCATCCCCCAGCCCCTCCCTCTGGGACTGTATCTAATAGAAGAAAGAGCACAGAGGAATTGGCTGAATCAAGGGACCTGGGAGCCTGGGGATGAGTTTGAAGACCGAGAACCTAAGGCGCAATTACATATTATTGGAAACTCTTGTGGAGTGTGTGGGGGGGGGAGGTTAGGAGGCTGAGAGGCTGAGTCGACCTCCTGAGTCCAGCCCCAGGACACCACACAGCCCTGTCCCCCTTTCCCTGCCATCAGACAAGCGGTGCCGCAACTCCAGCCGGGACTCTGCACTTCCCCCTCCCTGATTCTCCAGAAGAGCAGGTGGTCCCCCTCTGAGGGCAGGGGCAAGACAACGGACCAAGTCCCCCTGCACTAAGGCGATACTGGAATCTCTTCCTGAACAGCAGTGCTGGCTTGGAGCGAACCCGTGCACCGCCAAAGTTGGTCTCGTCCTGCAGCTGAGGGACGCAGGCTTTAAGTCAGCTGCCTTGGCTTTAAATCAATCAGTCCCCCCTTTAAGTCAGGTGACCCGACTTTAAATCACTGTGTGCCCCTCAAGCCTGCCACTTCAAAAGTTGGGAACTTCACTTTGATCCCAGCACCTCACACAGCTGAATGCACACTGTAGTCACCCTCAAGTCCGGCTTAGAGGCAGGATATAAGGTAAGGGGATGGGCTGCACACATGGTGAGGAGGGTGCACTTCATGTACCAGAAGTGTCCAGGTACTCTGGGTACAGCAAGCAGTGCACGATACAGCAGCTCGCTGGCAAAGCTGGTGATGCACAGGGGGAGCAGGCACACTCAGGCACGCAGAGGTTCCAGGCCGGGAGCTGGGGCACAGCCAGCCGGGAGGGTGTGAAAGCCGAGGATCTGAGCCTTCTTGAGAAAGGCAGACACAGAGGATGGATGAGAAACAAAGACCAGATGAAACATGGATTTGAAAAGCACACCCTGCTCTTGAAATTGGGGTGGGGTCACCCCAGATTTGAGTCTCCTTAAGCCCCAGTACCTAGTGCTTTGGAATTTGCCCAATTACTTATAAAATGTGACTGATAATATCTAAACCATACAATACTGAATTTGGAGTGCTTTTGCGTGTTTATGTTTCTATAGTGGAATAATCTTAACTACAAGAAAAATGTACACAATCTGAAATAAATTCAAACCCTTCTTTAAAAAGTACTATAACGGACTTCCCCGGTGGCGCAGTGGTTAAGAATCTGCCTGCCAAGGCAGGTGACATGGGTTCGAGCTCTGGTCAGGGAAGATCCCACATGCCGCGCAGCAGCTAAACCCATGGGCCACAACTACTGAGCCTGCAGACCACAACTACTGAAGCCCATGTGCCTAGAACTGGTGCTCCACAACAAGCACAGCAAGAGAAGCCACCGCAATGAGAAGCCCGCGCACCGCAACAAAGAGTAGCCCCCGCTTGCCGCAACTAGAGAAAGCCTGCGCATAGCAACGAAGACCCAACGCAGCCAAAAACAAATTAATTAGTTAACTATTTTAAACAAAAGTACGATATCCTTCTGTACAGCTTCTCTGGGAAGAACAGAGAGATGGCGTAGGAGAGTGAGAAAGACCAATATTTAGTGCACATCTCTCATGCAGGTGCTCTGCTGGCTCAGATAGATTTATCCCCACTTTACAAAGGAGGAAATAATCTCAGAGAGGTTTAGTAATTTTCCCAAAGCCAAACAGCTATGGAGTGGCAGAACCAAGATCTGAACCAAGTCTGTTACCTTCAAAGCCTAAGTCCTCATCACAACAAAACTCAATTAATATTTACATTTATCGAATTACATTGCAACCTCGGGAGTTCTTGGCACAATCCTGAATAAGAGTGAGAAAGAAAGAAATAGCATTGTTCCTACCGTCAACGCAAATTTTTGGAGCAGCTGCTAGATGCCTGGCCCTTTTTGGGGTTCAGCAGTGATCAAGACAGGAAGAGTCCTGCTTTCATGAACCACGTAGTTGGGAGGAGAGATGGGTGCAACTTGGGTGAGGGATTTCACCTTGCTGGACCTCTGTTTTGTCATCTGGAAAATGGGATGGGTGTTCCTCCTTTTCTGGGATTGTCCAGCCCTCAAATTCTCTGATTCCATAAAAATCATTTGTTTTCCTGTTTCTTTAAAATTCATTCAGGCCGTGAGCTGTGATGAATGTTGTTAGCTGCTCCCCAAATCACTCTATTCCCACCCTTTTCCTGTGATCAGGTCTTTCCCAAAACATGACTCACAGTCAGTCAAGTCACAGAACCTAAGGGGCACCCAGCAGAAAAATTCCAACCCTTGCTTCCCAGGAGCTCTGCGGTCTACCTGCCAGGTAAACTTAACTCACCTGGCGCAAGGTGGCCATCCCTGGTTGCACATCAACATGATCTCAGGCACAAACCTCCTTGTTTTTCCATTTTGTCTTTAAGTTACTTGTTGAAACAACTGCACAAATATGACACAGATATAAAATCAGGCATCTTCTGCCCCCAGTGCCTACTAATAAATGATTTTCTGCCACTTTAATGATAAAGATAGAACATTTCAACATTCTGCTACCCTTATTATTTGTCATTTTTGTTGATATTTCTATTGACTACATCTTTCAATATTTTAACAATGGAACATTTATTTAGGGTGTTCCAGACCCAGCCTTTAGTGGTAAAGGTTTTGTTGTTATATTTCTATTATGTTTCCTTTAAAAATCATTATCCTATTTAAAAGGATTAAGTCAATTCTATAGGCATTTGTCTTATGATATTGATGAAATTGATACCTAGAGGGCAGTAGTACAAGTTGATTGGACTTGAGAACCTCTATTAGCACAGTTAACTATAAATATTATCTATATGTAAACCAAAGTACAGGCCGAGTGAGATTCTCTGACTTTTTTCCACTGTCTGCCCCTCAAGCCTGTGAGAAATGGAATAGTTCTTGCCCTATCAGTAAACAAAGGATGTCACAGTCTTCAGCACTTGCAGCCCTCCAATGTGAGCCGGCGGGCCCTGAGGCACTCAGGATATGCAAATACAGAATGCAGGCCCCAGAGAGCTGAGGTGCATATCAAAGGAAGGAATTCAGTGAGCCCAGGCAAAGAAAAGCGCCGCATTCCTCACCTTGGGAGAGCTGGTTTGCCTTAGTTAACAATCACCTTTTGATGTTCCCCATTACCTGCGCCAGTTCCCTGCCCTGTCCCCTCCCCCCGGTACTTTAGCTCAGGGAGGAAGGAGCGCAGAGGGACTCGGCTGAATAAGGGGCCTGCGCGCCTCGGGAGGAGTTTTCAGCCGCTTTCCCCGCAGTCGGGAAGAGGGGCGTTGACGCTGCAGCCGGACCCTGCGCCTCCCTTGCCCGGTTTCCCCTCAGGACGCTCAGGCCGACCACCTCCCCACGCCCAACAGGCCTCGCGAGCCAGGCTGAGGGCAGGGGCGAGAGGAGGGACCGAAGTTCCCGGGGACCAGACGCTGGAGGCCGCTCTTTCTGCACAGCAGCGGCGGGTGGCAGCGAACCCCTGCCCCTCAGAAGCTGGTCTTGTGCTGCCGCCCGGGCACCGGACCAGGCGGAGGGTCGGCGCCCACTTACCCGGCCCGCCGTCCCCGCGACTGTCATGGCTTCGGCCGCCGGGGCACCTCCAGAGCCGGCAGCCTCAGTGAGGTCGCCCTCCCCTCGGGCTGCGGGGCAGTTCCGTGAAGGCAGAGGGAAGAGACCCCGCCTGAGCCGGGAGTTCCAGCTCTGAGGAAACGCGGGCTCTGTTCAGCGCGCTGTGGGTGGAACCGCTCTGCCCCGAGGCCTTCCGGGAGGGAGCGGGGCGGCGGGGGAGGGAGCCGCCAGGAGCGCAGGGCCCCGTCGGGGGTCCTGGAGGGGCGGCCCGGCCTGGGGGCCACGCCCACTGTGGCCGCAGCCCAGGCCTTTTTCCTGGAATCCTACACAAAAAAATTAGAAAGATACACAGTCTATAGTAAATACTCACAAATGATTGTTGCTGCTGTGCTCACTATTCTATTAAAGGTGTAAAATCCATAAAACACTTTAAGTTCAAAATTAAATATGAATTTTTACCTTTCTATTTATGTCTCTGATATTCACAGTTGTGGTTAATGAATCAGCGACTGTGGGATCACTAGTTAAAAATGAGCTTGTTAAAAAAATAGAACTCAGGCCCACCGGACCTACTGAATGAAAATCTGCACTTTTACAATCTCCCCAGTGTACTCGTGTACCCATGAATAGTTGAAAGGTACATTTCTACCTCGACAGGTCTTTTCTCTATGAGAAATACACACATTTTATCCAGTTTGATATAAATAAAACACTCAAAAATGCATATGCCTGTGATGAAACCATCATTTTTTCATTTCTTTGCCAGACAAGTATAGTCTCTATACTGGTTTTGTCGATCACATGCCATACTCTTTTCTTCTAGTTAGAAATAAGGTAGAGAAATTACTTTGTAAAAAAAAATATATATATATATGTTAATGGATAATTGAAGACACTCTTCTAAATTAAAACCTTCTCTTAACTTGCTGTTTTCTTCTTGGGTCATATTATGAACTCTTCCCGTGGCCACATGGCATGTGTACGTTTAATTTCAGGGACTAATGACATCCCAGAATGTGGCCATAGATTTCTGTCAAGAGGAGTGAGAATACCTGGACCAAGATCAATGGGAATTGTACAGGGATGTGATGTTAGAGAAGTATAGGAACCTGCTCTCCTTGGGTGAGGATACTTTCTTTCCAAAATTCCTTATCCAACCACAGGGTTTGGAGTCCTTCATTTGTAGAATGTCTCCTGGAATCTTCTGCTTCCTACAATAGGGTTTCAGATTGCAACGTTTCAGGAAAGATTGGGAATTTGTGGGTATAATTTTTCTTGTTCTTTTCAAATTGCAGCCTCCCTTTTAATATACTTTGTAACTGCTTGGGATGTGTCTATATGAACTGTGTACTATATGCTTCTGTTATAGTCCTTACAATATTTATTGCCTTATTTTCTCTAACAATTTTCCATGGATTCTTTGGGTTTAAGGTATATTAAAAGGGAGACTGTGAATCTGGGAGTTCCCCGGTGATGCAGTGATTAAGAATTCGCCTGCCAATGCAGGGGACCCGGTTCGATCCCCGGTCCGGGAAGATCTCACGTGCCACGGAACAACTAAGCCAGTGGGCCACAACTACTGAGTCTGCACGCCACAACTACTGAAGCCGGTGTGTCTTGATCCCGTGTGCCATTTATTTTTTGGAGAATAAAACCACTTCTGAGTGAATAAAATTTAGGCCAGCTAGTCAAAATGCTTTATCACCTGTTCTTCTAAAACACTGGTCAATGGAACAAGTTTTACTAGGAATAACAGCGTAATTTTATTCTGGAGTTCATATGGGCAATATGGTTTATGACCTTGATGCTGGATCACGACATTTCAACGGTATAACTGCTATTAATTGTCTGTTTGTTCAACGATTAAAGTCTCACGTGATCTGAGTTCAGACTGGAGTCATCCTGGTTGGTTTCTGTCTATAGCAGATTTCTTCCAGTATGAAAGGACAAGAGCAATACGGCTTACTTTACAAAATGTCTTCAAACTAAATGATGATATAATCTACATTCAATTAATTTATACATACCCTACTGTAGAACAGGGTTCGTTACGCTGGCAGAGCCCAGTAATTATGTAAAAATGAAACTTTTTCTGCACTGGTTCAAGTACTCTTCCTAAGAATATGTTTATAATCAACATTCTTTCACAAATTACCCAATTTAATTCACCATAGCATTCCTCATATTAACTAAATGGAAAATCCTAGGCTATATACAAATCCAGAAAGGGCCAAAAATCATCAGCCCCCATGGATGATTACAACCCATTGCTGAGGCATTCAAATTACTTATTAAAGAACCACTATGTCCATCAACATCATCAATTTATATATTATTGCCACAATGCTAGCCTTAACCCTGGCTCTCACAACATGAATTCCTCTTCCCATATCTTATCCACTAATTAGTATAAATGTAGGCATATTATTTCTATTAGCCATATCACACCTAGCCATTTAGTCCATCCTCAGATCTGGATGAACTTCACATTCAAAATACTCACTCACTGGAGCTCCAGGAACAATAGCACAGACGATCATCTCATATGAAGTAATGTAGCAGTTATTCTATTCTCAGTCTTACTGGTAAATGGATCATTTACACTTTCAACAGTAATTATTACACAAGAACACCTATGACTAATTTTCTCCTGACCCCTACCCAGAATTTGATTATCTCCGCAGTAGCAGAAATCCAGTGAAGCCCCACTTGATTTAACAGACGTAGAATCAAAACCTGTGCATGTCTTCAATGTAGAAAATGTAGCAGGCCCATTCACCCCGTCCTTCCTAGAGAATATATCAATTTCCCTATAATAAACATTTCCACAGCAATCTATTTTTAGGAGCATTTGACAATCCCTAGGTGCCAGAATTATAGATTCTTTCATCTTGTAAATATAGTTTTCTTTAAAAAATAATTTTTATAGTTTTACTACCTTTAAACAAAATGTACTCCATTGCTGTGGAATATTCCTTCATAGGAGCGTGCATGGTTCATTTCTGCATCCGTCTGTGATGGCCTTCAGGTTCCTTCAGGTTTGGCTCCTGTGGCTGCAAGTCCATGTCCGTGTGTCCTGGTGGAGGGCTCGTGGGTTTGTGTTCAACTGGGAGGAGCATTGTGGGTCTCTGTGCACGGATTTCGCTATCTGAGGCCCGATTGCTTCAGAAGTGGTTGCATCCCCCCGTTGCATACCAGGCTTTCCATTGCTCCATATCCTGCTGATATTTGATACTATGTCTTTCATGTCTGCCATTCTGATAGGTGTATGCACAGTATTTTGCTTATGGCTTTAATCCCTCTGTTGTTAGTGAAGTTGTACATTTTGTGGTATTCATGGACTATTTCCTGTTGTTTTTTGAAAAGTTTTAAAAATTGTTGTCTGGTACACATAACATAAAATGTATTATCTTAACCATTTTTAAATGCACATTTCAGGGTCAGGAAGTAATTCACACTGTTTTGCAAACCTGACCACCATCATCCTCCAGAACTTTTTCATCTTGCAAAATTGTAACAGTCCCCATTAAACACTCACTCCCCATTGTCCCTCCCTCAGCCTCTGGCCCTCAACATCCTACTTTATGTCTCTATATTTCCGACTGCTCTAGGGGCCTTGTATGAGTGGATCAAGCACTGTTTGTTTTTTTGTGTCTAGCTTACATCACTGAGCATAATGCCCTCAAGGTTCATCCATGCTGCATCCTGTGTCAGAACTGACTTCCTTTTTAGGCTGAATAGCATTCCCTTGTATTGATGGACTGTGTTTTTCTTCTCCATTCATCCATTAGTGAACACATGTAATATCTACATTCATTTCTACTGTCATAATATTTGTGGAATAAAATCAGAAAGTCCTATGAATCAAAAGTCATTTGCCATTAACTTTTTTCTTAAACTTTTTGTTGTGGAAAACATCAAGGCTAAGAAAAGGGGAAAATACATGTCAGCTTCACTTGTGTTCAGGAATTAATGCTTTACGGATTCACTTTATTCCCTGTGTGTGTGCTATGCGTGTGCATGTGCCTGTTTGCATACATATGCTGTGCATGTGCATAGGTATGTGCACTTGCACACATTAGTGTGTGCATGGGCATATGGGTGCATGTGTGTTCACATGCTAGTGTGTGAATATATTTGTGCTGTGCACGTGCATATGTTTGTGTGTGTGCTGTGCCTGCCTGTGCGCACACCTGTGTGTTTGCTGGAACCACTTGCAAGTTGGCTGCAGACTGAATTGTGCCTCAGATATATCCGCACGCAGCTGCTCTAACAATCCTGCGTAGCCACGTAAAGGTCACAGATCTCAGGGATTTAAATGGATGGAGCAGGATATCCTGACACAGAGTTTGTCTTCCAATGATTGTCACTGTCTCAGTAACATCCTTCACACCTTCTTTAAGCCCCATTCAGGGTCCAGTTTAGACTCCCATTACATTCAGTCACCTGTCCCATGTCACCTAAAGCAACAATATCACCTTTGGAGAGCCCGGCCAAGGCTGGGGGTGTCCCTCCTGTTGGCCTGGCCTCCAGGCCTTGCTCTTGGCTCCTGTTTTCTCATATCTCAGCCAGGCCCCGACTTGGATCGGGCCGCCACCTCTTTCCTCACAGGGTCCCATCGCCCAGTCAAGGGGGTTCATTCTCCCCAAACACAGCATCAGGAGTCGGGGGCTGACAGTCCCCACTGGGTCTCCTTCATGTGAGACCCTGTGCTGTTGAAAGAGCAGGCACCGTGCCCTCGGGGGTGGGGGACTGGTGGGCGACATGCGGCCCACGATGGGCAGGCGGGTCTCCGGGTGGGGCGAGCCAGTGTGCAAGGAGTTCCGCGGTGGGTTCTCCTCTCCAACGGCTTCTGTGCCCCTACCTCTCCCCGTGCCTCCCCTCGAAGACAGTGCGGTGCCCGGGTTGGGAACCATGGGAGCCGTCAGCCACCGCCCCCTCTACACACACACACACACGCACACGCACACGCACAGGCACACGCTGCAGGGAAGCAGGACCTGAGTGCAGGGCTCTCAGAGGCCCTGAGCGCCCCGCCCGGAATCGGCCAGCCAAATGGACAGACCGGATCTCCCGGCCCGGACCATGCAGGACTCTCCTGACCTGGCTTCCAGTGTGGCCGCCTCCTTCTGGAAGCCTGGGAGGCTGGAATCAGGCCACTTCTTGTGTGTCCTGGCAGCAGACTGGGCTGCACTCTAAGAAGTTCGTGGCTCGCCCGTGGATCCTGACCATCAGGTGGCCAGAGAAATTGGGAACATTTCTGTTTTGCCTGTTGAAATGTTTAATGACAAAGATTTTGTTCAGTTTCCTGATGTGGGTGTCCAAAGATGAGAGACCCATGTGTGTGATCTGTACCCCCTATGAGATCAGCCCTAAGCTAGTTTAAACATGATCAAGTTGTTTCTACATGGTAGATTTAGACCTCTGCATGTCCTGTCTACTGATTATGTTTAGAGCTGACCATGTGTTGTCTATAATAAGATTTAGAACTGACCATGTTCTGTGTACGCTAGGACTATGGGGACCTGGGTAGAGACCCGGCCTGGCCTCAGTACTGGGAAGCTCCGTGCCTGCATCTGAATGTCTGCTTAGATGTCTGGGGTCTGGAGCTGAGGTGGGCTTTTCTACGTAACAGCCTCTCTTCTGAGTGTGGTGACCTAGTCCTCCCAATGGTCAGTGCTATGGTCGGGGCCTTAGTCTTAATCCCTGCAAGGTTCACCTTCCCTGGGGCTCATGGAGAATCCTCAGGAGGACTACCTGGCAATAATTCCAATTTACCAGCACGTGCATGGTGCATAGGGAAGCAGGTTTAGCTGCTGAATTGACTGCAGGGCACGCAGATCGGGCAAAAGGCCGATGGGTGACAGCTGAGGCTGCTGCTGAGCTCTCCCTCCAGTCTACCGTCCCTACTCAGCAGAGTCCAGAGCTGCCCCTCGGCTTTCAGCCCTGCTGTCCTGTGAGTTTCCTCAACATGTAAGTGAGGCGAGAAAGGACTGAGCATTCCAGCACCAGGGTCGTGTGTTCAACTCTAGTATGAAAGCTGTAAAAACAGTTAAAATCACACAGAACCAAAGTGAGAAGAGGAGGACTCCTCTGGGACAAGTGTGGGGAAAGGAGACACACCTGACACTTTTTCCCATCCCAGGAGGTCCCAGGGACCCCGCTTGTTTCCACATTGGGGGAGCCCCCTGCAGAGCCATGGTGTCCTGACCAAGGGGACTTGTGACCCCAGGTGCAGGGTCTGGGGAGGTGAGGTCACCCTGGGACTGTGGACATGTGACCCAGGTGGAGGGGTCTGGGGAGGTGGGTCACCCTGGTGAGTGTGGATGTGTGGCCCCAGGTATAGGGTGCGGGGACTGTGTGGGTCTCACCATACCTGCATGAGTCAGGATCACATGGATGGTGAGACCGCATATGCGCTCTTTGCCTGCAGTGTGTCCTGTCCCCTTTGAGATTTCCAACCTCTGCATTAAGGGTGTTGTCCTGATTAACCTGTGGTTCCTTTTCTTCTCTTCATCTTGTCACAATCATATGAGGTCAGGCATGTTTGAGTGGGTTGCTGCTCTGTGTTCCGGTGAGTGACAACACTTGGTGGTATCATACTAATACTATAGCATATCATATGTCTAATCTATGGAGGTCACCATTGCTTGGGTCCCCCTGGACAGAGGTCAGGTGAGCACAGACTAGGCCCCCCTAAGAATGGTCTCCCACGTGCTCTGTGAGGGTACCGTGATGGCCCTTAAGGTAGGGGACTGTGTCTGGGCCTCCGACATTTGTGATGAAGGGGAGTCGAAATGGAATCTCAATTACCAAGACATTATTTTAAGAATTTATTTTAAGTGAAATAAAACACACGTCACATACCCTTTACCACCACCACCATTTTAAGTGCACGTTTCTGAGGCATCAGATAGATTCACTTTCTCGTGGAGCCATCACCACCATCATTAGAACTTTTCGTCCTGCAAAACCAAAATTCCACAACCATGAAAGTCTCATTCCCCATTCCCTCCCACTGCCCCTGGCACCGATATCCACTTCAGTCCCTGAGTTGTCGACTCTAGGGCACCCACTGGAGTGGAATCCTGCAGTGTTTGCTCACGGGTCATTTTGGAAGAGCTGACTTTCAGTCTGAAGCTCTGCCTGTTCGCATCTGAAGAATCTGCATTTAAGGAGAGGGTGTATGAGGAAGGGGGTGTATGCGGGACAAAGGTGTCCGGGGTGCAGGTGAGCCAGGATCTGACCAGCTGCCTTTTGGGTCCTCTGGTCCCATCTCTTGGTCTGTGCCTCATCTGCATCATCACTGTCCCCGCTGGCACCGCTGGGGTGTTGTTGTCTGAGTGAGAGTCCCCTGGTGCCCCTGCTCTCCTCCCCTCCTCCTGCTGGTTGGGGAGGGAACTGCTTGCTGTGTGGTCTCTACTCCTGAGGCATGAAGGACCCTGTAGCATGGACCTGCAGAATGTGGGGTGTGGTGCCAAGAGCATGGGGCCCACATAGGACACGACATCGGGGTGTGACAAGTGCTAGGGCTGCCTCATCACTGACAGGGAATGTTGCCCAGATCCTGCTCCAGAGGGCGTGGTGGGTGGCCTGGGACCCTAGAGGCCCCATTCCTATACTGGAGCTTGGAGAGTGCATCCCCATGGGCTGCAGATTCACCCCATATCTCAGCCATATCCCTCTGTCCTGTCTTTGAACTCAGGAAAACGAGCTCTCTTGTCCACAACATAGGCCTGGTCCTGTTGATATTAGGATTCTTTAAGTTAGGCGTCCTGGGATAGCAGCTCCTTTTCGGCCTGAGAAGGAACAATGCCGGAGGGTACAGCAATTTCAGATGAAACTAATATTCAATGACTATCCCTAACTACTCGGTTGTTGACTTCTATTAGTCATTATGCTCCTGGTTTTAGCTCTGATGTGGGGATTACAGAGGAGTCAACATTTAAATCTTCGTAATCTGTGGATTTGTAGCTTCAGTATCATTACTGACCCATAGTTTTTTATGGTTTGGGAAGAGTTATTGATTTCATGTATCATGTAAAGGATTCACAATGATGATAGGGCAAGTAAGATTACAATAATAGCTAGTAAATTGTTCACATTTTCTCTACCTGTGCATCTATTGTATGCATATGAGTTTAGATGTCAATATTAGTGAAATGATATAGAGGACTAGAGAACTTATTTTAAAAATCACTATTAATGTGTGACGAAGAAAATGTAAAAGTTCTTCCATAATCGGTGATGTTGTATCTTGAGAGCCTAGATGAAATTGATATGCCTTAGTGATATACAGGATTTTAGCCTATCATTTAACTTTGACAAAGCTACATCACTTTTTACTTTTATCTCATTTATTGAGGAAGACATAATTGTTATGGTGTTGGCTTGAAACTGGTTGAAAAGGACTTGAGTCCTTCCTTATTTTACATTTACATAGGTAGGATCTTGAAACGTAGGATATGGTGGAGGACATCCGTGTAACCATTCTAGGTTAGGAGTAGCAATTTCCACTGCTAAGACTTCTTGTTTAGACACAAATGCTTTTCAAAGAATGAAGATTATTAACATTACTGCTGCTACTGAGATGAATGAGCCTAAAGACAAAATATTTCATGTTGTGTGTGCCTCAGGGTACTCAGACTAACGTAGTGACATCCCTGAGAGGCCACGAAAGTGCTGCAGGAAGTCATATTTACTACTACAAATATACTTGTGAAGTGAATTTTTGCTCATGCTGAGTTAACTGTATAACCTGAGAATAGTGGGAATCAGTGTAGGAAGCCTCCTATAATAGAGAAGACTACTCCCATGGACATTAGGTCATGGAAGTGTGCTACTACATAGTATGTATCCTGGAGGACAATGTCTGGGGATGAGTTGGCTAAGATGATTCCTGTCAAACCACCTACTGTAAAAAGAAAACCTAAAGCCTAAAACTCATAATATAGTGGGAGGTCATATAGTATTCCCTCCGTGAACAGTTGCTAACCAGGGACTTTCCTGGTGACGCAGTGGTTAAGAATTCGCCTGCCAATGCAGGGGACACGGGTTCGAGCCCTTGTCTGGGAAGATTCCACATGCCGCGGAGCAAAAAGCCCGTGTGCCACAACTACTGAGCCTGCCCTCTAGAGCCCGCAAGCCACAACTACTGAAGCCCACGCGCCTAGAGGCCGTGCTCTGCCACAAGAGAAGCCACTGCAATGAAAGGGCCGCACACCGCAACGAAGAGTAGCTGCCGCTCACCGCAACCAGAGAAAGACCATGCGCAGCAAGCAAGACCCAACTCAGCCAAAAAAAAAAGAGAAGAAAAAGAAAAATTAAATAAAGAGTTGCTAATCAGCTAGATACTTTTACTCCTGTAGGGTTAGAAGTAATTACGGTAGCTGATGCAAAGTATGCTCCTGAGTCCACAGCTATCCCTATGGTAAACATATGATGGGCCCACAAGAGAACTCCTAAAAAACCAGTGGACATGACTCATACTATTCCCAGATAGCTGAAAGGCAATTTTTGTCCTAAATAGTATGTAATGATATGTGAGTTTATAACAAACTCTGTTAGGCCATGAATACAGACTTCAGGCTGAGCAAAGTATCAAAAGAGGTGTTGGTATAGGATTCGGTCTCCTCCTGCAGGGTCAAAGAAAGTAATGTTTAGATTTCTATCTCTTAACAGCATGGCAATTCTGGCTGCTTGGACTAAGATTGGTAATTATAGTAATATGGTTATAGTTGGGGAAGATTAAAAAAATAATGATGTTTGGTATTGGGATATGACTGCTGGTTTTGTGACTAATTTTCTCCTGACCCCTACCCAGAATTTGATTATCTCCGCAGTAGCAGAAATCCAATGAAGCCCCACTTGATTTAACGGAAGTAGCATCAAAACCTGTATATGTCTTCAATGTAGAAAATGTAGCAGGCCCATTCACCCCGTCCCTCCTAGAGAATATGTCAATTTCCCTATAATAAACATTTCCACAGCAATCTATTTTTAGGAGCATTCGACAGTCCCTAGGTGCCAGAATTATATACAGCCCAAGTCATCATTAAAACACATCTAACAATCTCCTTTCTATGAATTTGAGCCTCCTACCTACAATTTTGATATGATCAACGCATACATCTCTTATGAAAAGTTTTTTTACGACTAACATTAACCTTATGTATATGAGAGTTTTCACTACTTGTCATCATACCAGGCAACCCACCACAAATTTAAGAAATATGTCTGACAAAAGAGTTTCTTTGATAGAGTAAATCATAGAGGTTTCAATGCTCTTATTCCTGGAATTGAATTCTTCCTAATAATTTTACATTCTCCATGCTACCTACCACATTACACCACATGCTATATAGTAAAGTTCTCTAAGTAAGCTTCAGGCCCATACCCCCAAAATATTTTTGTATATCCTTCCTGTGCTAATAAACTCTCATTGTTTTTACCATCATTCTACTGACCATTTTCTCAGGAAATATAATTGTATAACAAGCTCACACTGGTTAATGGTATCCCCATTCTAATAAAACACATGAACCCATAACCTACAGAAGTATCCAACAAATATTTCCTAAAACAGTCCACCACATCAATACTACTTATAATGGCTATTATCATTAATCTAATATACTCTGGTCAAAGAGCACAATGAATAACAAGAATCTTTAATCCAGCAGCATCCACCCTCATGACAATCGCCCTTGTCACAAAAGTAGGACTTTCCCCATTTCACTTCTGATTGCCTGAAGTCACACGAGGCATCCCATGAACAGCAGACCTGATGCTATCAACATGACAAAATTGCAACCCTATCAGTTTTATACCACATGTCACCATCCATCAACCTAAATATACTATTAATCATAGTGATATTATAAATCATAGCTGGAGGCTGAGGCCGACTTCGCCATACTCACCTGGAAAATATTACACCCTCCTCATCAATTGCCCATATAGGATGAATAACAGCTATTATAATGTATATTCAGATCATAACAATCCTAAACATACTAATTTATATCATAACAACACTATCTTCTTCTTATTTATGCCTAGATCATGTACTACAAGAGTATCATTATCACACACATGAGATAAAACACCTCCCATCACAATCATTTTCCTCACCATTACAGTATCATTAGGACATCGCCCATCACTATCAGGCTTTCTACCCAAATGAATAATTATCCAAGAGATAACACAAACGACAACATCATTCTACCAACACTAATAGCCATCATAGCAGTCCTCAGCATATATTTCTACTTGCAGCTAACATACTCCACATCACTAACTATATTCCCTTCATTAAACAACACAAACACAAAACAATTTGAACATACAAAGAAATAACCTTCCTATCATTACCAATCATAATACCCACACGGTTACTACACACAACACCCATTCTATCGGTGCTGGACTAGGAATTTAGGTTAGTTCAGACCAAGAGCTTTCAAAACCCTAAACAAGTGAAATTTACTTAATTCCTAAAAATAAGGATTGCAAGACTTTATTCTACATCAATTAAATGTAAAGCAAACACTGTATTGAAGCCAAATCTTTACGAGATTGATGAGTTTTAACCCCAGGAAACTTTAGTTAACAGGCAAATCCTCTAGTCAACTGGCTTCAGTCTACTTCTCCTTCATTTGAGAAAGAAAAAAAAAAAAAAACGGCAGGATAATCACTGGCAGAATTGAAGCTGCTTCTCTGAAGTTAGAATTGAATTTGTTGATTCACCACAGGGTTTGCCAGAAAGAGGGCTCAAACTCTGTCTTTAGATTTACAGTCTAATGCTAACTCAGTCATTTTACCTCTGTTCATACACTGCTGATTATTTTCAACAAATCACAAAGATATCGGCATTTTATATTTACTATTTGGTGCTTGAGCTGGAGTAGCAGGCAGCACCTTAATTATATTAATCCAGGCTGAGCTATGCTGACCTGGACCGCTACTTGGAGATGCCCAAATCTGAAAGGTTGTCATAACAGTCCCTGCACTTGTAATAGTTTTCTTTATAGCTGTACCCGTTATGATTGCAGGCTTTGAAAACTGACCTGGGCCACTAATAACTCGGACACCTGAAGTAGCATTTCCCCCAATAAATCATTTAAACTTTTGACTACTTCCCCCATCATTCTTACTCCTACTCATATCACCAATAGTAGAAGCTGGTTCTGGTACCAGTGGGACCGTGTATTCAGCTCTAGCCTGCAATCTGGCTCATGCAGGAGCCTCTGTCGACCTAACTGTTTTCTCCTTACATTTAGCAGGTGTCTCCTCAATTCTTGCTATTATTACTTTTATTACTATAGTCTTTTTTTTTTTTTACTATAGTCTTTAATACAAAACCAGCAGTCATATCCCAATACCAAACATCATTATTTGTTTAATCTTCCCCAACTATAGCCATATTACTATAATTACCAATCTCAGTCCAAGCAGCCAGAATTGCCATGCTGTTAAGAGATAGATATCTAAACATTACTTTCTTTGAACCTGCAGGAGGAGACCGAATCCTATACCAACACCTCTTTTGATACTTTGCTCACCCTGAAGTCTGTATTCATGGCCTAACAGGGTTTGTTATAAACTCACATATCATTACATACTATTTAGGACAAAAATTGCCTTTCAGCTATCTGGGAATAGTATGAGTCATGTCCACTGGATTTTTAGGAGTTCTCTTGTGGGCCCATCATATGTTTACCATAGGGATAGCTGTGGACTCAGGAGCATACTTTGCATCAGCTACCGTAATTACTTCTATCCCTACAGGAGTAAAAGTATCTAGCTGATTAGCAACTCTTTATTTAATTTTTCTTTTTCTTCTCTTTTTTTTTTTGGCTGAGTTGGGTCTTGCTTGCTGCGCATGGGCTTTCTCTGGTTGCGGTGAGCGGCAGCTACTCTTCGTTGCGGTGTGCGGCCCTTTCATTGCAGTGGCTTCTCTTGTTGCAGAGCACGGCCTCTAGGCGCGTGGGCTTCAGTAGTTGTGGCTTGCGGGCTCTAGAGGGCAGGCTCAGTAGTTGTGGCACACGGGCTTTTTGCTCCGCGGCATGTGGAATCTTCCCAGACAAGGGCTCGAACCCGTGTCCCCTGCATTGGCAGGCGAATTCTTAACCACTGCGTCACCAGGGAAGTCCCTGGTTAGCAACTGTTCACGGAGGGAATACTATATGACCTCCCACTATATTATGAGTTTTAGGCTTTAGGTTTTCTTTTTACAGTAGGTGGTTTGACAGGAATCATCTTAGCCAACTCATCCCCAGACATTGTCCTCCAGGATACATACTATGTAGTAGCACACTTCCATGACCTAATGTCCATGGCAGCAGTCTTCACTATTATAGGAGGCTTCCTACACTGATTCCCACTATTCTCAGGTTATACAGTTAACTCAGCATGAGCAAAAATTCACTTCACAAGTATATTTGTAGTAGTAAATATGACTTCCTGCAGCACTTTCGTGGCCTCTCAGGGATGTCACTACGTTAGTCTGAGTACCCTGAGGCACACACAACATGAAATATTTTGTCTTTAGGCTCATTCATCTCAGTAGCAGCAGTAATGCTAATAATCTTCATACTTTGAAAAGCATTTGTGTCTAAACAAGAAGTCTTAGCAGTGGAAATTGCTACTCCTAACATAGAATGGTTACACGGATGTCCTCCACCATATCCTACGTTTCAAGATCCTACCTATGTAAATGTAAAATAAGGAAGGACTCAAGTCCTTTTCAACCAGTTTCAAGCCAACACCATAACAATTATGTCTTCCTCAATAAATGAGATAAAAGTAAAAAGTGATGTAGCTTTGTCAAAGTTAAATGATAGGCTAAAATCCTGTATATCACTAAGGCATATCAATTTCATCTAGGCTCTCAAGATACAACATCACCGATTATGGAAGAACTTTTACATTTTCTTCGTCACACATTAATAGTGATTTTTAAAATAAGTTCTCTAGTCCTCTATATCATTTCACTAATATTGACATCTAAACTCATATGCATACAATAGATGCACAGGTAGAGAAAATGTGAACAATTTACTAGCTATTATTGTAATCTTACTTGCCCTATCATCATTGTGAATCCTTTACATGATACATGAAATCAATAACTCTTCCCAAACCATAAAAAACTATGGGTCAGTAATGATACTGAAGCTACAAATCCACAGATTACGAAGATTTAAATGTTGACTCCTCTGTAATCCCCACATCAGAGCTAAAACCAGGAGCATAATGACTAATAGAAGTCAACAACCGAGTAGTTAGGGATAGTCATTGAATATTAGTTTCATCTGAAATTGTTGTACACTCCGGAGTTGTTCCTTCTCAGGCCTAAAAGGAGCTGCTATCCCAGGACGCCTAACTTAAAGAATCCTAATATCAACAGGACCAGGCCTATGTTGTGGACAAGAGAGCTCGTTTTCCTGAGTTCAAAGACAGGACAGAGGGATATGGCTGAGATATGGGGTGAATCTGCAGCCCATGGGGATGCACTCTCCAAGCTCCAGTATAGGAATGGGGCCTCTAGGGTCCCAGGCCACCCACCACGCCCTCTGGAGCAGGATCTGGGCAACATTCCCTGTCAGTGATGAGGCAGCCCTAGCACTTGTCACGCCCCGATGTCGTGTCCTATGTGGGCCCCATGCTCTTGGCACCACACCCCACACTCTGCAGGTCCATGCTACAGGGTCCTTCATGCCTCAGGAGTAGAGACCACACAGCAAGCAGTTCCCTCCCCAACCAGCAGGAGGAGGGGAGGAGAGCAGGGGCACCAGGGGACTCTCACTCAGACAACAACACCCCAGGGGTGCCAGCGGGGACAGTGATGATGCAGATGAGGCACAGACCAAGAGATGGGACCAGAGGACCCAAAAGGCAGCTGGTCAGGTCCTGGCTCACCTGCACCCCGGACACCTTTGTCCCGCATACACCCCCTTCCTCATACACCCTCTCCTTAAATGCAGATTCTTCAGATGCGAACAGGCAGAGCTTCAGACTGAAAGTCAGCTCTTCCAAAATGACCCGTCAGCAAACACTGCAGGATTCCACTCCAGTGGGTGCCCTGGAGTCGACAACTCAGGGACTGAAGTGGATGTCGGTGCCAGGGGCAGTGGGAGGGAATGGGGAATGAGACTTTCATGGTTGTGGAATTTTGGTTTTGCAAGATGAATAGTTCTAGGGATGGTGGTGATGGCTCCACGAGAAAGTGAATCTATCTGATGCCTCAGAAACGTGCACTTAAAATGGTGATGATGGTAAAGGGTATGTGACGTGTGTTTTATTTCACTTAAAATAAATTCTTAAAATAATGTCTTGTTAACTGAGATTCCATTTCGACTCCCCTTCATCACAAATGTCGGAGGCCCAGACACAGTCCCCTACCTTAGGGGCCATCACGGTACCCTCACAGAGCATGTGGGAGACCATTCTTTGGGGGGCCTAGTCTGTGCTCACCTGACCTCTGTCCAGGGGGACCCAGGCAGTGGTGACCCCCATAGATTAGACATATGATATGCTATAGTATTAGTATGATACCACCAAGTGTTGTCACTCACCGGAACACAGAGCAGCAACCCACTCAAACATGCCTGACCTCATATGATTTTGACAAGATGAAGAGAAGAAAAGGAACCACAGGTTAATCAGGACAACACCCTTAATGCAGAGGTTGGAAATCTCAAAGGGGACAGGACACACTGCAGGCAAAGAGCGCATATGCGGTCTCACCATCCATGTGATCCTGACTCATGCAGGTATGGTGAGACCCACACAGTCCCCTCACCCTATACCTGGGGTCACACATCCACACTCACCAGGGTGACCCACCTCCCCAGACCCCTCCACCTGGGTCACATGTCCACAGTCCCAGGGTGACCTCACCTCCCCAGACCCTGCACCTGGGGTCACACGTCCCCTTGGTCAGGACACCATGGCTCTGCAGGGGGCTCCCCCAATGTGGAAACAAGCTGGGTCCCTGGGACCTCCTGGGATGGGAAAAAGTGTCAGGTGGGTCTCCTTTCCCCACACTTGTCCCAGAGGAGTCCTCCTCTTCTCACTTTGGTTCTGTGTGATTTTAACTGTTTTTACAGCTTTCATACTAGAGTTGAACACACGACCCTGGTGCTGGCATGCTCAGTCCTTTCTCGCCTCACTTACATGTTGAGGAAATGCACAGGACAGCAGGGCTGAAAGCCGAGGGGCAGCTCTGGACTCTGCTGAGTAGGGACGGTAGACTGGAGGGAGAGCTCAGCAGCAGCCTCAGCTGTCACCCATCGGCCTTTTGCCCGATCTGCGTGCCCTGCAATCAATTCATCAGCTAAACCTGCTTCCCTATGCACCATGCACGTGCTGGTAAATTGGAATTATTGCCAGGTAGTCCTCCTGAGGATTCTCCATGAGCCCCAGGGAAGGTGAACCTTGCAGGGATTAAGACTAAGGCCCCGACCATAGCACTGACCCTTGGGAGGACCAGGTCACCACACTCAGAAGAGAGGCTGTTACGTAGACAAGCCCACCTCAGCTCCAGACCCCAGACATCTAAGCACAGACATTCAGATGCAGGCACGGAGCTTCCCAGTACTGAGGCCAGGCCGGGTCTCTACCCAGGTCCCCATAGTCCTAGCGTACACAGAACATGGTCAGTTCTAAATCTTCTTATTATAGACAACACATGGTCAGCTCTAAACATAATCAGTAGACAGGACATGCAGAGGTCTAAATCTACCATGTAGACACAACTTGATCATGTTTAAACTAGCTTAGGGCTGATCTCATAGGGGGTACAGATCACACACATGGGTCTCTCATCTTTGGACACCCACATCAGGAAACTGAACAAAATCTTTGTCATTAAACATTTCAACAGGCAAAACAGAAATGTTCCCAATTTCTCTGGCCACCTGATGGTCAGGATCCACGGGCGAGCCACGAACTTCTTAGAGTGCAGCCCAGTCTGCTGCCAGGACACACAAGAAGTGGCCTGATTCCAGCCTCCCAGGCTTCCAGAAGGAGGCGGCCACACTGGAAGCCAGGTCAGGAGAGTCCTGCATGGTCCGGGCCGGGAGATCCGGTCTGTCCATTTGGCTGGCCGATTCCGGGCGGGGCGCTCAGGGCCTCTGAGAGCCCTGCACTCAGGTCCTGCTTCCCTGCAGCGTGTGCCTGTGCGTGTGCGTGTGCGTGTGCGTGTGTGTGTGTGTGTGTGTAGACGGGGCGGTGGCTGACGGCTCCCATGGTTCCCAACCCGGGCACCGCGCTGTCTTCGAGGGGAGGCACGGGGAGAGGTAGGGGCACAGAAGCCGTTGGAGAGGAGAACCCACCGCGGAACTCCTTGCACACTGGCTCGCCCCACCCAGAGACCCGCCTGCCCATCGTGGGCCGCATGTCGCTCCCCAGTCCCCCACCCCCGAGGGCAGGGTGCCTGCTCTTTCAACAGCACAGGGTCTCACATGAAGGAGACCCAGTGGGGACTGTCAGCCCCCGACTCCTGATGTTGTGTTTGGGGAGAATGAACCCCCTTGACTGGGCGATGGGACCCTGTGAGGAAAGAGGTGGCGGCCCGATCCAAGTCGGGGCCTGGCTGAGATATGAGAAAACAGGAGCCAAAGCAAGGCCTGGAGGCCAGGCCAACAGGAGGGACACCCCCAGCCTTGGTCGGGCCTTCCAACGGTAATATTGTTGCTTTAGGGGACCTGGGACAGGTGACTGAATGTAACGGGAGTCTAAACTGGACCCTGAATGGGGCTTAAAGAAGGTGTGAAGGATGTTACTGAGACAGTGACAGTCATTGGAATACAAACTCTGTGTCAGGATATCCTGCTCCATCCATTTAAATCCCTGAGACCTGTGACCTTTACGTGGCTACGCAGGATTGTTAGAGCAGCTGCGTGCGGATATATCTGGGGCACAATTCAGTCTGCAGCCAACTTGCAAGTGGTTCCAGCAAACACACAGGTGTGCGCACAGGCAGGCACAGCACACACACAAACATATGCACGTGCACAGCACAAATATATTCACACACTAGCATGTGAACACACATGCACCCATATGCCCATGCACACACTAATGTGTGCAAGTGCACATACCTATGCACATGCACAGCATATGTATGCAAACAGGCACATGCACACGCATAGCACACACTCAGGCAATAAAGTGAATCCGTAAAGCATTAATTCCTGAACACAAGTGAAGCTGACATGTATTTTCCCCTTTTCTTAGCCTTGATGTTTTCCACAACAAAAAGTTTAAGAAAAATGATAACGGCAAATGACCTTTGATTCATAGGACTTTCTGATTTTATTCCACAAATATTATGACAGTAGAAATGAATGTAGATATTACATGTGTCCACTAATGGATGAATGGAGAAGAAAAACACGGTCCATCAATACAAGGGAATGCTATTCAGCCTAAAAAGGAAGTCAGTTCTGACACAGGATGCAGCAGGGATGAACCTTGAGGGCATTATGCTCAGTGATGTAAGCTAGACACAAAAAAACAAACAGTGCTTGATCCACTCATACAAGGCCCCTAGAGCAGTCGGAAATATAGAGACATAAAGTAGGATGTTGAGGGCCAGAGGCTGAGGGAGGTACAATGGCGAGTGAGTGTTTAATGGGGACTGTTTCAATTTTGCAAGATGAAAAAGTTCTGGAGGATGATGGTGGTCAGGTTTGCACAACAGTGTGAATTACTTCCTGACCCTGAAATGTGCATTTAAAAATGGTTAAGATAATACATTTTATGTTATGTGTACCAGACCACAATTTTTAAAACTTTTCAAAAAACAACAGGAAATAGTCCATGAATACCACAAAATGTACAACTTCACTAACAACAGAGGGATTAAAGCCATAAGCAAAATACTGTGCATACACCTACCAGAATGGCAGACATGAAAGACATAGTATCAAATATCAGCAGGATGTGGAGCAATGGAAAGCCTGGTATGCAACGGGGGGATGCAACCACTTCTGAAGCAATCGGGCCACAGATAGCGAAGTCCGTGCACAGAGACCCACAGTGCTCCTCCCAGTTGAACACAAACCCACCAGCCCTGCACCATGACACACGGACATGGACTTGCAGCCACAGGAGCCAAACCTGAAGGAACCTGAAGGCCATCACAGACGGATGCAGAAATGAACCATGCACGCTCCTATGAAGGAATATTCCACAGCAATGGAGTACATTTTGTTTAAAGGTAGTAAAACTATAAAAATTATTTTTTAAAGAAAACTATATTTACAAGATGAAAGAATCTATAATTCTGGCACCTAGGGATTGTCGAATGCTCCTAAAAATAGATTGCTGTGGAAATGTTTATTATAGGGAAATTGATATATTCTCTAGGAAGGACGGGGTGAATGGGCCTGCTACATTTTCTACATTGAAGACATGCACAGGTTTTGATTCTACGTCTGTTAAATCAAGTGGGGCTTCACTGGATTTCTGCTACTGTGGAGATAATCAAATTCTGGGTAGGGGTCAGGAGAAAATTAGTCATAGGTGTTCTTGTGTAATAATTACTGTTGAAAGTGTAAATGATCCATTTACCAGTAAGACTGAGAATAGTATAACTGCTACATTACTTCATATGAGATGATCGTCTGTGCTATTGTTCCTGGAGCTCCAGTGAGAGAGTATTTTGAATGTGAAGTTCATCCAGATCTGAGGATGGACTAAATGGCTAAGTGTGATATGGCTAATAGAAATAATATGCCTACATTTATACTAATTACTGGATGAGATATGGGAAGAGGAATTCATGTTGTGAGAGCCAGGGTTAAGGCTAGCATTGGGGCAATAATATATAAATTGATGATGTTGATGGACATAGTGGTTCTTTAATAAGTAATTTGAATGCCTCAGCAATGGGTTGTAATCATCCATGGGGGCTGATGATTTTTGGTCCTTTCTGGATTTGTAAATAGCCTAGGATTTTCCATTTAGTTAATATGAGGAATGCTATGGTGAATTAAATTGGGTAATTTGTGAAAGAATGTTGATTATAAACATATTCTTAGGAAGAGGACTTGAACCAGTGCAGAAAAAGTTTCATTTTTACATAATTACTGGGCTCTGCCAGCGTAACGAACCCTGTTCTACAGTAGGGTATGTATAAATTAACTGAATGTAGATTATATCATCATTTAGTTTGAAGACATTTTGTAAAGGAAGCCGTATTGCTCTTGTCCTTTCATACTGGAAGAAATCTGCTATAGACAGAAACCAACCAGGATGACTCCAGTCTGAACTCAGGTCACGTGAGACTTTAATCGTTGAACAAACAGACAATTAATAGCAGTTATACCGTTGAAATGTCGTGATCCAGCATCAAGGTCATAAACCATATTGCCCATATGAACTCCAGAATACAATTACACTGTTATCCCTAGTAAAACTTGTTTTACTGACCAGTGTTTTAGAAGAACAGGTGATAAAGCATTTTGACTAGCTGGCCTAAATTTTAATCACTCAGAAGTGGTTTTATTCTCCAAAAAATAAATGGCACACGGGATCAAGACACACCGGCTTCAGTAGTTGTGGCGTGCAGACTCAGTAGTTGTGGCCCACTGGCTTAGTTGTTCCGTGGCACGTGAGATCTTCCCGGACCGGGGATCGAACCGGGTCCCCTGCATTGGCAGGCGAATTCTTAATCACTGCATCACCGGGCAAGTCCCAGATTCACAGTCTCCCTTTTAATATACCTTAAGCCCAAAGAATCCATGGAAAATTGTTAGAGAAAATAAGGCAATAAATATTGTAAGGACTATAACAGAAGCATATAGTACACAGTTCATATAGACACATCCCAAGCAGTTACAAAGTATATTAAAAGGGAGGCTGCAATTTTAAAAGAATAAGAAAAATTATACCCACAAACTCCCAATCTTTCCTGAAACGTTGCAATCTGAAACCCTATTGTAGGAAGCAGAAGATTCCAGGAGACATTCTACAAATGAAGGACTCCAAGCCCTGTGGTTGGATAAGGAATTCTGGAAGGAAGGTATCCTCACCCAAGGAGAGCAGGTTCCTATACTTCTCTAACATCACATCCCTGTACAATTCCCATTGATCTTGGTCCACGCATTCTCACTCCTCTTGACAGAAATCTATGGCCACATCCTGGAATGTCAGCAGTCCCTGAAATTAAACGTACACATGCCATGTGGCCACGGGAAGAGTTCATAATATGACCCAAGAAGAAAACAGCAAGTGAAGAGAAGGTTTTAATTTAGAAGAGTGTCTTCAATTATCCACAAATACATATATATATATATATATATATATATATATATATATATATATATAATTATTTTTTTACAAAGTAACTTTCTCTACCTTATTTCTAACTACAAGAAAAGAGTATGGCATGTGATCCACAAAACCAGTATAGAGACTATACTTGTCTGGCAAAGAAATGATAAAATGATGGTTTCAACACAGGCATGTGCATTTTTGAGTGTTTTATTTATATCAAACTGGATAAAATGTGTGTATTTCTCATAGAGAAAAGACCTGTCGAGGTAGAAATGTACCTTTCAACTATTCATGGGTACACGAGTACACTGGGGAGATTGTAAAAGTGCAGATTGTGATTCAGTAGGTCCGGTGGGCCTGAGTTCTATTTTTTTAACAAGCTCATTTTTAACTAGTGATGCCACAGTCTCTGATTCATTAACCACAACTGTGAATATCAGAGACAGAATTAGAAAGGTAAAAATTCATATTTAATTTTGAACTTAAAGTGTTTTATGGATTTTACACCTTTAATAGAATAGTGAGCACAGCAGCAACAATCATTTGTGAGTATTTACTATAGACTGTGTATCTTTCTAATTTTTTTGTGTAGGATTCCAGGAAAAAGGCCTGGGCTGCGGCCACAATGGGCATGGCCCCCAGGCCGGGCCGCCCCTCCATGACCCCCGACGGGGCCCTGCGCTCCTGGCGGCTCCCTCCCCCGCCGCCCCGCTCCCTCCCGGAAGGCCTCGGGGCAGAGCGGTCCCACCCACTGCGCGCTGAACAGAGCCCGCGTTTCCTCAGAGCTGGAACTCCCGGCTCAGGCGGGGTCTCTTCCCTCCGCCTTCACGGAACTGCCCCGCAGCCCGAGGGGAGGGCGACCTCACTGAGGCTGCCGGCTCTGGAGGTGCCCCGGCGGCCGAAGCCACGACAGTCGCGGGGACGGCGGGCCGGGTAAGTGGGCGCCGACCCTCCGCCTGGTCCGGTGCCCGGGCGGCAGCACAAGACCAGCTTCTGAGGGGCAGGGGTTCGCTGCCACCCGCCGCTGCTGTGCAGAAAGAGCGGCCTCCAGCGTCTGGTCCCCGGGAACTTCGGTCCGTCCTCTCGCCCCTGCCCTCGTCCTGGCTCGTGAGGCCTGTTGGGCGTGAGGAGGGGGTCGGCCTGAGCGTCCTGAGGGGAAACGGGGCAAGGGAGGCTCAGGGTCCGGCTGCAGCGTCAGCGCCCCTCTTCCCGACTGCGGGGAAAGCGGCTGAAAACTCCTCCCGAGGCGCGCAGGCCCCTTATTCAGCCGAGTCCCTCTGCGCTCCTTCCTCCCTGAGCTAAAGTACCGGGGGGAGGGGACAGGGCAGGGAACTGGCGCAGGTAATGGGGAATATCAAAAGGTGATTGTTAACTAAGGAAAACCAGCTCTCCCAAGGTGAGGAATGCGGCGCTTTTCTTTGCCTGGGCTCACTGAATTCCTTCCTTTGATATGCACCTCAGCTCTCTGGGGCCTGCATTCTGTATTTGCATATCCTGAGTGCCTCAGGGCCCGCCGGCTCACATTGGAGGGCTGCAAGTGCTGAAGACTGTGACATCCTTTGTTTACTGATAGGGCAAGAACTATTCCATTTCTCACAGGCTTGAGGGGCAGACAGTGGAAAAAAGTCAGAGAATCTCACTCGGCCTGTACTTTGGTTTACATATAGATAATATTTATACTTAACTGTGCTAATAGAGGTTCTCAAGTCCAATCAACTTGTACTACTGCCCTCTATGTATCAATTTCATCAATATCATAAGATAAATGCCTATAGAATTGACTTAATCCATTTAAATAGGATAAAGATTTTTAAAGGAAATATAATAGAAATATAACAACAAAACCTTTACCACTAAAGGCTGGGTCTGGAACACCCTAAATAAATGTTCCATTGTTACAATATTGAAAGATGTAGTCAATAGAAATATCAACAAAAATCACAAATAATAAGGGTAGCAGAATGTTGAAATGTTCTATCTTTATCATTAAAGTGGCAGAAAATCATTTATTAGTAGGCACTGGGGGCAGAAGATGCCTGATTTTATATCTGTGTCATATTTGTGCAGTTGTTTCAACAAGTAACTTAAAGACAAAATGGAAAAACAAGGAGGTTTGTGCCTGAGATCATGTTGATGTGAAACCAGGGATGGCCACCTTGTGCCAGGTGAGTTAAGTTTACCTGGCAGGTAGACCGCAGAGCTCCTGGGAAGCAAGGGTTGGAATTTTTCTGCTGGGTGCCCCTTAGGTTCTGTGACTTGACTGACTGTGAGTCATGTTTCGGGAAAGACCTGATCACAGGAAAAGGGTGGGAATAGAGTGATTTGGGGAGCAGCTAACAACATTCATCACAGCTCACGGCCTGAATGAATTTTAAAGAAACAGGAAAACAAATGCTTCTTATGGAATCAGAGAATGTGAGGGCTGGACAATCCCAGAAAAGGAGGAACACCCATCCCATTTTCCAGATGACAAAACAGAGGTCCAGCAAGGTGAAATCACTCACCCAAGTTGCACCCGTCTCTCCTCCCCACTACGTGGTTCATGAAAGCAGGACTCTTCCTGTCTTGATCACTGCTGAACCCCAAAAAGGGCCAGGCATCTAGCAGCTGCTCCAAAAATTTGCGTTGACGGTAGGAACAATGCTATTTCTTTCTTTCTCACTCTTATTCAGGATTGTGCCAAGAACTCCCCAGGTTGCAATGTAATTCGATAAATGTAAATATTAATTGAGTTTTGTTGTGATGAGGACTTAGGCTTTGAAGGTAACAGACTTGGTTCAGATCTTGGTTCTGCCACTCCATAGCTGTTTGGCTTTGGGAAAATTACTAAACCTCTCTGAGATTATTTCCTCCTTTGTAAAGTGGGGATAAATCTATCTGAGCCAGCAGAGCACCTGCATGAGAGATGTGCACTAAATATTGGTCTTTCTCACTCTCCTACGCCATCTCTCTGTTCTTCCCAGAGAAGCTGTACAGAAGGATATAGTACTTTTGTTTAAAATAGTTAACTAATTAATTTGTTTTTGGCTGCGTTGGGTCTTCGTTGCTATGCGCAGGCTTTCTCTAGTTGCGGCAAGCGGGGGCTACTCTTTGTTGCGGTGCGCGGGCTTCTCATTGCGGTGGCTTCTCTTGCTAGCCTTAACCCCAATGCTAGCCTTAACCCTGGCTCTCACAACATGAATTCCTCTTCCCATATCTTATCCACTAATTAATATAAATGTAGGCATATTATTTCTATTAGACACATCACACCTAGCCATTTACTCCATCCGCAGATCTGGATGAACTTCACATTCAAAATACACACTCACTGGAGCTCTAGGAACAATAGCACAGACAATCATCTCATATGAAGTAATGTAGCAGTTATTCTATTCTCAGTCTTACTGATAAATAGATCATTTACACTTTCAACAGTAATTATTACACAAGAACACCTATGACTAATTTTCTCCTGACCCCTACCCAGAATTTGATTATCTCCGCAGGAGCAGAAATCCAATGAAGCCCCACTTGATTTAACGGAAGTAGCATCAAAACCTGTATATGTCTTCAATGTAGAAAATGTAGCAGGCCCATTCACCCCGTCCCTCCTAGAGAATATGTCAATTTCCCTATAATAAACATTTCCACAGCAATCTATTTTTAGGAGCATTCGACAGTCCCTAGGTGCCAGAATTATATACAGCCCAAGTCATCATTAAAGCACATCTAACAATCTCCTTTCTATGAATTTGAGCCTCCTACCTACAATTTTGATATGATCAACGCATACATCTCTTATGAAAAGTTTTTTTACGACTAACATTAACCTTATGTATATGAGAGTTTTCACTACTTGTCATCATACCAGGCAACCCACCACAAATTTAAGAAATATGTCTGACAAAAGAGTTTCTTTGATAGAGTAAATCATAGAGGTTTCAATGCTCTTATTCCTGGAATTGAATTCTTCCTAATAATTTTACATTCTCCATGCTACCTACCACATTACACCACATGCTATATAGTAAAGTTCTCTAAGTAAGCTTCAGGCCCATACCCCCAAAATATTTTTGTATATCCTTCCTGTGCTAATAAACTCTCATTGTTTTTACCATCATTCTACTGACCATTTTCTCAGGAAATATAATTGTATAACAAGCTCACACTGGTTAATGGTATCCCCATTCTAATAAAACACATGAACCCATAACCTACAGAAGCATCCAACAAATATTTCCTAAAACAGTCCACCACATCAATACTACTTATAATGGCTATTATCATTAATCTAATATACTCTGGTCAAAGAGCACAATGAATAACAAGAATCTTTAATCCAGCAGCATCCACCCTCATGACAATCGCCCTTGTCACAAAAGTAGGACTTTCCCCATTTCACTTCTGATTGCCTGAAGTCACACGAGGCATCCCATGAACAGCAGACCTGATGCTATCAACATGACAAAATTGCAACCCTATCAGTTTTATACCACATGTCACCATCCATCAACCTAAATATACTATTAATCATAGTGATATTATAAATCATAGCTGGAGGCTGAGGCCGACTTCGCCATACTCACCTGGAAAATATTACACCCTCCTCATCAATTGCCCATATAGGATGAATAACAGCTATTATAATGTATATTCAGATCATAACAATCCTAAACATACTAATTTATATCATAACAACACTATCTTCTTCTTATTTATGCCTAGATCATGTACTACAAGAGTATCATTATCACACACATGAGATAAAACACCTCCCATCACAATCATTTTCCTCACCATTACAGTATCATTAGGACATCGCCCATCACTATCAGGCTTTCTACCCAAATGAATAATTATCCAAGAGATAACACAAACGACAACATCATTCTACCAACACTAATAGCCATCATAGCAGTCCTCAGCATATATTTCTACTTGCAGCTAACATACTCCACATCACTAACTATATTCCCTTCATTAAACAACACAAACACAAAACAATTTGAACATACAAAGAAATAACCTTCCTATCATTACCAATCATAATACCCACACGGTTACTACACACAACACCCATTCTATCGGTGCTGGACTAGGAATTTAGGTTAGTTCAGACCAAGAGCTTTCAAAACCCTAAACAAGTGAAATTTACTTAATTCCTAAAAATAAGGATTGCAAGACTTTATTCTACATCAATTAAATGTAAAGCAAACACTGTATTGAAGCCAAATCTTTACGAGATTGATGAGTTTTAACCCCAGGAAACTTTAGTTAACAGGCAAATCCTCTAGTCAACTGGCTTCAGTCTACTTCTCCTTCATTTGAGAAAGAAAAAAAGAAAAAAAAAAACGGCAGGATAATCACTGGCAGAATTGAAGCTGCTTCTCTGAAGTTAGAATTGAATTTGTTGATTCACCACAGGGTTTGCCAGAAAGAGGGCTCAAACTCTGTCTTTAGATTTACAGTCTAATGCTAACTCAGTCATTTTACCTCTGTTCATACACTGCTGATTATTTTCAACAAATCACAAAGATATCGGCATTTTATATTTACTATTTGGTGCTTGAGCTGGA
Source organism: Balaenoptera physalus (assembly GCF_965194825.1). NCBI lineage: Eukaryota > Metazoa > Chordata > Mammalia > Artiodactyla > Balaenopteridae > Balaenoptera > Balaenoptera physalus. Next base: position 29,520,648 of record NC_138887.1, on the reverse strand, counting down.
GTAGCAGGCAGCACCTTAATTATATTAATCCAGGCTGAGCTATGCTGACCTGGACCGCTACTTGGAGATGCCCAAATCTGAAAGGTTGTCATAACAGTCCCTGCACTTGTAATAGTTTTCTTTATAGCTGTACCCGTTATGATTGCAGGCTTTGAAAACTGACCTGGGCCACTAATAACTCGGACACCTGAAGTAGCATTTCCCCCAATAAATCATTTAAACTTTTGACTACTTCCCCCATCATTCTTACTCCTACTCATATCACCAATAGTAGAAGCTGGTTCTGGTACCAGTGGGACCGTGTATTCAGCTCTAGCCTGCAATCTGGCTCATGCAGGAGCCTCTGTCGACCTAACTGTTTTCTCCTTACATTTAGCAGGTGTCTCCTCAATTCTTGCTATTATTACTTTTATTACTATAGTCTTTTTTTTTTTTTTACTATAGTCTTTAATACAAAACCAGCAGTCATATCCCAATACCAAACATCATTATTTGTTTAATCTTCCCCAACTATAGCCATATTACTATAATTACCAATCTCAGTCCAAGCAGCCAGAATTGCCATGCTGTTAAGAGATAGATATCTAAACATTACTTTCTTTGAACCTGCAGGAGGAGACCGAATCCTATACCAACACCTCTTTTGATACTTTGCTCACCCTGAAGTCTGTATTCATGGCCTAACAGGGTTTGTTATAAACTCACATATCATTACATACTATTTAGGACAAAAATTGCCTTTCAGCTATCTGGGAATAGTATGAGTCATGTCCACTGGTTTTTTAGGAGTTCTCTTGTGGGCCCATCATATGTTTACCATAGGGATAGCTGTGGACTCAGGAGCATACTTTGCATCAGCTACCGTAATTACTTCTATCCCTACAGGAGTAAAAGTATCTAGCTGATTAGCAACTCTTTATTTAATTTTTCTTTTTCTTCTCTTTTTTTTTTTTTGGCTGAGTTGGGTCTTGCTTGCTGCGCATGGGCTTTCTCTGGTTGCGGTGAGCGGCAGCTACTCTTCGTTGCGGTGTGCGGCCCTTTCATTGCAGTGGCTTCTCTTGTTGCAGAGCACGGCCTCTAGGCGCGTGGGCTTCAGTAGTTGTGGCTTGTGGGCTCTAGAGGGCAGGCTCAGTAGTTGTGGCACACGGGCTTTTTGCTCCGCGGCATGTGGAATCTTCCCAGACAAGGGCTCGAACCCGTGTCCCCTGCATTAGCAGGCGAATTCTTAACCACTGCGTCACCAGGGAAGTCCCTGGTTAGCAACTGTTCACGGAGGGAATACTATATGACCTCCCACTATATTATGAGTTTTAGGCTTTAGGTTTTCTTTTTACAGTAGGTGGTTTGACAGGAATCATCTTAGCCAACTCATCCCCAGACATTGTCCTCCAGGATACATACTATGTAGTAGCACACTTCCATGACCTAATGTCCATGGCAGCAGTCTTCACTATTATAGGAGGCTTCCTACACTGATTCCCACTATTCTCAGGTTATACAGTTAACTCAGCATGAGCAAAAATTCACTTCACAAGTATATTTGTAGTAGTAAATATGACTTCCTGCAGCACTTTCGTGGCCTCTCAGGGATGTCACTACGTTAGTCTGAGTACCCTGAGGCACACACAACATGAAATATTTTGTCTTTAGGCTCATTCATCTCAGTAGCAGCAGTAATGCTAATAATCTTTATACTTTGAAAAGCATTTGTGTCTAAACAAGAAGTCTTAGCAGTGGAAATTGCTACTCCTAACCTAGAATGGTTACACGGATGTCCTCCACCATATCCTACGTTTCAAGATCCTACCTATGTAAATGTAAAATAAGGAAGGACTCAAGTCCTTTTCAACCAGTTTCAAGCCAACACCATAACAATTATGTCTTCCTCAATAAATGAGATAAAAGTAAAAAGTGATGTAGCTTTGTCAAAGTTAAATGATAAGCTAAAATCCTGTATATCACTAAGGCATATCAATTTCATCTAGGCTCTCAAGATACAACATCACCGATTATGGAAGAACTTTTACATTTTCTTCGTCACACATTAATAGTGATTTTTAAAATAAGTTCTCTAGTCCTCTATATCATTTCACTAATATTGACATCTAAACTCATATGCATACAATAGATGCACAGGTAGAGAAAATGTGAACAATTTACTAGCTATTATTGTAATCTTACTTGCCCTATCATCATTGTGAATCCTTTACATGATACATGAAATCAATAACTCTTCCCAAACCATAAAAAACTATGGGTCAGTAATGATACTGAAGCTACAAATCCACAGATTACGAAGATTTAAATGTTGACTCCTCTGTAATCCCCACATCAGAGCTAAAACCAGGAGCATAATGACTAATAGAAGTCAACAACCGAGTAGTTAGGGATAGTCATTGAATATTAGTTTCATCTGAAATTGTTGTACACTCCGGAGTTGTTCCTTCTCAGGCCTAAAAGGAGCTGCTATCCCAGGACGCCTAACTTAAAGAATCCTAATATCAACAGGACCAGGCCTATGTTGTGGACAAGAGAGCTCGTTTTCCTGAGTTCAAAGACAGGACAGAGGGATATGGCTGAGATATGGGGTGAATCTGCAGCCCATGGGGATGCACTCTCCAAGCTCCAGTATAGGAATGGGGCCTCTAGGGTCCCAGGCCACCCACCACGCCCTCTGGAGCAGGATCTGGGCAACATTCCCTGTCAGTGATGAGGCAGCCCTAGCACTTGTCACGCCCCGATGTCGTGTCCTATGTGGGCCCCATGCTCTTGGCACCACACCCCACACTCTGCAGGTCCATGCTACAGGGTCCTTCATGCCTCAGGAGTAGAGACCACACAGCAAGCAGTTCCCTCCCCAACCAGCAGGAGGAGGGGAGGAGAGCAGGGGCACCAGGGGACTCTCACTCAGACAACAACACCCCAGCGGTGCCAGCGGGGACAGTGATGATGCAGATGAGGCACAGACCAAGAGATGGGACCAGAGGACCCAAAAGGCAGCTGGTCAGGTCCTGGCTCACCTGCACCCCGGACACCTTTGTCCCGCATACACCCCCTTCCTCATACACCCTCTCCTTAAATGCAGATTCTTCAGATGCGAACAGGCAGAGCTTCAGACTGAAAGTCAGCTCTTCCAAAATGACCCGTCAGCAAACACTGCAGGATTCCACTCCAGTGGGTGCCCTGGAGTCGACAACTCAGGGACTGAAGTGGATGTCGGTGCCAGGGGCAGTGGGAGGGAATGGGGAATGAGACTTTCATGGTTGTGGAATTTTGGTTTTGCAAGATGAATAGTTCTAGGGATGGTGGTGATGGCTCCACGAGAAAGTGAATCTATCTGATGCCTCAGAAACGTGCACTTAAAATGGTGATGATGGTAAAGGGTATGTGACGTGTGTTTTATTTCACTTAAAATAAATTCTTAAAATAATGTCTTGTTAACTGAGATTCCATTTCGACTCCCCTTCATCACAAATGTCGGAGGCCCAGACACAGTCCCCTACCTTAGGGGCCATCACGGTACCCTCACAGAGCATGTGGGAGACCATTCTTTGGGGGGCCTAGTCTGTGCTCACCTGACCTCTGTCCAGGGGGACCCAGGCAGTGGTGACCCCCATAGATTAGACATATGATATGCTATAGTATTAGTATGATACCACCAAGTGTTGTCACTCACCGGAACACAGAGCAGCAACCCACTCAAACATGCCTGACCTCATATGATTTTGACAAGATGAAGAGAAGAAAAGGAACCACAGGTTAATCAGGACAACACCCTTAATGCAGAGGTTGGAAATCTCAAAGGGGACAGGACACACTGCAGGCAAAGAGCGCATATGCGGTCTCACCATCCATGTGATCCTGACTCATGCAGGTATGGTGAGACCCACACAGTCCCCTCACCCTATACCTGGGGTCACACATCCACACTCACCAGGGTGACCCACCTCCCCAGACCCCTCCACCTGGGTCACATGTCCACAGTCCCAAGGTGACCTCACCTCCCCAGACCCTGCACCTGGGGTCACACGTCCCCTTGGTCAGGACACCATGGCTCTGCAGGGGGCTCCCCCAATGTGGAAACAAGCTGGGTCCCTGGGACCTCCTGGGATGGGAAAAAGTGTCAGGTGGGTCTCCTTTCCCCACACTTGTCCCAGAGGAGTCCTCCTCTTCTCACTTTGGTTCTGTGTGATTTTAACTGTTTTTACAGCTTTCATACTAGAGTTGAACACACGACCCTGGTGCTGGCATGCTCAGTCCTTTCTCGCCTCACTTACATGTTGAGGAAATGCACAGGACAGCAGGGCTGAAAGCCGAGGGGCAGCTCTGGACTCTGCTGAGTAGGGACGGTAGACTGGAGGGAGAGCTCAGCAGCAGCCTCAGCTGTCACCCATCGGCCTTTTGCCCGATCTGCGTGCCCTGCAATCAATTCATCAGCTAAACCTGCTTCCCTATGCACCATGCACGTGCTGGTAAATTGGAATTATTGCCAGGTAGTCCTCCTGAGGATTCTCCATGAGCCCCAGGGAAGGTGAACCTTGCAGGGATTAAGACTATGGCCCCGACCATAGCACTGACCCTTGGGAGGACCAGGTCACCACACTCAGAAGAGAGGCTGTTACGTAGACAAGCCCACCTCAGCTCCAGACCCCAGACATCTAAGCACAGACATTCAGATGCAGGCACGGAGCTTCCCAGTACTGAGGCCAGGCCGGGTCTCTACCCAGGTCCCCATAGTCCTAGCGTACACAGAACATGGTCAGTTCTAAATCTTCTTATTATAGACAACACATGGTCAGCTCTAAACATAATCAGTAGACAGGACATGCAGAGGTCTAAATCTACCATGTAGACACAACTTGATCATGTTTAAACTAGCTTAGGGCTGATCTCATAGGGGGTACAGATCACACACATGGGTCTCTCATCTTTGGACACCCACATCAGGAAACTGAACAAAATCTTTGTCATTAAACATTTCAACAGGCAAAACAGAAATGTTCCCAATTTCTCTGGCCACCTGATGGTCAGGATCCACGGGCGAGCCACGAACTTCTTAGAGTGCAGCCCAGTCTGCTGCCAGGACACACAAGAAGTGGCCTGATTCCAGCCTCCCAGGCTTCCAGAAGGAGGCGGCCACACTGGAAGCCAGGTCAGGAGAGTCCTGCATGGTCCGGGCCGGGAGATCCGGTCTGTCCATTTGGCTGGCCGATTCCGGGCGGGGCGCTCAGGGCCTCTGAGAGCCCTGCACTCAGGTCCTGCTTCCCTGCAGCGTGTGCCTGTGCGTGTGCGTGTGCGTGTGCGTGTGTGTGTGTGTGTGTGTAGACGGGGCGGTGGCTGACGGCTCCCATGGTTCCCAACCCGGGCACCGCGCTGTCTTCGAGGGGAGGCACGGGGAGAGGTAGGGGCACAGAAGCCGTTGGAGAGGAGAACCCACCGCGGAACTCCTTGCACACTGGCTCGCCCCACCCGGAGACCCGCCTGCCCATCGTGGGCCGCATGTCGCTCCCCAGTCCCCCACCCCCGAGGGCAGGGTGCCTGCTCTTTCAACAGCACAGGGTCTCACATGAAGGAGACCCAGTGGGGACTGTCAGCCCCCGACTCCTGATGTTGTGTTTGGGGAGAATGAACCCCCTTGACTGGGCGATGGGACCCTGTGAGGAAAGAGGTGGCGGCCCGATCCAAGTCGGGGCCTGGCTGAGATATGAGAAAACAGGAGCCAAAGCAAGGCCTGGAGGCCAGGCCAACAGGAGGGACACCCCCAGCCTTGGTCGGGCTCTCCAACGGTAATATTGTTGCTTTAGGGGACCTGGGACAGGTGACTGAATGTAACGGGAGTCTAAACTGGACCCTGAATGGGGCTTAAAGAAGGTGTGAAGGATGTTACTGAGACAGTGACAGTCATTGGAATACAAACTCTGTGTCAGGATATCCTGCTCCATCCATTTAAATCCCTGAGACCTGTGACCTTTACGTGGCTACGCAGGATTGTTAGAGCAGCTGCGTGCGGATATATCTGGGGCACAATTCAGTCTGCAGCCAACTTGCAAGTGGTTCCAGCAAACACACAGGTGTGCGCACAGGCAGGCACAGCACACACACAAACATATGCACGTGCACAGCACAAATATATTCACACACTAGCATGTGAACACACATGCACCCATATGCCCATGCACACACTAATGTGTGCAAGTGCACATACCTATGCACATGCACAGCATATGTATGCAAACAGGCACATGCACACGCATAGCACACACTCAGGCAATAAAGTGAATCCGTAAAGCATTAATTCCTGAACACAAGTGAAGCTGACATGTATTTTCCCCTTTTCTTAGCCTTGATGTTTTCCACAACAAAAAGTTTAAGAAAAATGATAACGGCAAATGACCTTTGATTCATAGGACTTTCTGATTTTATTCCACAAATATTATGACAGTAGAAATGAATGTAGATATTACATGTGTCCACTAATGGATGAATGGAGAAGAAAAACACGGTCCATCAATACAAGGGAATGCTATTCAGCCTAAAAAGGAAGTCAGTTCTGACACAGGATGCAGCAGGGATGAACCTTGAGGGCATTATGCTCAGTGATGTAAGCTAGACACAAAAAAACAAACAGTGCTTGATCCACTCATACAAGGCCCCTAGAGCAGTCGGAAATATAGAGACATAAAGTAGGATGTTGAGGGCCAGAGGCTGAGGGAGGTACAATGGCGAGTGAGTGTTTAATGGGGACTGTTTCAATTTTGCAAGATGAAAAAGTTCTGGAGGATGATGGTGGTCAGGTTTGCACAACAGTGTGAATTACTTCCTGACCCTGAAATGTGCATTTAAAAATGGTTAAGATAATACATTTTATGTTATGTGTACCAGACCACAATTTTTAAAACTTTTCAAAAAACAACAGGAAATAGTCCATGAATACCACAAAATGTACAACTTCACTAACAACAGAGGGATTAAAGCCATAAGCAAAATACTGTGCATACACCTACCAGAATGGCAGACATGAAAGACATAGTATCAAATATCAGCAGGATGTGGAGCAATGGAAAGCCTGGTACGCAACGGGGGGATGCAACCACTTCTGAAGCAATCGGGCCACAGATAGCGAAGTCCGTGCACAGAGACCCACAGTGCTCCTCCCAGTTGAACACAAACCCACCAGCCCTGCACCATGACACACGGACATGGACTTGCAGCCACAGGAGCCAAACCTGAAGGAACCTGAAGGCCATCACAGACGGATGCAGAAATGAACCATGCACGCTCCTATGAAGGAATATTCCACAGCAATGGAGTACATTTTGTTTAAAGGTAGTAAAACTATAAAAATTATTTTTTAAAGAAAACTATATTTACAAGATGAAAGAATCTATAATTCTGGCACCTAGGGATTGTCGAATGCTCCTAAAAATAGATTGCTGTGGAAATGTTTATTATAGGGAAATTGATATATTCTCTAGGAAGGACGGGGTGAATGGGCCTGCTACATTTTCTACATTGAAGACATGCACAGGTTTTGATTCTACGTCTGTTAAATCAAGTGGGGCTTCACTGGATTTCTGCTACTGTGGAGATAATCAAATTCTGGGTAGGGGTCAGGAGAAAATTAGTCATAGGTGTTCTTGTGTAATAATTACTGTTGAAAGTGTAAATGATCCATTTACCAGTAAGACTGAGAATAGTATAACTGCTACATTACTTCATATGAGATGATCGTCTGTGCTATTGTTCCTGGAGCTCCAGTGAGTGAGTATTTTGAATGTGAAGTTCATCCAGATCGGAGGATGGACTAAATGGCTAAGTGTGATATGGCTAATAGAAATAATATGCCTACATTTATACTAATTACTGGATGAGATATGGGAAGAGGAATTCATGTTGTGAGAGCCAGGGTTAAGGCTAGCATTGGGGCAATAATATATAAATTGATGATGTTGATGGACATAGTGGTTCTTTAATAAGTAATTTGAATGCCTCAGCAATGGGTTGTAATCATCCATGGGGGCTGATGATTTTTGGTCCTTTCTGGATTTGTAAATAGCCTAGGATTTTCCATTTAGTTAATATGAGGAATGCTATGGTGAATTAAATTGGGTAATTTGTGAAAGAATGTTGATTATAAACATATTCTTAGGAAGAGGACTTGAACCAGTGCAGAAAAAGTTTCATTTTTACATAATTACTGGGCTCTGCCAGCGTAACGAACCCTGTTCTACAGTAGGGTATGTATAAATTAACTGAATGTAGATTATATCATCATTTAGTTTGAAGACATTTTGTAAAGGAAGCCGTATTGCTCTTGTCCTTTCATACTGGAAGAAATCTGCTATAGACAGAAACCAACCAGGATGACTCCAGTCTGAACTCAGGTCACGTGAGACTTTAATCGTTGAACAAACAGACAATTAATAGCAGTTATACCGTTGAAATGTCGTGATCCAGCATCAAGGTCATAAACCATATTGCCCATATGAACTCCAGAATACAATTACACTGTTATCCCTAGTAAAACTTGTTTTACTGACCAGTGTTTTAGAAGAACAGGTGATAAAGCATTTTGACTAGCTGGCCTAAATTTTAATCACTCAGAAGTGGTTTTATTCTCCAAAAAATAAATGGCACACGGGATCAAGACACACCGGCTTCAGTAGTTGTGGCGTGCAGACTCAGTAGTTGTGGCCCACTGGCTTAGTTGTTCCGTGGCACGTGAGATCTTCCCGGACCGGGGATCGAACCGGGTCCCCTGCATTGGCAGGCGAATTCTTAATCACTGCATCACCGGGCAAGTCCCAGATTCAGAGTCTCCCTTTTAATATACCTTAAGCCCAAAGAATCCATGGAAAATTGTTAGAGAAACTAAGGCAATAAATATTGTAAGGACTATAACAGAAGCATATAGTACACAGTTCATATAGACACATCCCAAGCAGTTACAAAGTATATTAAAAGGGAGGCTGCAATTTTAAAAGAATAAGAAAAATTATACCCACAAACTCCCAATCTTTCCTGAAACGTTGCAATCTGAAACCCTATTGTAGGAAGCAGAAGATTCCAGGAGACATTCTACAAATGAAGGACTCCAAGCCCTGTGGTTGGATAAGGAATTCTGGAAGGAAGGTATCCTCACCCAAGGAGAGCAGGTTCCTATACTTCTCTAACATCACATCCCTGTACAATTCCCATTGATCTTGGTCCACGCATTCTCACTCCTCTTGACAGAAATCTATGGCCACATCCTGGAATGTCAGCAGTCCCTGAAATTAAACGTACACATGCCATGTGGCCACGGGAAGAGTTCATAATATGACCCAAGAAGAAAACAGCAAGTGAAGAGAAGGTTTTAATTTAGAAGAGTGTCTTCAATTATCCACAAATACATATATATATATATATATATATATATATAATTATTTTTTTACAAAGTAACTTTCTCTACCTTATTTCTAACTACAAGAAAAGAGTATGGCATGTGATCCACAAAACCAGTATAGAGACTATACTTGTCTGGCAAAGAAATGATAAAATGATGGTTTCAACACAGGCATGTGCATTTTTGAGTGTTTTATTTATATCAAACTGGATAAAATGTGTGTATTTCTCATAGAGAAAAGACCTGTCGAGGTAGAAATGTACCTTTCAACTATTCATGGGTACACGAGTACACTGGGGAGATTGTAAAAGTGCAGATTGTGATTCAGTAGGTCCGGTGGGCCTGAGTTCTATTTTTTTAACAAGCTCATTTTTAACTAGTGATGCCACAGTCTCTGATTCATTAACCACAACTGTGAATATCAGAGACAGAATTAGAAAGGTAAAAATTCATATTTAATTTTGAACTTAAAGTGTTTTATGGATTTTACACCTTTAATAGAATAGTGAGCACAGCAGCAACAATCATTTGTGAGTATTTACTATAGACTGTGTATCTTTCTAATTTTTTTGTGTAGGATTCCAGGAAAAAGGCCTGGGCTGCGGCCACAATGGGCATGGCCCCCAGGCCGGGTCGCCCCTCCATGACCCCCGACGGGTCCCTGCGCTCCTGGCGGCTCCCTCCCCCGCCGCCCCGCTCCCTCCCGGAAGGCCTCGGGGCAGAGCGGTCCCACCCACTGCGCGCTGAACAGAGCCCGCGTTTCCTCAGAGCTGGAACTCCCGGCTCAGGCGGGGTCTCTTCCCTCCGCCTTCACGGAACTGCCCCGCAGCCCGAGGGGAGGGCGACCTCACTGAGGCTGCCGGCTCTGGAGGTGCCCCGGCGGCCGAAGCCACGACAGTCGCGGGGACGGCGGGCCGGGTAAGTGGGCGCCGACCCTCCGCCTGGTCCGGTGCCCAGGCGGCAGCACAAGACCAGCTTCTGAGGGGCAGGGGTTCGCTGCCACCCGCCGCTGCTGTGCAGAAAGAGCGGCCTCCAGCGTCTGGTCCCCGGGAACTTCGGTCCGTCCTCTCGCCCCTGCCCTCGTCCTGGCTCGTGAGGCCTGTTGGGCGTGAGGAGGGGGTCGGCCTGAGCGTCCTGAGGGGAAACGGGGCAAGGGAGGCTCAGGGTCCGGCTGCAGCGTCAGCGCCCCTCTTCCCGACTGCGGGGAAAGCGGCTGAAAACTCCTCCCGAGGCGCGCAGGCCCCTTATTCAGCCGAGTCCCTCTGCGCTCCTTCCTCCCTGAGCTAAAGTACCGGGGGGAGGGGACAGGGCAGGGAACTGGCGCAGGTAATGGGGAATATCAAAAGGTGATTGTTAACTAAGGAAAACCAGCTCTCCCAAGGTGAGGAATGCGGCGCTTTTCTTTGCCTGGGCTCACTGAATTCCTTCCTTTGATATGCACCTCAGCTCTCTGGGGCCTGCATTCTGTATTTGCATATCCTGAGTGCCTCAGGGCCCGCCGGCTCACATTGGAGGGCTGCAAGTGCTGAAGACTGTGACATCCTTTGTTTACTGATAGGGCAAGAACTATTCCATTTCTCACAGGCTTGAGGGGCAGACAGTGGAAAAAAGTCAGAGAATCTCACTCGGCCTGTACTTTGGTTTACATATAGATAATATTTATACTTAACTGTGCTAATAGAGGTTCTCAAGTCCAATCAACTTGTACTACTGCCCTCTATGTATCAATTTCATCAATATCATAAGATAAATGCCTATAGAATTGACTTAATCCATTTAAATAGGATAAAGATTTTTAAAGGAAATATAATAGAAATATAACAACAAAACCTTTACCACTAAAGGCTGGGTCTGGAACACCCTAAATAAATGTTCCATTGTTACAATATTGAAAGATGTAGTCAATAGAAATATCAACAAAAATGACAAATAATAAGGGTAGCAGAATGTTGAAATGTTCTATCTTTATCATTAAAGTGGCAGAAAATCATTTATTAGTAGGCACTGGGGGCAGAAGATGCCTGATTTTATATCTGTGTCATATTTGTGCAGTTGTTTCAACAAGTAACTTAAAGACAAAATGGAAAAACAAGGAGGTTTGTGCCTGAGATCATGTTGATGTGAAACCAGGGATGGCCACCTTGTGCCAGGTGAGTTAAGTTTACCTGGCAGGTAGACCGCAGAGCTCCTGGGAAGCAAGGGTTGGAATTTTTCTGCTGGGTGCCCCTTAGGTTCTGTGACTTGACTGACTGTGAGTCATGTTTCGGGAAAGACCTGATCACAGGAAAAGGGTGGGAATAGAGTGATTTGGGGAGCAGCTAACAACATTCATCACAGCTCACGGCCTGAATGAATTTTAAAGAAACAGGAAAACAAATGCTTCTTATGGAATCAGAGAATGTGAGGGCTGGACAATCCCAGAAAAGGAGGAACACCCATCCCATTTTCCAGATGACAAAACAGAGGTCCAGCAAGGTGAAATCACTCACCCAAGTTGCACCCGTCTCTCCTCCCCACTACGTGGTTCATGAAAGCAGGACTCTTCCTGTCTTGATCACTGCTGAACCCCAAAAAGGGCCAGGCATCTAGCAGCTGCTCCAAAAATTTGCGTTGACGGTAGGAACAATGCTATTTCTTTCTTTCTCACTCTTATTCAGGATTGTGCCAAGAACTCCCCAGGTTGCAATGTAATTCGATAAATGTAAATATTAATTGAGTTTTGTTGTGATGAGGACTTAGGCTTTGAAGGTAACAGACTTGGTTCAGATCTTGGTTCTGCCACTCCATAGCTGTTTGGCTTTGGGAAAATTACTAAACCTCTCTGAGATTATTTCCTCCTTTGTAAAGTGGGGATAAATCTATCTGAGCCAGCAGAGCACCTGCATGAGAGATGTGCACTAAATATTGGTCTTTCTCACTCTCCTACGCCATCTCTCTGTTCTTCCCAGAGAAGCTGTACAGAAGGATATCGTACTTTTGTTTAAAATAGTTAACTAATTAATTTGTTTTTGGCTGCGTTGGGTCTTCGTTGCTATGCGCAGGCTTTCTCTAGTTGCGGCAAGCGGGGGCTACTCTTTGTTGCGGTGCGCGGGCTTCTCATTGCGGTGGCTTCTCTTGCTAGCCTTAACCCCAATGCTAGCCTTAACCCTGGCTCTCACAACATGAATTCCTCTTCCCATATCTTATCCACTAATTAATATAAATGTAGGCATATTATTTCTATTAGACACATCACACCTAGCCATTTACTCCATCCTCAGATCTGGATGAACTTCACATTCAAAATACACACTCACTGGAGCTCTAGGAACAATAGCACAGACAATCATCTCATATGAAGTAATGTAGCAGTTATTCTATTCTCAGTCTTACTGATAAATGGATCATTTACACTTTCAACAGTAATTATTACACAAGAACACCTATGACTAATTTTCTCCTGACCCCTACCCAGAATTTGATTATCTCCGCAGGAGCAGAAATCCAATGAAGCCCCACTTGATTTAACGGAAGTAGCATCAAAACCTGTATATGTCTTCAATGTAGAAAATGTAGCAGGCCCATTCACCCCGTCCCTCCTAGAGAATATGTCAATTTCCCTATAATAAACATTTCCACAGCAATCTATTTTTAGGAGCATTCGACAGTCCCTAGGTGCCAGAATTATATACAGCCCAAGTCATCATTAAAACACATCTAACAATCTCCTTTCTATGAATTTGAGCCTCCTACCTACAATTTTGATATGATCAACGCATACATCTCTTATGAAAAGTTTTTTTACGACTAACATTAACCTTATGTATATGAGAGTTTTCACTACTTGTCATCATACCAGGCAACCCACCACAAATTTAAGAAATATGTCTGACAAAAGAGTTTCTTTGATAGAGTAAATCATAGAGGTTTCAATGCTCTTATTCCTGGAATTGAATTCTTCCTAATAATTTTACATTCTCCATGCTACCTACCACATTACACCACATGCTATATAGTAAAGTTCTCTAAGTAAGCTTCAGGCCCATACCCCCAAAATATTTTTGTATATCCTTCCTGTGCTAATAAACTCTCATTGTTTTTACCATCATTCTACTGACCATTTTCTCAGGAAATATAATTGTATAACAAGCTCACACTGGTTAATGGTATCCCCATTCTAATAAAACACATGAACCCATAACCTACAGAAGCATCCAACAAATATTTCCTAAAACAGTCCACCACATCAATACTACTTATAATGGCTATTATCATTAATCTAATATACTCTGGTCAAAGAGCACAATGAATAACAAGAATCTTTAATCCAGCAGCATCCACCCTCATGACAATCGCCCTTGTCACAAAAGTAGGACTTTCCCCATTTCACTTCTGATTGCCTGAAGTCACACGAGGCATCCCATGAACAGCAGACCTGATGCTATCAACATGACAAAATTGCAACCCTATCAGTTTTATACCACATGTCACCATCCATCAACCTAAATATACTATTAATCATAGTGATATTATAAATCATAGCTGGAGGCTGAGGCCGACTTCGCCATACTCACCTGGAAAATATTACACCCTCCTCATCAATTGCCCATATAGGATGAATAACAGCTATTATAATGTATATTCAGATCATAACAATCCTAAACATACTAATTTATATCATAACAACACTATCTTCTTCTTATTTATGCCTAGATCATGTACTACAAGAGTATCATTATCACACACATGAGATAAAACACCTCCCATCACAATCATTTTCCTCACCATTACAGTATCATTAGGACATCGCCCATCACTATCAGGCTTTCTACCCAAATGAATAATTATCCAAGAGATAACACAAACGACAACATCATTCTACCAACACTAATAGCCATCATAGCAGTCCTCAGCATATATTTCTACTTGCAGCTAACATACTCCACATCACTAACTATATTCCCTTCATTAAACAACACAAACACAAAACAATTTGAACATACAAAGAAATAACCTTCCTATCATTACCAATCATAATACCCACACGGTTACTACACACAACACCCATTCTATCGGTGCTGGACTAGGAATTTAGGTTAGTTCAGACCAAGAGCTTTCAAAACCCTAAACAAGTGAAATTTACTTAATTCCTAAAAATAAGGATTGCAAGACTTTATTCTACATCAATTAAATGTAAAGCAAACACTGTATTGAAGCCAAATCTTTACGAGATTGATGAGTTTTAACCCCAGGAAACTTTAGTTAACAGGCAAATCCTCTAGTCAACTGGCTTCAGTCTACTTCTCCTTCATTTGAGAAAGAAAAAAAGAAAAAAAAAAACGGCAGGATAATCACTGGCAGAATTGAAGCTGCTTCTCTGAAGTTAGAATTGAATTTGTTGATTCACCACAGGGTTTGCCAGAAAGAGGGCTCAAACTCTGTCTTTAGATTTACAGTCTAATGCTAACTCAGTCATTTTACCTCTGTTCATACACTGCTGATTATTTTCAACAAATCACAAAGATATCGGCATTTTATATTTACTATTTGGTGCTTGAGCTGGAGTAGCAGGCAGCACCTTAATTATATTAATCCAGGCTGAGCTATGCTGACCTGGACCGCTACTTGGAGATGCCCAAATCTGAAAGGTTGTCATAACAGTCCCTGCACTTGTAATAGTTTTCTTTATAGCTGTACCCGTTATGATTGCAGGCTTTGAAAACTGACCTGGGCCACTAATAACTCGGACACCTGAAGTAGCATTTCCCCCAATAAATCATTTAAACTTTTGACTACTTCCCCCATCATTCTTACTCCTACTCATATCACCAATAGTAGAAGCTGGTTCTGGTACCAGTGGGACCGTGTATTCAGCTCTAGCCTGCAATCTGGCTCATGCAGGAGCCTCTGTCGACCTAACTGTTTTCTCCTTACATTTAGCAGGTGTCTCCTCAATTCTTGCTATTATTACTTTTATTACTATAGTCTTTTTTTTTTTTTACTATAGTCTTTAATACAAAACCAGCAGTCATATCCCAATACCAAACATCATTATTTGTTTAATCTTCCCCAACTATAGCCATATTACTATAATTACCAATCTCAGTCCAAGCAGCCAGAATTGCCATGCTGTTAAGAGATAGATATCTAAACATTACTTTCTTTGAACCTGCAGGAGGAGACCGAATCCTATACCAACACCTCTTTTGATACTTTGCTCACCCTGAAGTCTGTATTCATGGCCTAACAGGGTTTGTTATAAACTCACATATCATTACATACTATTTAGGACAAAAATTGCCTTTCAGCTATCTGGGAATAGTATGAGTCATGTCCACTGGTTTTTTAGGAGTTCTCTTGTGGGCCCATCATATGTTTACCATAGGGATAGCTGTGGACTCAGGAGCATACTTTGCATCAGCTACCGTAATTACTTCTATCCCTACAGGAGTAAAAGTATCTAGCTGATTAGCAACTCTTTATTTAATTTTTCTTTTTCTTCTCTTTTTTTTTTTTTGGCTGAGTTGGGTCTTGCTTGCTGCGCATGGGCTTTCTCTGGTTGCGGTGAGCGGCAGCTACTCTTCGTTGCGGTGTGCGGCCCTTTCATTGCAGTGGCTTCTCTTGTTGCAGAGCACGGCCTCTAGGCGCGTGGGCTTCAGTAGTTGTGGCTTGTGGGCTCTAGAGGGCAGGCTCAGTAGTTGTGGCACACGGGCTTTTTGCTCCGCGGCATGTGGAATCTTCCCAGACAAGGGCTCGAACCCGTGTCCCCTGCATTAGCAGGCGAATTCTTAACCACTGCGTCACCAGGGAAGTCCCTGGTTAGCAACTGTTCACGGAGGGAATACTATATGACCTCCCACTATATTATGAGTTTTAGGCTTTAGGTTTTCTTTTTACAGTAGGTGGTTTGACAGGAATCATCTTAGCCAACTCATCCCCAGACATTGTCCTCCAGGATACATACTATGTAGTAGCACACTTCCATGACCTAATGTCCATGGCAGCAGTCTTCACTATTATAGGAGGCTTCCTACACTGATTCCCACTATTCTCAGGTTATACAGTTAACTCAGCATGAGCAAAAATTCACTTCACAAGTATATTTGTAGTAGTAAATATGACTTCCTGCAGCACTTTCGTGGCCTCTCAGGGATGTCACTACGTTAGTCTGAGTACCCTGAGGCACACACAACATGAAATATTTTGTCTTTAGGCTCATTCATCTCAGTAGCAGCAGTAATGCTAATAATCTTCATACTTTGAAAAGCATTTGTGTCTAAACAAGAAGTCTTAGCAGTGGAAATTGCTACTCCTAACCTAGAATGGTTACACGGATGTCCTCCACCATATCCTACGTTTCAAGATCCTACCTATGTAAATGTAAAATAAGGAAGGACTCAAGTCCTTTTCAACCAGTTTCAAGCCAACACCATAACAATTATGTCTTCCTCAATAAATGAGATAAAAGTAAAAAGTGATGTAGCTTTGTCAAAGTTAAATGATAAGCTAAAATCCTGTATATCACTAAGGCATATCAATTTCATCTAGGCTCTCAAGATACAACATCACCGATTATGGAAGAACTTTTACATTTTCTTCGTCACACATTAATAGTGATTTTTAAAATAAGTTCTCTAGTCCTCTATATCATTTCACTAATATTGACATCTAAACTCATATGCATACAATAGATGCACAGGTAGAGAAAATGTGAACAATTTACTAGCTATTATTGTAATCTTACTTGCCCTATCATCATTGTGAATCCTTTACATGATACATGAAATCAATAACTCTTCCCAAACCATAAAAAACTATGGGTCAGTAATGATACTGAAGCTACAAATCCACAGATTACGAAGATTTAAATGTTGACTCCTCTGTAATCCCCACATCAGAGCTAAAACCAGGAGCATAATGACTAATAGAAGTCAACAACCGAGTAGTTAGGGATAGTCATTGAATATTAGTTTCATCTGAAATTGTTGTACACTCCGGAGTTGTTCCTTCTCAGGCCTAAAAGGAGCTGCTATCCCAGGACGCCTAACTTAAAGAATCCTAATATCAACAGGACCAGGCCTATGTTGTGGACAAGAGAGCTCGTTTTCCTGAGTTCAAAGACAGGACAGAGGGATATGGCTGAGATATGGGGTGAATCTGCAGCCCATGGGGATGCACTCTCCAAGCTCCAGTATAGGAATGGGGCCTCTAGGGTCCCAGGCCACCCACCACGCCCTCTGGAGCAGGATCTGGGCAACATTCCCTGTCAGTGATGAGGCAGCCCTAGCACTTGTCACGCCCCGATGTCGTGTCCTATGTGGGCCCCATGCTCTTGGCACCACACCCCACACTCTGCAGGTCCATGCTACAGGGTCCTTCATGCCTCAGGAGTAGAGACCACACAGCAAGCAGTTCCCTCCCCAACCAGCAGGAGGAGGGGAGGAGAGCAGGGGCACCAGGGGACTCTCACTCAGACAACAACACCCCAGGGGTGCCAGCGGGGACAGTGATGATGCAGATGAGGCACAGACCAAGAGATGGGACCAGAGGACCCAAAAGGCAGCTGGTCAGGTCCTGGCTCACCTGCACCCCGGACACCTTTGTCCCGCATACACCCCCTTCCTCATACACCCTCTCCTTAAATGCAGATTCTTCAGATGCGAACAGGCAGAGCTTCAGACTGAAAGTCAGCTCTTCCAAAATGACCCGTCAGCAAACACTGCAGGATTCCACTCCAGTGGGTGCCCTGGAGTCGACAACTCAGGGACTGAAGTGGATGTCGGTGCCAGGGGCAGTGGGAGGGAATGGGGAATGAGACTTTCATGGTTGTGGAATTTTGGTTTTGCAAGATGAATAGTTCTAGGGATGGTGGTGATGGCTCCACGAGAAAGTGAATCTATCTGATGCCTCAGAAACGTGCACTTAAAATGGTGATGATGGTAAAGGGTATGTGACGTGTGTTTTATTTCACTTAAAATAAATTCTTAAAATAATGTCTTGTTAACTGAGATTCCATTTCGACTCCCCTTCATCACAAATGTCGGAGGCCCAGACACAGTCCCCTACCTTAGGGGCCATCACGGTACCCTCACAGAGCATGTGGGAGACCATTCTTTGGGGGGCCTAGTCTGTGCTCACCTGACCTCTGTCCAGGGGGACCCAGGCAGTGGTGACCCCCATAGATTAGACATATGATATGCTATAGTATTAGTATGATACCACCAAGTGTTGTCACTCACCGGAACACAGAGCAGCAACCCACTCAAACATGCCTGACCTCATATGATTTTGACAAGATGAAGAGAAGAAAAGGAACCACAGGTTAATCAGGACAACACCCTTAATGCAGAGGTTGGAAATCTCAAAGGGGACAGGACACACTGCAGGCAAAGAGCGCATATGCGGTCTCACCATCCATGTGATCCTGACTCATGCAGGTATGGTGAGACCCACACAGTCCCCTCACCCTATACCTGGGGTCACACATCCACACTCACCAGGGTGACCCACCTCCCCAGACCCCTCCACCTGGGTCACATGTCCACAGTCCCAGGGTGACCTCACCTCCCCAGACCCTGCACCTGGGGTCACACGTCCCCTTGGTCAGGACACCATGGCTCTGCAGGGGGCTCCCCCAATGTGGAAACAAGCTGGGTCCCTGGGACCTCCTGGGATGGGAAAAAGTGTCAGGTGGGTCTCCTTTCCCCACACTTGTCCCAGAGGAGTCCTCCTCTTCTCACTTTGGTTCTGTGTGATTTTAACTGTTTTTACAGCTTTCATACTAGAGTTGAACACACGACCCTGGTGCTGGCATGCTCAGTCCTTTCTCGCCTCACTTACATGTTGAGGAAATGCACAGGACAGCAGGGCTGAAAGCCGAGGGGCAGCTCTGGACTCTGCTGAGTAGGGACGGTAGACTGGAGGGAGAGCTCAGCAGCAGCCTCAGCTGTCACCCATCGGCCTTTTGCCCGATCTGCGTGCCCTGCAATCAATTCATCAGCTAAACCTGCTTCCCTATGCACCATGCACGTGCTGGTAAATTGGAATTATTGCCAGGTAGTCCTCCTGAGGATTCTCCATGAGCCCCAGGGAAGGTGAACCTTGCAGGGATTAAGACTAAGGCCCCGACCATAGCACTGACCCTTGGGAGGACCAGGTCACCACACTCAGAAGAGAGGCTGTTACGTAGACAAGCCCACCTCAGCTCCAGACCCCAGACATCTAAGCACAGACATTCAGATGCAGGCACGGAGCTTCCCAGTACTGAGGCCAGGCCGGGTCTCTACCCAGGTCCCCATAGTCCTAGCGTACACAGAACATGGTCAGTTCTAAATCTTCTTATTATAGACAACACATGGTCAGCTCTAAACATAATCAGTAGACAGGACATGCAGAGGTCTAAATCTACCATGTAGACACAACTTGATCATGTTTAAACTAGCTTAGGGCTGATCTCATAGGGGGTACAGATCACACACATGGGTCTCTCATCTTTGGACACCCACATCAGGAAACTGAACAAAATCTTTGTCATTAAACATTTCAACAGGCAAAACAGAAATGTTCCCAATTTCTCTGGCCACCTGATGGTCAGGATCCACGGGCGAGCCACGAACTTCTTAGAGTGCAGCCCAGTCTGCTGCCAGGACACACAAGAAGTGGCCTGATTCCAGCCTCCAAGGCTTCCAGAAGGAGGCGGCCACACTGGAAGCCAGGTCAGGAGAGTCCTGCATGGTCCGGGCCGGGAGATCCGGTCTGTCCATTTGGCTGGCCGATTCCGGGCGGGGCGCTCAGGGCCTCTGAGAGCCCTGCACTCAGGTCCTGCTTCCCTGCAGCGTGTGCCTGTGCGTGTGCGTGTGCGTGTGCGTGTGTGTGTGTGTGTGTGTAGAGGGGGCGGTGGCTGACGGCTCCCATGGTTCCCAACCCGGGCACCGCGCTGTCTTCGAGGGGAGGCACGGGGAGAGGTAGGGGCACAGAAGCCGTTGGAGAGGAGAACCCACCGCGGAACTCCTTGCACACTGGCTCGCCCCACCCGGAGACCCGCCTGCCCATCGTGGGCCGCATGTCGCTCCCCAGTCCCCCACCCCCGAGGGCAGGGTGCCTGCTCTTTCAACAGCACAGGGTCTCACATGAAGGAGACCCAGTGGGGACTGTCAGCCCCCGACTCCTGATGCTGTGTTTGGGGAGAATGAACCCCCTTGACTGGGCGATGGGACCCTGTGAGGAAAGAGGTGGCGGCCCGATCCAAGTCGGGGCCTGGCTGAGATATGAGAAAACAGGAGCCAAGAGCAAGGCCTGGAGGCCAGGCCAACAGGAGGGACACCCCCAGCCTTGGTCGGGCTCTCCAACGGTGATATTGTTGCTTTAGGGGACCTGGGACAGGTGACTGAATGTAATGGGAGTCTAAACTGGACCCTGAATGGGGCTTAAAGAAGGTGTGAAGGATGTTACTGAGACAGTGACAGTCATTGGAATACAAACTCTGTGTCAGGATATCCTGCTCCATCCATTTAAATCCCTGAGACCTGTGACCTTTACGTGGCTACGCAGGATTGTTAGAGCAGCTGCGTGCGGATATACCTGGGGCACAATTCAGTCTGCAGCCAACTTGCAAGTGGTTCCAGCAAACACACAGGTGTGCGCACAGGCAGGCACAGCACACACACAAACATATGCACGTGCACAGCACAAATATATTCACACACTAGCATGTGAACACACATGCACCCATATGCCCATGCACACACTAATGTGTGCAAGTGCACATACCTATGCACATGCACAGCATATGTATGCAAACAGGCACATGCACACGCATAGCACACACTCAGGGAATAAAGTGAATCCGTAAAGCATTAATTCCTGAACACAAGTGAAGCTGACATGTATTTTCCCCTTTTCTTAGCCTTGATATTTTCCACAACAAAAAGTTTAAGAAAAATGATAACGGCAAATGACCTTTGATTCATAGGACTTTCTGATTTTATTCCACAAATATTATGACAGTAGAAATGAATGTAGATATTACATGTGTCCACTAATGGATGAATGGAGAAGAAAAACACGGTCCATCAATACAAGGGAATGCTATTCAGCCTAAAAAGGAAGTCAGTTCTGACACAGGATGCAGCAGGGATGAACCTTGAGGGCATTATGCTCAGTGATGTAAGCTAGACACAAAAAAACAAACAGTGCTTGATCCACTCATACAAGGCCCCTAGAGCAGTCGGAAATATAGAGACATAAAGTAGGATGTTGAGGGCCAGAGGCTGAGGGAGGTACAATGGCGAGTGAGTGTTTAATGGGGACTGTTTCAATTTTGCAAGATGAAAAAGTTCTGGAGGATGATGGTGGTCAGGTTTGCACAACAGTGTGAATTACTTCCTGACCCTGAAATGTGCATTTAAAAATGGTTAAGATAATACATTTTATGTTATGTGTACCAGACCACAATTTTTAAAACTTTTCAAAAAACAACAGGAAATAGTCCATGAATACCACAAAATGTACAACTTCACTAACAACAGAGGGATTAAAGCCATAAGCAAAATACTGTGCATACACCTACCAGAATGGCAGACATGAAAGACATAGTATCAAATATCAGCAGGATGTGGAGCAATGGAAAGCCTGGTACGCAACGGGGGGATGCAACCACTTCTGAAGCAATCGGGCCACAGATAGCGAAGTCCGTGCACAGAGACCCACAGTGCTCCTCCCAGTTGAACACAAACCCACCAGCCCTGCACCATGACACACGGACATGGACTTGCAGCCACAGGAGCCAAACCTGAAGGAACCTGAAGGCCATCACAGACGGATGCAGAAATGAACCATGCACGCTCCTATGAAGGAATATTCCACAGCAATGGAGTACATTTTGTTTAAAGGTAGTAAAACTATAAAAATTATTTTTTAAAGAAAACTATATTTACAAGATGAAAGAATCTATAATTCTGGCACCTAGGGATTGTCGAATGCTCCTAAAAATAGATTGCTGTGGAAATGTTTATTATAGGGAAATTGATATATTCTCTAGGAAGGACGGGGTGAATGGGCCTGCTACATTTTCTACATTGAAGACATGCACAGGTTTTGATTCTACGTCTGTTAAATCAAGTGGGGCTTCACTGGATTTCTGCTACTGTGGAGATAATCAAATTCTGGGTAGGGGTCAGGAGAAAATTAGTCATAGGTGTTCTTGTGTAATAATTACTGTTGAAAGTGTAAATGATCCATTTACCAGTAAGACTGAGAATAGTATAACTGCTACATTACTTCATATGAGATGATCGTCTGTGCTATTGTTCCTGGAGCTCCAGTGAGTGAGTATTTTGAATGTGAAGTTCATCCAGATCGGAGGATGGACTAAATGGCTAAGTGTGATATGGCTAATAGAAATAATATGCCTACATTTATACTAATTACTGGATGAGATATGGGAAGAGGAATTCATGTTGTGAGAGCCAGGGTTAAGGCTAGCATTGGGGCAATAATATATAAATTGATGATGTTGATGGACATAGTGGTTCTTTAATAAGTAATTTGAATGCCTCAGCAATGGGTTGTAATCATCCATGGGGGCTGATGATTTTTGGTCCTTTCTGGATTTGTAAATAGCCTAGGATTTTCCATTTAGTTAATATGAGGAATGCTATGGTGAATTAAATTGGGTAATTTGTGAAAGAATGTTGATTATAAACATATTCTTAGGAAGAGGACTTGAACCAGTGCAGAAAAAGTTTCATTTTTACATAATTACTGGGCTCTGCCAGCGTAACGAACCCTGTTCTACAGTAGGGTATGTATAAATTAACTGAATGTAGATTATATCATCATTTAGTTTGAAGACATTTTGTAAAGGAAGCCGTATTGCTCTTGTCCTTTCATACTGGAAGAAATCTGCTATAGACAGAAACCAACCAGGATGACTCCAGTCTGAACTCAGGTCACGTGAGACTTTAATCGTTGAACAAACAGACAATTAATAGCAGTTATACCGTTGAAATGTCGTGATCCAGCATCAAGGTCATAAACCATATTGCCCATATGAACTCCAGAATACAATTACACTGTTATCCCTAGTAAAACTTGTTTTACTGACCAGTGTTTTAGAAGAACAGGTGATAAAGCATTTTGACTAGCTGGCCTAAATTTTAATCACTCAGAAGTGGTTTTATTCTCCAAAAAATAAATGGCACACGGGATCAAGACACACCGGCTTCAGTAGTTGTGGCGTGCAGACTCAGTAGTTGTGGCCCACTGGCTTAGTTGTTCCGTGGCACGTGAGATCTTCCCGGACCGGGGATCGAACCGGGTCCCCTGCATTGGCAGGCGAATTCTTAATCACTGCATCACCGGGCAAGTCCCAGATTCAGAGTCTCCCTTTTAATATACCTTAAGCCCAAAGAATCCATGGAAAATTGTTAGAGAAACTAAGGCAATAAATATTGTAAGGACTATAACAGAAGCATATAGTACACAGTTCATATAGACACATCCCAAGCAGTTACAAAGTATATTAAAAGGGAGGCTGCAATTTTAAAAGAATAAGAAAAATTATACCCACAAACTCCCAATCTTTCCTGAAACGTTGCAATCTGAAACCCTATTGTAGGAAGCAGAAGATTCCAGGAGACATTCTACAAATGAAGGACTCCAAGCCCTGTGGTTGGATAAGGAATTCTGGAAGGAAGGTATCCTCACCCAAGGAGAGCAGGTTCCTATACTTCTCTAACATCACATCCCTGTACAATTCCCATTGATCTTGGTCCACGCATTCTCACTCCTCTTGACAGAAATCTATGGCCACATCCTGGAATGTCAGCAGTCCCTGAAATTAAACGTACACATGCCATGTGGCCACGGGAAGAGTTCATAATATGACCCAAGAAGAAAACAGCAAGTGAAGAGAAGGTTTTAATTTAGAAGAGTGTCTTCAATTATCCACAAATACATATATATATATATATATATATATATATATATAATTATTTTTTTACAAAGTAACTTTCTCTACCTTATTTCTAACTACAAGAAAAGAGTATGGCATGTGATCCACAAAACCAGTATAGAGACTATACTTGTCTGGCAAAGAAATGATAAAATGATGGTTTCAACACAGGCATGTGCATTTTTGAGTGTTTTATTTATATCAAACTGGATAAAATGTGTGTATTTCTCATAGAGAAAAGACCTGTCGAGGTAGAAATGTACCTTTCAACTATTCATGGGTACACGAGTACACTGGGGAGATTGTAAAAGTGCAGATTGTGATTCAGTAGGTCCGGTGGGCCTGAGTTCTATTTTTTTAACAAGCTCATTTTTAACTAGTGATGCCACAGTCTCTGATTCATTAACCACAACTGTGAATATCAGAGACATAATTAGAAAGGTAAAAATTCATATTTAATTTTGAACTTAAAGTGTTTTATGGATTTTACACCTTTAATAGAATAGTGAGCACAGCAGCAACAATCATTTGTGAGTATTTACTATAGACTGTGTATCTTTCTAATTTTTTTGTGTAGGATTCCAGGAAAAAGGCCTGGGCTGCGGCCACAATGGGCATGGCCCCCAGGCCGGGTCGCCCCTCCATGACCCCCGACGGGTCCCTGCGCTCCTGGCGGCTCCCTCCCCCGCCGCCCCGCTCCCTCCCGGAAGGCCTCGGGGCAGAGCGGTCCCACCCACTGCGCGCTGAACAGAGCCCGCGTTTCCTCAGAGCTGGAACTCCCGGCTCAGGCGGGGTCTCTTCCCTCCGCCTTCACGGAACTGCCCCGCAGCCCGAGGGGAGGGCGACCTCACTGAGGCTGCCGGCTCTGGAGGTGCCCCGGCGGCCGAAGCCACGACAGTCGCGGGGACGGCGGGCCGGGTAAGTGGGCGCCGACCCTCCGCCTGGTCCGGTGCCCGGGCGGCAGCACAAGACCAGCTTCTGAGGGGCAGGGGTTCGCTGCCACCCGCCGCTGCTGTGCAGAAAGAGCGGCCTCCAGCGTCTGGTCCCCGGGAACTTCGGTCCGTCCTCTCGCCCCTGCCCTCGTCCTGGCTCGTGAGGCCTGTTGGGCGTGAGGAGGGGGTCGGCCTGAGCGTCCTGAGGGGAAACGGGGCAAGGGAGGCTCAGGGTCCGGCTGCAGCGTCAGCGCCCCTCTTCCCGACTGCGGGGAAAGCGGCTGAAAACTCCTCCCGAGGCGCGCAGGCCCCTTATTCAGCCGAGTCCCTCTGCGCTCCTTCCTCCCTGAGCTAAAGTACCGGGGGGAGGGGACAGGGCAGGGAACTGGCGCAGGTAATGGGGAATATCAAAAGGTGATTGTTAACTAAGGAAAACCAGCTCTCCCAAGGTGAGGAATGCGGCGCTTTTCTTTGCCTGGGCTCACTGAATTCCTTCCTTTGATATGCACCTCAGCTCTCTGGGGCCTGCATTCTGTATTTGCATATCCTGAGTGCCTCAGGGCCCGCCGGCTCACATTGGAGGGCTGCAAGTGCTGAAGACTGTGACATCCTTTGTTTACTGATAGGGCAAGAACTATTCCATTTCTCACAGGCTTGAGGGGCAGACAGTGGAAAAAAGTCAGAGAATCTCACTCGGCCTGTACTTTGGTTTACATATAGATAATATTTATACTTAACTGTGCTAATAGAGGTTCTCAAGTCCAATCAACTTGTACTACTGCCCTCTATGTATCAATTTCATCAATATCATAAGATAAATGCCTATAGAATTGACTTAATCCATTTAAATAGGATAAAGATTTTTAAAGGAAATATAATAGAAATATAACAACAAAACCTTTACCACTAAAGGCTGGGTCTGGAACACCCTAAATAAATGTTCCATTGTTACAATATTGAAAGATGTAGTCAATAGAAATATCAACAAAAATCACAAATAATAAGGGTAGCAGAATGTTGAAATGTTCTATCTTTATCATTAAAGTGGCAGAAAATCATTTATTAGTAGGCACTGGGGGCAGAAGATGCCTGATTTTATATCTGTGTCATATTTGTGCAGTTGTTTCAACAAGTAACTTAAAGACAAAATGGAAAAACAAGGAGGTTTGTGCCTGAGATCATGTTGATGTGAAACCAGGGATGGCCACCTTGTGCCAGGTGAGTTAAGTTTACCTGGCAGGTAGACCGCAGAGCTCCTGGGAAGCAAGGGTTGGAATTTTTCTGCTGGGTGCCCCTTAGGTTCTGTGACTTGACTGACTGTGAGTCATGTTTCGGGAAAGACCTGATCACAGGAAAAGGGTGGGAATAGAGTGATTTGGGGAGCAGCTAACAACATTCATCACAGCTCACGGCCTGAATGAATTTTAAAGAAACAGGAAAACAAATGCTTCTTATGGAATCAGAGAATGTGAGGGCTGGACAATCCCAGAAAAGGAGGAACACCCATCCCATTTTCCAGATGACAAAACAGAGGTCCAGCAAGGTGAAATCACTCACCCAAGTTGCACCCGTCTCTCCTCCCCACTACGTGGTTCATGAAAGCAGGACTCTTCCTGTCTTGATCACTGCTGAACCCCAAAAAGGGCCAGGCATCTAGCAGCTGCTCCAAAAATTTGCGTTGACGGTAGGAACAATGCTATTTCTTTCTTTCTCACTCTTATTCAGGATTGTGCCAAGAACTCCCCAGGTTGCAATGTAATTCGATAAATGTAAATATTAATTGAGTTTTGTTGTGATGAGGACTTAGGCTTTGAAGGTAACAGACTTGGTTCAGATCTTGGTTCTGCCACTCCATAGCTGTTTGGCTTTGGGAAAATTACTAAACCTCTCTGAGATTATTTCCTCCTTTGTAAAGTGGGGATAAATCTATCTGAGCCAGCAGAGCACCTGCATGAGAGATGTGCACTAAATATTGGTCTTTCTCACTCTCCTACGCCATCTCTCTGTTCTTCCCAGAGAAGCTGTACAGAAGGATATCGTACTTTTGTTTAAAATAGTTAACTAATTAATTTGTTTTTGGCTGCGTTGGGTCTTCGTTGCTATGCGCAGGCTTTCTCTAGTTGCGGCAAGCGGGGGCTACTCTTTGTTGCGGTGCGCGGGCTTCTCATTGCGGTGGCTTCTCTTGCTAGCCTTAACCCCAATGCTAGCCTTAACCCTGGCTCTCACAACATGAATTCCTCTTCCCATATCTTATCCACTAATTAATATAAATGTAGGCATATTATTTCTATTAGACACATCACACCTAGCCATTTACTCCATCCTCAGATCTGGATGAACTTCACATTCAAAATACACACTCACTGGAGCTCTAGGAACAATAGCACAGACAATCATCTCATATGAAGTAATGTAGCAGTTATTCTATTCTCAGTCTTACTGATAAATGGATCATTTACACTTTCAACAGTAATTATTACACAAGAACACCTATGACTAATTTTCTCCTGACCCCTACCCAGAATTTGATTATCTCCGCAGGAGCAGAAATCCAATGAAGCCCCACTTGATTTAACGGAAGTAGCATCAAAACCTGTATATGTCTTCAATGTAGAAAATGTAGCAGGCCCATTCACCCCGTCCCTCCTAGAGAATATGTCAATTTCCCTATAATAAACATTTCCACAGCAATCTATTTTTAGGAGCATTCGACAGTCCCTAGGTGCCAGAATTATATACAGCCCAAGTCATCATTAAAACACATCTAACAATCTCCTTTCTATGAATTTGAGCCTCCTACCTACAATTTTGATATGATCAACGCATACATCTCTTATGAAAAGTTTTTTTACGACTAACATTAACCTTATGTATATGAGAGTTTTCACTACTTGTCATCATACCAGGCAACCCACCACAAATTTAAGAAATATGTCTGACAAAAGAGTTTCTTTGATAGAGTAAATCATAGAGGTTTCAATGCTCTTATTCCTGGAATTGAATTCTTCCTAATAATTTTACATTCTCCATGCTACCTACCACATTACACCACATGCTATATAGTAAAGTTCTCTAAGTAAGCTTCAGGCCCATACCCCCAAAATATTTTTGTATATCCTTCCTGTGCTAATAAACTCTCATTGTTTTTACCATCATTCTACTGACCATTTTCTCAGGAAATATAATTGTATAACAAGCTCACACTGGTTAATGGTATCCCCATTCTAATAAAACACATGAACCCATAACCTACAGAAGCATCCAACAAATATTTCCTAAAACAGTCCACCACATCAATACTACTTATAATGGCTATTATCATTAATCTAATATACTCTGGTCAAAGAGCACAATGAATAACAAGAATCTTTAATCCAGCAGCATCCACCCTCATGACAATCGCCCTTGTCACAAAAGTAGGACTTTCCCCATTTCACTTCTGATTGCCTGAAGTCACACGAGGCATCCCATGAACAGCAGACCTGATGCTATCAACATGACAAAATTGCAACCCTATCAGTTTTATACCACATGTCACCATCCATCAACCTAAATATACTATTAATCATAGTGATATTATAAATCATAGCTGGAGGCTGAGGCCGACTTCGCCATACTCACCTGGAAAATATTACACCCTCCTCATCAATTGCCCATATAGGATGAATAACAGCTATTATAATGTATATTCAGATCATAACAATCCTAAACATACTAATTTATATCATAACAACACTATCTTCTTCTTATTTATGCCTAGATCATGTACTACAAGAGTATCATTATCACACACATGAGATAAAACACCTCCCATCACAATCATTTTCCTCACCATTACAGTATCATTAGGACATCGCCCATCACTATCAGGCTTTCTACCCAAATGAATAATTATCCAAGAGATAACACAAACGACAACATCATTCTACCAACACTAATAGCCATCATAGCAGTCTTCAGCATATATTTCTACTTGCAGCTAACATACTCCACATCACTAACTATATTCCCTTCATTAAACAACACAAACACAAAACAGTTTGAACATACAAAGAAATAACCTTCCTATCATTACCAATCATAATACCCACACGGTTACTACACACAACACCCATTCTATCGGTGCTGGACTAGGAATTTAGGTTAGTTCAGACCAAGAGCTTTCAAAACCCTAAACAAGTGAAATTTACTTAATTCCTAAAAATAAGGATTGCAAGACTTTATTCTACATCAATTAAATGTAAAGCAAACACTGTATTGAAGCCAAATCTTTACGAGATTGATGAGTTTTAACCCCAGGAAACTTTAGTTAACAGGCAAATCCTCTAGTCAACTGGCTTCAGTCTACTTCTCCTTCATTTGAGAAAGAAAAAAAGAAAAAAAAAAACGGCAGGATAATCACTGGCAGAATTGAAGCTGCTTCTCTGAAGTTAGAATTGAATTTGTTGATTCACCACAGGGTTTGCCAGAAAGAGGGCTCAAACTCTGTCTTTAGATTGACAGTCTAATGCTAACTCAGTCATTTTACCTCTGTTCATACACTGCTGATTATTTTCAACAAATCACAAAGATATCGGCATTTTATATTTACTATTTGGTGCTTGAGCTGGAGTAGCAGGCAGCACCTTAATTATATTAATCCAGGCTGAGCTATGCTGACCTGGACCGCTACTTGGAGATGCCCAAATCTGAAAGGTTGTCATAACAGTCCCTGCACTTGTAATAGTTTTCTTTATAGCTGTACCCGTTATGATTGCAGGCTTTGAAAACTGACCTGGGCCACTAATAACTCGGACACCTGAAGTAGCATTTCCCCCAATAAATCATTTAAACTTTTGACTACTTCCCCCATCATTCTTACTCCTACTCATATCACCAATAGTAGAAGCTGGTTCTGGTACCAGTGGGACCGTGTATTCAGCTCTAGCCTGCAATCTGGCTCATGCAGGAGCCTCTGTCGACCTAACTGTTTTCTCCTTACATTTAGCAGGTGTCTCCTCAATTCTTGCTATTATTACTTTTATTACTATAGTCTTTTTTTTTTTTTACTCTAGTCTTTAATACAAAACCAGCAGTCATATCCCAATACCAAACATCATTATTTGTTTAATCTTCCCCAACTATAGCCATATTACTATAATTACCAATCTCAGTCCAAGCAGCCAGAATTGCCATGCTGTTAAGAGATAGATATCTAAACATTACTTTCTTTGAACCTGCAGGAGGAGACCGAATCCTATACCAACACCTCTTTTGATACTTTGCTCACCCTGAAGTCTGTATTCATGGCCTAACAGGGTTTGTTATAAACTCACATATCATTACATACTATTTAGGACAAAAATTGCCTTTCAGCTATCTGGGAATAGTATGAGTCATGTCCACTGGTTTTTTAGGAGTTCTCTTGTGGGCCCATCATATGTTTACCATAGGGATAGCTGTGGACTCAGGAGCATACTTTGCATCAGCTACCGTAATTACTTCTATCCCTACAGGAGTAAAAGTATCTAGCTGATTAGCAACTCTTTATTTAATTTTTCTTTTTCTTCTCTTTTTTTTTTTTTGGCTGAGTTGGGTCTTGCTTGCTGCGCATGGGCTTTCTCTGGTTGCGGTGAGCGGCAGCTACTCTTCGTTGCGGTGTGCGGCCCTTTCATTGCAGTGGCTTCTCTTGTTGCAGAGCACGGCCTCTAGGCGCGTGGGCTTCAGTAGTTGTGGCTTGTGGGCTCTAGAGGGCAGGCTCAGTAGTTGTGGCACACGGGCTTTTTGCTCCGCGGCATGTGGAATCTTCCCAGACAAGGGCTCGAACCCGTGTCCCCTGCATTAGCAGGCGAATTCTTAACCACTGCGTCACCAGGGAAGTCCCTGGTTAGCAACTGTTCACGGAGGGAATACTATATGACCTCCCACTATATTATGAGTTTTAGGCTTTAGGTTTTCTTTTTACAGTAGGTGGTTTGACAGGAATCATCTTAGCCAACTCATCCCCAGACATTGTCCTCCAGGATACATACTATGTAGTAGCACACTTCCATGACCTAATGTCCATGGCAGCAGTCTTCACTATTATAGGAGGCTTCCTACACTGATTCCCACTATTCTCAGGTTATACAGTTAACTCAGCATGAGCAAAAATTCACTTCACAAGTATATTTGTAGTAGTAAATATGACTTCCTGCAGCACTTTCGTGGCCTCTCAGGGATGTCACTACGTTAGTCTGAGTACCCTGAGGCACACACAACATGAAATATTTTGTCTTTAGGCTCATTCATCTCAGTAGCAGCAGTAATGCTAATAATCTTCATACTTTGAAAAGCATTTGTGTCTAAACAAGAAGTCTTAGCAGTGGAAATTGCTACTCCTAACCTAGAATGGTTACACGGATGTCCTCCACCATATCCTACGTTTCAAGATCCTACCTATGTAAATGTAAAATAAGGAAGGACTCAAGTCCTTTTCAACCAGTTTCAAGCCAACACCATAACAATTATGTCTTCCTCAATAAATGAGATAAAAGTAAAAAGTGATGTAGCTTTGTCAAAGTTAAATGATAAGCTAAAATCCTGTATATCACTAAGGCATATCAATTTCATCTAGGCTCTCAAGATACAACATCACCGATTATGGAAGAACTTTTACATTTTCTTCGTCACACATTAATAGTGATTTTTAAAATAAGTTCTCTAGTCCTCTATATCATTTCACTAATATTGACATCTAAACTCATATGCATACAATAGATGCACAGGTAGAGAAAATGTGAACAATTTACTAGCTATTATTGTAATCTTACTTGCCCTATCATCATTGTGAATCCTTTACATGATACATGAAATCAATAACTCTTCCCAAACCATAAAAAACTATGGGTCAGTAATGATACTGAAGCTACAAATCCACAGATTACGAAGATTTAAATGTTGACTCCTCTGTAATCCCCACATCAGAGCTAAAACCAGGAGCATAATGACTAATAGAAGTCAACAACCGAGTAGTTAGGGATAGTCATTGAATATTAGTTTCATCTGAAATTGTTGTACACTCCGGAGTTGTTCCTTCTCAGGCCTAAAAGGAGCTGCTATCCCAGGACGCCTAACTTAAAGAATCCTAATATCAACAGGACCAGGCCTATGTTGTGGACAAGAGAGCTCGTTTTCCTGAGTTCAAAGACAGGACAGAGGGATATGGCTGAGATATGGGGTGAATCTGCAGCCCATGGGGATGCACTCTCCAAGCTCCAGTATAGGAATGGGGCCTCTAGGGTCCCAGGCCACCCACCACGCCCTCTGGAGCAGGATCTGGGCAACATTCCCTGTCAGTGATGAGGCAGCCCTAGCACTTGTCACGCCCCGATGTCGTGTCCTATGTGGGCCCCATGCTCTTGGCACCACACCCCACACTCTGCAGGTCCATGCTACAGGGTCCTTCATGCCTCAGGAGTAGAGACCACACAGCAAGCAGTTCCCTCCCCAACCAGCAGGAGGAGGGGAGGAGAGCAGGGGCACCAGGGGACTCTCACTCAGACAACAACACCCCAGGGGTGCCAGCGGGGACAGTGATGATGCAGATGAGGCACAGACCAAGAGATGGGACCAGAGGACCCAAAAGGCAGCTGGTCAGGTCCTGGCTCACCTGCACCCCGGACACCTTTGTCCCGCATACACCCCCTTCCTCATACACCCTCTCCTTAAATGCAGATTCTTCAGATGCGAACAGGCAGAGCTTCAGACTGAAAGTCAGCTCTTCCAAAATGACCCGTCAGCAAACACTGCAGGATTCCACTCCAGTGGGTGCCCTGGAGTCGACAACTCAGGGACTGAAGTGGATGTCGGTGCCAGGGGCAGTGGGAGGGAATGGGGAATGAGACTTTCATGGTTGTGGAATTTTGGTTTTGCAAGATGAATAGTTCTAGGGATGGTGGTGATGGCTCCACGAGAAAGTGAATCTATCTGATGCCTCAGAAACGTGCACTTAAAATGGTGATGATGGTAAAGGGTATGTGACGTGTGTTTTATTTCACTTAAAATAAATTCTTAAAATAATGTCTTGTTAACTGAGATTCCATTTCGACTCCCCTTCATCACAAATGTCGGAGGCCCAGACACAGTCCCCTACCTTAGGGGCCATCACGGTACCCTCACAGAGCATGTGGGAGACCATTCTTTGGGGGGCCTAGTCTGTGCTCACCTGACCTCTGTCCAGGGGGACCCAGGCAGTGGTGACCCCCATAGATTAGACATATGATATGCTATAGTATTAGTATGATACCACCAAGTGTTGTCACTCACCGGAACACAGAGCAGCAACCCACTCAAACATGCCTGACCTCATATGATTTTGACAAGATGAAGAGAAGAAAAGGAACCACAGGTTAATCAGGACAACACCCTTAATGCAGAGGTTGGAAATCTCAAAGGGGACAGGACACACTGCAGGCAAAGAGCGCATATGCGGTCTCACCATCCATGTGATCCTGACTCATGCAGGTATGGTGAGACCCACACAGTCCCCTCACCCTATACCTGGGGTCACACATCCACACTCACCAGGGTGACCCACCTCCCCAGACCCCTCCACCTGGGTCACATGTCCACAGTCCCAGGGTGACCTCACCTCCCCAGACCCTGCACCTGGGGTCACACGTCCCCTTGGTCAGGACACCATGGCTCTGCAGGGGGCTCCCCCAATGTGGAAACAAGCTGGGTCCCTGGGACCTCCTGGGATGGGAAAAAGTGTCAGGTGGGTCTCCTTTCCCCACACTTGTCCCAGAGGAGTCCTCCTCTTCTCACTTTGGTTCTGTGTGATTTTAACTGTTTTTACAGCTTTCATACTAGAGTTGAACACACGACCCTGGTGCTGGCATGCTCAGTCCTTTCTCGCCTCACTTACATGTTGAGGAAATGCACAGGACAGCAGGGCTGAAAGCCGAGGGGCAGCTCTGGACTCTGCTGAGTAGGGACGGTAGACTGGAGGGAGAGCTCAGCAGCAGCCTCAGCTGTCACCCATCGGCCTTTTGCCCGATCTGCGTGCCCTGCAATCAATTCATCAGCTAAACCTGCTTCCCTATGCACCATGCACGTGCTGGTAAATTGGAATTATTGCCAGGTAGTCCTCCTGAGGATTCTCCATGAGCCCCAGGGAAGGTGAACCTTGCAGGGATTAAGACTAAGGCCCCGACCATAGCACTGACCCTTGGGAGGACCAGGTCACCACACTCAGAAGAGAGGCTGTTACGTAGACAAGCCCACCTCAGCTCCAGACCCCAGACATCTAAGCACAGACATTCAGATGCAGGCACGGAGCTTCCCAGTACTGAGGCCAGGCCGGGTCTCTACCCAGGTCCCCATAGTCCTAGCGTACACAGAACATGGTCAGTTCTAAATCTTCTTATTATAGACAACACATGGTCAGCTCTAAACATAATCAGTAGACAGGACATGCAGAGGTCTAAATCTACCATGTAGACACAACTTGATCATGTTTAAACTAGCTTAGGGCTGATCTCATAGGGGGTACAGATCACACACATGGGTCTCTCATCTTTGGACACCCACATCAGGAAACTGAACAAAATCTTTGTCATTAAACATTTCAACAGGCAAAACAGAAATGTTCCCAATTTCTCTGGCCACCTGATGGTCAGGATCCACGGGCGAGCCACGAACTTCTTAGAGTGCAGCCCAGTCTGCTGCCAGGACACACAAGAAGTGGCCTGATTCCAGCCTCCAAGGCTTCCAGAAGGAGGCGGCCACACTGGAAGCCAGGTCAGGAGAGTCCTGCATGGTCCGGGCCGGGAGATCCGGTCTGTCCATTTGGCTGGCCGATTCCGGGCGGGGCGCTCAGGGCCTCTGAGAGCCCTGCACTCAGGTCCTGCTTCCCTGCAGCGTGTGCCTGTGCGTGTGCGTGTGCGTGTGCGTGTGTGTGTGTGTGTGTGTAGAGGGGGCGGTGGCTGACGGCTCCCATGGTTCCCAACCCGGGCACCGCGCTGTCTTCGAGGGGAGGCACGGGGAGAGGTAGGGGCACAGAAGCCGTTGGAGAGGAGAACCCACCGCGGAACTCCTTGCACACTGGCTCGCCCCACCCGGAGACCCGCCTGCCCATCGTGGGCCGCATGTCGCTCCCCAGTCCCCCACCCCCGAGGGCAGGGTGCCTGCTCTTTCAACAGCACAGGGTCTCACATGAAGGAGACCCAGTGGGGACTGTCAGCCCCCGACTCCTGATGCTGTGTTTGGGGAGAATGAACCCCCTTGACTGGGCGATGGGACCCTGTGAGGAAAGAGGTGGCGGCCCGATCCAAGTCGGGGCCTGGCTGAGATATGAGAAAACAGGAGCCAAGAGCAAGGCCTGGAGGCCAGGCCAACAGGAGGGACACCCCCAGCCTTGGTCGGGCTCTCCAACGGTGATATTGTTGCTTTAGGGGACCTGGGACAGGTGACTGAATGTAATGGGAGTCTAAACTGGACCCTGAATGGGGCTTAAAGAAGGTGTGAAGGATGTTACTGAGACAGTGACAGTCATTGGAATACAAACTCTGTGTCAGGATATCCTGCTCCATCCATTTAAATCCCTGAGACCTGTGACCTTTACGTGGCTACGCAGGATTGTTAGAGCAGCTGCGTGCGGATATACCTGGGGCACAATTCAGTCTGCAGCCAACTTGCAAGTGGTTCCAGCAAACACACAGGTGTGCGCACAGGCAGGCACAGCACACACACAAACATATGCACGTGCACAGCACAAATATATTCACACACTAGCATGTGAACACACATGCACCCATATGCCCATGCACACACTAATGTGTGCAAGTGCACATACCTATGCACATGCACAGCATATGTATGCAAACAGGCACATGCACACGCATAGCACACACTCAGGGAATAAAGTGAATCCGTAAAGCATTAATTCCTGAACACAAGTGAAGCTGACATGTATTTTCCCCTTTTCTTAGCCTTGATATTTTCCACAACAAAAAGTTTAAGAAAAATGATAACGGCAAATGACCTTTGATTCATAGGACTTTCTGATTTTATTCCACAAATATTATGACAGTAGAAATGAATGTAGATATTACATGTGTCCACTAATGGATGAATGGAGAAGAAAAACACGGTCCATCAATACAAGGGAATGCTATTCAGCCTAAAAAGGAAGTCAGTTCTGACACAGGATGCAGCAGGGATGAACCTTGAGGGCATTATGCTCAGTGATGTAAGCTAGACACAAAAAAACAAACAGTGCTTGATCCACTCATACAAGGCCCCTAGAGCAGTCGGAAATATAGAGACATAAAGTAGGATGTTGAGGGCCAGAGGCTGAGGGAGGTACAATGGCGAGTGAGTGTTTAATGGGGACTGTTTCAATTTTGCAAGATGAAAAAGTTCTGGAGGATGATGGTGGTCAGGTTTGCACAACAGTGTGAATTACTTCCTGACCCTGAAATGTGCATTTAAAAATGGTTAAGATAATACATTTTATGTTATGTGTACCAGACCACAATTTTTAAAACTTTTCAAAAAACAACAGGAAATAGTCCATGAATACCACAAAATGTACAACTTCACTAACAACAGAGGGATTAAAGCCATAAGCAAAATACTGTGCATACACCTACCAGAATGGCAGACATGAAAGACATAGTATCAAATATCAGCAGGATGTGGAGCAATGGAAAGCCTGGTACGCAACGGGGGGATGCAACCACTTCTGAAGCAATCGGGCCACAGATAGCGAAGTCCGTGCACAGAGACCCACAGTGCTCCTCCCAGTTGAACACAAACCCACCAGCCCTGCACCATGACACACGGACATGGACTTGCAGCCACAGGAGCCAAACCTGAAGGAACCTGAAGGCCATCACAGACGGATGCAGAAATGAACCATGCACGCTCCTATGAAGGAATATTCCACAGCAATGGAGTACATTTTGTTTAAAGGTAGTAAAACTATAAAAATTATTTTTTAAAGAAAACTATATTTACAAGATGAAAGAATCTATAATTCTGGCACCTAGGGATTGTCGAATGCTCCTAAAAATAGATTGCTGTGGAAATGTTTATTATAGGGAAATTGATATATTCTCTAGGAAGGACGGGGTGAATGGGCCTGCTACATTTTCTACATTGAAGACATGCACAGGTTTTGATTCTACGTCTGTTAAATCAAGTGGGGCTTCACTGGATTTCTGCTACTGTGGAGATAATCAAATTCTGGGTAGGGGTCAGGAGAAAATTAGTCATAGGTGTTCTTGTGTAATAATTACTGTTGAAAGTGTAAATGATCCATTTACCAGTAAGACTGAGAATAGTATAACTGCTACATTACTTCATATGAGATGATCGTCTGTGCTATTGTTCCTGGAGCTCCAGTGAGTGAGTATTTTGAATGTGAAGTTCATCCAGATCGGAGGATGGACTAAATGGCTAAGTGTGATATGGCTAATAGAAATAATATGCCTACATTTATACTAATTACTGGATGAGATATGGGAAGAGGAATTCATGTTGTGAGAGCCAGGGTTAAGGCTAGCATTGGGGCAATAATATATAAATTGATGATGTTGATGGACATAGTGGTTCTTTAATAAGTAATTTGAATGCCTCAGCAATGGGTTGTAATCATCCATGGGGGCTGATGATTTTTGGTCCTTTCTGGATTTGTAAATAGCCTAGGATTTTCCATTTAGTTAATATGAGGAATGCTATGGTGAATTAAATTGGGTAATTTGTGAAAGAATGTTGATTATAAACATATTCTTAGGAAGAGGACTTGAACCAGTGCAGAAAAAGTTTCATTTTTACATAATTACTGGGCTCTGCCAGCGTAACGAACCCTGTTCTACAGTAGGGTATGTATAAATTAACTGAATGTAGATTATATCATCATTTAGTTTGAAGACATTTTGTAAAGGAAGCCGTATTGCTCTTGTCCTTTCATACTGGAAGAAATCTGCTATAGACAGAAACCAACCAGGATGACTCCAGTCTGAACTCAGGTCACGTGAGACTTTAATCGTTGAACAAACAGACAATTAATAGCAGTTATACCGTTGAAATGTCGTGATCCAGCATCAAGGTCATAAACCATATTGCCCATATGAACTCCAGAATACAATTACACTGTTATCCCTAGTAAAACTTGTTTTACTGACCAGTGTTTTAGAAGAACAGGTGATAAAGCATTTTGACTAGCTGGCCTAAATTTTAATCACTCAGAAGTGGTTTTATTCTCCAAAAAATAAATGGCACACGGGATCAAGACACACCGGCTTCAGTAGTTGTGGCGTGCAGACTCAGTAGTTGTGGCCCACTGGCTTAGTTGTTCCGTGGCACGTGAGATCTTCCCGGACCGGGGATCGAACCGGGTCCCCTGCATTGGCAGGCGAATTCTTAATCACTGCATCACCGGGCAAGTCCCAGATTCAGAGTCTCCCTTTTAATATACCTTAAGCCCAAAGAATCCATGGAAAATTGTTAGAGAAACTAAGGCAATAAATATTGTAAGGACTATAACAGAAGCATATAGTACACAGTTCATATAGACACATCCCAAGCAGTTACAAAGTATATTAAAAGGGAGGCTGCAATTTTAAAAGAATAAGAAAAATTATACCCACAAACTCCCAATCTTTCCTGAAACGTTGCAATCTGAAACCCTATTGTAGGAAGCAGAAGATTCCAGGAGACATTCTACAAATGAAGGACTCCAAGCCCTGTGGTTGGATAAGGAATTCTGGAAGGAAGGTATCCTCACCCAAGGAGAGCAGGTTCCTATACTTCTCTAACATCACATCCCTGTACAATTCCCATTGATCTTGGTCCACGCATTCTCACTCCTCTTGACAGAAATCTATGGCCACATCCTGGAATGTCAGCAGTCCCTGAAATTAAACGTACACATGCCATGTGGCCACGGGAAGAGTTCATAATATGACCCAAGAAGAAAACAGCAAGTGAAGAGAAGGTTTTAATTTAGAAGAGTGTCTTCAATTATCCACAAATACATATATATATATATATATATATATATATAATTATTTTTTTACAAAGTAACTTTCTCTACCTTATTTCTAACTACAAGAAAAGAGTATGGCATGTGATCCACAAAACCAGTATAGAGACTATACTTGTCTGGCAAAGAAATGATAAAATGATGGTTTCAACACAGGCATGTGCATTTTTGAGTGTTTTATTTATATCAAACTGGATAAAATGTGTGTATTTCTCATAGAGAAAAGACCTGTCGAGGTAGAAATGTACCTTTCAACTATTCATGGGTACACGAGTACACTGGGGAGATTGTAAAAGTGCAGATTGTG
This sequence comes from Balaenoptera physalus, assembly GCF_965194825.1. Taxonomy (NCBI): domain Eukaryota; kingdom Metazoa; phylum Chordata; class Mammalia; order Artiodactyla; family Balaenopteridae; genus Balaenoptera; species Balaenoptera physalus. Next base: position 29,481,081 of record NC_138887.1, on the reverse strand, counting down.
ATTCAGTAGGTCCGGTGGGCCTGAGTTCTATTTTTTTAACAAGCTCATTTTTAACTAGTGATGCCACAGTCTCTGATTCATTAACCACAACTGTGAATATCAGAGACATAATTAGAAAGGTAAAAATTCATATTTAATTTTGAACTTAAAGTGTTTTATGGATTTTACACCTTTAATAGAATAGTGAGCACAGCAGCAACAATCATTTGTGAGTATTTACTATAGACTGTGTATCTTTCTAATTTTTTTGTGTAGGATTCCAGGAAAAAGGCCTGGGCTGCGGCCACAATGGGCATGGCCCCCAGGCCGGGTCGCCCCTCCATGACCCCCGACGGGTCCCTGCGCTCCTGGCGGCTCCCTCCCCCGCCGCCCCGCTCCCTCCCGGAAGGCCTCGGGGCAGAGCGGTCCCACCCACTGCGCGCTGAACAGAGCCCGCGTTTCCTCAGAGCTGGAACTCCCGGCTCAGGCGGGGTCTCTTCCCTCCGCCTTCACGGAACTGCCCCGCAGCCCGAGGGGAGGGCGACCTCACTGAGGCTGCCGGCTCTGGAGGTGCCCCGGCGGCCGAAGCCACGACAGTCGCGGGGACGGCGGGCCGGGTAAGTGGGCGCCGACCCTCCGCCTGGTCCGGTGCCCGGGCGGCAGCACAAGACCAGCTTCTGAGGGGCAGGGGTTCGCTGCCACCCGCCGCTGCTGTGCAGAAAGAGCGGCCTCCAGCGTCTGGTCCCCGGGAACTTCGGTCCGTCCTCTCGCCCCTGCCCTCGTCCTGGCTCGTGAGGCCTGTTGGGCGTGAGGAGGGGGTCGGCCTGAGCGTCCTGAGGGGAAACGGGGCAAGGGAGGCTCAGGGTCCGGCTGCAGCGTCAGCGCCCCTCTTCCCGACTGCGGGGAAAGCGGCTGAAAACTCCTCCCGAGGCGCGCAGGCCCCTTATTCAGCCGAGTCCCTCTGCGCTCCTTCCTCCCTGAGCTAAAGTACCGGGGGGAGGGGACAGGGCAGGGAACTGGCGCAGGTAATGGGGAATATCAAAAGGTGATTGTTAACTAAGGAAAACCAGCTCTCCCAAGGTGAGGAATGCGGCGCTTTTCTTTGCCTGGGCTCACTGAATTCCTTCCTTTGATATGCACCTCAGCTCTCTGGGGCCTGCATTCTGTATTTGCATATCCTGAGTGCCTCAGGGCCCGCCGGCTCACATTGGAGGGCTGCAAGTGCTGAAGACTGTGACATCCTTTGTTTACTGATAGGGCAAGAACTATTCCATTTCTCACAGGCTTGAGGGGCAGACAGTGGAAAAAAGTCAGAGAATCTCACTCGGCCTGTACTTTGGTTTACATATAGATAATATTTATACTTAACTGTGCTAATAGAGGTTCTCAAGTCCAATCAACTTGTACTACTGCCCTCTATGTATCAATTTCATCAATATCATAAGATAAATGCCTATAGAATTGACTTAATCCATTTAAATAGGATAAAGATTTTTAAAGGAAATATAATAGAAATATAACAACAAAACCTTTACCACTAAAGGCTGGGTCTGGAACACCCTAAATAAATGTTCCATTGTTACAATATTGAAAGATGTAGTCAATAGAAATATCAACAAAAATGACAAATAATAAGGGTAGCAGAATGTTGAAATGTTCTATCTTTATCATTAAAGTGGCAGAAAATCATTTATTAGTAGGCACTGGGGGCAGAAGATGCCTGATTTTATATCTGTGTCATATTTGTGCAGTTGTTTCAACAAGTAACTTAAAGACAAAATGGAAAAACAAGGAGGTTTGTGCCTGAGATCATGTTGATGTGAAACCAGGGATGGCCACCTTGTGCCAGGTGAGTTAAGTTTACCTGGCAGGTAGACCGCAGAGCTCCTGGGAAGCAAGGGTTGGAATTTTTCTGCTGGGTGCCCCTTAGGTTCTGTGACTTGACTGACTGTGAGTCATGTTTCGGGAAAGACCTGATCACAGGAAAAGGGTGGGAATAGAGTGATTTGGGGAGCAGCTAACAACATTCATCACAGCTCACGGCCTGAATGAATTTTAAAGAAACAGGAAAACAAATGCTTCTTATGGAATCAGAGAATGTGAGGGCTGGACAATCCCAGAAAAGGAGGAACACCCATCCCATTTTCCAGATGACAAAACAGAGGTCCAGCAAGGTGAAATCACTCACCCAAGTTGCACCCGTCTCTCCTCCCCACTACGTGGTTCATGAAAGCAGGACTCTTCCTGTCTTGATCACTGCTGAACCCCAAAAAGGGCCAGGCATCTAGCAGCTGCTCCAAAAATTTGCGTTGACGGTAGGAACAATGCTATTTCTTTCTTTCTCACTCTTATTCAGGATTGTGCCAAGAACTCCCCAGGTTGCAATGTAATTCGATAAATGTAAATATTAATTGAGTTTTGTTGTGATGAGGACTTAGGCTTTGAAGGTAACAGACTTGGTTCAGATCTTGGTTCTGCCACTCCATAGCTGTTTGGCTTTGGGAAAATTACTAAACCTCTCTGAGATTATTTCCTCCTTTGTAAAGTGGGGATAAATCTATCTGAGCCAGCAGAGCACCTGCATGAGAGATGTGCACTAAATATTGGTCTTTCTCACTCTCCTACGCCATCTCTCTGTTCTTCCCAGAGAAGCTGTACAGAAGGATATCGTACTTTTGTTTAAAATAGTTAACTAATTAATTTGTTTTTGGCTGCGTTGGGTCTTCGTTGCTATGCGCAGGCTTTCTCTAGTTGCGGCAAGCGGGGGCTACTCTTTGTTGCGGTGCGCGGGCTTCTCATTGCGGTGGCTTCTCTTGCTAGCCTTAACCCCAATGCTAGCCTTAACCCTGGCTCTCACAACATGAATTCCTCTTCCCATATCTTATCCACTAATTAATATAAATGTAGGCATATTATTTCTATTAGACACATCACACCTAGCCATTTACTCCATCCTCAGATCTGGATGAACTTCACATTCAAAATACACACTCACTGGAGCTCTAGGAACAATAGCACAGACAATCATCTCATATGAAGTAATGTAGCAGTTATTCTATTCTCAGTCTTACTGATAAATGGATCATTTACACTTTCAACAGTAATTATTACACAAGAACACCTATGACTAATTTTCTCCTGACCCCTACCCAGAATTTGATTATCTCCGCAGGAGCAGAAATCCAATGAAGCCCCACTTGATTTAACGGAAGTAGCATCAAAACCTGTATATGTCTTCAATGTAGAAAATGTAGCAGGCCCATTCACCCCGTCCCTCCTAGAGAATATGTCAATTTCCCTATAATAAACATTTCCACAGCAATCTATTTTTAGGAGCATTCGACAGTCCCTAGGTGCCAGAATTATATACAGCCCAAGTCATCATTAAAACACATCTAACAATCTCCTTTCTATGAATTTGAGCCTCCTACCTACAATTTTGATATGATCAACGCATACATCTCTTATGAAAAGTTTTTTTACGACTAACATTAACCTTATGTATATGAGAGTTTTCACTACTTGTCATCATACCAGGCAACCCACCACAAATTTAAGAAATATGTCTGACAAAAGAGTTTCTTTGATAGAGTAAATCATAGAGGTTTCAATGCTCTTATTCCTGGAATTGAATTCTTCCTAATAATTTTACATTCTCCATGCTACCTACCACATTACACCACATGCTATATAGTAAAGTTCTCTAAGTAAGCTTCAGGCCCATACCCCCAAAATATTTTTGTATATCCTTCCTGTGCTAATAAACTCTCATTGTTTTTACCATCATTCTACTGACCATTTTCTCAGGAAATATAATTGTATAACAAGCTCACACTGGTTAATGGTATCCCCATTCTAATAAAACACATGAACCCATAACCTACAGAAGCATCCAACAAATATTTCCTAAAACAGTCCACCACATCAATACTACTTATAATGGCTATTATCATTAATCTAATATACTCTGGTCAAAGAGCACAATGAATAACAAGAATCTTTAATCCAGCAGCATCCACCCTCATGACAATCGCCCTTGTCACAAAAGTAGGACTTTCCCCATTTCACTTCTGATTGCCTGAAGTCACACGAGGCATCCCATGAACAGCAGACCTGATGCTATCAACATGACAAAATTGCAACCCTATCAGTTTTATACCACATGTCACCATCCATCAACCTAAATATACTATTAATCATAGTGATATTATAAATCATAGCTGGAGGCTGAGGCCGACTTCGCCATACTCACCTGGAAAATATTACACCCTCCTCATCAATTGCCCATATAGGATGAATAACAGCTATTATAATGTATATTCAGATCATAACAATCCTAAACATACTAATTTATATCATAACAACACTATCTTCTTCTTATTTATGCCTAGATCATGTACTACAAGAGTATCATTATCACACACATGAGATAAAACACCTCCCATCACAATCATTTTCCTCACCATTACAGTATCATTAGGACATCGCCCATCACTATCAGGCTTTCTACCCAAATGAATAATTATCCAAGAGATAACACAAACGACAACATCATTCTACCAACACTAATAGCCATCATAGCAGTCTTCAGCATATATTTCTACTTGCAGCTAACATACTCCACATCACTAACTATATTCCCTTCATTAAACAACACAAACACAAAACAGTTTGAACATACAAAGAAATAACCTTCCTATCATTACCAATCATAATACCCACACGGTTACTACACACAACACCCATTCTATCGGTGCTGGACTAGGAATTTAGGTTAGTTCAGACCAAGAGCTTTCAAAACCCTAAACAAGTGAAATTTACTTAATTCCTAAAAATAAGGATTGCAAGACTTTATTCTACATCAATTAAATGTAAAGCAAACACTGTATTGAAGCCAAATCTTTACGAGATTGATGAGTTTTAACCCCAGGAAACTTTAGTTAACAGGCAAATCCTCTAGTCAACTGGCTTCAGTCTACTTCTCCTTCATTTGAGAAAGAAAAAAAGAAAAAAAAAAACGGCAGGATAATCACTGGCAGAATTGAAGCTGCTTCTCTGAAGTTAGAATTGAATTTGTTGATTCACCACAGGGTTTGCCAGAAAGAGGGCTCAAACTCTGTCTTTAGATTGACAGTCTAATGCTAACTCAGTCATTTTACCTCTGTTCATACACTGCTGATTATTTTCAACAAATCACAAAGATATCGGCATTTTATATTTACTATTTGGTGCTTGAGCTGGAGTAGCAGGCAGCACCTTAATTATATTAATCCAGGCTGAGCTATGCTGACCTGGACCGCTACTTGGAGATGCCCAAATCTGAAAGGTTGTCATAACAGTCCCTGCACTTGTAATAGTTTTCTTTATAGCTGTACCCGTTATGATTGCAGGCTTTGAAAACTGACCTGGGCCACTAATAACTCGGACACCTGAAGTAGCATTTCCCCCAATAAATCATTTAAACTTTTGACTACTTCCCCCATCATTCTTACTCCTACTCATATCACCAATAGTAGAAGCTGGTTCTGGTACCAGTGGGACCGTGTATTCAGCTCTAGCCTGCAATCTGGCTCATGCAGGAGCCTCTGTCGACCTAACTGTTTTCTCCTTACATTTAGCAGGTGTCTCCTCAATTCTTGCTATTATTACTTTTATTACTATAGTCTTTTTTTTTTTTTACTCTAGTCTTTAATACAAAACCAGCAGTCATATCCCAATACCAAACATCATTATTTGTTTAATCTTCCCCAACTATAGCCATATTACTATAATTACCAATCTCAGTCCAAGCAGCCAGAATTGCCATGCTGTTAAGAGATAGATATCTAAACATTACTTTCTTTGAACCTGCAGGAGGAGACCGAATCCTATACCAACACCTCTTTTGATACTTTGCTCACCCTGAAGTCTGTATTCATGGCCTAACAGGGTTTGTTATAAACTCACATATCATTACATACTATTTAGGACAAAAATTGCCTTTCAGCTATCTGGGAATAGTATGAGTCATGTCCACTGGTTTTTTAGGAGTTCTCTTGTGGGCCCATCATATGTTTACCATAGGGATAGCTGTGGACTCAGGAGCATACTTTGCATCAGCTACCGTAATTACTTCTATCCCTACAGGAGTAAAAGTATCTAGCTGATTAGCAACTCTTTATTTAATTTTTCTTTTTCTTCTCTTTTTTTTTTTGGCTGAGTTGGGTCTTGCTTGCTGCGCATGGGCTTTCTCTGGTTGCGGTGAGCGGCAGCTACTCTTCGTTGCGGTGTGCGGCCCTTTCATTGCAGTGGCTTCTCTTGTTGCAGAGCACGGCCTCTAGGCGCGTGGGCTTCAGTAGTTGTGGCTTGCGGGCTCTAGAGGGCAGGCTCAGTAGTTGTGGCACACGGGCTTTTTGCTCCGCGGCATGTGGAATCTTCCCAGACAAGGGCTCGAACCCGTGTCCCCTGCATTGGCAGGCGAATTCTTAACCACTGCGTCACCAGGGAAGTCCCTGGTTAGCAACTGTTCACGGAGGGAATACTATATGACCTCCCACTATATTATGAGTTTTAGGCTTTAGGTTTTCTTTTTACAGTAGGTGGTTTGACAGGAATCATCTTAGCCAACTCATCCCCAGACATTGTCCTCCAGGATACATACTATGTAGTAGCACACTTCCATGACCTAATGTCCATGGCAGCAGTCTTCACTATTATAGGAGGCTTCCTACACTGATTCCCACTATTCTCAGGTTATACAGTTAACTCAGCATGAGCAAAAATTCACTTCACAAGTATATTTGTAGTAGTAAATATGACTTCCTGCAGCACTTTCGTGGCCTCTCAGGGATGTCACTACGTTAGTCTGAGTACCCTGAGGCACACACAACATGAAATATTTTGTCTTTAGGCTCATTCATCTCAGTAGCAGCAGTAATGCTAATAATCTTCATACTTTGAAAAGCATTTGTGTCTAAACAAGAAGTCTTAGCAGTGGAAATTGCTACTCCTAACCTAGAATGGTTACACGGATGTCCTCCACCATATCCTACGTTTCAAGATCCTACCTATGTAAATGTAAAATAAGGAAGGACTCAAGTCCTTTTCAACCAGTTTCAAGCCAACACCATAACAATTATGTCTTCCTCAATAAATGAGATAAAAGTAAAAAGTGATGTAGCTTTGTCAAAGTTAAATGATAGGCTAAAATCCTGTATATCACTAAGGCATATCAATTTCATCTAGGCTCTCAAGATACAACATCACCGATTATGGAAGAACTTTTACATTTTCTTCGTCACACATTAATAGTGATTTTTAAAATAAGTTCTCTAGTCCTCTATATCATTTCACTAATATTGACATCTAAACTCATATGCATACAATAGATGCACAGGTAGAGAAAATGTGAACAATTTACTAGCTATTATTGTAATCTTACTTGCCCTATCATCATTGTGAATCCTTTACATGATACATGAAATCAATAACTCTTCCCAAACCATAAAAAACTATGGGTCAGTAATGATACTGAAGCTACAAATCCACAGATTACGAAGATTTAAATGTTGACTCCTCTGTAATCCCCACATCAGAGCTAAAACCAGGAGCATAATGACTAATAGAAGTCAACAACCGAGTAGTTAGGGATAGTCATTGAATATTAGTTTCATCTGAAATTGTTGTACACTCCGGAGTTGTTCCTTCTCAGGCCTAAAAGGAGCTGCTATCCCAGGACGCCTAACTTAAAGAATCCTAATATCAACAGGACCAGGCCTATGTTGTGGACAAGAGAGCTCGTTTTCCTGAGTTCAAAGACAGGACAGAGGGATATGGCTGAGATATGGGGTGAATCTGCAGCCCATGGGGATGCACTCTCCAAGCTCCAGTATAGGAATGGGGCCTCTAGGGTCCCAGGCCACCCACCACGCCCTCTGGAGCAGGATCTGGGCAACATTCCCTGTCAGTGATGAGGCAGCCCTAGCACTTGTCACGCCCCGATGTCGTGTCCTATGTGGGCCCCATGCTCTTGGCACCACACCCCACACTCTGCAGGTCCATGCTACAGGGTCCTTCATGCCTCAGGAGTAGAGACCACACAGCAAGCAGTTCCCTCCCCAACCAGCAGGAGGAGGGGAGGAGAGCAGGGGCACCAGGGGACTCTCACTCAGACAACAACACCCCAGGGGTGCCAGCGGGGACAGTGATGATGCAGATGAGGCACAGACCAAGAGATGGGACCAGAGGACCCAAAAGGCAGCTGGTCAGGTCCTGGCTCACCTGCACCCCGGACACCTTTGTCCCGCATACACCCCCTTCCTCATACACCCTCTCCTTAAATGCAGATTCTTCAGATGCGAACAGGCAGAGCTTCAGACTGAAAGTCAGCTCTTCCAAAATGACCCGTCAGCAAACACTGCAGGATTCCACTCCAGTGGGTGCCCTGGAGTCGACAACTCAGGGACTGAAGTGGATGTCGGTGCCAGGGGCAGTGGGAGGGAATGGGGAATGAGACTTTCATGGTTGTGGAATTTTGGTTTTGCAAGATGAATAGTTCTAGGGATGGTGGTGATGGCTCCACGAGAAAGTGAATCTATCTGATGCCTCAGAAACGTGCACTTAAAATGGTGATGATGGTAAAGGGTATGTGACGTGTGTTTTATTTCACTTAAAATAAATTCTTAAAATAATGTCTTGTTAACTGAGATTCCATTTCGACTCCCCTTCATCACAAATGTCGGAGGCCCAGACACAGTCCCCTACCTTAGGGGCCATCACGGTACCCTCACAGAGCATGTGGGAGACCATTCTTTGGGGGGCCTAGTCTGTGCTCACCTGACCTCTGTCCAGGGGGACCCAGGCAGTGGTGACCCCCATAGATTAGACATATGATATGCTATAGTATTAGTATGATACCACCAAGTGTTGTCACTCACCGGAACACAGAGCAGCAACCCACTCAAACATGCCTGACCTCATATGATTTTGACAAGATGAAGAGAAGAAAAGGAACCACAGGTTAATCAGGACAACACCCTTAATGCAGAGGTTGGAAATCTCAAAGGGGACAGGACACACTGCAGGCAAAGAGCGCATATGCGGTCTCACCATCCATGTGATCCTGACTCATGCAGGTATGGTGAGACCCACACAGTCCCCTCACCCTATACCTGGGGTCACACATCCACACTCACCAGGGTGACCCACCTCCCCAGACCCCTCCACCTGGGTCACATGTCCACAGTCCCAGGGTGACCTCACCTCCCCAGACCCTGCACCTGGGGTCACACGTCCCCTTGGTCAGGACACCATGGCTCTGCAGGGGGCTCCCCCAATGTGGAAACAAGCTGGGTCCCTGGGACCTCCTGGGATGGGAAAAAGTGTCAGGTGGGTCTCCTTTCCCCACACTTGTCCCAGAGGAGTCCTCCTCTTCTCACTTTGGTTCTGTGTGATTTTAACTGTTTTTACAGCTTTCATACTAGAGTTGAACACACGACCCTGGTGCTGGCATGCTCAGTCCTTTCTCGCCTCACTTACATGTTGAGGAAATGCACAGGACAGCAGGGCTGAAAGCCGAGGGGCAGCTCTGGACTCTGCTGAGTAGGGACGGTAGACTGGAGGGAGAGCTCAGCAGCAGCCTCAGCTGTCACCCATCGGCCTTTTGCCCGATCTGCGTGCCCTGCAATCAATTCATCAGCTAAACCTGCTTCCCTATGCACCATGCACGTGCTGGTAAATTGGAATTATTGCCAGGTAGTCCTCCTGAGGATTCTCCATGAGCCCCAGGGAAGGTGAACCTTGCAGGGATTAAGACTAAGGCCCCGACCATAGCACTGACCCTTGGGAGGACCAGGTCACCACACTCAGAAGAGAGGCTGTTACGTAGACAAGCCCACCTCAGCTCCAGACCCCAGACATCTAAGCACAGACATTCAGATGCAGGCACGGAGCTTCCCAGTACTGAGGCCAGGCCGGGTCTCTACCCAGGTCCCCATAGTCCTAGCGTACACAGAACATGGTCAGTTCTAAATCTTCTTATTATAGACAACACATGGTCAGCTCTAAACATAATCAGTAGACAGGACATGCAGAGGTCTAAATCTACCATGTAGACACAACTTGATCATGTTTAAACTAGCTTAGGGCTGATCTCATAGGGGGTACAGATCACACACATGGGTCTCTCATCTTTGGACACCCACATCAGGAAACTGAACAAAATCTTTGTCATTAAACATTTCAACAGGCAAAACAGAAATGTTCCCAATTTCTCTGGCCACCTGATGGTCAGGATCCACGGGCGAGCCACGAACTTCTTAGAGTGCAGCCCAGTCTGCTGCCAGGACACACAAGAAGTGGCCTGATTCCAGCCTCCCAGGCTTCCAGAAGGAGGCGGCCACACTGGAAGCCAGGTCAGGAGAGTCCTGCATGGTCCGGGCCGGGAGATCCGGTCTGTCCATTTGGCTGGCCGATTCCGGGCGGGGCGCTCAGGGCCTCTGAGAGCCCTGCACTCAGGTCCTGCTTCCCTGCAGCGTGTGCCTGTGCGTGTGCGTGTGCGTGTGCGTGTGTGTGTGTGTGTGTGTAGAGGGGGCGGTGGCTGACGGCTCCCATGGTTCCCAACCCGGGCACCGCGCTGTCTTCGAGGGGAGGCACGGGGAGAGGTAGGGGCACAGAAGCCGTTGGAGAGGAGAACCCACCGCGGAACTCCTTGCACACTGGCTCGCCCCACCCGGAGACCCGCCTGCCCATCGTGGGCCGCATGTCGCTCCCCAGTCCCCCACCCCCGAGGGCAGGGTGCCTGCTCTTTCAACAGCACAGGGTCTCACATGAAGGAGACCCAGTGGGGACTGTCAGCCCCCGACTCCTGATGCTGTGTTTGGGGAGAATGAACCCCCTTGACTGGGCGATGGGACCCTGTGAGGAAAGAGGTGGCGGCCCGATCCAAGTCGGGGCCTGGCTGAGATATGAGAAAACAGGAGCCAAGAGCAAGGCCTGGAGGCCAGGCCAACAGGAGGGACACCCCCAGCCTTGGTCGGGCTCTCCAACGGTGATATTGTTGCTTTAGGGGACCTGGGACAGGTGACTGAATGTAATGGGAGTCTAAACTGGACCCTGAATGGGGCTTAAAGAAGGTGTGAAGGATGTTACTGAGACAGTGACAGTCATTGGAATACAAACTCTGTGTCAGGATATCCTGCTCCATCCATTTAAATCCCTGAGACCTGTGACCTTTACGTGGCTACGCAGGATTGTTAGAGCAGCTGCGTGCGGATATACCTGGGGCACAATTCAGTCTGCAGCCAACTTGCAAGTGGTTCCAGCAAACACACAGGTGTGCGCACAGGCAGGCACAGCACACACACAAACATATGCACGTGCACAGCACAAATATATTCACACACTAGCATGTGAACACACATGCACCCATATGCCCATGCACACACTAATGTGTGCAAGTGCACATACCTATGCACATGCACAGCATATGTATGCAAACAGGCACATGCACACGCATAGCACACACTCAGGCAATAAAGTGAATCCGTAAAGCATTAATTCCTGAACACAAGTGAAGCTGACATGTATTTTCCCCTTTTCTTAGCCTTGATATTTTCCACAACAAAAAGTTTAAGAAAAATGATAACGGCAAATGACCTTTGATTCATAGGACTTTCTGATTTTATTCCACAAATATTATGACAGTAGAAATGAATGTAGATATTACATGTGTCCACTAATGGATGAATGGAGAAGAAAAACACGGTCCATCAATACAAGGGAATGCTATTCAGCCTAAAAAGGAAGTCAGTTCTGACACAGGATGCAGCAGGGATGAACCTTGAGGGCATTATGCTCAGTGATGTAAGCTAGACACAAAAAAACAAACAGTGCTTGATCCACTCATACAAGGCCCCTAGAGCAGTCGGAAATATAGAGACATAAAGTAGGATGTTGAGGGCCAGAGGCTGAGGGAGGTACAATGGCGAGTGAGTGTTTAATGGGGACTGTTTCAATTTTGCAAGATGAAAAAGTTCTGGAGGATGATGGTGGTCAGGTTTGCACAACAGTGTGAATTACTTCCTGACCCTGAAATGTGCATTTAAAAATGGTTAAGATAATACATTTTATGTTATGTGTACCAGACCACAATTTTTAAAACTTTTCAAAAAACAACAGGAAATAGTCCATGAATACCACAAAATGTACAACTTCACTAACAACAGAGGGATTAAAGCCATAAGCAAAATACTGTGCATACACCTACCAGAATGGCAGACATGAAAGACATAGTATCAAATATCAGCAGGATGTGGAGCAATGGAAAGCCTGGTATGCAACGGGGGGATGCAACCACTTCTGAAGCAATCGGGCCACAGATAGCGAAGTCCGTGCACAGAGACCCACAGTGCTCCTCCCAGTTGAACACAAACCCACCAGCCCTGCACCATGACACACGGACATGGACTTGCAGCCACAGGAGCCAAACCTGAAGGAACCTGAAGGCCATCACAGACGGATGCAGAAATGAACCATGCACGCTCCTATGAAGGAATATTCCACAGCAATGGAGTACATTTTGTTTAAAGGTAGTAAAACTATAAAAATTATTTTTTAAAGAAAACTATATTTACAAGATGAAAGAATCTATAATTCTGGCACCTAGGGATTGTCGAATGCTCCTAAAAATAGATTGCTGTGGAAATGTTTATTATAGGGAAATTGATATATTCTCTAGGAAGGACGGGGTGAATGGGCCTGCTACATTTTCTACATTGAAGACATGCACAGGTTTTGATTCTACGTCTGTTAAATCAAGTGGGGCTTCACTGGATTTCTGCTACTGTGGAGATAATCAAATTCTGGGTAGGGGTCAGGAGAAAATTAGTCATAGGTGTTCTTGTGTAATAATTACTGTTGAAAGTGTAAATGATCCATTTACCAGTAAGACTGAGAATAGTATAACTGCTACATTACTTCATATGAGATGATCGTCTGTGCTATTGTTCCTGGAGCTCCAGTGAGTGAGTATTTTGAATGTGAAGTTCATCCAGATCGGAGGATGGACTAAATGGCTAAGTGTGATATGGCTAATAGAAATAATATGCCTACATTTATACTAATTACTGGATGAGATATGGGAAGAGGAATTCATGTTGTGAGAGCCAGGGTTAAGGCTAGCATTGGGGCAATAATATATAAATTGATGATGTTGATGGACATAGTGGTTCTTTAATAAGTAATTTGAATGCCTCAGCAATGGGTTGTAATCATCCATGGGGGCTGATGATTTTTGGTCCTTTCTGGATTTGTAAATAGCCTAGGATTTTCCATTTAGTTAATATGAGGAATGCTATGGTGAATTAAATTGGGTAATTTGTGAAAGAATGTTGATTATAAACATATTCTTAGGAAGAGGACTTGAACCAGTGCAGAAAAAGTTTCATTTTTACATAATTACTGGGCTCTGCCAGCGTAACGAACCCTGTTCTACAGTAGGGTATGTATAAATTAACTGAATGTAGATTATATCATCATTTAGTTTGAAGACATTTTGTAAAGGAAGCCGTATTGCTCTTGTCCTTTCATACTGGAAGAAATCTGCTATAGACAGAAACCAACCAGGATGACTCCAGTCTGAACTCAGGTCACGTGAGACTTTAATCGTTGAACAAACAGACAATTAATAGCAGTTATACCGTTGAAATGTCGTGATCCAGCATCAAGGTCATAAACCATATTGCCCATATGAACTCCAGAATACAATTACACTGTTATCCCTAGTAAAACTTGTTTTACTGACCAGTGTTTTAGAAGAACAGGTGATAAAGCATTTTGACTAGCTGGCCTAAATTTTAATCACTCAGAAGTGGTTTTATTCTCCAAAAAATAAATGGCACACGGGATCAAGACACACCGGCTTCAGTAGTTGTGGCGTGCAGACTCAGTAGTTGTGGCCCACTGGCTTAGTTGTTCCGTGGCACGTGAGATCTTCCCGGACCGGGGATCGAACCGGGTCCCCTGCATTGGCAGGCGAATTCTTAATCACTGCATCACCGGGCAAGTCCCAGATTCAGAGTCTCCCTTTTAATATACCTTAAGCCCAAAGAATCCATGGAAAATTGTTAGAGAAACTAAGGCAATAAATATTGTAAGGACTATAACAGAAGCATATAGTACACAGTTCATATAGACACATCCCAAGCAGTTACAAAGTATATTAAAAGGGAGGCTGCAATTTTAAAAGAATAAGAAAAATTATACCCACAAACTCCCAATCTTTCCTGAAACGTTGCAATCTGAAACCCTATTGTAGGAAGCAGAAGATTCCAGGAGACATTCTACAAATGAAGGACTCCAAACCCTGTGGTTGGATAAGGAATTCTGGAAGGAAGGTATCCTCACCCAAGGAGAGCAGGTTCCTATACTTCTCTAACATCACATCCCTGTACAATTCCCATTGATCTTGGTCCACGCATTCTCACTCCTCTTGACAGAAATCTATGGCCACATCCTGGAATGTCAGCAGTCCCTGAAATTAAACGTACACATGCCATGTGGCCACGGGAAGAGTTCATAATATGACCCAAGAAGAAAACAGCAAGTGAAGAGAAGGTTTTAATTTAGAAGAGTGTCTTCAATTATCCACTAATACATATATATATATATATATATATATATATATATATATATATATAATTTTTTTTTTTACAAAGTAACTTTCTCTACCTTATTTCTAACTACAAGAAAAGAGTATGGCATGTGATCCACAAAACCAGTATAGAGACTATACTTGTCTGGCAAAGAAATGATAAAATGATGGTTTCAACACAGGCATGTGCATTTTTGAGTGTTTTATTTATATCAAACTGGATAAAATGTGTGTATTTCTCATAGAGAAAAGACCTGTCGAGGTAGAAATGTACCTTTCAACTATTCATGGGTACACGAGTACACTGGGGAGATTGTAAAAGTGCAGATTGTGATTCAGTAGGTCCGGTGGGCCTGAGTTCTATTTTTTTAACAAGCTCATTTTTAACTAGTGATGCCACAGTCTCTGATTCATTAACCACAACTGTGAATATCAGAGACATAATTAGAAAGGTAAAAATTCATATTTAATTTTGAACTTAAAGTGTTTTATGGATTTTACACCTTTAATAGAATAGTGAGCACAGCAGCAACAATCATTTGTGAGTATTTACTATAGACTGTGTATCTTTCTAATTTTTTTGTGTAGGATTCCAGGAAAAAGGCCTGGGCTGCGGCCACAATGGGCATGGCCCCCAGGCCGGGTCGCCCCTCCATGACCCCCGACGGGGCCCTGCGCTCCTGGCGGCTCCCTCCCCCGCCGCCCCGCTCCCTCCCGGAAGGCCTCGGGGCAGAGCGGTCCCACCCACTGCGCGCTGAACAGAGCCCGCGTTTCCTCAGAGCTGGAACTCCCGGCTCAGGCGGGGTCTCTTCCCTCCGCCTTCACGGAACTGCCCCGCAGCCCGAGGGGAGGGCGACCTCACTGAGGCTGCCGGCTCTGGAGGTGCCCCGGCGGCCGAAGCCACGACAGTCGCGGGGACGGCGGGCCGGGTAAGTGGGCGCCGACCCTCCGCCTGGTCCGGTGCCCGGGCGGCAGCACAAGACCAGCTTCTGAGGGGCAGGGGTTCGCTGCCACCCGCCGCTGCTGTGCAGAAAGAGCGGCCTCCAGCGTCTGGTCCCCGGGAACTTCGGTCCGTCCTCTCGCCCCTGCCCTCGTCCTGGCTCGTGAGGCCTGTTGGGCGTGAGGAGGGGGTCGGCCTGAGCGTCCTGAGGGGAAACGGGGCAAGGGAGGCTCAGGGTCCGGCTGCAGCGTCAGCGCCCCTCTTCCCGACTGCGGGGAAAGCGGCTGAAAACTCCTCCCGAGGCGCGCAGGCCCCTTATTCAGCCGAGTCCCTCTGCGCTCCTTCCTCCCTGAGCTAAAGTACCGGGGGGAGGGGACAGGGCAGGGAACTGGCGCAGGTAATGGGGAATATCAAAAGGTGATTGTTAACTAAGGAAAACCAGCTCTCCCAAGGTGAGGAATGCGGCGCTTTTCTTTGCCTGGGCTCACTGAATTCCTTCCTTTGATATGCACCTCAGCTCTCTGGGGCCTGCATTCTGTATTTGCATATCCTGAGTGCCTCAGGGCCCGCCGGCTCACATTGGAGGGCTGCAAGTGCTGAAGACTGTGACATCCTTTGTTTACTGATAGGGCAAGAACTATTCCATTTCTCACAGGCTTGAGGGGCAGACAGTGGAAAAAAGTCAGAGAATCTCACTCGGCCTGTACTTTGGTTTACATATAGATAATATTTATACTTAACTGTGCTAATAGAGGTTCTCAAGTCCAATCAACTTGTACTACTGCCCTCTATGTATCAATTTCATCAATATCATAAGATAAATGCCTATAGAATTGACTTAATCCATTTAAATAGGATAAAGATTTTTAAAGGAAATATAATAGAAATATAACAACAAAACCTTTACCACTAAAGGCTGGGTCTGGAACACCCTAAATAAATGTTCCATTGTTACAATATTGAAAGATGTAGTCAATAGAAATATCAACAAAAATCACAAATAATAAGGGTAGCAGAATGTTGAAATGTTCTATCTTTATCATTAAAGTGGCAGAAAATCATTTATTAGTAGGCACTGGGGGCAGAAGATGCCTGATTTTATATCTGTGTCATATTGGTGCAGTTGTTTCAACAAGTAACTTAAAGACAAAATGGAAAAACAAGGAGGTTTGTGCCTGAGATCATGTTGATGTGAAACCAGGGATGGCCACCTTGTGCCAGGTGAGTTAAGTTTACCTGGCAGGTAGACCGCAGAGCTCCTGGGAAGCAAGGGTTGGAATTTTTCTGCTGGGTGCCCCTTAGGTTCTGTGACTTGACTGACTGTGAGTCATGTTTCGGGAAAGACCTGATCACAGGAAAAGGGTGGGAATAGAGTGATTTGGGGAGCAGCTAACAACATTCATCACAGCTCACGGCCTGAATGAATTTTAAAGAAACAGGAAAACAAATGCTTCTTATGGAATCAGAGAATGTGAGGGCTGGACAATCCCAGAAAAGGAGGAACACCCATCCCATTTTCCAGATGACAAAACAGAGGTCCAGCAAGGTGAAATCACTCACCCAAGTTGCACCCGTCTCTCCTCCCCACTACGTGGTTCATGAAAGCAGGACTCTTCCTGTCTTGATCACTGCTGAACCCCAAAAAGGGCCAGGCATCTAGCAGCTGCTCCAAAAATTTGCGTTGACGGTAGGAACAATGCTATTTCTTTCTTTCTCACTCTTATTCAGGATTGTGCCAAGAACTCCCCAGGTTGCAATGTAATTCGATAAATGTAAATATTAATTGAGTTTTGTTGTGATGAGGACTTAGGCTTTGAAGGTAACAGACTTGGTTCAGATCTTGGTTCTGCCACTCCATAGCTGTTTGGCTTTGGGAAAATTACTAAACCTCTCTGAGATTATTTCCTCCTTTGTAAAGTGGGGATAAATCTATCTGAGCCAGCAGAGCACCTGCATGAGAGATGTGCACTAAATATTGGTCTTTCTCACTCTCCTACGCCATCTCTCTGTTCTTCCCAGAGAAGCTGTACAGAAGGATATCGTACTTTTGTTTAAAATAGTTAACTAATTAATTTGTTTTTGGCTGCGTTGGGTCTTCGTTGCTATGCGCAGGCTTTCTCTAGTTGCGGCAAGCGGGGGCTACTCTTTGTTGCGGTGCGCGGGCTTCTCATTGCGGTGGCTTCTCTTGCTAGCCTTAACCCCAATGCTAGCCTTAACCCTGGCTCTCACAACATGAATTCCTCTTCCCATATCTTATCCACTAATTAATATAAATGTAGGCATATTATTTCTATTAGACACATCACACCTAGCCATTTACTCCATCCTCAGATCTGAATGAACTTCACATTCAAAATACACACTCACTGGAGCTCTAGGAACAATAGCACAGACAATCATCTCATATGAAGTAATGTAGCAGTTATTCTATTCTCAGTCTTACTGATAAATGGATCATTTACACTTTCAACAGTAATTATTACACAAGAAAACCTATGACTAATTTTCTCCTGACCCCTACCCAGAATTTGATTATCTCCGCAGGAGCAGAAATCCAATGAAGCCCCACTTGATTTAACGGAAGTAGCATCAAAACCTGTATATGTCTTCAATGTAGAAAATGTAGCAGGCCCATTCACCCCGTCCCTCCTAGAGAATATGTCAATTTCCCTATAATAAACATTTCCACAGCAATCTATTTTTAGGAGCATTCGACAGTCCCTAGGTGCCAGAATTATATACAGCCCAAGTCATCATTAAAACACATCTAACAATCTCCTTTCTATGAATTTGAGCCTCCTACCTACAATTTTGATATGATCAACGCATACATCTCTTATGAAAAGTTTTTTTACGACTAACATTAACCTTATGTATATGAGAGTTTTCACTACTTGTCATCATACCAGGCAACCCACCACAAATTTAAGAAATATGTCTGACAAAAGAGTTTCTTTGATAGAGTAAATCATAGAGGTTTCAATGCTCTTATTCCTGGAATTGAATTCTTCCTAATAATTTTACATTCTCCATGCTACCTACCACATTACACCACATGCTATATAGTAAAGTTCTCTAAGTAAGCTTCAGGCCCATACCCCCAAAATATTTTTGTATATCCTTCCTGTGCTAATAAACTCTCATTGTTTTTACCATCATTCTACTGACCATTTTCTCAGGAAATATAATTGTATAACAAGCTCACACTGGTTAATGGTATCCCCATTCTAATAAAACACATGAACCCATAACCTACAGAAGCATCCAACAAATATTTCCTAAAACAGTCCACCACATCAATACTACTTATAATGGCTATTATCATTAATCTAATATACTCTGGTCAAAGAGCACAATGAATAACAAGAATCTTTAATCCAGCAGCATCCACCCTCATGACAATCGCCCTTGTCACAAAAGTAGGACTTTCCCCATTTCACTTCTGATTGCCTGAAGTCACACGAGGCATCCCATGAACAGCAGACCTGATGCTATCAACATGACAAAATTGCAACCCTATCAGTTTTATACCACATGTCACCATCCATCAACCTAAATATACTATTAATCATAGTGATATTATAAATCATAGCTGGAGGCTGAGGCCGACTTCGCCATACTCACCTGGAAAATATTACACCCTCCTCATCAATTGCCCATATAGGATGAATAACAGCTATTATAATGTATATTCAGATCATAACAATCCTAAACATACTAATTTATATCATAACAACACTATCTTCTTCTTATTTATGCCTAGATCATGTACTACAAGAGTATCATTATCACACACATGAGATAAAACACCTCCCATCACAATCATTTTCCTCACCATTACAGTATCATTAGGACATCGCCCATCACTATCAGGCTTTCTACCCAAATGAATAATTATCCAAGAGATAACACAAACGACAACATCATTCTACCAACACTAATAGCCATCATAGCAGTCTTCAGCATATATTTCTACTTGCAGCTAACATACTCCACATCACTAACTATATTCCCTTCATTAAACAACACAAACACAAAACAGTTTGAACATACAAAGAAATAACCTTCCTATCATTACCAATCCTAATACCCACACGGTTACTACACACAACACCCATTCTATCGGTGCTGGACTAGGAATTTAGGTTAGTTCAGACCAAGAGCTTTCAAAACCCTAAACAAGTGAAATTTACTTAATTCCTAAAAATAAGGATTGCAAGACTTTATTCTACATCAATTAAATGTAAAGCAAACACTGTATTGAAGCCAAATCTTTACGAGATTGATGAGTTTTAACCCCAGGAAACTTTAGTTAACAGGCAAATCCTCTAGTCAACTGGCTTCAGTCTACTTCTCCTTCATTTGAGAAAGAAAAAAAGAAAAAAAAAAACGGCAGGATAATCACTGGCAGAATTGAAGCTGCTTCTCTGAAGTTAGAATTGAATTTGTTGATTCACCACAGGGTTTGCCAGAAAGAGGGCTCAAACTCTGTCTTTAGATTTACAGTCTAATGCTAACTCAGTCATTTTACCTCTGTTCATACACTGCTGATTATTTTCAACAAATCACAAAGATATCGGCATTTTATATTTACTATTTGGTGCTTGAGCTGGAGTAGCAGGCAGCACCTTAATTATATTAATCCAGGCTGAGCTATGCTGACCTGGACCGCTACTTGGAGATGCCCAAATCTGAAAGGTTGTCATAACAGTCCCTGCACTTGTAATAGTTTTCTTTATAGCTGTACCCGTTATGATTGCAGGCTTTGAAAACTGACCTGGGCCACTAATAACTCGGACACCTGAAGTAGCATTTCCCCCAATAAATCATTTAAACTTTTGACTACTTCCCCCATCATTCTTACTCCTACTCATATCACCAATAGTAGAAGCTGGTTCTGGTACCAGTGGGACCGTGTATTCAGCTCTAGCCTGCAATCTGGCTCATGCAGGAGCCTCTGTCGACCTAACTGTTTTCTCCTTACATTTAGCAGGTGTCTCCTCAATTCTTGCTATTATTACTTTTATTACTATAGTCTTTTTTTTTTTTACTATAGTCTTTAATACAAAACCAGCAGTCATATCCCAATACCAAACATCATTATTTGTTTAATCTTCCCCAACTATAGCCATATTACTATAATTACCAATCTCAGTCCAAGCAGCCAGAATTGCCATGCTGTTAAGAGATAGATATCTAAACATTACTTTCTTTGAACCTGCAGGAGGAGACCGAATCCTATACCAACACCTCTTTTGATACTTTGCTCACCCTGAAGTCTGTATTCATGGCCTAACAGGGTTTGTTATAAACTCACATATCATTACATACTATTTAGGACAAAAATTGCCTTTCAGCTATCTGGGAATAGTATGAGTCATGTCCACTGGTTTTTTAGGAGTTCTCTTGTGGGCCCATCATATGTTTACCATAGGGATAGCTGTGGACTCAGGAGCATACTTTGCATCAGCTACCGTAATTACTTCTATCCCTACAGGAGTAAAAGTATCTAGCTGATTAGCAACTCTTTATTTAATTTTTCTTTTTCTTCTCTTTTTTTTTTTGGCTGAGTTGGGTCTTGCTTGCTGCGCATGGGCTTTCTCTGGTTGCGGTGAGCGGCAGCTACTCTTCGTTGCGGTGTGCGGCCCTTTCATTGCAGTGGCTTCTCTTGTTGCAGAGCACGGCCTCTAGGCGCGTGGGCTTCAGTAGTTGTGGCTTGCGGGCTCTAGAGGGCAGGCTCAGTAGTTGTGGCACACGGGCTTTTTGCTCCGCGGCATGTGGAATCTTCCCAGACAAGGGCTCGAACCCGTGTCCCCTGCATTGGCAGGCGAATTCTTAACCACTGCGTCACCAGGGAAGTCCCTGGTTAGCAACTGTTCACGGAGGGAATACTATATGACCTCCCACTATATTATGAGTTTTAGGCTTTAGGTTTTCTTTTTACAGTAGGTGGTTTGACAGGAATCATCTTAGCCAACTCATCCCCAGACATTGTCCTCCAGGATACATACTATGTAGTAGCACACTTCCATGACCTAATGTCCATGGGAGCAGTCTTCACTATTATAGGAGGCTTCCTACACTGATTCCCACTATTCTCAGGTTATACAGTTAACTCAGCATGAGCAAAAATTCACTTCACAAGTATATTTGTAGTAGTAAATATGACTTCCTGCAGCACTTTCGTGGCCTCTCAGGGATGTCACTACGTTAGTCTGAGTACCCTGAGGCACACACAACATGAAATATTTTGTCTTTAGGCTCATTCATCTCAGTAGCAGCAGTAATGCTAATAATCTTCATACTTTGAAAAGCATTTGTGTCTAAACAAGAAGTCTTAGCAGTGGAAATTGCTACTCCTAACCTAGAATGGTTACACGGATGTCCTCCACCATATCCTACGTTTCAAGATCCTACCTATGTAAATGTAAAATAAGGAAGGACTCAAGTCCTTTTCAACCAGTTTCAAGCCAACACCATAACAATTATGTCTTCCTCAATAAATGAGATAAAAGTAAAAAGTGATGTAGCTTTGTCAAAGTTAAATGATAGGCTAAAATCCTGTATATCACTAAGGCATATCAATTTCATCTAGGCTCTCAAGATACAACATCACCGATTATGGAAGAACTTTTACATTTTCTTCGTCACACATTAATAGTGATTTTTAAAATAAGTTCTCTAGTCCTCTATATCATTTCACTAATATTGACATCTAAACTCATATGCATACAATAGATGCACAGGTAGAGAAAATGTGAACAATTTACTAGCTATTATTGTAATCTTACTTGCCCTATCATCATTGTGAATCCTTTACATGATACATGAAATCAATAACTCTTCCCAAACCATAAAAAACTATGGGTCAGTAATGATACTGAAGCTACAAATCCACAGATTACGAAGATTTAAATGTTGACTCCTCTGTAATCCCCACATCAGAGCTAAAACCAGGAGCATAATGACTAATAGAAGTCAACAACCGAGTAGTTAGGGATAGTCATTGAATATTAGTTTCATCTGAAATTGTTGTACACTCCGGAGTTGTTCCTTCTCAGGCCTAAAAGGAGCTGCTATCCCAGGACGCCTAACTTAAAGAATCCTAATATCAACAGGACCAGGCCTATGTTGTGGACAAGAGAGCTCGTTTTCCTGAGTTCAAAGACAGGACAGAGGGATATGGCTGAGATATGGGGTGAATCTGCAGCCCATGGGGATGCACTCTCCAAGCTCCAGTATAGGAATGGGGCCTCTAGGGTCCCAGGCCACCCACCACGCCCTCTGGAGCAGGATCTGGGCAACATTCCCTGTCAGTGATGAGGCAGCCCTAGCACTTGTCACGCCCCGATGTCGTGTCCTATGTGGGCCCCATGCTCTTGGCACCACACCCCACACTCTGCAGGTCCATGCTACAGGGTCCTTCATGCCTCAGGAGTAGAGACCACACAGCAAGCAGTTCCCTCCCCAACCAGCAGGAGGAGGGGAGGAGAGCAGGGGCACCAGGGGACTCTCACTCAGACAACAACACCCCAGGGGTGCCAGCGGGGACAGTGATGATGCAGATGAGGCACAGACCAAGAGATGGGACCAGAGGACCCAAAAGGCAGCTGGTCAGGTCCTGGCTCACCTGCACCCCGGACACCTTTGTCCCGCATACACCCCCTTCCTCATACACCCTCTCCTTAAATGCAGATTCTTCAGATGCGAACAGGCAGAGCTTCAGACTGAAAGTCAGCTCTTCCAAAATGACCCGTCAGCAAACACTGCAGGATTCCACTCCAGTGGGTGCCCTGGAGTCGACAACTCAGGGACTGAAGTGGATGTCGGTGCCAGGGGCAGTGGGAGGGAATGGGGAATGAGACTTTCATGGTTGTGGAATTTTGGTTTTGCAAGATGAATAGTTCTAGGGATGGTGGTGATGGCTCCACGAGAAAGTGAATCTATCTGATGCCTCAGAAACGTGCACTTAAAATGGTGATGATGGTAAAGGGTATGTGACGTGTGTTTTATTTCACTTAAAATAAATTCTTAAAATAATGTCTTGTTAACTGAGATTCCATTTCGACTCCCCTTCATCACAAATGTCGGAGGCCCAGACACAGTCCCCTACCTTAGGGGCCATCACGGTACCCTCACAGAGCATGTGGGAGACCATTCTTTGGGGGGCCTAGTCTGTGCTCACCTGACCTCTGTCCAGGGGGACCCAGGCAGTGGTGACCCCCATAGATTAGACATATGATATGCTATAGTATTAGTATGATACCACCAAGTGTTGTCACTCACCGGAACACAGAGCAGCAACCCACTCAAACATGCCTGACCTCATATGATTTTGACAAGATGAAGAGAAGAAAAGGAACCACAGGTTAATCAGGACAACACCCTTAATGCAGAGGTTGGAAATCTCAAAGGGGACAGGACACACTGCAGGCAAAGAGCGCATATGCGGTCTCACCATCCATGTGATCCTGACTCATGCAGGTATGGTGAGACCCACACAGTCCCCTCACCCTATACCTGGGGTCACACATCCACACTCACCAGGGTGACCCACCTCCCCAGACCCCTCCACCTGGGTCACATGTCCACAGTCCCAGGGTGACCTCACCTCCCCAGACCCTGCACCTGGGGTCACACGTCCCCTTGGTCAGGACACCATGGCTCTGCAGGGGGCTCCCCCAATGTGGAAACAAGCTGGGTCCCTGGGACCTCCTGGGATGGGAAAAAGTGTCAGGTGGGTCTCCTTTCCCCACACTTGTCCCAGAGGAGTCCTCCTCTTCTCACTTTGGTTCTGTGTGATTTTAACTGTTTTTACAGCTTTCATACTAGAGTTGAACACACGACCCTGGTGCTGGCATGCTCAGTCCTTTCTCGCCTCACTTACATGTTGAGGAAATGCACAGGACAGCAGGGCTGAAAGCCGAGGGGCAGCTCTGGACTCTGCTGAGTAGGGACGGTAGACTGGAGGGAGAGCTCAGCAGCAGCCTCAGCTGTCACCCATCGGCCTTTTGCCCGATCTGCGTGCCCTGCAATCAATTCATCAGCTAAACCTGCTTCCCTATGCACCATGCACGTGCTGGTAAATTGGAATTATTGCCAGGTAGTCCTCCTGAGGATTCTCCATGAGCCCCAGGGAAGGTGAACCTTGCAGGGATTAAGACTAAGGCCCCGACCATAGCACTGACCCTTGGGAGGACCAGGTCACCACACTCAGAAGAGAGGCTGTTACGTAGACAAGCCCACCTCAGCTCCAGACCCCAGACATCTAAGCACAGACATTCAGATGCAGGCACGGAGCTTCCCAGTACTGAGGCCAGGCCGGGTCTCTACCCAGGTCCCCATAGTCCTAGCGTACACAGAACATGGTCAGTTCTAAATCTTCTTATTATAGACAACACATGGTCAGCTCTAAACATAATCAGTAGACAGGACATGCAGAGGTCTAAATCTACCATGTAGACACAACTTGATCATGTTTAAACTAGCTTAGGGCTGATCTCATAGGGGGTACAGATCACACACATGGGTCTCTCATCTTTGGACACCCACATCAGGAAACTGAACAAAATCTTTGTCATTAAACATTTCAACAGGCAAAACAGAAATGTTCCCAATTTCTCTGGCCACCTGATGGTCAGGATCCACGGGCGAGCCACGAACTTCTTAGAGTGCAGCCCAGTCTGCTGCCAGGACACACAAGAAGTGGCCTGATTCCAGCCTCCCAGGCTTCCAGAAGGAGGCGGCCACACTGGAAGCCAGGTCAGGAGAGTCCTGCATGGTCCGGGCCGGGAGATCCGGTCTGTCCATTTGGCTGGCCGATTCCGGGCGGGGCGCTCAGGGCCTCTGAGAGCCCTGCACTCAGGTCCTGCTTCCCTGCAGCGTGTGCCTGTGCGTGTGCGTGTGCGTGTGCGTGTGTGTGTGTGTGTGTGTAGACGGGGCGGTGGCTGACGGCTCCCATGGTTCCCAACCCGGGCACCGCGCTGTCTTCGAGGGGAGGCACGGGGAGAGGTAGGGGCACAGAAGCCGTTGGAGAGGAGAACCCACCGCGGAACTCCTTGCACACTGGCTCGCCCCACCCAGAGACCCGCCTGCCCATCGTGGGCCGCATGTCGCTCCCCAGTCCCCCACCCCCGAGGGCAGGGTGCCTGCTCTTTCAACAGCACAGGGTCTCACATGAAGGAGACCCAGTGGGGACTGTCAGCCCCCGACTCCTGATGTTGTGTTTGGGGAGAATGAACCCCCTTGACTGGGCGATGGGACCCTGTGAGGAAAGAGGTGGCGGCCCGATCCAAGTCGGGGCCTGGCTGAGATATGAGAAAACAGGAGCCAAAGCAAGGCCTGGAGGCCAGGCCAACAGGAGGGACACCCCCAGCCTTGGTCGGGCTCTCCAACGGTAATATTGTTGCTTTAGGGGACCTGGGACAGGTGACTGAATGTAATGGGAGTCTAAACTGGACCCTGAATGGGGCTTAAAGAAGGTGTGAAGGATGTTACTGAGACAGTGACAGTCATTGGAATACAAACTCTGTGTCAGGATATCCTGCTCCATCCATTTAAATCCCTGAGACCTGTGACCTTTACGTGGCTACGCAGGATTGTTAGAGCAGCTGCGTGCGGATATATCTGGGGCACAATTCAGTCTGCAGCCAACTTGCAAGTGGTTCCAGCAAACACACAGGTGTGCGCACAGGCAGGCACAGCACACACACAAACATATGCACGTGCACAGCACAAATATATTCACACACTAGCATGTGAACACACATGCACCCATATGCCCATGCACACACTAATGTGTGCAAGTGCACATACCTATGCACATGCACAGCATATGTATGCAAACAGGCACATGCACACGCATAGCACACACTCAGGCAATAAAGTGAATCCGTAAAGCATTAATTCCTGAACACAAGTGAAGCTGACATGTATTTTCCCCTTTTCTTAGCCTTGATGTTTTCCACAACAAAAAGTTTAAGAAAAATGATAACGGCAAATGACCTTTGATTCATAGGACTTTCTGATTTTATTCCACAAATATTATGACAGTAGAAATGAATGTAGATATTACATGTGTCCACTAATGGATGAATGGAGAAGAAAAACACGGTCCATCAATACAAGGGAATGCTATTCAGCCTAAAAAGGAAGTCAGTTCTGACACAGGATGCAGCAGGGATGAACCTTGAGGGCATTATGCTCAGTGATGTAAGCTAGACACAAAAAAACAAACAGTGCTTGATCCACTCATACAAGGCCCCTAGAGCAGTCGGAAATATAGAGACATAAAGTAGGATGTTGAGGGCCAGAGGCTGAGGGAGGTACAATGGCGAGTGAGTGTTTAATGGGGACTGTTTCAATTTTGCAAGATGAAAAAGTTCTGGAGGATGATGGTGGTCAGGTTTGCACAACAGTGTGAATTACTTCCTGACCCTGAAATGTGCATTTAAAAATGGTTAAGATAATACATTTTATGTTATGTGTACCAGACCACAATTTTTAAAACTTTTCAAAAAACAACAGGAAATAGTCCATGAATACCACAAAATGTACAACTTCACTAACAACAGAGGGATTAAAGCCATAAGCAAAATACTGTGCATACACCTACCAGAATGGCAGACATGAAAGACATAGTATCAAATATCAGCAGGATGTGGAGCAATGGAAAGCCTGGTATGCAACGGGGGGATGCAACCACTTCTGAAGCAATCGGGCCACAGATAGCGAAGTCCGTGCACAGAGACCCACAGTGCTCCTCCCAGTTGAACACAAACCCACCAGCCCTGCACCATGACACACGGACATGGACTTGCAGCCACAGGAGCCAAACCTGAAGGAACCTGAAGGCCATCACAGACGGATGCAGAAATGAACCATGCACGCTCCTATGAAGGAATATTCCACAGCAATGGAGTACATTTTGTTTAAAGGTAGTAAAACTATAAAAATTATTTTTTAAAGAAAACTATATTTACAAGATGAAAGAATCTATAATTCTGGCACCTAGGGATTGTCGAATGCTCCTAAAAATAGATTGCTGTGGAAATGTTTATTATAGGGAAATTGATATATTCTCTAGGAAGGACGGGGTGAATGGGCCTGCTACATTTTCTACATTGAAGACATGCACAGGTTTTGATTCTACGTCTGTTAAATCAAGTGGGGCTTCACTGGATTTCTGCTACTGTGGAGATAATCAAATTCTGGGTAGGGGTCAGGAGAAAATTAGTCATAGGTGTTCTTGTGTAATAATTACTGTTGAAAGTGTAAATGATCCATTTACCAGTAAGACTGAGAATAGTATAACTGCTACATTACTTCATATGAGATGATCGTCTGTGCTATTGTTCCTGGAGCTCCAGTGAGAGAGTATTTTGAATGTGAAGTTCATCCAGATCTGAGGATGGACTAAATGGCTAAGTGTGATATGGCTAATAGAAATAATATGCCTACATTTATACTAATTACTGGATGAGATATGGGAAGAGGAATTCATGTTGTGAGAGCCAGGGTTAAGGCTAGCATTGGGGCAATAATATATAAATTGATGATGTTGATGGACATAGTGGTTCTTTAATAAGTAATTTGAATGCCTCAGCAATGGGTTGTAATCATCCATGGGGGCTGATGATTTTTGGTCCTTTCTGGATTTGTAAATAGCCTAGGATTTTCCATTTAGTTAATATGAGGAATGCTATGGTGAATTAAATTGGGTAATTTGTGAAAGAATGTTGATTATAAACATATTCTTAGGAAGAGGACTTGAACCAGTGCAGAAAAAGTTTCATTTTTACATAATTACTGGGCTCTGCCAGCGTAACGAACCCTGTTCTACAGTAGGGTATGTATAAATTAACTGAATGTAGATTATATCATCATTTAGTTTGAAGACATTTTGTAAAGGAAGCCGTATTGCTCTTGTCCTTTCATACTGGAAGAAATCTGCTATAGACAGAAACCAACCAGGATGACTCCAGTCTGAACTCAGGTCACGTGAGACTTTAATCGTTGAACAAACAGACAATTAATAGCAGTTATACCGTTGAAATGTCGTGATCCAGCATCAAGGTCATAAACCATATTGCCCATATGAACTCCAGAATACAATTACACTGTTATCCCTAGTAAAACTTGTTTTACTGACCAGTGTTTTAGAAGAACAGGTGATAAAGCATTTTGACTAGCTGGCCTAAATTTTAATCACTCAGAAGTGGTTTTATTCTCCAAAAAATAAATGGCACACGGGATCAAGACACACCGGCTTCAGTAGTTGTGGCGTGCAGACTCAGTAGTTGTGGCCCACTGGCTTAGTTGTTCCGTGGCACGTGAGATCTTCCCGGACCGGGGATCGAACCGGGTCCCCTGCATTGGCAGGCGAATTCTTAATCACTGCATCACCGGGCAAGTCCCAGATTCACAGTCTCCCTTTTAATATACCTTAAGCCCAAAGAATCCATGGAAAATTGTTAGAGAAAATAAGGCAATAAATATTGTAAGGACTATAACAGAAGCATATAGTACACAGTTCATATAGACACATCCCAAGCAGTTACAAAGTATATTAAAAGGGAGGCTGCAATTTTAAAAGAATAAGAAAAATTATACCCACAAACTCCCAATCTTTCCTGAAACGTTGCAATCTGAAACCCTATTGTAGGAAGCAGAAGATTCCAGGAGACATTCTACAAATGAAGGACTCCAAACCCTGTGGTTGGATAAGGAATTCTGGAAGGAAGGTATCCTCACCCAAGGAGAGCAGGTTCCTATACTTCTCTAACATCACATCCCTGTACAATTCCCATTGATCTTGGTCCACGCATTCTCACTCCTCTTGACAGAAATCTATGGCCACATCCTGGAATGTCAGCAGTCCCTGAAATTAAACGTACACATGCCATGTGGCCACGGGAAGAGTTCATAATATGACCCAAGAAGAAAACAGCAAGTGAAGAGAAGGTTTTAATTTAGAAGAGTGTCTTCAATTATCCACTAATACATATATATATATATATATATATATATATATATATATATATAATTTTTTTTTTTACAAAGTAACTTTCTCTACCTTATTTCTAACTACAAGAAAAGAGTATGGCATGTGATCCACAAAACCAGTATAGAGACTATACTTGTCTGGCAAAGAAATGATAAAATGATGGTTTCAACACAGGCATGTGCATTTTTGAGTGTTTTATTTATATCAAACTGGATAAAATGTGTGTATTTCTCATAGAGAAAAGACCTGTCGAGGTAGAAATGTACCTTTCAACTATTCATGGGTACACGAGTACACTGGGGAGATTGTAAAAGTGCAGATTGTGATTCAGTAGGTCCGGTGGGCCTGAGTTCTATTTTTTTAACAAGCTCATTTTTAACTAGTGATGCCACAGTCTCTGATTCATTAACCACAACTGTGAATATCAGAGACAGAATTAGAAAGGTAAAAATTCATATTTAATTTTGAACTTAAAGTGTTTTATGGATTTTACACCTTTAATAGAATAGTGAGCACAGCAGCAACAATCATTTGTGAGTATTTACTATAGACTGTGTATCTTTCTAATTTTTTTGTGTAGGATTCCAGGAAAAAGGCCTGGGCTGCGGCCACAATGGGCATGGCCCCCAGGCCGGGCCGCCCCTCCATGACCCCCGACGGGGCCCTGCGCTCCTGGCGGCTCCCTCCCCCGCCGCCCCGCTCCCTCCCGGAAGGCCTCGGGGCAGAGCGGTCCCACCCACTGCGCGCTGAACAGAGCCCGCGTTTCCTCAGAGCTGGAACTCCCGGCTCAGGCGGGGTCTCTTCCCTCCGCCTTCACGGAACTGCCCCGCAGCCCGAGGGGAGGGCGACCTCACAGAGGCTGCCGGCTCTGGAGGTGCCCCGGCGGCCGAAGCCACGACAGTCGCGGGGACGGCGGGCCGGGTAAGTGGGCGCCGACCCTCCGCCTGGTCCGGTGCCCGGGCGGCAGCACAAGACCAGCTTCTGAGGGGCAGGGGTTCGCTGCCACCCGCCGCTGCTGTGCAGAAAGAGCGGCCTCCAGCGTCTGGTCCCCGGGAACTTCGGTCCGTCCTCTCGCCCCTGCCCTCGTCCTGGCTCGTGAGGCCTGTTGGGCGTGAGGAGGGGGTCGGCCTGAGCGTCCTGAGGGGAAACGGGGCAAGGGAGGCTCAGGGTCCGGCTGCAGCGTCAGCGCCCCTCTTCCCGACTGCGGGGAAAGCGGCTGAAAACTCCTCCCGAGGCGCGCAGGCCCCTTATTCAGCCGAGTCCCTCTGCGCTCCTTCCTCCCTGAGCTAAAGTACCGGGGGGAGGGGACAGGGCAGGGAACTGGCGCAGGTAATGGGGAATATCAAAAGGTGATTGTTAACTAAGGAAAACCAGCTCTCCCAAGGTGAGGAATGCGGCGCTTTTCTTTGCCTGGGCTCACTGAATTCCTTCCTTTGATATGCACCTCAGCTCTCTGGGGCCTGCATTCTGTATTTGCATATCCTGAGTGCCTCAGGGCCCGCCGGCTCACATTGGAGGGCTGCAAGTGCTGAAGACTGTGACATCCTTTGTTTACTGATAGGGCAAGAACTATTCCATTTCTCACAGGCTTGAGGGGCAGACAGTGGAAAAAAGTCAGAGAATCTCACTCGGCCTGTACTTTGGTTTACATATAGATAATATTTATACTTAACTGTGCTAATAGAGGTTCTCAAGTCCAATCAACTTGTACTACTGCCCTCTATGTATCAATTTCATCAATATCATAAGATAAATGCCTATAGAATTGACTTAATCCATTTAAATAGGATAAAGATTTTTAAAGGAAATATAATAGAAATATAACAACAAAACCTTTACCACTAAAGGCTGGGTCTGGAACACCCTAAATAAATGTTCCATTGTTACAATATTGAAAGATGTAGTCAATAGAAATATCAACAAAAATCACAAATAATAAGGGTAGCAGAATGTTGAAATGTTCTATCTTTATCATTAAAGTGGCAGAAAATCATTTATTAGTAGGCACTGGGGGCAGAAGATGCCTGATTTTATATCTGTGTCATATTTGTGCAGTTGTTTCAACAAGTAACTTAAAGACAAAATGGAAAAACAAGGAGGTTTGTGCCTGAGATCATGTTGATGTGAAACCAGGGATGGCCACCTTGTGCCAGGTGAGTTAAGTTTACCTGGCAGGTAGACCGCAGAGCTCCTGGGAAGCAAGGGTTGGAATTTTTCTGCTGGGTGCCCCTTAGGTTCTGTGACTTGACTGACTGTGAGTCATGTTTCGGGAAAGACCTGATCACAGGAAAAGGGTGGGAATAGAGTGATTTGGGGAGCAGCTAACAACATTCATCACAGCTCACGGCCTGAATGAATTTTAAAGAAACAGGAAAACAAATGCTTCTTATGGAATCAGAGAATGTGAGGGCTGGACAATCCCAGAAAAGGAGGAACACCCATCCCATTTTCCAGATGACAAAACAGAGGTCCAGCAAGGTGAAATCACTCACCCAAGTTGCACCCGTCTCTCCTCCCCACTACGTGGTTCATGAAAGCAGGACTCTTCCTGTCTTGATCACTGCTGAACCCCAAAAAGGGCCAGGCATCTAGCAGCTGCTCCAAAAATTTGCGTTGACGGTAGGAACAATGCTATTTCTTTCTTTCTCACTCTTATTCAGGATTGTGCCAAGAACTCCCCAGGTTGCAATGTAATTCGATAAATGTAAATATTAATTGAGTTTTGTTGTGATGAGGACTTAGGCTTTGAAGGTAACAGACTTGGTTCAGATCTTGGTTCTGCCACTCCATAGCTGTTTGGCTTTGGGAAAATTACTAAACCTCTCTGAGATTATTTCCTCCTTTGTAAAGTGGGGATAAATCTATCTGAGCCAGCAGAGCACCTGCATGAGAGATGTGCACTAAATATTGGTCTTTCTCACTCTCCTACGCCATCTCTCTGTTCTTCCCAGAGAAGCTATACAGAAGGATATCGTACTTTTGTTTAAAATAGTTAACTAATTAATTTGTTTTTGGCTGCGTTGGGTCTTCGTTGCTATGCGCAGGCTTTCTCTAGTTGCGGCAAGCGGGGGCTACTCTTTGTTGCGGTGCGCGGGCTTCTCATTGCGGTGGCTTCTCTTGCTAGCCTTAACCCCAATGCTAGCCTTAACCCTGGCTCTCACAACATGAATTCCTCTTCCCATATCTTATCCACTAATTAATATAAATGTAGGCATATTATTTCTATTAGACACATCACACCTAGCCATTTACTCCATCCTCAGATCTGGATGAACTTCACATTCAAAATACACACTCACTGGAGCTCTAGGAACAATAGCACAGACAATCATCTCATATGAAGTAATGTAGCAGTTATTCTATTCTCAGTCTTACTGATAAATAGATCATTTACACTTTCAACAGTAATTATTACACAAGAACACCTATGACTAATTTTCTCCTGACCCCTACCCAGAATTTGATTATCTCCGCAGGAGCAGAAATCCAATGAAGCCCCACTTGATTTAACGGAAGTAGCATCAAAACCTGTATATGTCTTCAATGTAGAAAATGTAGCAGGCCCATTCACCCCGTCCCTCCTAGAGAATATGTCAATTTCCCTATAATAAACATTTCCACAGCAATCTATTTTTAGGAGCATTCGACAGTCCCTAGGTGCCAGAATTATATACAGCCCAAGTCATCATTAAAGCACATCTAACAATCTCCTTTCTATGAATTTGAGCCTCCTACCTACAATTTTGATATGATCAACGCATACATCTCTTATGAAAAGTTTTTTTACGACTAACATTAACCTTATGTATATGAGAGTTTTCACTACTTGTCATCATACCAGGCAACCCACCACAAATTTAAGAAATATGTCTGACAAAAGAGTTTCTTTGATAGAGTAAATCATAGAGGTTTCAATGCTCTTATTCCTGGAATTGAATTCTTCCTAATAATTTTACATTCTCCATGCTACCTACCACATTACACCACATGCTATATAGTAAAGTTCTCTAAGTAAGCTTCAGGCCCATACCCCCAAAATATTTTTGTATATCCTTCCTGTGCTAATAAACTCTCATTGTTTTTACCATCATTCTACTGACCATTTTCTCAGGAAATATAATTGTATAACAAGCTCACACTGGTTAATGGTATCCCCATTCTAATAAAACACATGAACCCATAACCTACAGAAGCATCCAACAAATATTTCCTAAAACAGTCCACCACATCAATACTACTTATAATGGCTATTATCATTAATCTAATATACTCTGGTCAAAGAGCACAATGAATAACAAGAATCTTTAATCCAGCAGCATCCACCCTCATGACAATCGCCCTTGTCACAAAAGTAGGACTTTCCCCATTTCACTTCTGATTGCCTGAAGTCACACGAGGCATCCCATGAACAGCAGACCTGATGCTATCAACATGACAAAATTGCAACCCTATCAGTTTTATACCACATGTCACCATCCATCAACCTAAATATACTATTAATCATAGTGATATTATAAATCATAGCTGGAGGCTGAGGCCGACTTCGCCATACTCACCTGGAAAATATTACACCCTCCTCATCAATTGCCCATATAGGATGAATAACAGCTATTATAATGTATATTCAGATCATAACAATCCTAAACATACTAATTTATATCATAACAACACTATCTTCTTCTTATTTATGCCTAGATCATGTACTACAAGAGTATCATTATCACACACATGAGATAAAACACCTCCCATCACAATCATTCTCCTCACCATTACAGTATCATTAGGACATCGCCCATCACTATCAGGCTTTCTACCCAAATGAATAATTATCCAAGAGATAACACAAACGACAACATCATTCTACCAACACTAATAGCCATCATAGCAGTCCTCAGCATATATTTCTACTTGCAGCTAACATACTCCACATCACTAACTATATTCCCTTCATTAAACAACACAAACACAAAACAATTTGAACATACAAAGAAATAACCTTCCTATCATTACCAATCATAATACCCACACGGTTACTACACACAACACCCATTCTATCGGTGCTGGACTAGGAATTTAGGTTAGTTCAGACCAAGAGCTTTCAAAACCCTAAACAAGTGAAATTTACTTAATTCCTAAAAATAAGGATTGCAAGACTTTATTCTACATCAATTAAATGTAAAGCAAACACTGTATTGAAGCCAAATCTTTACGAGATTGATGAGTTTTAACCCCAGGAAACTTTAGTTAACAGGCAAATCCTCTAGTCAACTGGCTTCAGTCTACTTCTCCTTCATTTGAGAAAGAAAAAAAGAAAAAAAAAAACGGCAGGATAATCACTGGCAGAATTGAAGCTGCTTCTCTGAAGTTAGAATTGAATTTGTTGATTCACCACAGGGTTTGCCAGAAAGAGGGCTCAAACTCTGTCTTTAGATTGACAGTCTAATGCTAACTCAGTCATTTTACCTCTGTTCATACACTGCTGATTATTTTCAACAAATCACAAAGATATCGGCATTTTATATTTACTATTTGGTGCTTGAGCTGGAGTAGCAGGCAGCACCTTAATTATATTAATCCAGGGTGAGCTATGCTGACCTGGACCGCTACTTGGAGATGCCCAAATCTGAAAGGTTGTCATAACAGTCCCTGCACTTGTAATAGTTTTCTTTATAGCTGTACCCGTTATGATTGCAGGCTTTGAAAACTGACCTGGGCCACTAATAACTCGGACACCTGAAGTAGCATTTCCCCCAAAAAATCATTTAAACTTTTGACTACTTCCCCCATCATTCTTACTCCTACTCATATCACCAATAGTAGAAGCTGGTTCTGGTACCAGTGGGACCGTGTATTCAGCTCTAGCCTGCAATCTGGCTCATGCAGGAGCCTCTGTCGACCTAACTGTTTTCTCCTTACATTTAGCAGGTGTCTCCTCAATTCTTGCTATTATTACTTTTATTACTATAGTCTTTTTTTTTTTTTACTCTAGTCTTTAATACAAAACCAGCAGTCATATCCCAATACCAAACATCATTATTTGTTTAATCTTCCCCAACTATAGCCATATTACTATAATTACCAATCTCAGTCCAAGCAGCCAGAATTGCCATGCTGTTAAGAGATAGATATCTAAACATTACTTTCTTTGAACCTGCAGGAGGAGACCGAATCCTATACCAACACCTCTTTTGATACTTTGCTCACCCTGAAGTCTGTATTCATGGCCTAACAGGGTTTGTTATAAACTCACATATCATTACATACTATTTAGGACAAAAATTGCCTTTCAGCTATCTGGGAATAGTATGAGTCATGTCCACTGGTTTTTTAGGAGTTCTCTTGTGGGCCCATCATATGTTTACCATAGGGATAGCTGTGGACTCAGGAGCATACTTTGCATCAG
The DNA here is from genome assembly GCF_965194825.1 of Balaenoptera physalus. Taxonomy (NCBI): domain Eukaryota; kingdom Metazoa; phylum Chordata; class Mammalia; order Artiodactyla; family Balaenopteridae; genus Balaenoptera; species Balaenoptera physalus. The sequence continues at coordinate 29,445,125 of NC_138887.1, read as the reverse complement.
CTACCGTAATTACTTCTATCCCTACAGGAGTAAAAGTATCTAGCTGATTAGCAACTCTTTATTTAATTTTTCTTTTTCTTCTCTTTTTTTTTTTTTGGCTGAGTTCGGTCTTGCTTGCTGCGCATGGGCTTTCTCTGGTTGCGGTGAGCGGCAGCTACTCTTCGTTGCGGTGTGCGGCCCTTTCATTGCAGTGGCTTCTCTTGTTGCAGAGCACGGCCTCTAGGCGCGTGGGCTTCAGTAGTTGTGGCTTGTGGGCTCTAGAGGGCAGGCTCAGTAGTTGTGGCACACGGGCTTTTTGCTCCGCGGCATGTGGAATCTTCCCAGACAAGGGCTCGAACCCGTGTCCCCTGCATTAGCAGGCGAATTCTTAACCACTGCGTCACCAGGGAAGTCCCTGGTTAGCAACTGTTCACGGAGGGAATACTATATGACCTCCCACTATATTATGAGTTTTAGGCTTTAGGTTTTCTTTTTACAGTAGGTGGTTTGACAGGAATCATCTTAGCCAACTCATCCCCAGACATTGTCCTCCAGGATACATACTATGTAGTAGCACACTTCCATGACCTAATGTCCATGGCAGCAGTCTTCACTATTATAGGAGGCTTCCTACACTGATTCCCACTATTCTCAGGTTATACAGTTAACTCAGCATGAGCAAAAATTCACTTCACAAGTATATTTGTAGTAGTAAATATGACTTCCTGCAGCACTTTCGTGGCCTCTCAGGGATGTCACTACGTTAGTCTGAGTACCCTGAGGCACACACAACATGAAATATTTTGTCTTTAGGCTCATTCATCTCAGTAGCAGCAGTAATGCTAATAATCTTCATACTTTGAAAAGCATTTGTGTCTAAACAAGAAGTCTTAGCAGTGGAAATTGCTACTCCTAACCTAGAATGGTTACACGGATGTCCTCCACCATATCCTACGTTTCAAGATCCTACCTATGTAAATGTAAAATAAGGAAGGACTCAAGTCCTTTTCAACCAGTTTCAAGCCAACACCATAACAATTATGTCTTCCTCAATAAATGAGATAAAAGTAAAAAGTGATGTAGCTTTGTCAAAGTTAAATGATAGGCTAAAATCCTGTATATCACTAAGGCATATCAATTTCATCTAGGCTCTCAAGATACAACATCACCGATTATGGAAGAACTTTTACATTTTCTTCGTCACACATTAATAGTGATTTTTAAAATAAGTTCTCTAGTCCTCTATATCATTTCACTAATATTGACATCTAAACCCATATGCATACAATAGATGCACAGGTAGAGAAAATGTGAACAATTTACTAGCTATTATTGTAATCTTAATTGCCCTATCATCATTGTGAATACTTTACATGATACATGAAATCAATAACTCTTCCCAAACCATAAAAAACTATGGGTCAGTAATGATACTGAAGCTACAAATCCACAGATTACGAAGATTTAAATGTTGACTCCTCTGTAATCCCCACATCAGAGCTAAAACCAGGAGCATAATGACTAATAGAAGTCAACAACCGAGTAGTTAGGGATAGTCATTGAATATTAGTTTCATCTGAAATTGTTGTACACTCCGGAGTTGTTCCTTCTCAGGCTTAAAAGGAGCTGCTATCCCAGGACGCCTAACTTAAAGAATCCTAATATCAACAGGACCAGGCCTATGTTGTGGACAAGAGAGCTCGTTTTCCTGAGTTCAAAGACAGGACAGAGGGATATGGCTGAGATATGGGGTGAATCTGCAGCCCATGGGGATGCACTCTCCAAGCTCCAGTATAGGAATGGGGCCTCTAGGGTCCCAGGCCACCCACCACGCCCTCTGGAGCAGGATCTGGGCAACATTCCCTGTCAGTGATGAGGCAGCCCTAGCACTTGTCACGCCCCGATGTCGTGTCCTATGTGGGCCCCATGCTCTTGGCACCACACCCCACACTCTGCAGGTCCATGCTACAGGGTCCTTCATGCCTCAGGAGTAGAGACCACACAGCAAGCAGTTCCCTCCCCAACCAGCAGGAGGAGGGGAGGAGAGCAGGGGCACCAGGGGACTCTCACTCAGACAACAACACCCCAGCGGTGCCAGCGGGGACAGTGATGATGCAGATGAGGCACAGACCAAGAGATGGGACCAGAGGACCCAAAAGGCAGCTGGTCAGGTCCTGGCTCACCTGCACCCCGGACACCTTTGTCCCGCATACACCCCCTTCCTCATACACCCTCTCCTTAAATGCAGATTCTTCAGATGCGAACAGGCAGAGCTTCAGACTGAAAGTCAGCTCTTCCAAAATGACCCGTCAGCAAACACTGCAGGATTCCACTCCAGTGGGTGCCCTGGAGTCGACAACTCAGGGACTGAAGTGGATGTCGGTGCCAGGGGCAGTGGGAGGGAATGGGGAATGAGACTTTCATGGTTGTGGAATTTTGGTTTTGCAAGATGAATAGTTCTAGGGATGGTGGTGATGGCTCCACGAGAAAGTGAATCTATCTGATGCCTCAGAAACGTGCACTTAAAATGGTGATGATGGTAAAGGGTATGTGACGTGTGTTTTATTTCACTTAAAATAAATTCTTAAAATAATGTCTTGTTAACTGAGATTCCATTTCGACTCCCCTTCATCACAAATGTCGGAGGCCCAGACACAGTCCCCTACCTTAGGGGCCATCACGGTACCCTCACAGAGCATGTGGGAGACCATTCTTTGGGGGGCCTAGTCTGTGCTCACCTGACCTCTGTCCAGGGGGACCCAGGCAGTGGTGACCCCCATAGATTAGACATATGATATGCTATAGTATTAGTATGATACCACCAAGTGTTGTCACTCACCGGAACACAGAGCAGCAACCCACTCAAACATGCCTGACCTCATATGATTTTGACAAGATGAAGAGAAGAAAAGGAACCACAGGTTAATCAGGACAACACCCTTAATGCAGAGGTTGGAAATCTCAAAGGGGACAGGACACACTGCAGGCAAAGAGCGCATATGCGGTCTCACCATCCATGTGATCCTGACTCATGCAGGTATGGTGAGACCCACACAGTCCCCTCACCCTATACCTGGGGTCACACATCCACACTCACCAGGGTGACCCACCTCCCCAGACCCCTCCACCTGGGTCACATGTCCACAGTCCCAGGGTGACCTCACCTCCCCAGACCCTGCACCTGGGGTCACACGTCCCCTTGGTCAGGACACCATGGCTCTGCAGGGGGCTCCCCCAATGTGGAAACAAGCTGGGTCCCTGGGACCTCCTGGGATGGGAAAAAGTGTCAGGTGGGTCTCCTTTCCCCACACTTGTCCCAGAGGAGTCCTCCTCTTCTCACTTTGGTTCTGTGTGATTTTAACTGTTTTTACAGCTTTCATACTAGAGTTGAACACACGACCCTGGTGCTGGCATGCTCAGTCCTTTCTCGCCTCACTTACATGTTGAGGAAATGCACAGGACAGCAGGGCTGAAAGCCGAGGGGCAGCTCTGGACTCTGCTGAGTAGGGACGGTAGACTGGAGGGAGAGCTCAGCAGCAGCCTCAGCTGTCACCCATCGGCCTTTTGCCCGATCTGCGTGCCCTGCAATCAATTCATCAGCTAAACCTGCTTCCCTATGCACCATGCACGTGCTGGTAAATTGGAATTATTGCCAGGTAGTCCTCCTGAGGATTCTCCATGAGCCCCAGGGAAGGTGAACCTTGCAGGGATTAAGACTATGGCCCCGACCATAGCACTGACCCTTGGGAGGACCAGGTCACCACACTCAGAAGAGAGGCTGTTACGTAGACAAGCCCACCTCAGCTCCAGACCCCAGACATCTAAGCACAGACATTCAGATGCAGGCACGGAGCTTCCCAGTACTGAGGCCAGGCCGGGTCTCTACCCAGGTCCCCATAGTCCTAGCGTACACAGAACATGGTCAGTTCTAAATCTTCTTATTATAGACAACACATGGTCAGCTCTAAACATAATCAGTAGACAGGACATGCAGAGGTCTAAATCTACCATGTAGACACAACTTGATCATGTTTAAACTAGCTTAGGGCTGATCTCATAGGGGGTACAGATCACACACATGGGTCTCTCATCTTTGGACACCCACATCAGGAAACTGAACAAAATCTTTGTCATTAAACATTTCAACAGGCAAAACAGAAATGTTCCCAATTTCTCTGGCCACCTGATGGTCAGGATCCACGGGCGAGCCACGAACTTCTTAGAGTGCAGCCCAGTCTGCTGCCAGGACACACAAGAAGTGGCCTGATTCCAGCCTCCCAGGCTTCCAGAAGGAGGCGGCCACACTGGAAGCCAGGTCAGGAGAGTCCTGCATGGTCCGGGCCGGGAGATCCGGTCTGTCCATTTGGCTGGCCGATTCCGGGCGGGGCGCTCAGGGCCTCTGAGAGCCCTGCACTCAGGTCCTGCTTCCCTGCAGCGTGTGCCTGTGCGTGTGCGTGTGCGTGTGCGTGTGTGTGTGTGTGTGTGTAGACGGGGCGGTGGCTGACGGCTCCCATGGTTCCCAACCCGGGCACCGCGCTGTCTTCGAGGGGAGGCACGGGGAGAGGTAGGGGCACAGAAGCCGTTGGAGAGGAGAACCCACCGCGGAACTCCTTGCACACTGGCTCGCCCCACCCAGAGACCCGCCTGCCCATCGTGGGCCGCATGTCGCTCCCCAGTCCCCCACCCCCGAGGGCAGGGTGCCTGCTCTTTCAACAGCACAGGGTCTCACATGAAGGAGACCCAGTGGGGACTGTCAGCCCCCGACTCCTGATGTTGTGTTTGGGGAGAATGAACCCCCTTGACTGGGCGATGGGACAATGTGAGGAAAGAGGTGGCGGCCCGATCCAAGTCGGGGCCTGGCTGAGATATGAGAAAACAGGAGCCAAAGCAAGGCCTGGAGGCCAGGCCAACAGGAGGGACACCCCCAGCCTTGGTCGGGCTCTCCAACGGTAATATTGTTGCTTTAGGGGACCTGGGACAGGTGACTGAATGTAATGGGAGTCTAAACTGGACCCTGAATGGGGCTTAAAGAAGGTGTGAAGGATGTTACTGAGACAGTGACAGTCATTGGAATACAAACTCTGTGTCAGGATATCCTGCTCCATCCATTTAAATCCCTGAGACCTGTGACCTTTACGTGGCTACGCAGGATTGTTAGAGCAGCTGCGTGCGGATATATCTGGGGCACAATTCAGTCTGCAGCCAACTTGCAAGTGGTTCCAGCAAACACACAGGTGTGCGCACAGGCAGGCACAGCACACACACAAACATATGCACGTGCACAGCACAAATATATTCACACACTAGCATGTGAACACACATGCACCCATATGCCCATGCACACACTAATGTGTGCAAGTGCACATACCTATGCACATGCACAGCATATGTATGCAAACAGGCACATGCACACGCATAGCACACACTCAGGCAATAAAGTGAATCCGTAAAGCATTAATTCCTGAACACAAGTGAAGCTGACATGTATTTTCCCCTTTTCTTAGCCTTGATGTTTTCCACAACAAAAAGTTTAAGAAAAATGATAACGGCAAATGACCTTTGATTCATAGGACTTTCTGATTTTATTCCACAAATATTATGACAGTAGAAATGAATGTAGATATTACATGTGTCCACTAATGGATGAATGGAGAAGAAAAACACGGTCCATCAATACAAGGGAATGCTATTCAGCCTAAAAAGGAAGTCAGTTCTGACACAGGATGCAGCAGGGATGAACCTTGAGGGCATTATGCTCAGTGATGTAAGCTAGACACAAAAAAACAAACAGTGCTTGATCCACTCATACAAGGCCCCTAGAGCAGTCGGAAATATAGAGACATAAAGTAGGATGTTGAGGGCCAGAGGCTGAGGGAGGTACAATGGCGAGTGAGTGTTTAATGGGGACTGTTTCAATTTTGCAAGATGAAAAAGTTCTGGAGGATGATGGTGGTCAGGTTTGCACAACAGTGTGAATTACTTCCTGACCCTGAAATGTGCATTTAAAAATGGTTAAGATAATACATTTTATGTTATGTGTACCAGACCACAATTTTTAAAACTTTTCAAAAAACAACAGGAAATAGTCCATGAATACCACAAAATGTACAACTTCACTAACAACAGAGGGATTAAAGCCATAAGCAAAATACTGTGCATACACCTACCAGAATGGCAGACATGAAAGACATAGTATCAAATATCAGCAGGATGTGGAGCAATGGAAAGCCTGGTACGCAACGGGGGGATGCAACCACTTCTGAAGCAATCGGGCCACAGATAGCGAAGTCCGTGCACAGAGACCCACAGTGCTCCTCCCAGTTGAACACAAACCCACCAGCCCTGCACCATGACACACGGACATGGACTTGCAGCCACAGGAGCCAAACCTGAAGGAACCTGAAGGCCATCACAGACGGATGCAGAAATGAACCATGCACGCTCCTATGAAGGAATATTCCACAGCAATGGAGTACATTTTGTTTAAAGGTAGTAAAACTATAAAAATTATTTTTTAAAGAAAACTATATTTACAAGATGAAAGAATCTATAATTCTGGCACCTAGGGATTGTCGAATGCTCCTAAAAATAGATTGCTGTGGAAATGTTTATTATAGGGAAATTGATATATTCTCTAGGAAGGACGGGGTGAATGGGCCTGCTACATTTTCTACATTGAAGACATGCACAGGTTTTGATTCTACGTCTGTTAAATCAAGTGGGGCTTCACTGGATTTCTGCTACTGTGGAGATAATCAAATTCTGGGTAGGGGTCAGGAGAAAATTAGTCATAGGTGTTCTTGTGTAATAATTACTGTTGAAAGTGTAAATGATCCATTTACCAGTAAGACTGAGAATAGTATAACTGCTACATTACTTCATATGAGATGATCGTCTGTGCTATTGTTCCTGGAGCTCCAGTGAGTGAGTATTTTGAATGTGAAGTTCATCCAGATCGGAGGATGGACTAAATGGCTAAGTGTGATATGGCTAATAGAAATAATATGCCTACATTTATACTAATTACTGGATGAGATATGGGAAGAGGAATTCATGTTGTGAGAGCCAGGGTTAAGGCTAGCATTGGGGCAATAATATATAAATTGATGATGTTGATGGACATAGTGGTTCTTTAATAAGTAATTTGAATGCCTCAGCAATGGGTTGTAATCATCCATGGGGGCTGATGATTTTTGGTCCTTTCTGGATTTGTAAATAGCCTAGGATTTTCCATTTAGTTAATATGAGGAATGCTATGGTGAATTAAATTGGGTAATTTGTGAAAGAATGTTGATTATAAACATATTCTTAGGAAGAGGACTTGAACCAGTGCAGAAAAAGTTTCATTTTTACATAATTACTGGGCTCTGCCAGCGTAACGAACCCTGTTCTACAGTAGGGTATGTATAAATTAACTGAATGTAGATTATATCATCATTTAGTTTGAAGACATTTTGTAAAGGAAGCCGTATTGCTCTTGTCCTTTCATACTGGAAGAAATCTGCTATAGACAGAAACCAACCAGGATGACTCCAGTCTGAACTCAGGTCACGTGAGACTTTAATCGTTGAACAAACAGACAATTAATAGCAGTTATACCGTTGAAATGTCGTGATCCAGCATCAAGGTCATAAACCATATTGCCCATATGAACTCCAGAATACAATTACACTGTTATCCCTAGTAAAACTTGTTTTACTGACCAGTGTTTTAGAAGAACAGGTGATAAAGCATTTTGACTAGCTGGCCTAAATTTTAATCACTCAGAAGTGGTTTTATTCTCCAAAAAATAAATGGCACACGGGATCAAGACACACCGGCTTCAGTAGTTGTGGCGTGCAGACTCAGTAGTTGTGGCCCACTGGCTTAGTTGTTCCGTGGCACGTGAGATCTTCCCGGACCGGGGATCGAACCGGGTCCCCTGCATTGGCAGGCGAATTCTTAATCACTGCATCACCGGGCAAGTCCCAGATTCAGAGTCTCCCTTTTAATATACCTTAAGCCCAAAGAATCCATGGAAAATTGTTAGAGAAACTAAGGCAATAAATATTGTAAGGACTATAACAGAAGCATATAGTACACAGTTCATATAGACACATCCCAAGCAGTTACAAAGTATATTAAAAGGGAGGCTGCAATTTTAAAAGAATAAGAAAAATTATACCCACAAACTCCCAATCTTTCCTGAAACGTTGCAATCTGAAACCCTATTGTAGGAAGCAGAAGATTCCAGGAGACATTCTACAAATGAAGGACTCCAAGCCCTGTGGTTGGATAAGGAATTCTGGAAGGAAGGTATCCTCACCCAAGGAGAGCAGGTTCCTATACTTCTCTAACATCACATCCCTGTACAATTCCCATTGATCTTGGTCCACGCATTCTCACTCCTCTTGACAGAAATCTATGGCCACATCCTGGAATGTCAGCAGTCCCTGAAATTAAACGTACACATGCCATGTGGCCACGGGAAGAGTTCATAATATGACCCAAGAAGAAAACAGCAAGTGAAGAGAAGGTTTTAATTTAGAAGAGTGTCTTCAATTATCCACAAATACATATATATATATATATATATATATATATAATTATTTTTTTACAAAGTAACTTTCTCTACCTTATTTCTAACTACAAGAAAAGAGTATGGCATGTGATCCACAAAACCAGTATAGAGACTATACTTGTCTGGCAAAGAAATGATAAAATGATGGTTTCAACACAGGCATGTGCATTTTTGAGTGTTTTATTTATATCAAACTGGATAAAATGTGTGTATTTCTCATAGAGAAAAGACCTGTCGAGGTAGAAATGTACCTTTCAACTATTCATGGGTACACGAGTACACTGGGGAGATTGTAAAAGTGCAGATTGTGATTCAGTAGGTCCGGTGGGCCTGAGTTCTATTTTTTTAACAAGCTCATTTTTAACTAGTGATGCCACAGTCTCTGATTCATTAACCACAACTGTGAATATCAGAGACATAATTAGAAAGGTAAAAATTCATATTTAATTTTGAACTTAAAGTGTTTTATGGATTTTACACCTTTAATAGAATAGTGAGCACAGCAGCAACAATCATTTGTGAGTATTTACTATAGACTGTGTATCTTTCTAATTTTTTTGTGTAGGATTCCAGGAAAAAGGCCTGGGCTGCGGCCACAATGGGCATGGCCCCCAGGCCGGGTCGCCCCTCCATGACCCCCGACGGGTCCCTGCGCTCCTGGCGGCTCCCTCCCCCGCCGCCCCGCTCCCTCCCGGAAGGCCTCGGGGCAGAGCGGTCCCACCCACTGCGCGCTGAACAGAGCCCGCGTTTCCTCAGAGCTGGAACTCCCGGCTCAGGCGGGGTCTCTTCCCTCCGCCTTCACGGAACTGCCCCGCAGCCCGAGGGGAGGGCGACCTCACTGAGGCTGCCTGCTCTGGAGGTGCCCCGGCGGCCGAAGCCACGACAGTCGCGGGGACGGCGGGCCGGGTAAGTGGGCGCCGACCCTCCGCCTGGTCCGGTGCCCGGGCGGCAGCACAAGACCAGCTTCTGAGGGGCAGGGGTTCGCTGCCACCCGCCGCTGCTGTGCAGAAAGAGCGGCCTCCAGCGTCTGGTCCCCGGGAACTTCGGTCCGTCCTCTCGCCCCTGCCCTCGTCCTGGCTCGTGAGGCCTGTTGGGCGTGAGGAGGGGGTCGGCCTGAGCGTCCTGAGGGGAAACGGGGCAAGGGAGGCTCAGGGTCCGGCTGCAGCGTCAGCGCCCCTCTTCCCGACTGCGGGGAAAGCGGCTGAAAACTCCTCCCGAGGCGCGCAGGCCCCTTATTCAGCCGAGTCCCTCTGCGCTCCTTCCTCCCTGAGCTAAAGTACCGGGGGGAGGGGACAGGGCAGGGAACTGGCGCAGGTAATGGGGAATATCAAAAGGTGATTGTTAACTAAGGAAAACCAGCTCTCCCAAGGTGAGGAATGCGGCGCTTTTCTTTGCCTGGGCTCACTGAATTCCTTCCTTTGATATGCACCTCAGCTCTCTGGGGCCTGCATTCTGTATTTGCATATCCTGAGTGCCTCAGGGCCCGCCGGCTCACATTGGAGGGCTGCAAGTGCTGAAGACTGTGACATCCTTTGTTTACTGATAGGGCAAGAACTATTCCATTTCTCACAGGCTTGAGGGGCAGACAGTGGAAAAAAGTCAGAGAATCTCACTCGGCCTGTACTTTGGTTTACATATAGATAATATTTATACTTAACTGTGCTAATAGAGGTTCTCAAGTCCAATCAACTTGTACTACTGCCCTCTATGTATCAATTTCATCAATATCATAAGATAAATGCCTATAGAATTGACTTAATCCATTTAAATAGGATAAAGATTTTTAAAGGAAATATAATAGAAATATAACAACAAAACCTTTACCACTAAAGGCTGGGTCTGGAACACCCTAAATAAATGTTCCATTGTTACAATATTGAAAGATGTAGTCAATAGAAATATCAACAAAAATGACAAATAATAAGGGTAGCAGAATGTTGAAATGTTCTATCTTTATCATTAAAGTGGCAGAAAATCATTTATTAGTAGGCACTGGGGGCAGAAGATGCCTGATTTTATATCTGTGTCATATTTGTGCAGTTGTTTCAACAAGTAACTTAAAGACAAAATGGAAAAACAAGGAGGTTTGTGCCTGAGATCATGTTGATGTGAAACCAGGGATGGCCACCTTGTGCCAGGTGAGTTAAGTTTACCTGGCAGGTAGACCGCAGAGCTCCTGGGAAGCAAGGGTTGGAATTTTTCTGCTGGGTGCCCCTTAGGTTCTGTGACTTGACTGACTGTGAGTCATGTTTCGGGAAAGACCTGATCACAGGAAAAGGGTGGGAATAGAGTGATTTGGGGAGCAGCTAACAACATTCATCACAGCTCACGGCCTGAATGAATTTTAAAGAAACAGGAAAACAAATGCTTCTTATGGAATCAGAGAATGTGAGGGCTGGACAATCCCAGAAAAGGAGGAACACCCATCCCATTTTCCAGATGACAAAACAGAGGTCCAGCAAGGTGAAATCACTCACCCAAGTTGCACCCGTCTCTCCTCCCCACTACGTGGTTCATGAAAGCAGGACTCTTCCTGTCTTGATCACTGCTGAACCCCAAAAAGGGCCAGGCATCTAGCAGCTGCTCCAAAAATTTGCGTTGACGGTAGGAACAATGCTATTTCTTTCTTTCTCACTCTTATTCAGGATTGTGCCAAGAACTCCCCAGGTTGCAATGTAATTCGATAAATGTAAATATTAATTGAGTTTTGTTGTGATGAGGACTTAGGCTTTGAAGGTAACAGACTTGGTTCAGATCTTGGTTCTGCCACTCCATAGCTGTTTGGCTTTGGGAAAATTACTAAACCTCTCTGAGATTATTTCCTCCTTTGTAAAGTGGGGATAAATCTATCTGAGCCAGCAGAGCACCTGCATGAGAGATGTGCACTAAATATTGGTCTTTCTCACTCTCCTACGCCATCTCTCTGTTCTTCCCAGAGAAGCTGTACAGAAGGATATAGTACTTTTGTTTAAAATAGTTAACTAATTAATTTGTTTTTGGCTGCGTTGGGTCTTCGTTGCTATGCGCAGGCTTTCTCTAGTTGCGGCAAGCGGGGGCTACTCTTTGTTGCGGTGCGCGGGCTTCTCATTGCGGTGGCTTCTCTTGCTAGCCTTAACCCCAATGCTAGCCTTAACCCTGGCTCTCACAACATGAATTCCTCTTCCCATATCTTATCCACTAATTAATATAAATGTAGGCATATTATTTCTATTAGACACATCACACCTAGCCATTTACTCCATCCTCAGATCTGGATGAACTTCACATTCAAAATACACACTCACTGGAGCTCTAGGAACAATAGCACAGACAATCATCTCATATGAAGTAATGTAGCAGTTATTCTATTCTCAGTCTTACTGATAAATAGATCATTTACACTTTCAACAGTAATTATTACACAAGAACACCTATGACTAATTTTCTCCTGACCCCTACCCAGAATTTGATTATCTCCGCAGGAGCAGAAATCCAATGAAGCCCCACTTGATTTAACGGAAGTAGCATCAAAACCTGTATATGTCTTCAATGTAGAAAATGTAGCAGGCCCATTCACCCCGTCCCTCCTAGAGAATATGTCAATTTCCCTATAATAAACATTTCCACAGCAATCTATTTTTAGGAGCATTCGACAGTCCCTAGGTGCCAGAATTATATACAGCCCAAGTCATCATTAAAGCACATCTAACAATCTCCTTTCTATGAATTTGAGCCTCCTACCTACAATTTTGATATGATCAACGCATACATCTCTTATGAAAAGTTTTTTTACGACTAACATTAACCTTATGTATATGAGAGTTTTCACTACTTGTCATCATACCAGGCAACCCACCACAAATTTAAGAAATATGTCTGACAAAAGAGTTTCTTTGATAGAGTAAATCATAGAGGTTTCAATGCTCTTATTCCTGGAATTGAATTCTTCCTAATAATTTTACATTCTCCATGCTACCTACCACATTACACCACATGCTATATAGTAAAGTTCTCTAAGTAAGCTTCAGGCCCATACCCCCAAAATATTTTTGTATATCCTTCCTGTGCTAATAAACTCTCATTGTTTTTACCATCATTCTACTGACCATTTTCTCAGGAAATATAATTGTATAACAAGCTCACACTGGTTAATGGTATCCCCATTCTAATAAAACACATGAACCCATAACCTACAGAAGCATCCAACAAATATTTCCTAAAACAGTCCACCACATCAATACTACTTATAATGGCTATTATCATTAATCTAATATACTCTGGTCAAAGAGCACAATGAATAACAAGAATCTTTAATCCAGCAGCATCCACCCTCATGACAATCGCCCTTGTCACAAAAGTAGGACTTTCCCCATTTCACTTCTGATTGCCTGAAGTCACACGAGGCATCCCATGAACAGCAGACCTGATGCTATCAACATGACAAAATTGCAACCCTATCAGTTTTATACCACATGTCACCATCCATCAACCTAAATATACTATTAATCATAGTGATATTATAAATCATAGCTGGAGGCTGAGGCCGACTTCGCCATACTCACCTGGAAAATATTACACCCTCCTCATCAATTGCCCATATAGGATGAATAACAGCTATTATAATGTATATTCAGATCATAACAATCCTAAACATACTAATTTATATCATAACAACACTATCTTCTTCTTATTTATGCCTAGATCATGTACTACAAGAGTATCATTATCACACACATGAGATAAAACACCTCCCATCACAATCATTCTCCTCACCATTACAGTATCATTAGGACATCGCCCATCACTATCAGGCTTTCTACCCAAATGAATAATTATCCAAGAGATAACACAAACGACAACATCATTCTACCAACACTAATAGCCATCATAGCAGTCCTCAGCATATATTTCTACTTGCAGCTAACATACTCCACATCACTAACTATATTCCCTTCATTAAACAACACAAACACAAAACAATTTGAACATACAAAGAAATAACCTTCCTATCATTACCAATCATAATACCCACACGGTTACTACACACAACACCCATTCTATCGGTGCTGGACTAGGAATTTAGGTTAGTTCAGACCAAGAGCTTTCAAAACCCTAAACAAGTGAAATTTACTTAATTCCTAAAAATAAGGATTGCAAGACTTTATTCTACATCAATTAAATGTAAAGCAAACACTGTATTGAAGCCAAATCTTTACGAGATTGATGAGTTTTAACCCCAGGAAACTTTAGTTAACAGGCAAATCCTCTAGTCAACTGGCTTCAGTCTACTTCTCCTTCATTTGAGAAAGAAAAAAAGAAAAAAAAAAACGGCAGGATAATCACTGGCAGAATTGAAGCTGCTTCTCTGAAGTTAGAATTGAATTTGTTGATTCACCACAGGGTTTGCCAGAAAGAGGGCTCAAACTCTGTCTTTAGATTTACAGTCTAATGCTAACTCAGTCATTTTACCTCTGTTCATACACTGCTGATTATTTTCAACAAATCACAAAGATATCGGCATTTTATATTTACTATTTGGTGCTTGAGCTGGAGTAGCAGGCAGCACCTTAATTATATTAATCCAGGCTGAGCTATGCTGACCTGGACCGCTACTTGGAGATGCCCAAATCTGAAAGGTTGTCATAACAGTCCCTGCACTTGTAATAGTTTTCTTTATAGCTGTACCCGTTATGATTGCAGGCTTTGAAAACTGACCTGGGCCACTAATAACTCGGACACCTGAAGTAGCATTTCCCCCAAAAAATCATTTAAACTTTTGACTACTTCCCCCATCATTCTTACTCCTACTCATATCACCAATAGTAGAAGCTGGTTCTGGTACCAGTGGGACCGTGTATTCAGCTCTAGCCTGCAATCTGGCTCATGCAGGAGCCTCTGTCGACCTAACTGTTTTCTCCTTACATTTAGCAGGTGTCTCCTCAATTCTTGCTATTATTACTTTTATTACTATAGTCTTTTTTTTTTTTTACTCTAGTCTTTAATACAAAACCAGCAGTCATATCCCAATACCAAACATCATTATTTGTTTAATCTTCCCCAACTATAGCCATATTACTATAATTACCAATCTCAGTCCAAGCAGCCAGAATTGCCATGCTGTTAAGAGATAGATATCTAAACATTACTTTCTTTGAACCTGCAGGAGGAGACCGAATCCTATACCAACACCTCTTTTGATACTTTGCTCACCCTGAAGTCTGTATTCATGGCCTAACAGGGTTTGTTATAAACTCACATATCATTACATACTATTTAGGACAAAAATTGCCTTTCAGCTATCTGGGAATAGTATGAGTCATGTCCACTGGTTTTTTAGGAGTTCTCTTGTGGGCCCATCATATGTTTACCATAGGGATAGCTGTGGACTCAGGAGCATACTTTGCATCAGCTACCGTAATTACTTCTATCCCTACAGGAGTAAAAGTATCTAGCTGATTAGCAACTCTTTATTTAATTTTTCTTTTTCTTCTCTTTTTTTTTTTTTGGCTGAGTTGGGTCTTGCTTGCTGCGCATGGGCTTTCTCTGGTTGCGGTGAGCGGCAGCTACTCTTCGTTGCGGTGTGCGGCCCTTTCATTGCAGTGGCTTCTCTTGTTGCAGAGCACGGCCTCTAGGCGCGTGGGCTTCAGTAGTTGTGGCTTGTGGGCTCTAGAGGGCAGGCTCAGTAGTTGTGGCACACGGGCTTTTTGCTCCGCGGCATGTGGAATCTTCCCAGACAAGGGCTCGAACCCGTGTCCCCTGCATTAGCAGGCGAATTCTTAACCACTGCGTCACCAGGGAAGTCCCTGGTTAGCAACTGTTCACGGAGGGAATACTATATGACCTCCCACTATATTATGAGTTTTAGGCTTTAGGTTTTCTTTTTACAGTAGGTGGTTTGACAGGAATCATCTTAGCCAACTCATCCCCAGACATTGTCCTCCAGGATACATACTATGTAGTAGCACACTTCCATGACCTAATGTCCATGGCAGCAGTCTTCACTATTATAGGAGGCTTCCTACACTGATTCCCACTATTCTCAGGTTATACAGTTAACTCAGCATGAGCAAAAATTCACTTCACAAGTATATTTGTAGTAGTAAATATGACTTCCTGCAGCACTTTCGTGGCCTCTCAGGGATGTCACTACGTTAGTCTGAGTACCCTGAGGCACACACAACATGAAATATTTTGTCTTTAGGCTCATTCATCTCAGTAGCAGCAGTAATGCTAATAATCTTCATACTTTGAAAAGCATTTGTGTCTAAACAAGAAGTCTTAGCAGTGGAAATTGCTACTCCTAACCTAGAATGGTTACACGGATGTCCTCCACCATATCCTACGTTTCAAGATCCTACCTATGTAAATGTAAAATAAGGAAGGACTCAAGTCCTTTTCAACCAGTTTCAAGCCAACACCATAACAATTATGTCTTCCTCAATAAATGAGATAAAAGTAAAAAGTGATGTAGCTTTGTCAAAGTTAAATGATAGGCTAAAATCCTGTATATCACTAAGGCATATCAATTTCATCTAGGCTCTCAAGATACAACATCACCGATTATGGAAGAACTTTTACATTTTCTTCGTCACACATTAATAGTGATTTTTAAAATAAGTTCTCTAGTCCTCTATATCATTTCACTAATATTGACATCTAAACCCATATGCATACAATAGATGCACAGGTAGAGAAAATGTGAACAATTTACTAGCTATTATTGTAATCTTAATTGCCCTATCATCATTGTGAATACTTTACATGATACATGAAATCAATAACTCTTCCCAAACCATAAAAAACTATGGGTCAGTAATGATACTGAAGCTACAAATCCACAGATTACGAAGATTTAAATGTTGACTCCTCTGTAATCCCCACATCAGAGCTAAAACCAGGAGCATAATGACTAATAGAAGTCAACAACCGAGTAGTTAGGGATAGTCATTGAATATTAGTTTCATCTGAAATTGTTGTACACTCCGGAGTTGTTCCTTCTCAGGCTTAAAAGGAGCTGCTCTCCCAGGACGCCTAACTTAAAGAATCCTAATATCAACAGGACCAGGCCTATGTTGTGGACAAGAGAGCTCGTTTTCCTGAGTTCAAAGACAGGACAGAGGGATATGGCTGAGATATGGGGTGAATCTGCAGCCCATGGGGATGCACTCTCCAAGCTCCAGTATAGGAATGGGGCCTCTAGGGTCCCAGGCCACCCACCACGCCCTCTGGAGCAGGATCTGGGCAACATTCCCTGTCAGTGATGAGGCAGCCCTAGCACTTGTCACGCCCCGATGTCGTGTCCTATGTGGGCCCCATGCTCTTGGCACCACACCCCACACTCTGCAGGTCCATGCTACAGGGTCCTTCATGCCTCAGGAGTAGAGACCACACAGCAAGCAGTTCCCTCCCCAACCAGCAGGAGGAGGGGAGGAGAGCAGGGGCACCAGGGGACTCTCACTCAGACAACAACACCCCAGCGGTGCCAGCGGGGACAGTGATGATGCAGATGAGGCACAGACCAAGAGATGGGACCAGAGGACCCAAAAGGCAGCTGGTCAGGTCCTGGCTCACCTGCACCCCGGACACCTTTGTCCCGCATACACCCCCTTCCTCATACACCCTCTCCTTAAATGCAGATTCTTCAGATGCGAACAGGCAGAGCTTCAGACTGAAAGTCAGCTCTTCCAAAATGACCCGTCAGCAAACACTGCAGGATTCCACTCCAGTGGGTGCCCTGGAGTCGACAACTCAGGGACTGAAGTGGATGTCGGTGCCAGGGGCAGTGGGAGGGAATGGGGAATGAGACTTTCATGGTTGTGGAATTTTGGTTTTGCAAGATGAATAGTTCTAGGGATGGTGGTGATGGCTCCACGAGAAAGTGAATCTATCTGATGCCTCAGAAACGTGCACTTAAAATGGTGATGATGGTAAAGGGTATGTGACGTGTGTTTTATTTCACTTAAAATAAATTCTTAAAATAATGTCTTGTTAACTGAGATTCCATTTCGACTCCCCTTCATCACAAATGTCGGAGGCCCAGACACAGTCCCCTACCTTAGGGGCCATCACGGTACCCTCACAGAGCATGTGGGAGACCATTCTTTGGGGGGCCTAGTCTGTGCTCACCTGACCTCTGTCCAGGGGGACCCAGGCAGTGGTGACCCCCATAGATTAGACATATGATATGCTATAGTATTAGTATGATACCACCAAGTGTTGTCACTCACCGGAACACAGAGCAGCAACCCACTCAAACATGCCTGACCTCATATGATTTTGACAAGATGAAGAGAAGAAAAGGAACCACAGGTTAATCAGGACAACACCCTTAATGCAGAGGTTGGAAATCTCAAAGGGGACAGGACACACTGCAGGCAAAGAGCGCATATGCGGTCTCACCATCCATGTGATCCTGACTCATGCAGGTATGGTGAGACCCACACAGTCCCCTCACCCTATACCTGGGGTCACACATCCACACTCACCAGGGTGACCCACCTCCCCAGACCCCTCCACCTGGGTCACATGTCCACAGTCCCAGGGTGACCTCACCTCCCCAGACCCTGCACCTGGGGTCACACGTCCCCTTGGTCAGGACACCATGGCTCTGCAGGGGGCTCCCCCAATGTGGAAACAAGCTGGGTCCCTGGGACCTCCTGGGATGGGAAAAAGTGTCAGGTGGGTCTCCTTTCCCCACACTTGTCCCAGAGGAGTCCTCCTCTTCTCACTTTGGTTCTGTGTGATTTTAACTGTTTTTACAGCTTTCATACTAGAGTTGAACACACGACCCTGGTGCTGGCATGCTCAGTCCTTTCTCGCCTCACTTACATGTTGAGGAAATGCACAGGACAGCAGGGCTGAAAGCCGAGGGGCAGCTCTGGACTCTGCTGAGTAGGGACGGTAGACTGGAGGGAGAGCTCAGCAGCAGCCTCAGCTGTCACCCATCGGCCTTTTGCCCGATCTGCGTGCCCTGCAATCAATTCATCAGCTAAACCTGCTTCCCTATGCACCATGCACGTGCTGGTAAATTGGAATTATTGCCAGGTAGTCCTCCTGAGGATTCTCCATGAGCCCCAGGGAAGGTGAACCTTGCAGGGATTAAGACTATGGCCCCGACCATAGCACTGACCCTTGGGAGGACCAGGTCACCACACTCAGAAGAGAGGCTGTTACGTAGACAAGCCCACCTCAGCTCCAGACCCCAGACATCTAAGCACAGACATTCAGATGCAGGCACGGAGCTTCCCAGTACTGAGGCCAGGCCGGGTCTCTACCCAGGTCCCCATAGTCCTAGCGTACACAGAACATGGTCAGTTCTAAATCTTCTTATTATAGACAACACATGGTCAGCTCTAAACATAATCAGTAGACAGGACATGCAGAGGTCTAAATCTACCATGTAGACACAACTTGATCATGTTTAAACTAGCTTAGGGCTGATCTCATAGGGGGTACAGATCACACACATGGGTCTCTCATCTTTGGACACCCACATCAGGAAACTGAACAAAATCTTTGTCATTAAACATTTCAACAGGCAAAACAGAAATGTTCCCAATTTCTCTGGCCACCTGATGGTCAGGATCCACGGGCGAGCCACGAACTTCTTAGAGTGCAGCCCAGTCTGCTGCCAGGACACACAAGAAGTGGCCTGATTCCAGCCTCCCAGGCTTCCAGAAGGAGGCGGCCACACTGGAAGCCAGGTCAGGAGAGTCCTGCATGGTCCGGGCCGGGAGATCCGGTCTGTCCATTTGGCTGGCCGATTCCGGGCGGGGCGCTCAGGGCCTCTGAGAGCCCTGCACTCAGGTCCTGCTTCCCTGCAGCGTGTGCCTGTGCGTGTGCGTGTGCGTGTGCGTGTGTGTGTGTGTGTGTGTAGACGGGGCGGTGGCTGACGGCTCCCATGGTTCCCAACCCGGGCACCGCGCTGTCTTCGAGGGGAGGCACGGGGAGAGGTAGGGGCACAGAAGCCGTTGGAGAGGAGAACCCACCGCGGAACTCCTTGCACACTGGCTCGCCCCACCCAGAGACCCGCCTGCCCATCGTGGGCCGCATGTCGCTCCCCAGACCCCACCCCCGAGGGCAGGGTGCCTGCTCTTTCAACAGCACAGGGTCTCACATGAAGGAGACCCAGTGGGGACTGTCAGCCCCCGACTCCTGATGTTGTGTTTGGGGAGAATGAACCCCCTTGACTGGGCGATGGGACAATGTGAGGAAAGAGGTGGCGGCCCGATCCAAGTCGGGGCCTGGCTGAGATATGAGAAAACAGGAGCCAAAGCAAGGCCTGGAGGCCAGGCCAACAGGAGGGACACCCCCAGCCTTGGTCGGGCTCTCCAACGGTAATATTGTTGCTTTAGGGGACCTGGGACAGGTGACTGAATGTAATGGGAGTCTAAACTGGACCCTGAATGGGGCTTAAAGAAGGTGTGAAGGATGTTACTGAGACAGTGACAGTCATTGGAATACAAACTCTGTGTCAGGATATCCTGCTCCATCCATTTAAATCCCTGAGACCTGTGACCTTTACGTGGCTACGCAGGATTGTTAGAGCAGCTGCGTGCGGATATATCTGGGGCACAATTCAGTCTGCAGCCAACTTGCAAGTGGTTCCAGCAAACACACAGGTGTGCGCACAGGCAGGCACAGCACACACACAAACATATGCACGTGCACAGCACAAATATATTCACACACTAGCATGTGAACACACATGCACCCATATGCCCATGCACACACTAATGTGTGCAAGTGCACATACCTATGCACATGCACAGCATATGTATGCAAACAGGCACATGCACACGCATAGCACACACTCAGGCAATAAAGTGAATCCGTAAAGCATTAATTCCTGAACACAAGTGAAGCTGACATGTATTTTCCCCTTTTCTTAGCCTTGATGTTTTCCACAACAAAAAGTTTAAGAAAAATGATAACGGCAAATGACCTTTGATTCATAGGACTTTCTGATTTTATTCCACAAATATTATGACAGTAGAAATGAATGTAGATATTACATGTGTCCACTAATGGATGAATGGAGAAGAAAAACACGGTCCATCAATACAAGGGAATGCTATTCAGCCTAAAAAGGAAGTCAGTTCTGACACAGGATGCAGCAGGGATGAACCTTGAGGGCATTATGCTCAGTGATGTAAGCTAGACACAAAAAAACAAACAGTGCTTGATCCACTCATACAAGGCCCCTAGAGCAGTCGGAAATATAGAGACATAAAGTAGGATGTTGAGGGCCAGAGGCTGAGGGAGGTACAATGGCGAGTGAGTGTTTAATGGGGACTGTTTCAATTTTGCAAGATGAAAAAGTTCTGGAGGATGATGGTGGTCAGGTTTGCACAACAGTGTGAATTACTTCCTGACCCTGAAATGTGCATTTAAAAATGGTTAAGATAATACATTTTATGTTATGTGTACCAGACCACAATTTTTAAAACTTTTCAAAAAACAACAGGAAATAGTCCATGAATACCACAAAATGTACAACTTCACTAACAACAGAGGGATTAAAGCCATAAGCAAAATACTGTGCATACACCTACCAGAATGGCAGACATGAAAGACATAGTATCAAATATCAGCAGGATGTGGAGCAATGGAAAGCCTGGTACGCAACGGGGGGATGCAACCACTTCTGAAGCAATCGGGCCACAGATAGCGAAGTCCGTGCACAGAGACCCACAGTGCTCCTCCCAGTTGAACACAAACCCACCAGCCCTGCACCATGACACACGGACATGGACTTGCAGCCACAGGAGCCAAACCTGAAGGAACCTGAAGGCCATCACAGACGGATGCAGAAATGAACCATGCACGCTCCTATGAAGGAATATTCCACAGCAATGGAGTACATTTTGTTTAAAGGTAGTAAAACTATAAAAATTATTTTTTAAAGAAAACTATATTTACAAGATGAAAGAATCTATAATTCTGGCACCTAGGGATTGTCGAATGCTCCTAAAAATAGATTGCTGTGGAAATGTTTATTATAGGGAAATTGATATATTCTCTAGGAAGGACGGGGTGAATGGGCCTGCTACATTTTCTACATTGAAGACATGCACAGGTTTTGATTCTACGTCTGTTAAATCAAGTGGGGCTTCACTGGATTTCTGCTACTGTGGAGATAATCAAATTCTGGGTAGGGGTCAGGAGAAAATTAGTCATAGGTGTTCTTGTGTAATAATTACTGTTGAAAGTGTAAATGATCCATTTACCAGTAAGACTGAGAATAGTATAACTGCTACATTACTTCATATGAGATGATCGTCTGTGCTATTGTTCCTGGAGCTCCAGTGAGTGAGTATTTTGAATGTGAAGTTCATCCAGATCGGAGGATGGACTAAATGGCTAAGTGTGATATGGCTAATAGAAATAATATGCCTACATTTATACTAATT
The DNA here is from genome assembly GCF_965194825.1 of Balaenoptera physalus. Lineage (NCBI taxonomy): Eukaryota > Metazoa > Chordata > Mammalia > Artiodactyla > Balaenopteridae > Balaenoptera > Balaenoptera physalus. The sequence continues at coordinate 29,423,195 of NC_138887.1, read as the reverse complement.
ACTGGATGAGATATGGGAAGAGGAATTCATGTTGTGAGAGCCAGGGTTAAGGCTAGCATTGGGGCAATAATATATAAATTGATGATGTTGATGGACATAGTGGTTCTTTAATAAGTAATTTGAATGCCTCAGCAATGGGTTGTAATCATCCATGGGGGCTGATGATTTTTGGTCCTTTCTGGATTTGTAAATAGCCTAGGATTTTCCATTTAGTTAATATGAGGAATGCTATGGTGAATTAAATTGGGTAATTTGTGAAAGAATGTTGATTATAAACATATTCTTAGGAAGAGGACTTGAACCAGTGCAGAAAAAGTTTCATTTTTACATAATTACTGGGCTCTGCCAGCGTAACGAACCCTGTTCTACAGTAGGGTATGTATAAATTAACTGAATGTAGATTATATCATCATTTAGTTTGAAGACATTTTGTAAAGGAAGCCGTATTGCTCTTGTCCTTTCATACTGGAAGAAATCTGCTATAGACAGAAACCAACCAGGATGACTCCAGTCTGAACTCAGGTCACGTGAGACTTTAATCGTTGAACAAACAGACAATTAATAGCAGTTATACCGTTGAAATGTCGTGATCCAGCATCAAGGTCATAAACCATATTGCCCATATGAACTCCAGAATACAATTACACTGTTATCCCTAGTAAAACTTGTTTTACTGACCAGTGTTTTAGAAGAACAGGTGATAAAGCATTTTGACTAGCTGGCCTAAATTTTAATCACTCAGAAGTGGTTTTATTCTCCAAAAAATAAATGGCACACGGGATCAAGACACACCGGCTTCAGTAGTTGTGGCGTGCAGACTCAGTAGTTGTGGCCCACTGGCTTAGTTGTTCCGTGGCACGTGAGATCTTCCCGGACCGGGGATCGAACCGGGTCCCCTGCATTGGCAGGCGAATTCTTAATCACTGCATCACCGGGCAAGTCCCAGATTCAGAGTCTCCCTTTTAATATACCTTAAGCCCAAAGAATCCATGGAAAATTGTTAGAGAAACTAAGGCAATAAATATTGTAAGGACTATAACAGAAGCATATAGTACACAGTTCATATAGACACATCCCAAGCAGTTACAAAGTATATTAAAAGGGAGGCTGCAATTTTAAAAGAATAAGAAAAATTATACCCACAAACTCCCAATCTTTCCTGAAACGTTGCAATCTGAAACCCTATTGTAGGAAGCAGAAGATTCCAGGAGACATTCTACAAATGAAGGACTCCAAGCCCTGTGGTTGGATAAGGAATTCTGGAAGGAAGGTATCCTCACCCAAGGAGAGCAGGTTCCTATACTTCTCTAACATCACATCCCTGTACAATTCCCATTGATCTTGGTCCACGCATTCTCACTCCTCTTGACAGAAATCTATGGCCACATCCTGGAATGTCAGCAGTCCCTGAAATTAAACGTACACATGCCATGTGGCCACGGGAAGAGTTCATAATATGACCCAAGAAGAAAACAGCAAGTGAAGAGAAGGTTTTAATTTAGAAGAGTGTCTTCAATTATCCACAAATACATATATATATATATATATATATATATATAATTATTTTTTTACAAAGTAACTTTCTCTACCTTATTTCTAACTACAAGAAAAGAGTATGGCATGTGATCCACAAAACCAGTATAGAGACTATACTTGTCTGGCAAAGAAATGATAAAATGATGGTTTCAACACAGGCATGTGCATTTTTGAGTGTTTTATTTATATCAAACTGGATAAAATGTGTGTATTTCTCATAGAGAAAAGACCTGTCGAGGTAGAAATGTACCTTTCAACTATTCATGGGTACACGAGTACACTGGGGAGATTGTAAAAGTGCAGATTGTGATTCAGTAGGTCCGGTGGGCCTGAGTTCTATTTTTTTAACAAGCTCATTTTTAACTAGTGATGCCACAGTCTCTGATTCATTAACCACAACTGTGAATATCAGAGACATAATTAGAAAGGTAAAAATTCATATTTAATTTTGAACTTAAAGTGTTTTATGGATTTTACACCTTTAATAGAATAGTGAGCACAGCAGCAACAATCATTTGTGAGTATTTACTATAGACTGTGTATCTTTCTAATTTTTTTGTGTAGGATTCCAGGAAAAAGGCCTGGGCTGCGGCCACAATGGGCATGGCCCCCAGGCCGGGTCGCCCCTCCATGACCCCCGACGGGTCCCTGCGCTCCTGGCGGCTCCCTCCCCCGCCGCCCCGCTCCCTCCCGGAAGGCCTCGGGGCAGAGCGGTCCCACCCACTGCGCGCTGAACAGAGCCCGCGTTTCCTCAGAGCTGGAACTCCCGGCTCAGGCGGGGTCTCTTCCCTCCGCCTTCACGGAACTGCCCCGCAGCCCGAGGGGAGGGCGACCTCACTGAGGCTGCCGGCTCTGGAGGTGCCCCGGCGGCCGAAGCCACGACAGTCGCGGGGACGGCGGGCCGGGTAAGTGGGCGCCGACCCTCCGCCTGGTCCGGTGCCCGGGCGGCAGCACAAGACCAGCTTCTGAGGGGCAGGGGTTCGCTGCCACCCGCCGCTGCTGTGCAGAAAGAGCGGCCTCCAGCGTCTGGTCCCCGGGAACTTCGGTCCGTCCTCTCGCCCCTGCCCTCGTCCTGGCTCGTGAGGCCTGTTGGGCGTGAGGAGGGGGTCGGCCTGAGCGTCCTGAGGGGAAACGGGGCAAGGGAGGCTCAGGGTCCGGCTGCAGCGTCAGCGCCCCTCTTCCCGACTGCGGGGAAAGCGGCTGAAAACTCCTCCCGAGGCGCGCAGGCCCCTTATTCAGCCGAGTCCCTCTGCGCTCCTTCCTCCCTGAGCTAAAGTACCGGGGGGAGGGGACAGGGCAGGGAACTGGCGCAGGTAATGGGGAATATCAAAAGGTGATTGTTAACTAAGGAAAACCAGCTCTCCCAAGGTGAGGAATGCGGCGCTTTTCTTTGCCTGGGCTCACTGAATTCCTTCCTTTGATATGCACCTCAGCTCTCTGGGGCCTGCATTCTGTATTTGCATATCCTGAGTGCCTCAGGGCCCGCCGGCTCACATTGGAGGGCTGCAAGTGCTGAAGACTGTGACATCCTTTGTTTACTGATAGGGCAAGAACTATTCCATTTCTCACAGGCTTGAGGGGCAGACAGTGGAAAAAAGTCAGAGAATCTCACTCGGCCTGTACTTTGGTTTACATATAGATAATATTTATACTTAACTGTGCTAATAGAGGTTCTCAAGTCCAATCAACTTGTACTACTGCCCTCTATGTATCAATTTCATCAATATCATAAGATAAATGCCTATAGAATTGACTTAATCCATTTAAATAGGATAAAGATTTTTAAAGGAAATATAATAGAAATATAACAACAAAACCTTTACCACTAAAGGCTGGGTCTGGAACACCCTAAATAAATGTTCCATTGTTACAATATTGAAAGATGTAGTCAATAGAAATATCAACAAAAATCACAAATAATAAGGGTAGCAGAATGTTGAAATGTTCTATCTTTATCATTAAAGTGGCAGAAAATCATTTATTAGTAGGCACTGGGGGCAGAAGATGCCTGATTTTATATCTGTGTCATATTTGTGCAGTTGTTTCAACAAGTAACTTAAAGACAAAATGGAAAAACAAGGAGGTTTGTGCCTGAGATCATGTTGATGTGAAACCAGGGATGGCCACCTTGTGCCAGGTGAGTTAAGTTTACCTGGCAGGTAGACCGCAGAGCTCCTGGGAAGCAAGGGTTGGAATTTTTCTGCTGGGTGCCCCTTAGGTTCTGTGACTTGACTGACTGTGAGTCATGTTTCGGGAAAGACCTGATCACAGGAAAAGGGTGGGAATAGAGTGATTTGGGGAGCAGCTAACAACATTCATCACAGCTCACGGCCTGAATGAATTTTAAAGAAACAGGAAAACAAATGCTTCTTATGGAATCAGAGAATGTGAGGGCTGGACAATCCCAGAAAAGGAGGAACACCCATCCCATTTTCCAGATGACAAAACAGAGGTCCAGCAAGGTGAAATCACTCACCCAAGTTGCACCCGTCTCTCCTCCCCACTACGTGGTTCATGAAAGCAGGACTCTTCCTGTCTTGATCACTGCTGAACCCCAAAAAGGGCCAGGCATCTAGCAGCTGCTCCAAAAATTTGCGTTGACGGTAGGAACAATGCTATTTCTTTCTTTCTCACTCTTATTCAGGATTGTGCCAAGAACTCCCCAGGTTGCAATGTAATTCGATAAATGTAAATATTAATTGAGTTTTGTTGTGATGAGGACTTAGGCTTTGAAGGTAACAGACTTGGTTCAGATCTTGGTTCTGCCACTCCATAGCTGTTTGGCTTTGGGAAAATTACTAAACCTCTCTGAGATTATTTCCTCCTTTGTAAAGTGGGGATAAATCTATCTGAGCCAGCAGAGCACCTGCATGAGAGATGTGCACTAAATATTGGTCTTTCTCACTCTCCTACGCCATCTCTCTGTTCTTCCCAGAGAAGCTGTACAGAAGGATATAGTACTTTTGTTTAAAATAGTTAACTAATTAATTTGTTTTTGGCTGCGTTGGGTCTTCGTTGCTATGCGCAGGCTTTCTCTAGTTGCGGCAAGCGGGGGCTACTCTTTGTTGCGGTGCGCGGGCTTCTCATTGCGGTGGCTTCTCTTGCTAGCCTTAACCCCAATGCTAGCCTTAACCCTGGCTCTCACAACATGAATTCCTCTTCCCATATCTTATCCACTAATTAATATAAATGTAGGCATATTATTTCTATTAGACACATCACACCTAGCCATTTACTCCATCCTCAGATCTGGATGAACTTCACATTCAAAATACACACTCACTGGAGCTCTAGGAACAATAGCACAGACAATCATCTCATATGAAGTAATGTAGCAGTTATTCTATTCTCAGTCTTACTGATAAATAGATCATTTACACTTTCAACAGTAATTATTACACAAGAACACCTATGACTAATTTTCTCCTGACCCCTACCCAGAATTTGATTATCTCCGCAGGAGCAGAAATCCAATGAAGCCCCACTTGATTTAACGGAAGTAGCATCAAAACCTGTATATGTCTTCAATGTAGAAAATGTAGCAGGCCCATTCACCCCGTCCCTCCTAGAGAATATGTCAATTTCCCTATAATAAACATTTCCACAGCAATCTATTTTTAGGAGCATTCGACAGTCCCTAGGTGCCAGAATTATATACAGCCCAAGTCATCATTAAAGCACATCTAACAATCTCCTTTCTATGAATTTGAGCCTCCTACCTACAATTTTGATATGATCAACGCATACATCTCTTATGAAAAGTTTTTTTACGACTAACATTAACCTTATGTATATGAGAGTTTTCACTACTTGTCATCATACCAGGCAACCCACCACAAATTTAAGAAATATGTCTGACAAAAGAGTTTCTTTGATAGAGTAAATCATAGAGGTTTCAATGCTCTTATTCCTGGAATTGAATTCTTCCTAATAATTTTACATTCTCCATGCTACCTACCACATTACACCACATGCTATATAGTAAAGTTCTCTAAGTAAGCTTCAGGCCCATACCCCCAAAATATTTTTGTATATCCTTCCTGTGCTAATAAACTCTCATTGTTTTTACCATCATTCTACTGACCATTTTCTCAGGAAATATAATTGTATAACAAGCTCACACTGGTTAATGGTATCCCCATTCTAATAAAACACATGAACCCATAACCTACAGAAGCATCCAACAAATATTTCCTAAAACAGTCCACCACATCAATACTACTTATAATGGCTATTATCATTAATCTAATATACTCTGGTCAAAGAGCACAATGAATAACAAGAATCTTTAATCCAGCAGCATCCACCCTCATGACAATCGCCCTTGTCACAAAAGTAGGACTTTCCCCATTTCACTTCTGATTGCCTGAAGTCACACGAGGCATCCCATGAACAGCAGACCTGATGCTATCAACATGACAAAATTGCAACCCTATCAGTTTTATACCACATGTCACCATCCATCAACCTAAATATACTATTAATCATAGTGATATTATAAATCATAGCTGGAGGCTGAGGCCGACTTCGCCATACTCACCTGGAAAATATTACACCCTCCTCATCAATTGCCCATATAGGATGAATAACAGCTATTATAATGTATATTCAGATCATAACAATCCTAAACATACTAATTTATATCATAACAACACTATCTTCTTCTTATTTATGCCTAGATCATGTACTACAAGAGTATCATTATCACACACATGAGATAAAACACCTCCCATCACAATCATTTTCCTCACCATTACAGTATCATTAGGACATCGCCCATCACTATCAGGCTTTCTACCCAAATGAATAATTATCCAAGAGATAACACAAACGACAACATCATTCTACCAACACTAATAGCCATCATAGCAGTCCTCAGCATATATTTCTACTTGCAGCTAACATACTCCACATCACTAACTATATTCCCTTCATTAAACAACACAAACACAAAACAATTTGAACATACAAAGAAATAACCTTCCTATCATTACCAATCATAATACCCACACGGTTACTACACACAACACCCATTCTATCGGTGCTGGACTAGGAATTTAGGTTAGTTCAGACCAAGAGCTTTCAAAACCCTAAACAAGTGAAATTTACTTAATTCCTAAAAATAAGGATTGCAAGACTTTATTCTACATCAATTAAATGTAAAGCAAACACTGTATTGAAGCCAAATCTTTACGAGATTGATGAGTTTTAACCCCAGGAAACTTTAGTTAACAGGCAAATCCTCTAGTCAACTGGCTTCAGTCTACTTCTCCTTCATTTGAGAAAGAAAAAAAGAAAAAAAAAAACGGCAGGATAATCACTGGCAGAATTGAAGCTGCTTCTCTGAAGTTAGAATTGAATTTGTTGATTCACCACAGGGTTTGCCAGAAAGAGGGCTCAAACTCTGTCTTTAGATTTACAGTCTAATGCTAACTCAGTCATTTTACCTCTGTTCATACACTGCTGATTATTTTCAACAAATCACAAAGATATCGGCATTTTATATTTACTATTTGGTGCTTGAGCTGGAGTAGCAGGCAGCACCTTAATTATATTAATCCAGGCTGAGCTATGCTGACCTGGACCGCTACTTGGAGATGCCCAAATCTGAAAGGTTGTCATAACAGTCCCTGCACTTGTAATAGTTTTCTTTATAGCTGTACCCGTTATGATTGCAGGCTTTGAAAACTGACCTGGGCCACTAATAACTCGGACACCTGAAGTAGCATTTCCCCCAATAAATCATTTAAACTTTTGACTACTTCCCCCATCATTCTTACTCCTACTCATATCACCAATAGTAGAAGCTGGTTCTGGTACCAGTGGGACCGTGTATTCAGCTCTAGCCTGCAATCTGGCTCATGCAGGAGCCTCTGTCGACCTAACTGTTTTCTCCTTACATTTAGCAGGTGTCTCCTCAATTCTTGCTATTATTACTTTTATTACTATAGTCTTTTTTTTTTTTTACTATAGTCTTTAATACAAAACCAGCAGTCATATCCCAATACCAAACATCATTATTTGTTTAATCTTCCCCAACTATAGCCATATTACTATAATTACCAATCTCAGTCCAAGCAGCCAGAATTGCCATGCTGTTAAGAGATAGATATCTAAACATTACTTTCTTTGAACCTGCAGGAGGAGACCGAATCCTATACCAACACCTCTTTTGATACTTTGCTCACCCTGAAGTCTGTATTCATGGCCTAACAGGGTTTGTTATAAACTCACATATCATTACATACTATTTAGGACAAAAATTGCCTTTCAGCTATCTGGGAATAGTATGAGTCATGTCCACTGGTTTTTTAGGAGTTCTCTTGTGGGCCCATCATATGTTTACCATAGGGATAGCTGTGGACTCAGGAGCATACTTTGCATCAGCTACCGTAATTACTTCTATCCCTACAGGAGTAAAAGTATCTAGCTGATTAGCAACTCTTTATTTAATTTTTCTTTTTCTTCTCTTTTTTTTTTTGGCTGAGTTGGGTCTTGCTTGCTGCGCATGGGCTTTCTCTGGTTGCGGTGAGCGGCAGCTACTCTTCGTTGCGGTGTGCGGCCCTTTCATTGCAGTGGCTTCTCTTGTTGCAGAGCACGGCCTCTAGGCGCGTGGGCTTCAGTAGTTGTGGCTTGCGGGCTCTAGAGGGCAGGCTCAGTAGTTGTGGCACACGGGCTTTTTGCTCCGCGGCATGTGGAATCTTCCCAGACAAGGGCTCGAACCCGTGTCCCCTGCATTGGCAGGCGAATTCTTAACCACTGCGTCACCAGGGAAGTCCCTGGTTAGCAACTGTTCACGGAGGGAATACTATATGACCTCCCACTATATTATGAGTTTTAGGCTTTAGGTTTTCTTTTTACAGTAGGTGGTTTGACAGGAATCATCTTAGCCAACTCATCCCCAGACATTGTCCTCCAGGATACATACTATGTAGTAGCACACTTCCATGACCTAATGTCCATGGCAGCAGTCTTCACTATTATAGGAGGCTTCCTACACTGATTCCCACTATTCTCAGGTTATACAGTTAACTCAGCATGAGCAAAAATTCACTTCACAAGTATATTTGTAGTAGTAAATATGACTTCCTGCAGCACTTTCGTGGCCTCTCAGGGATGTCACTACGTTAGTCTGAGTACCCTGAGGCACACACAACATGAAATATTTTGTCTTTAGGCTCATTCATCTCAGTAGCAGCAGTAATGCTAATAATCTTCATACTTTGAAAAGCATTTGTGTCTAAACAAGAAGTCTTAGCAGTGGAAATTGCTACTCCTAACCTAGAATGGTTACACGGATGTCCTCCACCATATCCTACGTTTCAAGATCCTACCTATGTAAATGTAAAATAAGGAAGGACTCAAGTCCTTTTCAACCAGTTTCAAGCCAACACCATAACAATTATGTCTTCCTCAATAAATGAGATAAAAGTAAAAAGTGATGTAGCTTTGTCAAAGTTAAATGATAGGCTAAAATCCTGTATATCACTAAGGCATATCAATTTCATCTAGGCTCTCAAGATACAACATCACCGATTATGGAAGAACTTTTACATTTTCTTCGTCACACATTAATAGTGATTTTTAAAATAAGTTCTCTAGTCCTCTATATCATTTCACTAATATTGACATCTAAACTCATATGCATACAATAGATGCACAGGTAGAGAAAATGTGAACAATTTACTAGCTATTATTGTAATCTTACTTGCCCTATCATCATTGTGAATCCTTTACATGATACATGAAATCAATAACTCTTCCCAAACCATAAAAAACTATGGGTCAGTAATGATACTGAAGCTACAAATCCACAGATTACGAAGATTTAAATGTTGACTCCTCTGTAATCCCCACATCAGAGCTAAAACCAGGAGCATAATGACTAATAGAAGTCAACAACCGAGTAGTTAGGGATAGTCATTGAATATTAGTTTCATCTGAAATTGTTGTACACTCCGGAGTTGTTCCTTCTCAGGCCTAAAAGGAGCTGCTATCCCAGGACGCCTAACTTAAAGAATCCTAATATCAACAGGACCAGGCCTATGTTGTGGACAAGAGAGCTCGTTTTCCTGAGTTCAAAGACAGGACAGAGGGATATGGCTGAGATATGGGGTGAATCTGCAGCCCATGGGGATGCACTCTCCAAGCTCCAGTATAGGAATGGGGCCTCTAGGGTCCCAGGCCACCCACCACGCCCTCTGGAGCAGGATCTGGGCAACATTCCCTGTCAGTGATGAGGCAGCCCTAGCACTTGTCACGCCCCGATGTCGTGTCCTATGTGGGCCCCATGCTCTTGGCACCACACCCCACACTCTGCAGGTCCATGCTACAGGGTCCTTCATGCCTCAGGAGTAGAGACCACACAGCAAGCAGTTCCCTCCCCAACCAGCAGGAGGAGGGGAGGAGAGCAGGGGCACCAGGGGACTCTCACTCAGACAACAACACCCCAGGGGTGCCAGCGGGGACAGTGATGATGCAGATGAGGCACAGACCAAGAGATGGGACCAGAGGACCCAAAAGGCAGCTGGTCAGGTCCTGGCTCACCTGCACCCCGGACACCTTTGTCCCGCATACACCCCCTTCCTCATACACCCTCTCCTTAAATGCAGATTCTTCAGATGCGAACAGGCAGAGCTTCAGACTGAAAGTCAGCTCTTCCAAAATGACCCGTCAGCAAACACTGCAGGATTCCACTCCAGTGGGTGCCCTGGAGTCGACAACTCAGGGACTGAAGTGGATGTCGGTGCCAGGGGCAGTGGGAGGGAATGGGGAATGAGACTTTCATGGTTGTGGAATTTTGGTTTTGCAAGATGAATAGTTCTAGGGATGGTGGTGATGGCTCCACGAGAAAGTGAATCTATCTGATGCCTCAGAAACGTGCACTTAAAATGGTGATGATGGTAAAGGGTATGTGACGTGTGTTTTATTTCTCTTAAAATAATGTCTTGTTAACTGAGATTCCATTTCGACTCCCCTTCATCACAAATGTCGGAGGCCCAGACACAGTCCCCTACCTTAGGGGCCATCACGGTACCCTCACAGAGCATGTGGGAGACCATTCTTTGGGGGGCCTAGTCTGTGCTCACCTGACCTCTGTCCAGGGGGACCCAGGCAGTGGTGACCCCCATAGATTAGACATATGATATGCTATAGTATTAGTATGATACCACCAAGTGTTGTCACTCACCGGAACACAGAGCAGCAACCCACTCAAACATGCCTGACCTCATATGATTTTGACAAGATGAAGAGAAGAAAAGGAACCACAGGTTAATCAGGACAACACCCTTAATGCAGAGGTTGGAAATCTCAAAGGGGACAGGACACACTGCAGGCAAAGAGCGCATATGCGGTCTCACCATCCATGTGATCCTGACTCATGCAGGTATGGTGAGACCCACACAGTCCCCTCACCCTATACCTGGGGTCACACATCCACACTCACCAGGGTGACCCACCTCCCCAGACCCCTCCACCTGGGTCACATGTCCACAGTCCCAGGGTGACCTCACCTCCCCAGACCCTGCACCTGGGGTCACACGTCCCCTTGGTCAGGACACCATGGCTCTGCAGGGGGCTCCCCCAATGTGGAAACAAGCTGGGTCCCTGGGACCTCCTGGGATGGGAAAAAGTGTCAGGTGGGTCTCCTTTCCCCACACTTGTCCCAGAGGAGTCCTCCTCTTCTCACTTTGGTTCTGTGTGATTTTAACTGTTTTTACAGCTTTCATACTAGAGTTGAACACACGACCCTGGTGCTGGCATGCTCAGTCCTTTCTCGCCTCACTTACATGTTGAGGAAATGCACAGGACAGCAGGGCTGAAAGCCGAGGGGCAGCTCTGGACTCTGCTGAGTAGGGACGGTAGACTGGAGGGAGAGCTCAGCAGCAGCCTCAGCTGTCACCCATCGGCCTTTTGCCCGATCTGCGTGCCCTGCAATCAATTCATCAGCTAAACCTGCTTCCCTATGCACCATGCACGTGCTGGTAAATTGGAATTATTGCCAGGTAGTCCTCCTGAGGATTCTCCATGAGCCCCAGGGAAGGTGAACCTTGCAGGGATTAAGACTAAGGCCCCGACCATAGCACTGACCCTTGGGAGGACCAGGTCACCACACTCAGAAGAGAGGCTGTTACGTAGACAAGCCCACCTCAGCTCCAGACCCCAGACATCTAAGCACAGACATTCAGATGCAGGCACGGAGCTTCCCAGTACTGAGGCCAGGCCGGGTCTCTACCCAGGTCCCCATAGTCCTAGCGTACACAGAACATGGTCAGTTCTAAATCTTCTTATTATAGACAACACATGGTCAGCTCTAAACATAATCAGTAGACAGGACATGCAGAGGTCTAAATCTACCATGTAGACACAACTTGATCATGTTTAAACTAGCTTAGGGCTGATCTCATAGGGGGTACAGATCACACACATGGGTCTCTCATCTTTGGACACCCACATCAGGAAACTGAACAAAATCTTTGTCATTAAACATTTCAACAGGCAAAACAGAAATGTTCCCAATTTCTCTGGCCACCTGATGGTCAGGATCCACGGGCGAGCCACGAACTTCTTAGAGTGCAGCCCAGTCTGCTGCCAGGACACACAAGAAGTGGCCTGATTCCAGCCTCCCAGGCTTCCAGAAGGAGGCGGCCACACTGGAAGCCAGGTCAGGAGAGTCCTGCATGGTCCGGGCCGGGAGATCCGGTCTGTCCATTTGGCTGGCCGATTCCGGGCGGGGCGCTCAGGGCCTCTGAGAGCCCTGCACTCAGGTCCTGCTTCCCTGCAGCGTGTGCCTGTGCGTGTGCGTGTGCGTGTGCGTGTGTGTGTGTGTGTGTGTAGACGGGGCGGTGGCTGACGGCTCCCATGGTTCCCAACCCGGGCACCGCGCTGTCTTCGAGGGGAGGCACGGGGAGAGGTAGGGGCACAGAAGCCGTTGGAGAGGAGAACCCACCGCGGAACTCCTTGCACACTGGCTCGCCCCACCCAGAGACCCGCCTGCCCATCGTGGGCCGCATGTCGCTCCCCAGTCCCCCACCCCCGAGGGCAGGGTGCCTGCTCTTTCAACAGCACAGGGTCTCACATGAAGGAGACCCAGTGGGGACTGTCAGCCCCCGACTCCTGATGTTGTGTTTGGGGAGAATGAACCCCCTTGACTGGGCGATGGGACCCTGTGAGGAAAGAGGTGGCGGCCCGATCCAAGTCGGGGCCTGGCTGAGATATGAGAAAACAGGAGCCAAAGCAAGGCCTGGAGGCCAGGCCAACAGGAGGGACACCCCCAGCCTTGGTCGGGCTCTCCAACGGTAATATTGTTGCTTTAGGGGACCTGGGACAGGTGACTGAATGTAATGGGAGTCTAAACTGGACCCTGAATGGGGCTTAAAGAAGGTGTGAAGGATGTTACTGAGACAGTGACAGTCATTGGAATACAAACTCTGTGTCAGGATATCCTGCTCCATCCATTTAAATCCCTGAGACCTGTGACCTTTACGTGGCTACGCAGGATTGTTAGAGCAGCTGCGTGCGGATATATCTGGGGCACAATTCAGTCTGCAGCCAACTTGCAAGTGGTTCCAGCAAACACACAGGTGTGCGCACAGGCAGGCACAGCACACACACAAACATATGCACGTGCACAGCACAAATATATTCACACACTAGCATGTGAACACACATGCACCCATATGCCCATGCACACACTAATGTGTGCAAGTGCACATACCTATGCACATGCACAGCATATGTATGCAAACAGGCACATGCACACGCATAGCACACACTCAGGCAATAAAGTGAATCCGTAAAGCATTAATTCCTGAACACAAGTGAAGCTGACATGTATTTTCCCCTTTTCTTAGCCTTGATGTTTTCCACAACAAAAAGTTTAAGAAAAATGATAACGGCAAATGACCTTTGATTCATAGGACTTTCTGATTTTATTCCACAAATATTATGACAGTAGAAATGAATGTAGATATTACATGTGTCCACTAATGGATGAATGGAGAAGAAAAACACGGTCCATCAATACAAGGGAATGCTATTCAGCCTAAAAAGGAAGTCAGTTCTGACACAGGATGCAGCAGGGATGAACCTTGAGGGCATTATGCTCAGTGATGTAAGCTAGACACAAAAAAACAAACAGTGCTTGATCCACTCATACAAGGCCCCTAGAGCAGTCGGAAATATAGAGACATAAAGTAGGATGTTGAGGGCCAGAGGCTGAGGGAGGTACAATGGCGAGTGAGTGTTTAATGGGGACTGTTTCAATTTTGCAAGATGAAAAAGTTCTGGAGGATGATGGTGGTCAGGTTTGCACAACAGTGTGAATTACTTCCTGACCCTGAAATGTGCATTTAAAAATGGTTAAGATAATACATTTTATGTTATGTGTACCAGACCACAATTTTTAAAACTTTTCAAAAAACAACAGGAAATAGTCCATGAATACCACAAAATGTACAACTTCACTAACAACAGAGGGATTAAAGCCATAAGCAAAATACTGTGCATACACCTACCAGAATGGCAGACATGAAAGACATAGTATCAAATATCAGCAGGATGTGGAGCAATGGAAAGCCTGGTATGCAACGGGGGGATGCAACCACTTCTGAAGCAATCGGGCCACAGATAGCGAAGTCCGTGCACAGAGACCCACAGTGCTCCTCCCAGTTGAACACAAACCCACCAGCCCTGCACCATGACACACGGACATGGACTTGCAGCCACAGGAGCCAAACCTGAAGGAACCTGAAGGCCATCACAGACGGATGCAGAAATGAACCATGCACGCTCCTATGAAGGAATATTCCACAGCAATGGAGTACATTTTGTTTAAAGGTAGTAAAACTATAAAAATTATTTTTTAAAGAAAACTATATTTACAAGATGAAAGAATCTATAATTCTGGCACCTAGGGATTGTCGAATGCTCCTAAAAATAGATTGCTGTGGAAATGTTTATTATAGGGAAATTGATATATTCTCTAGGAAGGACGGGGTGAATGGGCCTGCTACATTTTCTACATTGAAGACATGCACAGGTTTTGATTCTACGTCTGTTAAATCAAGTGGGGCTTCACTGGATTTCTGCTACTGTGGAGATAATCAAATTCTGGGTAGGGGTCAGGAGAAAATTAGTCATAGGTGTTCTTGTGTAATAATTACTGTTGAAAGTGTAAATGATCCATTTACCAGTAAGACTGAGAATAGTATAACTGCTACATTACTTCATATGAGATGATCGTCTGTGCTATTGTTCCTGGAGCTCCAGTGAGAGAGTATTTTGAATGTGAAGTTCATCCAGATCTGAGGATGGACTAAATGGCTAAGTGTGATATGGCTAATAGAAATAATATGCCTACATTTATACTAATTACTGGATGAGATATGGGAAGAGGAATTCATGTTGTGAGAGCCAGGGTTAAGGCTAGCATTGGGGCAATAATATATAAATTGATGATGTTGATGGACATAGTGGTTCTTTAATAAGTAATTTGAATGCCTCAGCAATGGGTTGTAATCATCCATGGGGGCTGATGATTTTTGGTCCTTTCTGGATTTGTAAATAGCCTAGGATTTTCCATTTAGTTAATATGAGGAATGCTATGGTGAATTAAATTGGGTAATTTGTGAAAGAATGTTGATTATAAACATATTCTTAGGAAGAGGACTTGAACCAGTGCAGAAAAAGTTTCATTTTTACATAATTACTGGGCTCTGCCAGCGTAACGAACCCTGTTCTACAGTAGGGTATGTATAAATTAACTGAATGTAGATTATATCATCATTTAGTTTGAAGACATTTTGTAAAGGAAGCCGTATTGCTCTTGTCCTTTCATACTGGAAGAAATCTGCTATAGACAGAAACCAACCAGGATGACTCCAGTCTGAACTCAGGTCACGTGAGACTTTAATCGTTGAACAAACAGACAATTAATAGCAGTTATACCGTTGAAATGTCGTGATCCAGCATCAAGGTCATAAACCATATTGCCCATATGAACTCCAGAATACAATTACACTGTTATCCCTAGTAAAACTTGTTTTACTGACCAGTGTTTTAGAAGAACAGGTGATAAAGCATTTTGACTAGCTGGCCTAAATTTTAATCACTCAGAAGTGGTTTTATTCTCCAAAAAATAAATGGCACACGGGATCAAGACACACCGGCTTCAGTAGTTGTGGCGTGCAGACTCAGTAGTTGTGGCCCACTGGCTTAGTTGTTCCGTGGCACGTGAGATCTTCCCGGACCGGGGATCGAACCGGGTCCCCTGCATTGGCAGGCGAATTCTTAATCACTGCATCACCGGGCAAGTCCCAGATTCAGAGTCTCCCTTTTAATATACCTTAAGCCCAAAGAATCCATGGAAAATTGTTAGAGAAACTAAGGCAATAAATATTGTAAGGACTATAACAGAAGCATATAGTACACAGTTCATATAGACACATCCCAAGCAGTTACAAAGTATATTAAAAGGGAGGCTGCAATTTTAAAAGAATAAGAAAAATTATACCCACAAACTCCCAATCTTTCCTGAAACGTTGCAATCTGAAACCCTATTGTAGGAAGCAGAAGATTCCAGGAGACATTCTACAAATGAAGGACTCCAAACCCTGTGGTTGGATAAGGAATTCTGGAAGGAAGGTATCCTCACCCAAGGAGAGCAGGTTCCTATACTTCTCTAACATCACATCCCTGTACAATTCCCATTGATCTTGGTCCACGCATTCTCACTCCTCTTGACAGAAATCTATGGCCACATCCTGGAATGTCAGCAGTCCCTGAAATTAAACGTACACATGCCATGTGGCCACGGGAAGAGTTCATAATATGACCCAAGAAGAAAACAGCAAGTGAAGAGAAGGTTTTAATTTAGAAGAGTGTCTTCAATTATCCACTAATACATATATATATATATATATATATATATATATATATATATATATATAATTTTTTTTTTTACAAAGTAACTTTCTCTACCTTATTTCTAACTACAAGAAAAGAGTATGGCATGTGATCCACAAAACCAGTATAGAGACTATACTTGTCTGGCAAAGAAATGATAAAATGATGGTTTCAACACAGGCATGTGCATTTTTGAGTGTTTTATTTATATCAAACTGGATAAAATGTGTGTATTTCTCATAGAGAAAAGACCTGTCGAGGTAGAAATGTACCTTTCAACTATTCATGGGTACACGAGTACACTGGGGAGATTGTAAAAGTGCAGATTGTGATTCAGTAGGTCCGGTGGGCCTGAGTTCTATTTTTTTAACAAGCTCATTTTTAACTAGTGATGCCACAGTCTCTGATTCATTAACCACAACTGTGAATATCAGAGACAGAATTAGAAAGGTAAAAATTCATATTTAATTTTGAACTTAAAGTGTTTTATGGATTTTACACCTTTAATAGAATAGTGAGCACAGCAGCAACAATCATTTGTGAGTATTTACTATAGACTGTGTATCTTTCTAATTTTTTTGTGTAGGATTCCAGGAAAAAGGCCTGGGCTGCGGCCACAATGGGCATGGCCCCCAGGCCGGGCCGCCCCTCCATGACCCCCGACGGGGCCCTGCGCTCCTGGCGGCTCCCTCCCCCGCCGCCCCGCTCCCTCCCGGAAGGCCTCGGGGCAGAGCGGTCCCACCCACTGCGCGCTGAACAGAGCCCGCGTTTCCTCAGAGCTGGAACTCCCGGCTCAGGCGGGGTCTCTTCCCTCCGCCTTCACGGAACTGCCCCGCAGCCCGAGGGGAGGGCGACCTCACAGAGGCTGCCGGCTCTGGAGGTGCCCCGGCGGCCGAAGCCACGACAGTCGCGGGGACGGCGGGCCGGGTAAGTGGGCGCCGACCCTCCGCCTGGTCCGGTGCCCGGGCGGCAGCACAAGACCAGCTTCTGAGGGGCAGGGGTTCGCTGCCACCCGCCGCTGCTGTGCAGAAAGAGCGGCCTCCAGCGTCTGGTCCCCGGGAACTTCGGTCCGTCCTCTCGCCCCTGCCCTCGTCCTGGCTCGTGAGGCCTGTTGGGCGTGAGGAGGGGGTCGGCCTGAGCGTCCTGAGGGGAAACGGGGCAAGGGAGGCTCAGGGTCCGGCTGCAGCGTCAGCGCCCCTCTTCCCGACTGCGGGGAAAGCGGCTGAAAACTCCTCCCGAGGCGCGCAGGCCCCTTATTCAGCCGAGTCCCTCTGCGCTCCTTCCTCCCTGAGCTAAAGTACCGGGGGGAGGGGACAGGGCAGGGAACTGGCGCAGGTAATGGGGAATATCAAAAGGTGATTGTTAACTAAGGAAAACCAGCTCTCCCAAGGTGAGGAATGCGGCGCTTTTCTTTGCCTGGGCTCACTGAATTCCTTCCTTTGATATGCACCTCAGCTCTCTGGGGCCTGCATTCTGTATTTGCATATCCTGAGTGCCTCAGGGCCCGCCGGCTCACATTGGAGGGCTGCAAGTGCTGAAGACTGTGACATCCTTTGTTTACTGATAGGGCAAGAACTATTCCATTTCTCACAGGCTTGAGGGGCAGACAGTGGAAAAAAGTCAGAGAATCTCACTCGGCCTGTACTTTGGTTTACATATAGATAATATTTATACTTAACTGTGCTAATAGAGGTTCTCAAGTCCAATCAACTTGTACTACTGCCCTCTATGTATCAATTTCATCAATATCATAAGATAAATGCCTATAGAATTGACTTAATCCATTTAAATAGGATAAAGATTTTTAAAGGAAATATAATAGAAATATAACAACAAAACCTTTACCACTAAAGGCTGGGTCTGGAACACCCTAAATAAATGTTCCATTGTTACAATATTGAAAGATGTAGTCAATAGAAATATCAACAAAAATGACAAATAATAAGGGTAGCAGAATGTTGAAATGTTCCATCTTTATCATTAAAGTGGCAGAAAATCATTTATTAGTAGGCACTGGGGGCAGAAGATGCCTGATTTTATATCTGTGTCATATTTGTGCAGTTGTTTCAACAAGTAACTTAAAGACAAAATGGAAAAACAAGGAGGTTTGTGCCTGAGATCATGTTGATGTGAAACCAGGGATGGCCACCTTGTGCCAGGTGAGTTAAGTTTACCTGGCAGGTAGACCGCAGAGCTCCTGGGAAGCAAGGGTTGGAATTTTTCTGCTGGGTGCCCCTTAGGTTCTGTGACTTGACTGACTGTGAGTCATGTTTCGGGAAAGACCTGATCACAGGAAAAGGGTGGGAATAGAGTGATTTGGGGAGCAGCTAACAACATTCATCACAGCTCACGGCCTGAATGAATTTTAAAGAAACAGGAAAACAAATGCTTCTTATGGAATCAGAGAATGTGAGGGCTGGACAATCCCAGAAAAGGAGGAACACCCATCCCATTTTCCAGATGACAAAACAGAGGTCCAGCAAGGTGAAATCACTCACCCAAGTTGCACCCGTCTCTCCTCCCCACTACGTGGTTCATGAAAGCAGGACTCTTCCTGTCTTGATCACTGCTGAACCCCAAAAAGGGCCAGGCATCTAGCAGCTGCTCCAAAAATTTGCGTTGACGGTAGGAACAATGCTATTTCTTTCTTTCTCACTCTTATTCAGGATTGTGCCAAGAACTCCCCAGGTTGCAATGTAATTCGATAAATGTAAATATTAATTGAGTTTTGTTGTGATGAGGACTTAGGCTTTGAAGGTAACAGACTTGGTTCAGATCTTGGTTCTGCCACTCCATAGCTGTTTGGCTTTGGGAAAATTACTAAACCTCTCTGAGATTATTTCCTCCTTTGTAAAGTGGGGATAAATCTATCTGAGCCAGCAGAGCACCTGCATGAGAGATGTGCACTAAATATTGGTCTTTCTCACTCTCCTACGCCATCTCTCTGTTCTTCCCAGAGAAGCTATACAGAAGGATATCGTACTTTTGTTTAAAATAGTTAACTAATTAATTTGTTTTTGGCTGCGTTGGGTCTTCGTTGCTATGCGCAGGCTTTCTCTAGTTGCGGCAAGCGGGGGCTACTCTTTGTTGCGGTGCGCGGGCTTCTCATTGCGGTGGCTTCTCTTGCTAGCCTTAACCCCAATGCTAGCCTTAACCCTGGCTCTCACAACATGAATTCCTCTTCCCATATCTTATCCACTAATTAATATAAATGTAGGCATATTATTTCTATTAGACACATCACACCTAGCCATTTACTCCATCCTCAGATCTGAATGAACTTCACATTCAAAATACACACTCACTGGAGCTCTAGGAACAATAGCACAGACAATCATCTCATATGAAGTAATGTAGCAGTTATTCTATTCTCAGTCTTACTGATAAATGGATCATTTACACTTTCAACAGTAATTATTACACAAGAAAACCTATGACTAATTTTCTCCTGACCCCTACCCAGAATTTGATTATCTCCGCAGGAGCAGAAATCCAATGAAGCCCCACTTGATTTAACGGAAGTAGCATCAAAACCTGTATATGTCTTCAATGTAGAAAATGTAGCAGGCCCATTCACCCCGTCCCTCCTAGAGAATATGTCAATTTCCCTATAATAAACATTTCCACAGCAATCTATTTTTAGGAGCATTCGACAGTCCCTAGGTGCCAGAATTATATACAGCCCAAGTCATCATTAAAACACATCTAACAATCTCCTTTCTATGAATTTGAGCCTCCTACCTACAATTTTGATATGATCAACGCATACATCTCTTATGAAAAGTTTTTTTACGACTAACATTAACCTTATGTATATGAGAGTTTTCACTACTTGTCATCATACCAGGCAACCCACCACAAATTTAAGAAATATGTCTGACAAAAGAGTTTCTTTGATAGAGTAAATCATAGAGGTTTCAATGCTCTTATTCCTGGAATTGAATTCTTCCTAATAATTTTACATTCTCCATGCTACCTACCACATTACACCACATGCTATATAGTAAAGTTCTCTAAGTAAGCTTCAGGCCCATACCCCCAAAATATTTTTGTATATCCTTCCTGTGCTAATAAACTCTCATTGTTTTTACCATCATTCTACTGACCATTTTCTCAGGAAATATAATTGTATAACAAGCTCACACTGGTTAATGGTATCCCCATTCTAATAAAACACATGAACCCATAACCTACAGAAGCATCCAACAAATATTTCCTAAAACAGTCCACCACATCAATACTACTTATAATGGCTATTATCATTAATCTAATATACTCTGGTCAAAGAGCACAATGAATAACAAGAATCTTTAATCCAGCAGCATCCACCCTCATGACAATCGCCCTTGTCACAAAAGTAGGACTTTCCCCATTTCACTTCTGATTGCCTGAAGTCACACGAGGCATCCCATGAACAGCAGACCTGATGCTATCAACATGACAAAATTGCAACCCTATCAGTTTTATACCACATGTCACCATCCATCAACCTAAATATACTATTAATCATAGTGATATTATAAATCATAGCTGGAGGCTGAGGCCGACTTCGCCATACTCACCTGGAAAATATTACACCCTCCTCATCAATTGCCCATATAGGATGAATAACAGCTATTATAATGTATATTCAGATCATAACAATCCTAAACATACTAATTTATATCATAACAACACTATCTTCTTCTTATTTATGCCTAGATCATGTACTACAAGAGTATCATTATCACACACATGAGATAAAACACCTCCCATCACAATCATTTTCCTCACCATTACAGTATCATTAGGACATCGCCCATCACTATCAGGCTTTCTACCCAAATGAATAATTATCCAAGAGATAACACAAACGACAACATCATTCTACCAACACTAATAGCCATCATAGCAGTCCTCAGCATATATTTCTACTTGCAGCTAACATACTCCACATCACTAACTATATTCCCTTCATTAAACAACACAAACACAAAACAATTTGAACATACAAAGAAATAACCTTCCTATCATTACCAATCATAATACCCACACGGTTACTACACACAACACCCATTCTATCGGTGCTGGACTAGGAATTTAGGTTAGTTCAGACCAAGAGCTTTCAAAACCCTAAACAAGTGAAATTTACTTAATTCCTAAAAATAAGGATTGCAAGACTTTATTCTACATCAATTAAATGTAAAGCAAACACTGTATTGAAGCCAAATCTTTACGAGATTGATGAGTTTTAACCCCAGGAAACTTTAGTTAACAGGCAAATCCTCTAGTCAACTGGCTTCAGTCTACTTCTCCTTCATTTGAGAAAGAAAAAAAGAAAAAAAAAACGGCAGGATAATCACTGGCAGAATTGAAGCTGCTTCTCTGAAGTTAGAATTGAATTTGTTGATTCACCACAGGGTTTGCCAGAAAGAGGGCTCAAACTCTGTCTTTAGATTGACAGTCTAATGCTAACTCAGTCATTTTACCTCTGTTCATACACTGCTGATTATTTTCAACAAATCACAAAGATATCGGCATTTTATATTTACTATTTGGTGCTTGAGCTGGAGTAGCAGGCAGCACCTTCATTATATTAATCCAGGCTGAGCTATGCTGACCTGGACCGCTACTTGGAGATGCCCAAATCTGAAAGGTTGTCATAACAGTCCCTGCACTTGTAATAGTTTTCTTTATAGCTGTACCCGTTATGATTGCAGGCTTTGAAAACTGACCTGGGCCACTAATAACTCGGACACCTGAAGTAGCATTTCCCCCAAAAAATCATTTAAACTTTTGACTACTTCCCCCATCATTCTTACTCCTACTCATATCACCAATAGTAGAAGCTGGTTCTGGTACCAGTGGGACCGTGTATTCAGCTCTAGCCTGCAATCTGGCTCATGCAGGAGCCTCTGTCGACCTAACTGTTTTCTCCTTACATTTAGCAGGTGTCTCCTCAATTCTTGCTATTATTACTTTTATTACTATAGTCTTTTTTTTTTTTTACTCTAGTCTTTAATACAAAACCAGCAGTCATATCCCAATACCAAACATCATTATTTGTTTAATCTTCCCCAACTATAGCCATATTACTATAATTACCAATCTCAGTCCAAGCAGCCAGAATTGCCATGCTGTTAAGAGATAGATATCTAAACATTACTTTCTTTGAACCTGCAGGAGGAGACCGAATCCTATACCAACACCTCTTTTGATACTTTGCTCACCCTGAAGTCTGTATTCATGGCCTAACAGGGTTTGTTATAAACTCACATATCATTACATACCATTTAGGACAAAAATTGCCTTTCAGCTATCTGGGAATAGTATGAGTCATGTCCACTGGTTTTTTAGGAGTTCTCTTGTGGGCCCATCATATGTTTACCATAGGGATAGCTGTGGACTCAGGAGCATACTTTGCATCAGCTACCGTAATTACTTCTATCCCTACAGGAGTAAAAGTATCTAGCTGATTAGCAACTCTTTATTTAATTTTTCTTTTTCTTCTCTTTTTTTTTTTTTGGCTGAGTTGGGTCTTGCTTGCTGCGCATGGGCTTTCTCTGGTTGCGGTGAGCGGCAGCTACTCTTCGTTGCGGTGTGCGGCCCTTTCATTGCAGTGGCTTCTCTTGTTGCAGAGCACGGCCTCTAGGCGCGTGGGCTTCAGTAGTTGTGGCTTGTGGGCTCTAGAGGGCAGGCTCAGTAGTTGTGGCACACGGGCTTTTTGCTCCGCGGCATGTGGAATCTTCCCAGACAAGGGCTCGAACCCGTGTCCCCTGCATTAGCAGGCGAATTCTTAACCACTGCGTCACCAGGGAAGTCCCTGGTTAGCAACTGTTCACGGAGGGAATACTATATGACCTCCCACTATATTATGAGTTTTAGGCTTTAGGTTTTCTTTTTACAGTAGGTGGTTTGACAGGAATCATCTTAGCCAACTCATCCCCAGACATTGTCCTCCAGGATACATACTATGTAGTAGCACACTTCCATGACCTAATGTCCATGGCAGCAGTCTTCACTATTATAGGAGGCTTCCTACACTGATTCCCACTATTCTCAGGTTATACAGTTAACTCAGCATGAGCAAAAATTCACTTCACAAGTATATTTGTAGTAGTAAATATGACTTCCTGCAGCACTTTCGTGGCCTCTCAGGGATGTCACTACGTTAGTCTGAGTACCCTGAGGCACACACAACATGAAATATTTTGTCTTTAGGCTCATTCATCTCAGTAGCAGCAGTAATGCTAATAATCTTCATACTTTGAAAAGCATTTGTGTCTAAACAAGAAGTCTTAGCAGTGGAAATTGCTACTCCTAACCTAGAATGGTTACACGGATGTCCTCCACCATATCCTACGTTTCAAGATCCTACCTATGTAAATGTAAAATAAGGAAGGACTCAAGTCCTTTTCAACCAGTTTCAAGCCAACACCATAACAATTATGTCTTCCTCAATAAATGAGATAAAAGTAAAAAGTGATGTAGCTTTGTCAAAGTTAAATGATAGGCTAAAATCCTGTATATCACTAAGGCATATCAATTTCATCTAGGCTCTCAAGATACAACATCACCGATTATGGAAGAACTTTTACATTTTCTTCGTCACACATTAATAGTGATTTTTAAAATAAGTTCTCTAGTCCTCTATATCATTTCACTAATATTGACATCTAAACCCATATGCATACAATAGATGCACAGGTAGAGAAAATGTGAACAATTTACTAGCTATTATTGTAATCTTAATTGCCCTATCATCATTGTGAATCCTTTACATGATACATGAAATCAATAACTCTTCCCAAACCATAAAAAACTATGGGTCAGTAATGATACTGAAGCTACAAATCCACAGATTACGAAGATTTAAATGTTGACTCCTCTGTAATCCCCACATCAGAGCTAAAACCAGGAGCATAATGACTAATAGAAGTCAACAACCGAGTAGTTAGGGATAGTCATTGAATATTAGTTTCATCTGAAATTGTTGTACACTCCGGAGTTGTTCCTTCTCAGGCTTAAAAGGAGCTGCTATCCCAGGACGCCTAACTTAAAGAATCCTAATATCAACAGGACCAGGCCTATGTTGTGGACAAGAGAGCTCGTTTTCCTGAGTTCAAAGACAGGACAGAGGGATATGGCTGAGATATGGGGTGAATCTGCAGCCCATGGGGATGCACTCTCCAAGCTCCAGTATAGGAATGGGGCCTCTAGGGTCCCAGGCCACCCACCACGCCCTCTGGAGCAGGATCTGGGCAACATTCCCTGTCAGTGATGAGGCAGCCCTAGCACTTGTCACGCCCCGATGTCGTGTCCTATGTGGGCCCCATGCTCTTGGCACCACACCCCACACTCTGCAGGTCCATGCTACAGGGTCCTTCATGCCTCAGGAGTAGAGACCACACAGCAAGCAGTTCCCTCCCCAACCAGCAGGAGGAGGGGAGGAGAGCAGGGGCACCAGGGGACTCTCACTCAGACAACAACACCCCAGCGGTGCCAGCGGGGACAGTGATGATGCAGATGAGGCACAGACCAAGAGATGGGACCAGAGGACCCAAAAGGCAGCTGGTCAGGTCCTGGCTCACCTGCACCCCGGACACCTTTGTCCCGCATACACCCCCTTCCTCATACACCCTCTCCTTAAATGCAGATTCTTCAGATGCGAACAGGCAGAGCTTCAGACTGAAAGTCAGCTCTTCCAAAATGACCCGTCAGCAAACACTGCAGGATTCCACTCCAGTGGGTGCCCTGGAGTCGACAACTCAGGGACTGAAGTGGATGTCGGTGCCAGGGGCAGTGGGAGGGAATGGGGAATGAGACTTTCATGGTTGTGGAATTTTGGTTTTGCAAGATGAATAGTTCTAGGGATGGTGGTGATGGCTCCACGAGAAAGTGAATCTATCTGATGCCTCAGAAACGTGCACTTAAAATGGTGATGATGGTAAAGGGTATGTGACGTGTGTTTTATTTCACTTAAAATAAATTCTTAAAATAATGTCTTGTTAACTGAGATTCCATTTCGACTCCCCTTCATCACAAATGTCGGAGGCCCAGACACAGTCCCCTACCTTAGGGGCCATCACGGTACCCTCACAGAGCATGTGGGAGACCATTCTTTGGGGGGCCTAGTCTGTGCTCACCTGACCTCTGTCCAGGGGGACCCAGGCAGTGGTGACCCCCATAGATTAGACATATGATATGCTATAGTATTAGTATGATACCACCAAGTGTTGTCACTCACCGGAACACAGAGCAGCAACCCACTCAAACATGCCTGACCTCATATGATTTTGACAAGATGAAGAGAAGAAAAGGAACCACAGGTTAATCAGGACAACACCCTTAATGCAGAGGTTGGAAATCTCAAAGGGGACAGGACACACTGCAGGCAAAGAGCGCATATGCGGTCTCACCATCCATGTGATCCTGACTCATGCAGGTATGGTGAGACCCACACAGTCCCCTCACCCTATACCTGGGGTCACACATCCACACTCACCAGGGTGACCCACCTCCCCAGACCCCTCCACCTGGGTCACATGTCCACAGTCCCAGGGTGACCTCACCTCCCCAGACCCTGCACCTGGGGTCACACGTCCCCTTGGTCAGGACACCATGGCTCTGCAGGGGGCTCCCCCAATGTGGAAACAAGCTGGGTCCCTGGGACCTCCTGGGATGGGAAAAAGTGTCAGGTGGGTCTCCTTTCCCCACACTTGTCCCAGAGGAGTCCTCCTCTTCTCACTTTGGTTCTGTGTGATTTTAACTGTTTTTACAGCTTTCATACTAGAGTTGAACACACGACCCTGGTGCTGGCATGCTCAGTCCTTTCTCGCCTCACTTACATGTTGAGGAAATGCACAGGACAGCAGGGCTGAAAGCCGAGGGGCAGCTCTGGACTCTGCTGAGTAGGGACGGTAGACTGGAGGGAGAGCTCAGCAGCAGCCTCAGCTGTCACCCATCGGCCTTTTGCCCGATCTGCGTGCCCTGCAATCAATTCATCAGCTAAACCTGCTTCCCTATGCACCATGCACGTGCTGGTAAATTGGAATTATTGCCAGGTAGTCCTCCTGAGGATTCTCCATGAGCCCCAGGGAAGGTGAACCTTGCAGGGATTAAGACTAAGGCCCCGACCATAGCACTGACCCTTGGGAGGACCAGGTCACCACACTCAGAAGAGAGGCTGTTACGTAGACAAGCCCACCTCAGCTCCAGACCCCAGACATCTAAGCACAGACATTCAGATGCAGGCACGGAGCTTCCCAGTACTGAGGCCAGGCCGGGTCTCTACCCAGGTCCCCATAGTCCTAGCGTACACAGAACATGGTCAGTTCTAAATCTTCTTATTATAGACAACACATGGTCAGCTCTAAACATAATCAGTAGACAGGACATGCAGAGGTCTAAATCTACCATGTAGACACAACTTGATCATGTTTAAACTAGCTTAGGGCTGATCTCATAGGGGGTACAGATCACACACATGGGTCTCTCATCTTTGGACACCCACATCAGGAAACTGAACAAAATCTTTGTCATTAAACATTTCAACAGGCAAAACAGAAATGTTCCCAATTTCTCTGGCCACCTGATGGTCAGGATCCACGGGCGAGCCACGAACTTCTTAGAGTGCAGCCCAGTCTGCTGCCAGGACACACAAGAAGTGGCCTGATTCCAGCCTCCCAGGCTTCCAGAAGGAGGCGGCCACACTGGAAGCCAGGTCAGGAGAGTCCTGCATGGTCCGGGCCGGGAGATCCGGTCTGTCCATTTGGCTGGCCGATTCCGGGCGGGGCGCTCAGGGCCTCTGAGAGCCCTGCACTCAGGTCCTGCTTCCCTGCAGCGTGTGCCTGTGCGTGTGCGTGTGCGTGTGCGTGTGTGTGTGTGTGTGTGTAGACGGGGCGGTGGCTGACGGCTCCCATGGTTCCCAACCCGGGCACCGCGCTGTCTTCGAGGGGAGGCACGGGGAGAGGTAGGGGCACAGAAGCCGTTGGAGAGGAGAACCCACCGCGGAACTCCTTGCACACTGGCTCGCCCCACCCAGAGACCCGCCTGCCCATCGTGGGCCGCATGTCGCTCCCCAGTCCCCCACCCCCGAGGGCAGGGTGCCTGCTCTTTCAACAGCACAGGGTCTCACATGAAGGAGACCCAGTGGGGACTGTCAGCCCCCGACTCCTGATGTTGTGTTTGGGGAGAATGAACCCCCTTGACTGGGCGATGGGACCCTGTGAGGAAAGAGGTGGCGGCCCGATCCAAGTCGGGGCCTGGCTGAGATATGAGAAAACAGGAGCCAAAGCAAGGCCTGGAGGCCAGGCCAACAGGAGGGACACCCCCAGCCTTGGTCGGGCTCTCCAACGGTAATATTGTTGCTTTAGGGGACCTGGGACAGGTGACTGAATGTAATGGGAGTCTAAACTGGACCCTGAATGGGGCTTAAAGAAGGTGTGAAGGATGTTACTGAGACAGTGACAGTCATTGGAATACAAACTCTGTGTCAGGATATCCTGCTCCATCCATTTAAATCCCTGAGACCTGTGACCTTTACGTGGCTACGCAGGATTGTTAGAGCAGCTGCGTGCGGATATATCTGGGGCACAATTCAGTCTGCAGCCAACTTGCAAGTGGTTCCAGCAAACACACAGGTGTGCGCACAGGCAGGCACAGCACACACACAAACATATGCACGTGCACAGCACAAATATATTCACACACTAGCATGTGAACACACATGCACCCATATGCCCATGCACACACTAATGTGTGCAAGTGCACATACCTATGCACATGCACAGCATATGTATGCAAACAGGCACATGCACACGCATAGCACACACTCAGGCAATAAAGTGAATCCGTAAAGCATTAATTCCTGAACACAAGTGAAGCTGACATGTATTTTCCCCTTTTCTTAGCCTTGATGTTTTCCACAACAAAAAGTTTAAGAAAAATGATAACGGCAAATGACCTTTGATTCATAGGACTTTCTGATTTTATTCCACAAATATTATGACAGTAGAAATGAATGTAGATATTACATGTGTCCACTAATGGATGAATGGAGAAGAAAAACACGGTCCATCAATACAAGGGAATGCTATTCAGCCTAAAAAGGAAGTCAGTTCTGACACAGGATGCAGCAGGGATGAACCTTGAGGGCATTATGCTCAGTGATGTAAGCTAGACACAAAAAAACAAACAGTGCTTGATCCACTCATACAAGGCCCCTAGAGCAGTCGGAAATATAGAGACATAAAGTAGGATGTTGAGGGCCAGAGGCTGAGGGAGGTACAATGGCGAGTGAGTGTTTAATGGGGACTGTTTCAATTTTGCAAGATGAAAAAGTTCTGGAGGATGATGGTGGTCAGGTTTGCACAACAGTGTGAATTACTTCCTGACCCTGAAATGTGCATTTAAAAATGGTTAAGATAATACATTTTATGTTATGTGTACCAGACCACAATTTTTAAAACTTTTCAAAAAACAACAGGAAATAGTCCATGAATACCACAAAATGTACAACTTCACTAACAACAGAGGGATTAAAGCCATAAGCAAAATACTGTGCATACACCTACCAGAATGGCAGACATGAAAGACATAGTATCAAATATCAGCAGGATGTGGAGCAATGGAAAGCCTGGTATGCAACGGGGGGATGCAACCACTTCTGAAGCAATCGGGCCACAGATAGCGAAGTCCGTGCACAGAGACCCACAGTGCTCCTCCCAGTTGAACACAAACCCACCAGCCCTGCACCATGACACACGGACATGGACTTGCAGCCACAGGAGCCAAACCTGAAGGAACCTGAAGGCCATCACAGACGGATGCAGAAATGAACCATGCACGCTCCTATGAAGGAATATTCCACAGCAATGGAGTACATTTTGTTTAAAGGTAGTAAAACTATAAAAATTATTTTTTAAAGAAAACTATATTTACAAGATGAAAGAATCTATAATTCTGGCACCTAGGGATTGTCGAATGCTCCTAAAAATAGATTGCTGTGGAAATGTTTATTATAGGGAAATTGATATATTCTCTAGGAAGGACGGGGTGAATGGGCCTGCTACATTTTCTACATTGAAGACATGCACAGGTTTTGATTCTACGTCTGTTAAATCAAGTGGGGCTTCACTGGATTTCTGCTACTGTGGAGATAATCAAATTCTGGGTAGGGGTCAGGAGAAAATTAGTCATAGGTGTTCTTGTGTAATAATTACTGTTGAAAGTGTAAATGATCCATTTACCAGTAAGACTGAGAATAGTATAACTGCTACATTACTTCATATGAGATGATCGTCTGTGCTATTGTTCCTGGAGCTCCAGTGAGAGAGTATTTTGAATGTGAAGTTCATCCAGATCTGAGGATGGACTAAATGGCTAAGTGTGATATGGCTAATAGAAATAATATGCCTACATTTATACTAATTACTGGATGAGATATGGGAAGAGGAATTCATGTTGTGAGAGCCAGGGTTAAGGCTAGCATTGGGGCAATAATATATAAATTGATGATGTTGATGGACATAGTGGTTCTTTAATAAGTAATTTGAATGCCTCAGCAATGGGTTGTAATCATCCATGGGGGCTGATGATTTTTGGTCCTTTCTGGATTTGTAAATAGCCTAGGATTTTCCATTTAGTTAATATGAGGAATGCTATGGTGAATTAAATTGGGTAATTTGTGAAAGAATGTTGATTATAAACATATTCTTAGGAAGAGGACTTGAACCAGTGCAGAAAAAGTTTCATTTTTACATAATTACTGGGCTCTGCCAGCGTAACGAACCCTGTTCTACAGTAGGGTATGTATAAATTAACTGAATGTAGATTATATCATCATTTAGTTTGAAGACATTTTGTAAAGGAAGCCGTATTGCTCTTGTCCTTTCATACTGGAAGAAATCTGCTATAGACAGAAACCAACCAGGATGACTCCAGTCTGAACTCAGGTCACGTGAGACTTTAATCGTTGAACAAACAGACAATTAATAGCAGTTATACCGTTGAAATGTCGTGATCCAGCATCAAGGTCATAAACCATATTGCCCATATGAACTCCAGAATACAATTACACTGTTATCCCTAGTAAAACTTGTTTTACTGACCAGTGTTTTAGAAGAACAGGTGATAAAGCATTTTGACTAGCTGGCCTAAATTTTAATCACTCAGAAGTGGTTTTATTCTCCAAAAAATAAATGGCACACGGGATCAAGACACACCGGCTTCAGTAGTTGTGGCGTGCAGACTCAGTAGTTGTGGCCCACTGGCTTAGTTGTTCCGTGGCACGTGAGATCTTCCCGGACCGGGGATCGAAACGGGTCCCCTGCATTGGCAGGCGAATTCTTAATCACTGCATCACCGGGCAAGTCCCAGATTCAGAGTCTCCCTTTTAATATACCTTAAGCCCAAAGAATCCATGGAAAATTGTTAGAGAAAATAAGGCAATAAATATTGTAAGGACTATAACAGAAGCATATAGTACACAGTTCATATAGACACATCCCAAGCAGTTACAAAGTATATTAAAAGGGAGGCTGCAATTTTAAAAGAATAAGAAAAATTATACCCACAAACTCCCAATCTTTCCTGAAACGTTGCAATCTGAAACCCTATTGTAGGAAGCAGAAGATTCCAGGAGACATTCTACAAATGAAGGACTCCAAACCCTGTGGTTGGATAAGGAATTCTGGAAGGAAGGTATCCTCACCCAAGGAGAGCAGGTTCCTATACTTCTCTAACATCACATCCCTGTACAATTCCCATTGATCTTGGTCCACGCATTCTCACTCCTCTTGACAGAAATCTATGGCCACATCCTGGAATGTCAGCAGTCCCTGAAATTAAACGTACACATGCCATGTGGCCACGGGAAGAGTTCATAATATGACCCAAGAAGAAAACAGCAAGTGAAGAGAAGGTTTTAATTTAGAAGAGTGTCTTCAATTATCCACTAATACATATATATATATATATATATATATATATATATATATATATAATTTTTTTTTTTACAAAGTAACTTTCTCTACCTTATTTCTAACTACAAGAAAAGAGTATGGCATGTGATCCACAAAACCAGTATAGAGACTATACTTGTCTGGCAAAGAAATGATAAAATGATGGTTTCAACACAGGCATGTGCATTTTTGAGTGTTTTATTTATATCAAACTGGATAAAATGTGTGTATTTCTCATAGAGAAAAGACCTGTCGAGGTAGAAATGTACCTTTCAACTATTCATGGGTACACGAGTACACTGGGGAGATTGTAAAAGTGCAGATTGTGATTCAGTAGGTCCGGTGGGCCTGAGTTCTATTTTTTTAACAAGCTCATTTTTAACTAGTGATGCCACAGTCTCTGATTCATTAACCACAACTGTGAATATCAGAGACAGAATTAGAAAGGTAAAAATTCATATTTAATTTTGAACTTAAAGTGTTTTATGGATTTTACACCTTTAATAGAATAGTGAGCACAGCAGCAACAATCATTTGTGAGTATTTACTATAGACTGTGTATCTTTCTAATTTTTTTGTGTAGGATTCCAGGAAAAAGGCCTGGGCTGCGGCCACAATGGGCATGGCCCCCAGGCCGGGCCGCCCCTCCATGACCCCCGACGGGGCCCTGCGCTCCTGGCGGCTCCCTCCCCCGCCGCCCCGCTCCCTCCCGGAAGGCCTCGGGGCAGAGCGGTCCCACCCACTGCGCGCTGAACAGAGCCCGCGTTTCCTCAGAGCTGGAACTCCCGGCTCAGGCGGGGTCTCTTCCCTCCGCCTTCACGGAACTGCCCCGCAGCCCGAGGGGAGGGCGACCTCACAGAGGCTGCCGGCTCTGGAGGTGCCCCGGCGGCCGAAGCCACGACAGTCGCGGGGACGGCGGGCCGGGTAAGTGGGCGCCGACCCTCCGCCTGGTCCGGTGCCCGGGCGGCAGCACAAGACCAGCTTCTGAGGGGCAGGGGTTCGCTGCCACCCGCCGCTGCTGTGCAGAAAGAGCGGCCTCCAGCGTCTGGTCCCCGGGAACTTCGGTCCGTCCTCTCGCCCCTGCCCTCGTCCTGGCTCGTGAGGCCTGTTGGGCGTGAGGAGGGGGTCGGCCTGAGCGTCCTGAGGGGAAACGGGGCAAGGGAGGCTCAGGGTCCGGCTGCAGCGTCAGCGCCCCTCTTCCCGACTGCGGGGAAAGCGGCTGAAAACTCCTCCCGAGGCGCGCAGGCCCCTTATTCAGCCGAGTCCCTCTGCGCTCCTTCCTCCCTGAGCTAAAGTACCGGGGGGAGGGGACAGGGCAGGGAACTGGCGCAGGTAATGGGGAATATCAAAAGGTGATTGTTAACTAAGGAAAACCAGCTCTCCCAAGGTGAGGAATGCGGCGCTTTTCTTTGCCTGGGCTCACTGAATTCCTTCCTTTGATATGCACCTCAGCTCTCTGGGGCCTGCATTCTGTATTTGCATATCCTGAGTGCCTCAGGGCCCGCCGGCTCACATTGGAGGGCTGCAAGTGCTGAAGACTGTGACATCCTTTGTTTACTGATAGGGCAAGAACTATTCCATTTCTCACAGGCTTGAGGGGCAGACAGTGGAAAAAAGTCAGAGAATCTCACTCGGCCTGTACTTTGGTTTACATATAGATAATATTTATACTTAACTGTGCTAATAGAGGTTCTCAAGTCCAATCAACTTGTACTACTGCCCTCTATGTATCAATTTCATCAATATCATAAGATAAATGCCTATAGAATTGACTTAATCCATTTAAATAGGATAAAGATTTTTAAAGGAAATATAATAGAAATATAACAACAAAACCTTTACCACTAAAGGCTGGGTCTGGAACACCCTAAATAAATGTTCCATTGTTACAATATTGAAAGATGTAGTCAATAGAAATATCAACAAAAATGACAAATAATAAGGGTAGCAGAATGTTGAAATGTTCTATCTTTATCATTAAAGTGGCAGAAAATCATTTATTAGTAGGCACTGGGGGCAGAAGATGCCTGATTTTATATCTGTGTCATATTTGTGCAGTTGTTTCAACAAGTAACTTAAAGACAAAATGGAAAAACAAGGAGGTTTGTGCCTGAGATCATGTTGATGTGAAACCAGGGATGGCCACCTTGTGCCAGGTGAGTTAAGTTTACCTGGCAGGTAGACCGCAGAGCTCCTGGGAAGCAAGGGTTGGAATTTTTCTGCTGGGTGCCCCTTAGGTTCTGTGACTTGACTGACTGTGAGTCATGTTTCGGGAAAGACCTGATCACAGGAAAAGGGTGGGAATAGAGTGATTTGGGGAGCAGCTAACAACATTCATCACAGCTCACGGCCTGAATGAATTTTAAAGAAACAGGAAAACAAATGCTTCTTATGGAATCAGAGAATGTGAGGGCTGGACAATCCCAGAAAAGGAGGAACACCCATCCCATTTTCCAGATGACAAAACAGAGGTCCAGCAAGGTGAAATCACTCACCCAAGTTGCACCCGTCTCTCCTCCCCACTACGTGGTTCATGAAAGCAGGACTCTTCCTGTCTTGATCACTGCTGAACCCCAAAAAGGGCCAGGCATCTAGCAGCTGCTCCAAAAATTTGCGTTGACGGTAGGAACAATGCTATTTCTTTCTTTCTCACTCTTATTCAGGATTGTGCCAAGAACTCCCCAGGTTGCAATGTAATTCGATAAATGTAAATATTAATTGAGTTTTGTTGTGATGAGGACTTAGGCTTTGAAGGTAACAGACTTGGTTCAGATCTTGGTTCTGCCACTCCATAGCTGTTTGGCTTTGGGAAAATTACTAAACCTCTCTGAGATTATTTCCTCCTTTGTAAAGTGGGGATAAATCTATCTGAGCCAGCAGAGCACCTGCATGAGAGATGTGCACTAAATATTGGTCTTTCTCACTCTCCTACGCCATCTCTCTGTTCTTCCCAGAGAAGCTATACAGAAGGATATCGTACTTTTGTTTAAAATAGTTAACTAATTAATTTGTTTTTGGCTGCGTTGGGTCTTCGTTGCTATGCGCAGGCTTTCTCTAGTTGCGGCAAGCGGGGGCTACTCTTTGTTGCGGTGCGCGGGCTTCTCATTGCGGTGGCTTCTCTTGCTAGCCTTAACCCCAATGCTAGCCTTAACCCTGGCTCTCACAACATGAATTCCTCTTCCCATATCTTATCCACTAATTAATATAAATGTAGGCATATTATTTCTATTAGACACATCACACCTAGCCATTTACTCCATCCTCAGATCTGGATGAACTTCACATTCAAAATACACACTCACTGGAGCTCTAGGAACAATAGCACAGACAATCATCTCATATGAAGTAATGTAGCAGTTATTCTATTCTCAGTCTTACTGATAAATAGATCATTTACACTTTCAACAGTAATTATTACACAAGAACACCTATGACTAATTTTCTCCTGACCCCTACCCAGAATTTGATTATCTCCGCAGGAGCAGAAATCCAATGAAGCCCCACTTGATTTAACGGAAGTAGCATCAAAACCTGTATATGTCTTCAATGTAGAAAATGTAGCAGGCCCATTCACCCCGTCCCTCCTAGAGAATATGTCAATTTCCCTATAATAAACATTTCCACAGCAATCTATTTTTAGGAGCATTCGACAGTCCCTAGGTGCCAGAATTATATACAGCCCAAGTCATCATTAAAGCACATCTAACAATCTCCTTTCTATGAATTTGAGCCTCCTACCTACAATTTTGATATGATCAACGCATACATCTCTTATGAAAAGTTTTTTTACGACTAACATTAACCTTATGTATATGAGAGTTTTCACTACTTGTCATCATACCAGGCAACCCACCACAAATTTAAGAAATATGTCTGACAAAAGAGTTTCTTTGATAGAGTAAATCATAGAGGTTTCAATGCTCTTATTCCTGGAATTGAATTCTTCCTAATAATTTTACATTCTCCATGCTACCTACCACATTACACCACATGCTATATAGTAAAGTTCTCTAAGTAAGCTTCAGGCCCATACCCCCAAAATATTTTTGTATATCCTTCCTGTGCTAATAAACTCTCATTGTTTTTACCATCATTCTACTGACCATTTTCTCAGGAAATATAATTGTATAACAAGCTCACACTGGTTAATGGTATCCCCATTCTAATAAAACACATGAACCCATAACCTACAGAAGCATCCAACAAATATTTCCTAAAACAGTCCACCACATCAATACTACTTATAATGGCTATTATCATTAATCTAATATACTCTGGTCAAAGAGCACAATGAATAACAAGAATCTTTAATCCAGCAGCATCCACCCTCATGACAATCGCCCTTGTCACAAAAGTAGGACTTTCCCCATTTCACTTCTGATTGCCTGAAGTCACACGAGGCATCCCATGAACAGCAGACCTGATGCTATCAACATGACAAAATTGCAACCCTATCAGTTTTATACCACATGTCACCATCCATCAACCTAAATATACTATTAATCATAGTGATATTATAAATCATAGCTGGAGGCTGAGGCCGACTTCGCCATACTCACCTGGAAAATATTACACCCTCCTCATCAATTGCCCATATAGGATGAATAACAGCTATTATAATGTATATTCAGATCATAACAATCCTAAACATACTAATTTATATCATAACAACACTATCTTCTTCTTATTTATGCCTAGATCATGTACTACAAGAGTATCATTATCACACACATGAGATAAAACACCTCCCATCACAATCATTTTCCTCACCATTACAGTATCATTAGGACATCGCCCATCACTATCAGGCTTTCTACCCAAATGAATAATTATCCAAGAGATAACACAAACGACAACATCATTCTACCAACACTAATAGCCATCATAGCAGTCCTCAGCATATATTTCTACTTGCAGCTAACATACTCCACATCACTAACTATATTCCCTTCATTAAACAACACAAACACAAAACAATTTGAACATACAAAGAAATAACCTTCCTATCATTACCAATCATAATACCCACACGGTTACTACACACAACACCCATTCTATCGGTGCTGGACTAGGAATTTAGGTTAGTTCAGACCAAGAGCTTTCAAAACCCTAAACAAGTGAAATTTACTTAATTCCTAAAAATAAGGATTGCAAGACTTTATTCTACATCAATTAAATGTAAAGCAAACACTGTATTGAAGCCAAATCTTTACGAGATTGATGAGTTTTAACCCCAGGAAACTTTAGTTAACAGGCAAATCCTCTAGTCAACTGGCTTCAGTCTACTTCTCCTTCATTTGAGAAAGAAAAAAAGAAAAAAAAAAACGGCAGGATAATCACTGGCAGAATTGAAGCTGCTTCTCTGAAGTTAGAATTGAATTTGTTGATTCACCACAGGGTTTGCCAGAAAGAGGGCTCAAACTCTGTCTTTAGATTTACAGTCTAATGCTAACTCAGTCATTTTACCTCTGTTCATACACTGCTGATTATTTTCAACAAATCACAAAGATATCGGCATTTTATATTTACTATTTGGTGCTTGAGCTGGAGTAGCAGGCAGCACCTTAATTATATTAATCCAGGCTGAGCTATGCTGACCTGGACCGCTACTTGGAGATGCCCAAATCTGAAAGGTTGTCATAACAGTCCCTGCACTTGTAATAGTTTTCTTTATAGCTGTACCCGTTATGATTGCAGGCTTTGAAAACTGACCTGGGCCACTAATAACTCGGACACCTGAAGTAGCATTTCCCCCAAAAAATCATTTAAACTTTTGACTACTTCCCCCATCATTCTTACTCCTACTCATATCACCAATAGTAGAAGCTGGTTCTGGTACCAGTGGGACCGTGTATTCAGCTCTAGCCTGCAATCTGGCTCATGCAGGAGCCTCTGTCGACCTAACTGTTTTCTCCTTACATTTAGCAGGTGTCTCCTCAATTCTTGCTATTATTACTTTTATTACTATAGTCTTTTTTTTTTTTTACTCTAGTCTTTAATACAAAACCAGCAGTCATATCCCAATACCAAACATCATTATTTGTTTAATCTTCCCCAACTATAGCCATATTACTATAATTACCAATCTCAGTCCAAGCAGCCAGAATTGCCATGCTGTTAAGAGATAGATATCTAAACATTACTTTCTTTGAACCTGCAGGAGGAGACCGAATCCTATACCAACACCTCTTTTGATACTTTGCTCACCCTGAAGTCTGTATTCATGGCCTAACAGGGTTTGTTATAAACTCACATATCATTACATACCATTTAGGACAAAAATTGCCTTTCAGCTATCTGGGAATAGTATGAGTCATGTCCACTGGTTTTTTAGGAGTTCTCTTGTGGGCCCATCATATGTTTACCATAGGGATAGCTGTGGACTCAGGAGCATACTTTGCATCAGCTACCGTAATTACTTCTATCCCTACAGGAGTAAAAGTATCTAGCTGATTAGCAACTCTTTATTTAATTTTTCTTTTTCTTCTCTTTTTTTTTTTTTGGCTGAGTTGGGTCTTGCTTGCTGCGCATGGGCTTTCTCTGGTTGCGGTGAGCGGCAGCTACTCTTCGTTGCGGTGTGCGGCCCTTTCATTGCAGTGGCTTCTCTTGTTGCAGAGCACGGCCTCTAGGCGCGTGGGCTTCAGTAGTTGTGGCTTGTGGGCTCTAGAGGGCAGGCTCAGTAGTTGTGGCACACGGGCTTTTTGCTCCGCGGCATGTGGAATCTTCCCAGACAAGGGCTCGAACCCGTGTCCCCTGCATTAGCAGGCGAATTCTTAACCACTGCGTCACCAGGGAAGTCCCTGGTTAGCAACTGTTCACGGAGGGAATACTATATGACCTCCCACTATATTATGAGTTTTAGGCTTTAGGTTTTCTTTTTACAGTAGGTGGTTTGACAGGAATCATCTTAGCCAACTCATCCCCAGACATTGTCCTCCAGGATACATACTATGTAGTAGCACACTTCCATGACCTAATGTCCATGGCAGCAGTCTTCACTATTATAGGAGGCTTCCTACACTGATTCCCACTATTCTCAGGTTATACAGTTAACTCAGCATGAGCAAAAATTCACTTCACAAGTATATTTGTAGTAGTAAATATGACTTCCTGCAGCACTTTCGTGGCCTCTCAGGGATGTCACTACGTTAGTCTGAGTACCCTGAGGCACACACAACATGAAATATTTTGTCTTTAGGCTCATTCATCTCAGTAGCAGCAGTAATGCTAATAATCTTCATACTTTGAAAAGCATTTGTGTCTAAACAAGAAGTCTTAGCAGTGGAAATTGCTACTCCTAACCTAGAATGGTTACACGGATGTCCTCCACCATATCCTACGTTTCAAGATCCTACCTATGTAAATGTAAAATAAGGAAGGACTCAAGTCCTTTTCAACCAGTTTCAAGCCAACACCATAACAATTATGTCTTCCTCAATAAATGAGATAAAAGTAAAAAGTGATGTAGCTTTGTCAAAGTTAAATGATAGGCTAAAATCCTGTATATCACTAAGGCATATCAATTTCATCTAGGCTCTCAAGATACAACATCACCGATTATGGAAGAACTTTTACATTTTCTTCGTCACACATTAATAGTGATTTTTAAAATAAGTTCTCTAGTCCTCTATATCATTTCACTAATATTGACATCTAAACCCATATGCATACAATAGATGCACAGGTAGAGAAAATGTGAACAATTTACTAGCTATTATTGTAATCTTAATTGCCCTATCATCATTGTGAATCCTTTACATGATACATGAAATCAATAACTCTTCCCAAACCATAAAAAACTATGGGTCAGTAATGATACTGAAGCTACAAATCCACAGATTACGAAGATTTAAATGTTGACTCCTCTGTAATCCCCACATCAGAGCTAAAACCAGGAGCATAATGACTAATAGAAGTCAACAACCGAGTAGTTAGGGATAGTCATTGAATATTAGTTTCATCTGAAATTGTTGTACACTCCGGAGTTGTTCCTTCTCAGGCTTAAAAGGAGCTGCTATCCCAGGACGCCTAACTTAAAGAATCCTAATATCAACAGGACCAGGCCTATGTTGTGGACAAGAGAGCTCGTTTTCCTGAGTTCAAAGACAGGACAGAGGGATATGGCTGAGATATGGGGTGAATCTGCAGCCCATGGGGATGCACTCTCCAAGCTCCAGTATAGGAATGGGGCCTCTAGGGTCCCAGGCCACCCACCACGCCCTCTGGAGCAGGATCTGGGCAACATTCCCTGTCAGTGATGAGGCAGCCCTAGCACTTGTCACGCCCCGATGTCGTGTCCTATGTGGGCCCCATGCTCTTGGCACCACACCCCACACTCTGCAGGTCCATGCTACAGGGTCCTTCATGCCTCAGGAGTAGAGACCACACAGCAAGCAGTTCCCTCCCCAACCAGCAGGAGGAGGGGAGGAGAGCAGGGGCACCAGGGGACTCTCACTCAGACAACAACACCCCAGCGGTGCCAGCGGGGACAGTGATGATGCAGATGAGGCACAGACCAAGAGATGGGACCAGAGGACCCAAAAGGCAGCTGGTCAGGTCCTGGCTCACCTGCACCCCGGACACCTTTGTCCCGCATACACCCCCTTCCTCATACACCCTCTCCTTAAATGCAGATTCTTCAGATGCGAACAGGCAGAGCTTCAGACTGAAAGTCAGCTCTTCCAAAATGACCCGTCAGCAAACACTGCAGGATTCCACTCCAGTGGGTGCCCTGGAGTCGACAACTCAGGGACTGAAGTGGATGTCGGTGCCAGGGGCAGTGGGAGGGAATGGGGAATGAGACTTTCATGGTTGTGGAATTTTGGTTTTGCAAGATGAATAGTTCTAGGGATGGTGGTGATGGCTCCACGAGAAAGTGAATCTATCTGATGCCTCAGAAACGTGCACTTAAAATGGTGATGATGGTAAAGGGTATGTGACGTGTGTTTTATTTCACTTAAAATAAATTCTTAAAATAATGTCTTGTTAACTGAGATTCCATTTCGACTCCCCTTCATCACAAATGTCGGAGGCCCAGACACAGTCCCCTACCTTAGGGGCCATCACGGTACCCTCACAGAGCATGTGGGAGACCATTCTTTGGGGGGCCTAGTCTGTGCTCACCTGACCTCTGTCCAGGGGGACCCAGGCAGTGGTGACCCCCATAGATTAGACATATGATATGCTATAGTATTAGTATGATACCACCAAGTGTTGTCACTCACCGGAACACAGAGCAGCAACCCACTCAAACATGCCTGACCTCATATGATTTTGACAAGATGAAGAGAAGAAAAGGAACCACAGGTTAATCAGGACAACACCCTTAATGCAGAGGTTGGAAATCTCAAAGGGGACAGGACACACTGCAGGCAAAGAGCGCATATGCGGTCTCACCATCCATGTGATCCTGACTCATGCAGGTATGGTGAGACCCACACAGTCCCCTCACCCTATACCTGGGGTCACACATCCACACTCACCAGGGTGACCCACCTCCCCAGACCCCTCCACCTGGGTCACATGTCCACAGTCCCAGGGTGACCTCACCTCCCCAGACCCTGCACCTGGGGTCACACGTCCCCTTGGTCAGGACACCATGGCTCTGCAGGGGGCTCCCCCAATGTGGAAACAAGCTGGGTCCCTGGGACCTCCTGGGATGGGAAAAAGTGTCAGGTGGGTCTCCTTTCCCCACACTTGTCCCAGAGGAGTCCTCCTCTTCTCACTTTGGTTCTGTGTGATTTTAACTGTTTTTAC
This sequence comes from Balaenoptera physalus, assembly GCF_965194825.1. Classification (NCBI taxonomy): domain Eukaryota; kingdom Metazoa; phylum Chordata; class Mammalia; order Artiodactyla; family Balaenopteridae; genus Balaenoptera; species Balaenoptera physalus. The sequence continues at coordinate 29,382,054 of NC_138887.1, read as the reverse complement.
AGCTTTCATACTAGAGTTGAACACACGACCCTGGTGCTGGCATGCTCAGTCCTTTCTCGCCTCACTTACATGTTGAGGAAATGCACAGGACAGCAGGGCTGAAAGCCGAGGGGCAGCTCTGGACTCTGCTGAGTAGGGACGGTAGACTGGAGGGAGAGCTCAGCAGCAGCCTCAGCTGTCACCCATCGGCCTTTTGCCCGATCTGCGTGCCCTGCAATCAATTCATCAGCTAAACCTGCTTCCCTATGCACCATGCACGTGCTGGTAAATTGGAATTATTGCCAGGTAGTCCTCCTGAGGATTCTCCATGAGCCCCAGGGAAGGTGAACCTTGCAGGGATTAAGACTATGGCCCCGACCATAGCACTGACCCTTGGGAGGACCAGGTCACCACACTCAGAAGAGAGGCTGTTACGTAGACAAGCCCACCTCAGCTCCAGACCCCAGACATCTAAGCACAGACATTCAGATGCAGGCACGGAGCTTCCCAGTACTGAGGCCAGGCCGGGTCTCTACCCAGGTCCCCATAGTCCTAGCGTACACAGAACATGGTCAGTTCTAAATCTTCTTATTATAGACAACACATGGTCAGCTCTAAACATAATCAGTAGACAGGACATGCAGAGGTCTAAATCTACCATGTAGACACAACTTGATCATGTTTAAACTAGCTTAGGGCTGATCTCATAGGGGGTACAGATCACACACATGGGTCTCTCATCTTTGGACACCCACATCAGGAAACTGAACAAAATCTTTGTCATTAAACATTTCAACAGGCAAAACAGAAATGTTCCCAATTTCTCTGGCCACCTGATGGTCAGGATCCACGGGCGAGCCACGAACTTCTTAGAGTGCAGCCCAGTCTGCTGCCAGGACACACAAGAAGTGGCCTGATTCCAGCCTCCCAGGCTTCCAGAAGGAGGCGGCCACACTGGAAGCCAGGTCAGGAGAGTCCTGCATGGTCCGGGCCGGGAGATCCGGTCTGTCCATTTGGCTGGCCGATTCCGGGCGGGGCGCTCAGGGCCTCTGAGAGCCCTGCACTCAGGTCCTGCTTCCCTGCAGCGTGTGCCTGTGCGTGTGCGTGTGCGTGTGTGTGTGTGTGTGTGTAGACGGGGCGGTGGCTGACGGCTCCCATGGTTCCCAACCCGGGCACCGCGCTGTCTTCGAGGGGAGGCACGGGGAGAGGTAGGGGCACAGAAGCCGTTGGAGAGGAGAACCCACCGCGGAACTCCTTGCACACTGGCTCGCCCCACCCAGAGACCCGCCTGCCCATCGTGGGCCGCATGTCGCTCCCCAGTCCCCCACCCCCGAGGGCAGGGTGCCTGCTCTTTCAACAGCACAGGGTCTCACATGAAGGAGACCCAGTGGGGACTGTCAGCCCCCGACTCCTGATGTTGTGTTTGGGGAGAATGAACCCCCTTGACTGGGCGATGGGACAATGTGAGGAAAGAGGTGGCGGCCCGATCCAAGTCGGGGCCTGGCTGAGATATGAGAAAACAGGAGCCAAAGCAAGGCCTGGAGGCCAGGCCAACAGGAGGGACACCCCCAGCCTTGGTCGGGCTCTCCAACGGTAATATTGTTGCTTTAGGGGACCTGGGACAGGTGACTGAATGTAATGGGAGTCTAAACTGGACCCTGAATGGGGCTTAAAGAAGGTGTGAAGGATGTTACTGAGACAGTGACAGTCATTGGAATACAAACTCTGTGTCAGGATATCCTGCTCCATCCATTTAAATCCCTGAGACCTGTGACCTTTACGTGGCTACGCAGGATTGTTAGAGCAGCTGCGTGCGGATATATCTGGGGCACAATTCAGTCTGCAGCCAACTTGCAAGTGGTTCCAGCAAACACACAGGTGTGCGCACAGGCAGGCACAGCACACACACAAACATATGCACGTGCACAGCACAAATATATTCACACACTAGCATGTGAACACACATGCACCCATATGCCCATGCACACACTAATGTGTGCAAGTGCACATACCTATGCACATGCACAGCATATGTATGCAAACAGGCACATGCACACGCATAGCACACACTCAGGGAATAAAGTGAATCCGTAAAGCATTAATTCCTGAACACAAGTGAAGCTGACATGTATTTTCCCCTTTTCTTAGCCTTGATGTTTTCCACAACAAAAAGTTTAAGAAAAATGATAACGGCAAATGACCTTTGATTCATAGGACTTTCTGATTTTATTCCACAAATATTATGACAGTAGAAATGAATGTAGATATTACATGTGTCCACTAATGGATGAATGGAGAAGAAAAACACGGTCCATCAATACAAGGGAATGCTATTCAGCCTAAAAAGGAAATCAGTTCTGACACAGGATGCAGCATGGATGAACCTTGAGGGCATTATGCTCAGTGATGTAAGCTAGACACAAAAAAACAAACAGTGCTTGATCCATTCATACAAGGCCCCTAGAGCAGTCGGAAATATAGAGACATAAAGTAGGATGTTGAGGGCCAGAGGCTGAGGGAGGGACAATGGGGAGTGAGTGTTTAATGGGGACTGTTTCAATTTTGCAAGATGAAAAAGTTCTGGAGGATGATGGTGGTCAGCTTTGCACAACAGTGTGAATTACTTCCTGACCCTGAAATGTGCATTTAAAAATGGTTAAGATAATACATTTTATGTTATGTGTACCAGACCACAATTTTTAAAACTTCTCAAAAAACAACAGGAAATAGTCCATGAATACCACAAAATGTACAACTTCACTAACAACAGAGGGATTAAAGCCATAAGCAAAATACTGTGCATACACCTACCAGAATGGCAGACATGAAAGACATAGTATCAAATATCAGCAGGATGTGGAGCAATGGAAAGCCTGGTACGCAACGGGAGGATGCAACCACTTCTGAAGCAATCGGGCCTCAGATAGCGAAGTCTGTGCACAGAGACCCAGAGTGCTCCTCCCAGTTGAACACAAACCCACCAGCCCTGTACCAGGACACACCGACATGGACTTGCAGCCACAGGAGCCAAACCTGAAGGAACCTGAAGGCCATCACAGACGGATGCAGAAATGAACCATGCACGCTCCTATGAAGGAATATTCCACAGCAATGGAGTACATTTTGTTTAAAGGTAGTAAAACTATAAAAATTATTTTTTAAAGAAAACTATATTTACAAGATGAAAGAATCTATAATTCTGGCACCTAGGGATTGTCGAATGCTCCTAAAAATAGATTGCTGTGGAAATGTTTATTATAGGGAAATTGATATATTCTCTAGGAAGGACGGGGTGAATGGGCCTGCTACATTTTCTACATTGAAGACATGTACAGGTTTTGATTCTACGTCTGTTAAATCAAGTGGGGCTTCACTGGATTTCTGCTACTGCGGAGATAATCAAATTCTGGGTAGGGGTCAGGAGAAAATTAGTCATAGGTGTTCTTGTGTAATAATTACTGTTGAAAGTGTAAATGATCCATTTACCAGTAAGACTGAGAATAGAATAACTGCTACATTACTTCATATGAGATGATCGTCTGTGCTATTGTTCCTGGAGCTCCAGTGAGTGAGTATTTTGAATGTGAAGTTCATCCAGATCTGAGGATGGACTAAATGGCTAGGTGTGATATGGCTAATAGAAATAATATGCCTACATTTATACTAATTAGTGGATAAGATATGGGAAGAGGAATTCATGTTGTGAGAGCCAGTGTTAAGGCTAGCATTGTGGCAATAATATATAAATTGATGATGTTGATGGACATAGTGGGTCTTTAATAAGTAATTTCAATGCCTCAGCAATGGGTTGTAATCATCCATGGGGGCTGATGATTTTTGGCCCTTTCTGGATTTGTATATAGCCTAGGATTTTCCATTTAGTTAATATGAGGAATGCTATGGTGAATTAAATTGGGTAATTTGTGAAAGAATGTTGATTATAAACATATTCTTAGGAAGAGTACTTGAACCAGTGCAGAAAAAGTTTCATTTTTACATAATTACCGGGCTCTGCCAGCGTAACGAACCCTGTTCTACAGTAGGGTATGTATAAATTAATTGAATGTAGATTATATCATCATTTAGTTTGAAAACATTTTGTAAAGTAAGCCGTATTGCTCTTGTCCTTTCATACTGGAAGAAATCTGCTATAGACAGAAACCAACCAGGATGACTCCAGTCTGAACTCAGATCACGTGAGACTTTAATCGTTGAACAAACAGACAATTAATAGCAGTTATACCGTTGAAATGTCGTGATCCAGCATCAAGGTCATAAACCATATTGCCCATATGAACTCCAGAATACAATTACACTGTTATCCCTAGTAAAACTTGTTTTACTGACCAGTGTTTTAGAAGAACAGGTGATAAAGCATTTTGACTAGCTGGCCTAAATTTTAATCACTCAGAAGTGGTTTTATTCTCCAAAAAATAAATGGCACACGGGATAAAGACACACCGGCTTCAGTAGTTGTGGCGTGCAGACTCAGTAGTTGTGGCCCACTGGCTTAGTTGTTCCGTGGCACGTGAGATCTTCCCGGACCGGGGATCGAACCGGGTCCCCTGCATTGGCAGGCGAATTCTTAATCACTGCATCACCGGGCAAGTCCCAGATTCACAGTCTCCCTTTTAATATACCTTAAGCCCAAAGAATCCATGGAAAATTGTTAGAGAAAATAAGGCAATAAATATTGTAAGGACTATAACAGAAGCCTATAGTACACAGTTCATATAGACACATCCCAAGCAGTTACAAAGTATATTAAAAGGGAGGCTGCAATTTTAAAAGAATAAGAAAAATTATACCCACAAACTCCCAATCTTTCCTGAAACGTTGCAATCTGAAACCCTATTGTAGGAAGCAGAAGATTCCAGGAGACATTCTACAAATGAAGGACTCCAAACCCTGTGGTTGGATAAGGAATTCTGGAAGGAAGGTATCCTCACCCAAGGAGAGCAGGTTCCTATACTTCTCTAACATCACATCCCTGTACAATTCCCATTGATCTTGGTCCACGCATTCTCACTCCTCTTGACAGAAATCTATGGCCACATCCTGGAATGTCAGCAGTCCCAAAATTAAACGTACACATGCCATGTGGCCACGGGAAGAGTTCATAATATGACCCAAGAAGAAAACAGCAAGTTAAGAGAAGGTTTTAATTTAGAAGAGTGTCTTCAATTATCCAATAATACATATATATATATATATATATATATATATATATATATATATATATATATAATTTTTTTTTTACAAAGTAACTTTCTCTACCTTATTTCTAACTACAAGAAAAGAGTATGGCATGTGATCCACAAAACCAGTATAGAGACTATACTTGTCTGGCAAAGAAATGATAAAATGATGGTTTCAACACAGGCATGTGCATTTTTGAGTGTTTTATTTTTATCAAACTGGATAAAATGTGTGTATTTCTCATAGAGAAAAGACCTGTCGAGGTAGAAATGTACCTTTCAACTATTCATGGGTACACGAGTACACTGGGGAGATTGTAAAAGTGCAGATTGTGATTCAGTAAGTCCGGTGGGCCTGAGTTCTATTTTTTTAACAAGCTCATTTTTAACTAGTGATGCCACAGTCTCTGATTCATTAACCACAACTGTGAATATCAGAGACATAATTAGAAAGGTAAAAATTCATATTTAATTTTGAACTTAAAGTGTTTTATGAATTTTACACCTTTAATAGAATAGTGAGCACAGCAGCAACAATCATTTGTGAGTATTTACTATAGACTGAGTATCTTTCTAATTTTTTTGTGTAGGATTCCAGGAAAAAGGCCTGGGCTGCGGCCACAATGGGCATGGCCCCCAGTCCGGGTCGCCCCTCCATGATCCCCGACGGGGCCCTGCGCTCCTGGCGGCTCCCTCCCCCGCCGCCCCGCTCCCTCCCGGAAGGCCTCGGGGCAGAGCGGTCCCACCCACTGCGCGCTGAACAGAGCCCGCGTTTCCTCAGAGCTGGAACTCCCGGCTCAGGCGGGGTCTCTTCCCTCCGCCTTCACGGAACTGCCCCGCAGCCCGAGGGGAGGGCGACCTCACTGAGGCTGCCGGCTCTGGAGGTGCCCCGGCGGCCGAAGCCATGACAGTCGCGGGGACGGCGGGCCGGGTAAGTGGGCGCCGACCCTCCGCCTGGTCCGGTGCCCGGGCGGCAGCACAAGACCAGCTTCTGAGGGGCAGGGGTTCGCTGCCACCCGCCGCTGCTGTGCAGAAAAAGCGGCCTCCAGCGTCTGGTCCCCGGGAACTTCGGTCCGTCCTCTCGACCCTGCCCTCGTCCTGGCTCATGAGGCCTGTTGGGCGTGAGGAGGGGGTCGGCCTGAGCGTCCTGAGGGGAAACGGGGCAAGGGAGGCTCAGGGTCCGGCTGCAGCGTCAGCGCCCCTCTTCCCGACTGCGGGGAAAGCGGCTGAAAACTCCTCCCGAGGTGCGCAGGCCCCTTATTCAGCCGAGTCCCTCTGCGCTCCTTCCTCCCTGAGCTAAAGTACCGGGGGGAGGGGACAGGGCAGGGAACTGGCGCAGGTAAAGGGGAATATCAAAAGGTGATTGTTAACTAAGGAAAACCAGCTCTCCCAAGGTGAGGAATGCGGCGCTTTTCTTTGCCTGGGCTCACTGAATTCCTTCCTTTGATATGCACCTCAGCTCTCTGGGGCCTGCATTCTGTATTTGCATATCCTGAGTGCCTCAGGGCCCGCCGGCTCATATTGGAGGGCTGCAAGTGCTGAAGACTGTGACATCCTTTGTTTACTGATAGGGCAAGAACTATTCCATTTCTCAAAGGCTTGAGGGGCAGAGAGTGGGAAAAAGTCAGAGAATCTCACTCGGCCTGTACTTTGGTTTACATATAGATAATATTTATACTTAACTGTGCTAATAGAGGTTCTCAAGTCCAATCAACTTGTACTACTGCCCTCTATGTATCAATTTCATCAATATCATAAGATAAATGCCTATAGAATTGACTTAATCCATTTAAATAGGATAAAGATTTTTAAAGGAAATATAATAGAAATATAACAACAAAACCTTTACCACTAAAGGCTGGGTCTGGAAAACCCTAAATAAATGTTCCATTGTTACAATATTGAAAGATGTAGTCAATAGAAATATCAACAAAAATGACAAATAATAAGGGTAGCAGAATGTTGAAATGTTCTATCTTTATCATTAAAGTGGCAGAAAATCATTTATTAGTAGGCACTGGGGGCAGAAGATGCCTGATTTTATATCTGTGTCATATTTGTGCAGTTGTTTCAACAAGTAACTTAAAGACAAAATGGAAAAACAAGGAGGTTTGTGCCTGAGATCATGTTGATGTGAAACCAGGGATGGCCACCTTGTGCCAGGTGAGTTAAGTTTACCTGGCAGGTAGACCGCAGAGCTCCTGGGAAGCAAGGGTTGGAATTTTTCTGCTGGGTGCCCCTTAGGTTCTGTGACTTGACTGACTGTGAGTCATGTTTCGGGAAAGACCTGATCACAGGAAAAGGGTGGGAATAGAGTGATTTGGGGAGCAGCTAACAACATTCATCACAGCTCACGGCCTGAATGAATTTTAAAGAAACAGGAAAACAAATGCTTCTTATGGAATCAGAGAATGTGAGGGCTGGACAATCCCAGAAAAGGAGGAACACCCATCCCATTTTCCAGATGACAAAACAGAGGTCCAGCAAGGTGAAATCACTCACCCAAGTTGCACCCGTCTCTCCTCCCCACTACGTGGTTCATGAAAGCAGGACTCTTCCTGTCTTGATCACTGCTGAACCCCAAAAAGGGCCAGGCATCTAGCAGCTGCTCCAAAAATTTGCGTTGACGGTAGGAACAATGCTATTTCTTTCTTTCTCACTCTTATTCAGGATTGTGCCAAGAACTCCCCAGGTTGCAATGTAATTCGATAAATGTAAATATTAATTGAGTTTTGTTGTGATGAGGACTTAGGCTTTGAAGGTAACAGACTTGGTTCAGATCTTGGTTCTGCCACTCCATAGCTGTTTGGCTTTGGGAAAATTACTAAACCTCTCTGAGATTATTTCCTCCTTTGTAAAGTGGGGATAAATCTATCTGAGCCAGCAGAGCACCTGCATGAGAGATGTGCACTAAATATTGGTCTTTCTCACTCTCCTACGCCATCTCTCTGTTCTTCCCAGAGAAGCTGTACAGAAGGATATAGTACTTTTGTTTAAAATAGTTAACTAATTAATTTGTTTTTGGCTGCGTTGGGTCTTCGTTGCTATGCGCAGGCTTTCTCTAGTTGCGGCAAGCGGGGGCTGCTCTTTGTTGCGGTGCGCGGGCTTCTCATTGCGGTGGCTTCTCTTGCTAGCCTTAACCCCAATGCTAGCCTTAACCCTGGCTCTCACAACATGAATTCCTCTTCCCATATCTTATCCACTAATTAATATAAATGTAGGCATATTATTTCTATTAGACACATCACACCTAGCCATTTACTCCATCCGCAGATCTGGATGAACTTCACATTCAAAATACACACTCACTGGAGCTCTAGGAACAATAGCACAGACAATCATCTCATATGAAGTAATGTAGCAGTTATTCTATTCTCAGTCTTACTGATAAATAGATCATTTACACTTTCAACAGTAATTATTACACAAGAACACCTATGACTAATTTTCTCCTGACCCCTACCCAGAATTTGATTATCTCCGCAGGAGCAGAAATCCAATGAAGCCCCACTTGATTTAACGGAAGTAGCATCAAAACCTGTATATGTCTTCAATGTAGAAAATGTAGCAGGCCCATTCACCCCGTCCCTCCTAGAGAATATGTCAATTTCCCTATAATAAACATTTCCACAGCAATCTATTTTTAGGAGCATTCGACAGTCCCTAGGTGCCAGAATTATATACAGCCCAAGTCATCATTAAAGCACATCTAACAATCTCCTTTCTATGAATTTGAGCCTCCTACCTACAATTTTGATATGATCAACGCATACATCTCTTATGAAAAGTTTTTTTACGACTAACATTAACCTTATGTATATGAGAGTTTTCACTACTTGTCATCATACCAGGCAACCCACCACAAATTTAAGAAATATGTCTGACAAAAGAGTTTCTTTGATAGAGTAAATCATAGAGGTTTCAATGCTCTTATTCCTGGAATTGAATTCTTCCTAATAATTTTACATTCTCCATGCTACCTACCACATTACACCACATGCTATATAGTAAAGTTCTCTAAGTAAGCTTCAGGCCCATACCCCCAAAATATTTTTGTATATCCTTCCTGTGCTAATAAACTCTCATTGTTTTTACCATCATTCTACTGACCATTTTCTCAGGAAATATAATTGTATAACAAGCTCACACTGGTTAATGGTATCCCCATTCTAATAAAACACATGAACCCATAACCTACAGAAGCATCCAACAAATATTTCCTAAAACAGTCCACCACATCAATACTACTTATAATGGCTATTATCATTAATCTAATATACTCTGGTCAAAGAGCACAATGAATAACAAGAATCTTTAATCCAGCAGCATCCACCCTCATGACAATCGCCCTTGTCACAAAAGTAGGACTTTCCCCATTTCACTTCTGATTGCCTGAAGTCACACGAGGCATCCCATGAACAGCAGACCTGATGCTATCAACATGACAAAATTGCAACCCTATCAGTTTTATACCACATGTCACCATCCATCAACCTAAATATACTATTAATCATAGTGATATTATAAATCATAGCTGGAGGCTGAGGCCGACTTCGCCATACTCACCTGGAAAATATTACACCCTCCTCATCAATTGCCCATATAGGATGAACAACAGCTATTATAATGTATATTCAGATCATAACAATCCTAAACATACTAATTTATATCATAACAACACTATCTTCTTCTTATTTATGCCTAGATCATGTACTACAAGAGTATCATTATCACACACATGAGATAAAACACCTCCCATCACAATCATTTTCCTCACCATTACAGTATCATTAGGACATCGCCCATCACTATCAGGCTTTCTACCCAAATGAATAATTATCCAAGAGATAACACAAACGACAACATCATTCTACCAACACTAATAGCCATCATAGCAGTCCTCAGCATATATTTCTACTTGCAGCTAACATACTCCACATCACTAACTATATTCCCTTCATTAAACAACACAAACACAAAACAATTTGAACATACAAAGAAATAACCTTCCTATCATTACCAATCATAATACCCACACGGTTACTACACACAACACCCATTCTATCGGTGCTGGACTAGGAATTTAGGTTAGTTCAGACCAAGAGCTTTCAAAACCCTAAACAAGTGAAATTTACTTAATTCCTAAAAATAAGGATTGCAAGACTTTATTCTACATCAATTAAATGTAAAGCAAACACTGTATTGAAGCCAAATCTTTACGAGATTGATGAGTTTTAACCCCAGGAAACTTTAGTTAACAGGCAAATCCTCTAGTCAACTGGCTTCAGTCTACTTCTCCTTCATTTGAGAAAGAAAAAAAGAAAAAAAAAAACGGCAGGATAATCACTGGCAGAATTGAAGCTGCTTCTCTGAAGTTAGAATTGAATTTGTTGATTCACCACAGGGTTTGCCAGAAAGAGGGCTCAAACTCTGTCTTTAGATTTACAGTCTAATGCTAACTCAGTCATTTTACCTCTGTTCATACACTGCTGATTATTTTCAACAAATCACAAAGATATCGGCATTTTATATTTACTATTTGGTGCTTGAGCTGGAGTAGCAGGCAGCACCTTAATTATATTAATCCAGGCTGAGCTATGCTGACCTGGACCGCTACTTGGAGATGCCCAAATCTGAAAGGTTGTCATAACAGTCCCTGCACTTGTAATAGTTTTCTTTATAGCTGTACCCGTTATGATTGCAGGCTTTGAAAACTGACCTGGGCCACTAATAACTCGGACACCTGAAGTAGCATTTCCCCCAATAAATCATTTAAACTTTTGACTACTTCCCCCATCATTCTTACTCCTACTCATATCACCAATAGTAGAAGCTGGTTCTGGTACCAGTGGGACCGTGTATTCAGCTCTAGCCTGCAATCTGGCTCATGCAGGAGCCTCTGTCGACCTAACTGTTTTCTCCTTACATTTAGCAGGTGTCTCCTCAATTCTTGCTATTATTACTTTTATTACTATAGTCTTTTTTTTTTTTACTCTAGTCTTTAATACAAAACCAGCAGTCATATCCCAATACCAAACATCATTATTTGTTTAATCTTCCCCAACTATAGCCATATTACTATAATTACCAATCTCAGTCCAAGCAGCCAGAATTGCCATGCTGTTAAGAGATAGATATCTAAACATTACTTTCTTTGAACCTGCAGGAGGAGACCGAATCCTATACCAACACCTCTTTTGATACTTTGCTCACCCTGAAGTCTGTATTCATGGCCTAACAGGGTTTGTTATAAACTCACATATCATTACATACTATTTAGGACAAAAATTGCCTTTCAGCTATCTGGGAATAGTATGAGTCATGTCCACTGGTTTTTTAGGAGTTCTCTTGTGGGCCCATCATATGTTTACCATAGGGATAGCTGTGGACTCAGGAGCATACTTTGCATCAGCTACCGTAATTACTTCTATCCCTACAGGAGTAAAAGTATCTAGCTGATTAGCAACTCTTTATTTAATTTTTCTTTTTCTTCTCTTTTTTTTTTTGGCTGAGTTGGGTCTTGCTTGCTGCGCATGGGCTTTCTCTGGTTGCGGTGAGCGGCAGCTACTCTTCGTTGCGGTGTGCGGCCCTTTCATTGCAGTGGCTTCTCTTGTTGCAGAGCACGGCCTCTAGGCGCGTGGGCTTCAGTAGTTGTGGCTTGCGGGCTCTAGAGGGCAGGCTCAGTAGTTGTGGCACACGGGCTTTTTGCTCCGCGGCATGTGGAATCTTCCCAGACAAGGGCTCGAACCCGTGTCCCCTGCATTGGCAGGCGAATTCTTAACCACTGCGTCACCAGGGAAGTCCCTGGTTAGCAACTGTTCACGGAGGGAATACTATATGACCTCCCACTATATTATGAGTTTTAGGCTTTAGGTTTTCTTTTTACAGTAGGTGGTTTGACAGGAATCATCTTAGCCAACTCATCCCCAGACATTGTCCTCCAGGATACATACTATGTAGTAGCACACTTCCATGACCTAATGTCCATGGCAGCAGTCTTCACTATTATAGGAGGCTTCCTACACTGATTCCCACTATTCTCAGGTTATACAGTTAACTCAGCATGAGCAAAAATTCACTTCACAAGTATATTTGTAGTAGTAAATATGACTTCCTGCAGCACTTTCGTGGCCTCTCAGGGATGTCACTACGTTAGTCTGAGTACCCTGAGGCACACACAACATGAAATATTTTGTCTTTAGGCTCATTCATCTCAGTAGCAGCAGTAATGCTAATAATCTTCATACTTTGAAAAGCATTTGTGTCTAAACAAGAAGTCTTAGCAGTGGAAATTGCTACTCCTAACATAGAATGGTTACACGGATGTCCTCCACCATATCCTACGTTTCAAGATCCTACCTATGTAAATGTAAAATAAGGAAGGACTCAAGTCCTTTTCAACCAGTTTCAAGCCAACACCATAACAATTATGTCTTCCTCAATAAATGAGATAAAAGTAAAAAGTGATGTAGCTTTGTCAAAGTTAAATGATAGGCTAAAATCCTGTATATCACTAAGGCATATCAATTTCATCTAGGCTCTCAAGATACAACATCACCGATTATGGAAGAACTTTTACATTTTCTTCGTCACACATTAATAGTGATTTTTAAAATAAGTTCTCTAGTCCTCTATATCATTTCACTAATATTGACATCTAAACTCATATGCATACAATAGATGCACAGGTAGAGAAAATGTGAACAATTTACTAGCTATTATTGTAATCTTACTTGCCCTATCATCATTGTGAATCCTTTACATGATACATGAAATCAATAACTCTTCCCAAACCATAAAAAACTATGGGTCAGTAATGATACTGAAGCTACAAATCCACAGATTACGAAGATTTAAATGTTGACTCCTCTGTAATCCCCACATCAGAGCTAAAACCAGGAGCATAATGACTAATAGAAGTCAACAACCGAGTAGTTAGGGATAGTCATTGAATATTAGTTTCATCTGAAATTGTTGTACACTCCGGAGTTGTTCCTTCTCAGGCCTAAAAGGAGCTGCTATCCCAGGACGCCTAACTTAAAGAATCCTAATATCAACAGGACCAGGCCTATGTTGTGGACAAGAGAGCTCGTTTTCCTGAGTTCAAAGACAGGACAGAGGGATATGGCTGAGATATGGGGTGAATCTGCAGCCCATGGGGATGCACTCTCCAAGCTCCAGTATAGGAATGGGGCCTCTAGGGTCCCAGGCCACCCACCACGCCCTCTGGAGCAGGATCTGGGCAACATTCCCTGTCAGTGATGAGGCAGCCCTAGCACTTGTCACGCCCCGATGTCGTGTCCTATGTGGGCCCCATGCTCTTGGCACCACACCCCACACTCTGCAGGTCCATGCTACAGGGTCCTTCATGCCTCAGGAGTAGAGACCACACAGCAAGCAGTTCCCTCCCCAACCAGCAGGAGGAGGGGAGGAGAGCAGGGGCACCAGGGGACTCTCACTCAGACAACAACACCCCAGGGGTGCCAGCGGGGACAGTGATGATGCAGATGAGGCACAGACCAAGAGATGGGACCAGAGGACCCAAAAGGCAGCTGGTCAGGTCCTGGCTCACCTGCACCCCGGACACCTTTGTCCCGCATACACCCCCTTCCTCATACACCCTCTCCTTAAATGCAGATTCTTCAGATGCGAACAGGCAGAGCTTCAGACTGAAAGTCAGCTCTTCCAAAATGACCCGTCAGCAAACACTGCAGGATTCCACTCCAGTGGGTGCCCTGGAGTCGACAACTCAGGGACTGAAGTGGATGTCGGTGCCAGGGGCAGTGGGAGGGAATGGGGAATGAGACTTTCATGGTTGTGGAATTTTGGTTTTGCAAGATGAATAGTTCTAGGGATGGTGGTGATGGCTCCACGAGAAAGTGAATCTATCTGATGCCTCAGAAACGTGCACTTAAAATGGTGATGATGGTAAAGGGTATGTGACGTGTGTTTTATTTCACTTAAAATAAATTCTTAAAATAATGTCTTGTTAACTGAGATTCCATTTCGACTCCCCTTCATCACAAATGTCGGAGGCAAAGACACAGTCCCCTACCTTAGGGGCCATCACGGTACCCTCACAGAGCATGTGGGAGACCATTCTTTGGGGGGCCTAGTCTGTGCTCACCTGACCTCTGTCCAGGGGGACCCAGGCAGTGGTGACCCCCATAGATTAGACATATGATATGCTATAGTATTAGTATGATACCACCAAGTGTTGTCACTCACCGGAACACAGAGCAGCAACCCACTCAAACATGCCTGACCTCATATGATTTTGACAAGATGAAGAGAAGAAAAGGAACCACAGGTTAATCAGGACAACACCCTTAATGCAGAGGTTGGAAATCTCAAAGGGGACAGGACACACTGCAGGCAAAGAGCGCATATGCGGTCTCACCATCCATGTGATCCTGACTCATGCAGGTATGGTGAGACCCACACAGTCCCCTCACCCTATACCTGGGGTCACACATCCACACTCACCAGGGTGACCCACCTCCCCAGACCCCTCCACCTGGGTCACATGTCCACAGTCCCAGGGTGACCTCACCTCCCCAGACCCTGCACCTGGGGTCACACGTCCCCTTGGTCAGGACACCATGGCTCTGCAGGGGGCTCCCCCAATGTGGAAACAAGCTGGGTCCCTGGGACCTCCTGGGATGGGAAAAAGTGTCAGGTGGGTCTCCTTTCCCCACACTTGTCCCAGAGGAGTCCTCCTCTTCTCACTTTGGTTCTGTGTGATTTTAACTGTTTTTACAGCTTTCATACTAGAGTTGAACACACGACCCTGGTGCTGGCATGCTCAGTCCTTTCTCGCCTCACTTACATGTTGAGGAAATGCACAGGACAGCAGGGCTGAAAGCCGAGGGGCAGCTCTGGACTCTGCTGAGTAGGGACGGTAGACTGGAGGGAGAGCTCAGCAGCAGCCTCAGCTGTCACCCATCGGCCTTTTGCCCGATCTGCGTGCCCTGCAATCAATTCATCAGCTAAACCTGCTTCCCTATGCACCATGCACGTGCTGGTAAATTGGAATTATTGCCAGGTAGTCCTCCTGAGGATTCTCCATGAGCCCCAGGGAAGGTGAACCTTGCAGGGATTAAGACTAAGGCCCCGACCATAGCACTGACCCTTGGGAGGACCAGGTCACCACACTCAGAAGAGAGGCTGTTACGTAGACAAGCCCACCTCAGCTCCAGACCCCAGACATCTAAGCACAGACATTCAGATGCAGGCACGGAGCTTCCCAGTACTGAGGCCAGGCCGGGTCTCTACCCAGGTCCCCATAGTCCTAGCGTACACAGAACATGGTCAGTTCTAAATCTTCTTATTATAGACAACACATGGTCAGCTCTAAACATAATCAGTAGACAGGACATGCAGAGGTCTAAATCTACCATGTAGACACAACTTGATCATGTTTAAACTAGCTTAGGGCTGATCTCATAGGGGGTACAGATCACACACATGGGTCTCTCATCTTTGGACACCCACATCAGGAAACTGAACAAAATCTTTGTCATTAAACATTTCAACAGGCAAAACAGAAATGTTCCCAATTTCTCTGGCCACCTGATGGTCAGGATCCACGGGCGAGCCACGAACTTCTTAGAGTGCAGTCCAGTCTGCTGCCAGGACACACAAGAAGTGGCCTGATTCCAGCCTCCCAGGCTTCCAGAAGGAGGCGGCCACACTGGAAGCCAGGTCAGGAGAGTCCTGCATGGTCCGGGCCGGGAGATCCGGTCTGTCCATTTGGCTGGCCGATTCCGGGCGGGGCGCTCAGGGCCTCTGAGAGCCCTGCACTCAGGTCCTGCTTCCCTGCAGCGTGTGCCTGTGCGTGTGCGTGTGCGTGTGCGTGTGTGTGTGTGTGTGTGTAGAGGGGGCGGTGGCTGACGGCTCCCATGGTTCCCAACCCGGGCACCGCGCTGTCTTCGAGGGGAGGCACGGGGAGAGGTAGGGGCACAGAAGCCGTTGGAGAGGAGAACCCACCGCGGAACTCCTTGCACACTGGCTCGCCCCACCCGGAGACCCGCCTGCCCATCGTGGGCCGCATGTCGCTCCCCAGTCCCCCACCCCCGAGGGCAGGGTGCCTGCTCTTTCAACAGCACAGGGTCTCACATGAAGGAGACCCAGTGGGGACTGTCAGCCCCCGACTCCTGATGTTGTGTTTGGGGAGAATGAACCCCCTTGACTGGGCGATGGGACCCTGTGAGGAAAGAGGTGGCGGCCCGATCCAAGTCGGGGCCTGGCTGAGATATGAGAAAACAGGAGCCAAAGCAAGGCCTGGAGGCCAGGCCAACAGGAGGGACACCCCCAGCCTTGGTCGGGCTCTCCAACGGTGATATTGTTGCTTTAGGGGACCTGGGACAGGTGACTGAATGTAATGGGAGTCTAAACTGGACCCTGAATGGGGCTTAAAGAAGGTGTGAAGGATGTTACTGAGACAGTGACAGTCATTGGAATACAAACTCTGTGTCAGGATATCCTGCTCCATCCATTTAAATCCCTGAGACCTGTGACCTTTACGTGGCTACGCAGGATTGTTAGAGCAGCTGCGTGCGGATATACCTGGGGCACAATTCAGTCTGCAGCCAACTTGCAAGTGGTTCCAGCAAACACACAGGTGTGCGCACAGGCAGGCACAGCACACACACAAACATATGCACGTGCACAGCACAAATATATTCACACACTAGCATGTGAACACACATGCACCCATATGCCCATGCACACACTAATGTGTGCAAGTGCACATACCTATGCACATGCACAGCATATGTATGCAAACAGGCACATGCACACGCATAGCACACACTCAGGGAATAAAGTGAATCCGTAAAGCATTAATTCCTGAACACAAGTGAAGCTGACATGTATTTTCCCCTTTTCTTAGCCTTGATATTTTCCACAACAAAAAGTTTAAGAAAAATGATAACGGCAAATGACCTTTGATTCATAGGACTTTCTGATTTTATTCCACAAATATTATGACAGTAGAAATGAATGTAGATATTACATGTGTCCACTAATGGATGAATGGAGAAGAAAAACACGGTCCATCAATACAAGGGAATGCTATTCAGCCTAAAAAGGAAGTCAGTTCTGACACAGGATGCAGCAGGGATGAACCTTGAGGGCATTATGCTCAGTGATGTAAGCTAGACACAAAAAAACAAACAGTGCTTGATCCACTCATACAAGGCCCCTAGAGCAGTCGGAAATATAGAGACATAAAGTAGGATGTTGAGGGCCAGAGGCTGAGGGAGGTACAATGGCGAGTGAGTGTTTAATGGGGACTGTTTCAATTTTGCAAGATGAAAAAGTTCTGGAGGATGATGGTGGTCAGGTTTGCACAACAGTGTGAATTACTTCCTGACCCTGAAATGTGCATTTAAAAATGGTTAAGATAATACATTTTATGTTATGTGTACCAGACCACAATTTTTAAAACTTTTCAAAAAACAACAGGAAATAGTCCATGAATACCACAAAATGTACAACTTCACTAACAACAGAGGGATTAAAGCCATAAGCAAAATACTGTGCATACACCTACCAGAATGGCAGACATGAAAGACATAGTATCAAATATCAGCAGGATGTGGAGCAATGGAAAGCCTGGTACGCAACGGGGGGATGCAACCACTTCTGAAGCAATCGGGCCACAGATAGCGAAGTCCGTGCACAGAGACCCACAGTGCTCCTCCCAGTTGAACACAAACCCACCAGCCCTGCACCATGACACACGGACATGGACTTGCAGCCACAGGAGCCAAACCTGAAGGAACCTGAAGGCCATCACAGACGGATGCAGAAATGAACCATGCACGCTCCTATGAAGGAATATTCCACAGCAATGGAGTACGTTTTGTTTAAAGGTAGTAAAACTATAAAAATTATTTTTTAAAGAAAACTATATTTACAAGATGAAAGAATCTATAATTCTGGCACCTAGGGATTGTCGAATGCTCCTAAAAATAGATTGCTGTGGAAATGTTTATTATAGGGAAATTGATATATTCTCTAGGAAGGACGGGGTGAATGGGCCTGCTACATTTTCTACATTGAAGACATGCACAGGTTTTGATTCTACGTCTGTTAAATCAAGTGGGGCTTCACTGGATTTCTGCTACTGTGGAGATAATCAAATTCTGGGTAGGGGTCAGGAGAAAATTAGTCATAGGTGTTCTTGTGTAATAATTACTGTTGAAAGTGTAAGTGATCCATTTACCAGTAAGACTGAGAATAGTATAACTGCTACATTACTTCATATGAGATGATCGTCTGTGCTATTGTTCCTGGAGCTCCAGTGAGTGAGTATTTTGAATGTGAAGTTCATCCAGATCGGAGGATGGACTAAATGGCTAAGTGTGATATGGCTAATAGAAATAATATGCCTACATTTATACTAATTACTGGATGAGATATGGGAAGAGGAATTCATGTTGTGAGAGCCAGGGTTAAGGCTAGCATTGGGGCAATAATATATAAATTGATGATGTTGATGGACATAGTGGTTCTTTAATAAGTAATTTGAATGCCTCAGCAATGGGTTGTAATCATCCATGGGGGCTGATGATTTTTGGTCCTTTCTGGATTTGTAAATAGCCTAGGATTTTCCATTTAGTTAATATGAGGAATGCTATGGTGAATTAAATTGGGTAATTTGTGAAAGAATGTTGATTATAAACATATTCTTAGGAAGAGGACTTGAACCAGTGCAGAAAAAGTTTCATTTTTACATAATTACTGGGCTCTGCCAGCGTAACGAACCCTGTTCTACAGTAGGGTATGTATAAATTAACTGAATGTAGATTATATCATCATTTAGTTTGAAGACATTTTGTAAAGGAAGCCGTATTGCTCTTGTCCTTTCATACTGGAAGAAATCTGCTATAGACAGAAACCAACCAGGATGACTCCAGTCTGAACTCAGGTCACGTGAGACTTTAATCGTTGAACAAACAGACAATTAATAGCAGTTATACCGTTGAAATGTCGTGATCCAGCATCAAGGTCATAAACCATATTGCCCATATGAACTCCAGAATACAATTACACTGTTATCCCTAGTAAAACTTGTTTTACTGACCAGTGTTTTAGAAGAACAGGTGATAAAGCATTTTGACTAGCTGGCCTAAATTTTAATCACTCAGAAGTGGTTTTATTCTCCAAAAAATAAATGGCACACGGGATCAAGACACACCGGCTTCAGTAGTTGTGGCGTGCAGACTCAGTAGTTGTGGCCCACTGGCTTAGTTGTTCCGTGGCACGTGAGATCTTCCCGGACCGGGGATCGAACCGGGTCCCCTGCATTGGCAGGCGAATTCTTAATCACTGCATCACCGGGCAAGTCCCAGATTCAGAGTCTCCCTTTTAATATACCTTAAGCCCAAAGAATCCATGGAAAATTGTTAGAGAAACTAAGGCAATAAATATTGTAAGGACTATAACAGAAGCATATAGTACACAGTTCATATAGACACATCCCAAGCAGTTACAAAGTATATTAAAAGGGAGGCTGCAATTTTAAAAGAATAAGAAAAATTATACCCACAAACTCCCAATCTTTCCTGAAACGTTGCAATCTGAAACCCTATTGTAGGAAGCAGAAGATTCCAGGAGACATTCTACAAATGAAGGACTCCAAGCCCTGTGGTTGGATAAGGAATTCTGGAAGGAAGGTATCCTCACCCAAGGAGAGCAGGTTCCTATACTTCTCTAACATCACATCCCTGTACAATTCCCATTGATCTTGGTCCACGCATTCTCACTCCTCTTGACAGAAATCTATGGCCACATCCTGGAATGTCAGCAGTCCCTGAAATTAAACGTACACATGCCATGTGGCCACGGGAAGAGTTCATAATATGACCCAAGAAGAAAACAGCAAGTGAAGAGAAGGTTTTAATTTAGAAGAGTGTCTTCAATTATCCACAAATACATATATATATATATATATATATATATATATAATTATTTTTTTACAAAGTAACTTTCTCTACCTTATTTCTAACTACAAGAAAAGAGTATGGCATGTGATCCACAAAACCAGTATAGAGACTATACTTGTCTGGCAAAGAAATGATAAAATGATGGTTTCAACACAGGCATGTGCATTTTTGAGTGTTTTATTTATATCAAACTGGATAAAATGTGTGTATTTCTCATAGAGAAAAGACCTGTCGAGGTAGAAATGTACCTTTCAACTATTCATGGGTACACGAGTACACTGGGGAGATTGTAAAAGTGCAGATTGTGATTCAGTAGGTCCGGTGGGCCTGAGTTCTATTTTTTTAACAAGCTCATTTTTAACTAGTGATGCCACAGTCTCTGATTCATTAACCACAACTGTGAATATCAGAGACATAATTAGAAAGGTAAAAATTCATATTTAATTTTGAACTTAAAGTGTTTTATGGATTTTACACCTTTAATAGAATAGTGAGCACAGCAGCAACAATCATTTGTGAGTATTTACTATAGACTGAGTATCTTTCTAATTTTTTTGTGTAGGATTCCAGGAAAAAGGCCTGGGCTGCGGCCACAATGGGCATGGCCCCCAGGCCGGGTCGCCCCTCCATGACCCCCGACGGGTCCCTGCGCTCCTGGCGGCTCCCTCCCCCGCCGCCCCGCTCCCTCCCGGAAGGCCTCGGGGCAGAGCGGTCCCACCCACTGCGCGCTGAACAGAGCCCGCGTTTCCTCAGAGCTGGAACTCCCGGCTCAGGCGGGGTCTCTTCCCTCCGCCTTCACGGAACTGCCCCGCAGCCCGAGGGGAGGGCGACCTCACTGAGGCTGCCTGCTCTGGAGGTGCCCCGGCGGCCGAAGCCACGACAGTCGCGGGGACGGCGGGCCGGGTAAGTGGGCGCCGACCCTCCGCCTGGTCCGGTGCCCGGGCGGCAGCACAAGACCAGCTTCTGAGGGGCAGGGGTTCGCTGCCACCCGCCGCTGCTGTGCAGAAAGAGCGGCCTCCAGCGTCTGGTCCCCGGGAACTTCGGTCCGTCCTCTCGCCCCTGCCCTCGTCCTGGCTCGTGAGGCCTGTTGGGCGTGAGGAGGGGGTCGGCCTGAGCGTCCTGAGGGGAAACGGGGCAAGGGAGGCTCAGGGTCCGGCTGCAGCGTCAGCGCCCCTCTTCCCGACTGCGGGGAAAGCGGCTGAAAACTCCTCCCGAGGCGCGCAGGCCCCTTATTCAGCCGAGTCCCTCTGCGCTCCTTCCTCCCTGAGCTAAAGTACCGGGGGGAGGGGACAGGGCAGGGAACTGGCGCAGGTAATGGGGAACATCAAAAGGTGATTGTTAACTAAGGAAAACCAGCTCTCCCAAGGTGAGGAATGCGGCGCTTTTCTTTGCCTGGGCTCACTGAATTCCTTCCTTTGATATGCACCTCAGCTCTCTGGGGCCTGCATTCTGTATTTGCATATCCTGAGTGCCTCAGGGCCCGCCGGCTCACATTGGAGGGCTGCAAGTGCTGAAGACTGTGACATCCTTTGTTTACTGATAGGGCAAGAACTATTCCATTTCTCACAGGCTTGAGGGGCAGACAGTGGAAAAAAGTCAGAGAATCTCACTCGGCCTGTACTTTGGTTTACATATAGATAATATTTATACTTAACTGTGCTAATAGAGGTTCTCAAGTCCAATCAACTTGTACTACTGCCCTCTATGTATCAATTTCATCAATATCATAAGATAAATGCCTATAGAATTGACTTAATCCATTTAAATAGGATAAAGATTTTTAAAGGAAATATAATAGAAATATAACAACAAAACCTTTACCACTAAAGGCTGGGTCTGGAACACCCTAAATAAATGTTCCATTGTTACAATATTGAAAGATGTAGTCAATAGAAATATCAACAAAAATCACAAATAATAAGGGTAGCAGAATGTTGAAATGTTCTATCTTTATCATTAAAGTGGCAGAAAATCATTTATTAGTAGGCACTGGGGGCAGAAGATGCCTGATTTTATATCTGTGTCATATTGGTGCAGTTGTTTCAACAAGTAACTTAAAGACAAAATGGAAAAACAAGGAGGTTTGTGCCTGAGATCATGTTGATGTGAAACCAGGGATGGCCACCTTGTGCCAGGTGAGTTAAGTTTACCTGGCAGGTAGACCGCAGAGCTCCTGGGAAGCAAGGGTTGGAATTTTTCTGCTGGGTGCCCCTTAGGTTCTGTGACTTGACTGACTGTGAGTCATGTTTCGGGAAAGACCTGATCACAGGAAAAGGGTGGGAATAGAGTGATTTGGGGAGCAGCTAACAACATTCATCACAGCTCACGGCCTGAATGAATTTTAAAGAAACAGGAAAACAAATGCTTCTTATGGAATCAGAGAATGTGAGGGCTGGACAATCCCAGAAAAGGAGGAACACCCATCCCATTTTCCAGATGACAAAACAGAGGTCCAGCAAGGTGAAATCACTCACCCAAGTTGCACCCGTCTCTCCTCCCCACTACGTGGTTCATGAAAGCAGGACTCTTCCTGTCTTGATCACTGCTGAACCCCAAAAAGGGCCAGGCATCTAGCAGCTGCTCCAAAAATTTGCGTTGACGGTAGGAACAATGCTATTTCTTTCTTTCTCACTCTTATTCAGGATTGTGCCAAGAACTCCCCAGGTTGCAATGTAATTCGATAAATGTAAATATTAATTGAGTTTTGTTGTGATGAGGACTTAGGCTTTGAAGGTAACAGACTTGGTTCAGATCTTGGTTCTGCCACTCCATAGCTGTTTGGCTTTGGGAAAATTACTAAACCTCTCTGAGATTATTTCCTCCTTTGTAAAGTGGGGATAAATCTATCTGAGCCAGCAGAGCACCTGCATGAGAGATGTGCACTAAATATTGGTCTTTCTCACTCTCCTACGCCATCTCTCTGTTCTTCCCAGAGAAGCTGTACAGAAGGATATCGTACTTTTGTTTAAAATAGTTAACTAATTAATTTGTTTTTGGCTGCGTTGGGTCTTCGTTGCTATGCGCAGGCTTTCTCTAGTTGCGGCAAGCGGGGGCTACTCTTTGTTGCGGTGCGCGGGCTTCTCATTGCGGTGGCTTCTCTTGCTAGCCTTAACCCCAATGCTAGCCTTAACCCTGGCTCTCACAACATGAATTCCTCTTCCCATATCTTATCCACTAATTAATATAAATGTAGGCATATTATTTCTATTAGACACATCACACCTAGCCATTTACTCCATCCTCAGATCTGGATGAACTTCACATTCAAAATACACACTCACTGGAGCTCTAGGAACAATAGCACAGACAATCATCTCATATGAAGTAATGTAGCAGTTATTCTATTCTCAGTCTTACTGATAAATGGATCATTTACACTTTCAACAGTAATTATTACACAAGAACACCTATGACTAATTTTCTCCTGACCCCTACCCAGAATTTGATTATCTCCGCAGGAGCAGAAATCCAATGAAGCCCCACTTGATTTAACGGAAGTAGCATCAAAACCTGTATATGTCTTCAATGTAGAAAATGTAGCAGGCCCATTCACCCCGTCCCTCCTAGAGAATATGTCAATTTCCCTATAATAAACATTTCCACAGCAATCTATTTTTAGGAGCATTCGACAGTCCCTAGGTGCCAGAATTATATACAGCCCAAGTCATCATTAAAACACATCTAACAATCTCCTTTCTATGAATTTGAGCCTCCTACCTACAATTTTGATATGATCAACGCATACATCTCTTATGAAAAGTTTTTTTACGACTAACATTAACCTTATGTATATGAGAGTTTTCACTACTTGTCATCATACCAGGCAACCCACCACAAATTTAAGAAATATGTCTGACAAAAGAGTTTCTTTGATAGAGTAAATCATAGAGGTTTCAATGCTCTTATTCCTGGAATTGAATTCTTCCTAATAATTTTACATTCTCCATGCTACCTACCACATTACACCACATGCTATATAGTAAAGTTCTCTAAGTAAGCTTCAGGCCCATACCCCCAAAATATTTTTGTATATCCTTCCTGTGCTAATAAACTCTCATTGTTTTTACCATCATTCTACTGACCATTTTCTCAGGAAATATAATTGTATAACAAGCTCACACTGGTTAATGGTATCCCCATTCTAATAAAACACATGAACCCATAACCTACAGAAGCATCCAACAAATATTTCCTAAAACAGTCCACCACATCAATACTACTTATAATGGCTATTATCATTAATCTAATATACTCTGGTCAAAGAGCACAATGAATAACAAGAATCTTTAATCCAGCAGCATCCACCCTCATGACAATCGCCCTTGTCACAAAAGTAGGACTTTCCCCATTTCACTTCTGATTGCCTGAAGTCACACGAGGCATCCCATGAACAGCAGACCTGATGCTATCAACATGACAAAATTGCAACCCTATCAGTTTTATACCACATGTCACCATCCATCAACCTAAATATACTATTAATCATAGTGATATTATAAATCATAGCTGGAGGCTGAGGCCGACTTCGCCATACTCACCTGGAAAATATTACACCCTCCTCATCAATTGCCCATATAGGATGAATAACAGCTATTATAATGTATATTCAGATCATAACAATCCTAAACATACTAATTTATATCATAACAACACTATCTTCTTCTTATTTATGCCTAGATCATGTACTACAAGAGTATCATTATCACACACATGAGATAAAACACCTCCCATCACAATCATTTTCCTCACCATTACAGTATCATTAGGACATCGCCCATCACTATCAGGCTTTCTACCCAAATGAATAATTATCCAAGAGATAACACAAACGACAACATCATTCTACCAACACTAATAGCCATCATAGCAGTCTTCAGCATATATTTCTACTTGCAGCTAACATACTCCACATCACTAACTATATTCCCTTCATTAAACAACACAAACACAAAACAGTTTGAACATACAAAGAAATAACCTTCCTATCATTACCAATCATAATACCCACACGGTTACTACACACAACACCCATTCTATCGGTGCTGGACTAGGAATTTAGGTTAGTTCAGACCAAGAGCTTTCAAAACCCTAAACAAGTGAAATTTACTTAATTCCTAAAAATAAGGATTGCAAGACTTTATTCTACATCAATTAAATGTAAAGCAAACACTGTATTGAAGCCAAATCTTTACGAGATTGATGAGTTTTAACCCCAGGAAACTTTAGTTAACAGGCAAATCCTCTAGTCAACTGGCTTCAGTCTACTTCTCCTTCATTTGAGAAAGAAAAAAAGAAAAAAAAAAAACGGCAGGATAATCACTGGCAGAATTGAAGCTGCTTCTCTGAAGTTAGAATTGAATTTGTTGATTCACCACAGGGTTTGCCAGAAAGAGGGCTCAAACTCTGTCTTTAGATTGACAGTCTAATGCTAACTCAGTCATTTTACCTCTGTTCATACACTGCTGATTATTTTCAACAAATCACAAAGATATCGGCATTTTATATTTACTATTTGGTGCTTGAGCTGGAGTAGCAGGCAGCACCTTAATTATATTAATCCAGGCTGAGCTATGCTGACCTGGACCGCTACTTGGAGATGCCCAAATCTGAAAGGTTGTCATAACAGTCCCTGCACTTGTAATAGTTTTCTTTATAGCTGTACCCGTTATGATTGCAGGCTTTGAAAACTGACCTGGGCCACTAATAACTCGGACACCTGAAGTAGCATTTCCCCCAATAAATCATTTAAACTTTTGACTACTTCCCCCATCATTCTTACTCCTACTCATATCACCAATAGTAGAAGCTGGTTCTGGTACCAGTGGGACCGTGTATTCAGCTCTAGCCTGCAATCTGGCTCATGCAGGAGCCTCTGTCGACCTAACTGTTTTCTCCTTACATTTAGCAGGTGTCTCCTCAATTCTTGCTATTATTACTTTTATTACTATAGTCTTTTTTTTTTTTTACTCTAGTCTTTAATACAAAACCAGCAGTCATATCCCAATACCAAACATCATTATTTGTTTAATCTTCCCCAACTATAGCCATATTACTATAATTACCAATCTCAGTCCAAGCAGCCAGAATTGCCATGCTGTTAAGAGATAGATATCTAAACATTACTTTCTTTGAACCTGCAGGAGGAGACCGAATCCTATACCAACACCTCTTTTGATACTTTGCTCACCCTGAAGTCTGTATTCATGGCCTAACAGGGTTTGTTATAAACTCACATATCATTACATACTATTTAGGACAAAAATTGCCTTTCAGCTATCTGGGAATAGTATGAGTCATGTCCACTGGATTTTTAGGAGTTCTCTTGTGGGCCCATCATATGTTTACCATAGGGATAGCTGTGGACTCAGGAGCATACTTTGCATCAGCTACCGTAATTACTTCTATCCCTACAGGAGTAAAAGTATCTAGCTGATTAGCAACTCTTTATTTAATTTTTCTTTTTCTTCTCTTTTTTTTTTTGGCTGAGTTGGGTCTTGCTTGCTGCGCATGGGCTTTCTCTGGTTGCGGTGAGCGGCAGCTACTCTTCGTTGCGGTGTGCGGCCCTTTCATTGCAGTGGCTTCTCTTGTTGCAGAGCACGGCCTCTAGGCGCGTGGGCTTCAGTAGTTGTGGCTTGCGGGCTCTAGAGGGCAGGCTCAGTAGTTGTGGCACACGGGCTTTTTGCTCCGCGGCATGTGGAATCTTCCCAGACAAGGGCTCGAACCCGTGTCCCCTGCATTGGCAGGCGAATTCTTAACCACTGCGTCACCAGGGAAGTCCCTGGTTAGCAACTGTTCACGGAGGGAATACTATATGACCTCCCACTATATTATGAGTTTTAGGCTTTAGGTTTTCTTTTTACAGTAGGTGGTTTGACAGGAATCATCTTAGCCAACTCATCCCCAGACATTGTCCTCCAGGATACATACTATGTAGTAGCACACTTCCATGACCTAATGTCCATGGCAGCAGTCTTCACTATTATAGGAGGCTTCCTACACTGATTCCCACTATTCTCAGGTTATACAGTTAACTCAGCATGAGCAAAAATTCACTTCACAAGTATATTTGTAGTAGTAAATATGACTTCCTGCAGCACTTTCGTGGCCTCTCAGGGATGTCACTACGTTAGTCTGAGTACCCTGAGGCACACACAACATGAAATATTTTGTCTTTAGGCTCATTCATCTCAGTAGCAGCAGTAATGCTAATAATCTTCATACTTTGAAAAGCATTTGTGTCTAAACAAGAAGTCTTAGCAGTGGAAATTGCTACTCCTAACCTAGAATGGTTACACGGATGTCCTCCACCATATCCTACGTTTCAAGATCCTACCTATGTAAATGTAAAATAAGGAAGGACTCAAGTCCTTTTCAACCAGTTTCAAGCCAACACCATAACAATTATGTCTTCCTCAATAAATGAGATAAAAGTAAAAAGTGATGTAGCTTTGTCAAAGTTAAATGATAGGCTAAAATCCTGTATATCACTAAGGCATATCAATTTCATCTAGGCTCTCAAGATACAACATCACCGATTATGGAAGAACTTTTACATTTTCTTCGTCACACATTAATAGTGATTTTTAAAATAAGTTCTCTAGTCCTCTATATCATTTCACTAATATTGACATCTAAACTCATATGCATACAATAGATGCACAGGTAGAGAAAATGTGAACAATTTACTAGCTATTATTGTAATCTTACTTGCCCTATCATCATTGTGAATCCTTTACATGATACATGAAATCAATAACTCTTCCCAAACCATAAAAAACTATGGGTCAGTAATGATACTGAAGCTACAAATCCACAGATTACGAAGATTTAAATGTTGACTCCTCTGTAATCCCCACATCAGAGCTAAAACCAGGAGCATAATGACTAATAGAAGTCAACAACCGAGTAGTTAGGGATAGTCATTGAATATTAGTTTCATCTGAAATTGTTGTACACTCCGGAGTTGTTCCTTCTCAGGCCTAAAAGGAGCTGCTATCCCAGGACGCCTAACTTAAAGAATCCTAATATCAACAGGACCAGGCCTATGTTGTGGACAAGAGAGCTCGTTTTCCTGAGTTCAAAGACAGGACAGAGGGATATGGCTGAGATATGGGGTGAATCTGCAGCCCATGGGGATGCACTCTCCAAGCTCCAGTATAGGAATGGGGCCTCTAGGGTCCCAGGCCACCCACCACGCCCTCTGGAGCAGGATCTGGGCAACATTCCCTGTCAGTGATGAGGCAGCCCTAGCACTTGTCACGCCCCGATGTCGTGTCCTATGTGGGCCCCATGCTCTTGGCACCACACCCCACACTCTGCAGGTCCATGCTACAGGGTCCTTCATGCCTCAGGAGTAGAGACCACACAGCAAGCAGTTCCCTCCCCAACCAGCAGGAGGAGGGGAGGAGAGCAGGGGCACCAGGGGACTCTCACTCAGACAACAACACCCCAGGGGTGCCAGCGGGGACAGTGATGATGCAGATGAGGCACAGACCAAGAGATGGGACCAGAGGACCCAAAAGGCAGCTGGTCAGGTCCTGGCTCACCTGCACCCCGGACACCTTTGTCCCGCATACACCCCCTTCCTCATACACCCTCTCCTTAAATGCAGATTCTTCAGATGCGAACAGGCAGAGCTTCAGACTGAAAGTCAGCTCTTCCAAAATGACCCGTCAGCAAACACTGCAGGATTCCACTCCAGTGGGTGCCCTGGAGTCGACAACTCAGGGACTGAAGTGGATGTCGGTGCCAGGGGCAGTGGGAGGGAATGGGGAATGAGACTTTCATGGTTGTGGAATTTTGGTTTTGCAAGATGAATAGTTCTAGGGATGGTGGTGATGGCTCCACGAGAAAGTGAATCTATCTGATGCCTCAGAAACGTGCACTTAAAATGGTGATGATGGTAAAGGGTATGTGACGTGTGTTTTATTTCACTTAAAATAAATTCTTAAAATAATGTCTTGTTAACTGAGATTCCATTTCGACTCCCCTTCATCACAAATGTCGGAGGCCCAGACACAGTCCCCTACCTTAGGGGCCATCACGGTACCCTCACAGAGCATGTGGGAGACCATTCTTTGGGGGGCCTAGTCTGTGCTCACCTGACCTCTGTCCAGGGGGACCCAGGCAGTGGTGACCCCCATAGATTAGACATATGATATGCTATAGTATTAGTATGATACCACCAAGTGTTGTCACTCACCGGAACACAGAGCAGCAACCCACTCAAACATGCCTGACCTCATATGATTTTGACAAGATGAAGAGAAGAAAAGGAACCACAGGTTAATCAGGACAACACCCTTAATGCAGAGGTTGGAAATCTCAAAGGGGACAGGACACACTGCAGGCAAAGAGCGCATATGCGGTCTCACCATCCATGTGATCCTGACTCATGCAGGTATGGTGAGACCCACACAGTCCCCTCACCCTATACCTGGGGTCACACATCCACACTCACCAGGGTGACCCACCTCCCCAGACCCCTCCACCTGGGTCACATGTCCACAGTCCCAGGGTGACCTCACCTCCCCAGACCCTGCACCTGGGGTCACACGTCCCCTTGGTCAGGACACCATGGCTCTGCAGGGGGCTCCCCCAATGTGGAAACAAGCTGGGTCCCTGGGACCTCCTGGGATGGGAAAAAGTGTCAGGTGGGTCTCCTTTCCCCACACTTGTCCCAGAGGAGTCCTCCTCTTCTCACTTTGGTTCTGTGTGATTTTAACTGTTTTTACAGCTTTCATACTAGAGTTGAACACACGACCCTGGTGCTGGCATGCTCAGTCCTTTCTCGCCTCACTTACATGTTGAGGAAATGCACAGGACAGCAGGGCTGAAAGCCGAGGGGCAGCTCTGGACTCTGCTGAGTAGGGACGGTAGACTGGAGGGAGAGCTCAGCAGCAGCCTCAGCTGTCACCCATCGGCCTTTTGCCCGATCTGCGTGCCCTGCAATCAATTCATCAGCTAAACCTGCTTCCCTATGCACCATGCACGTGCTGGTAAATTGGAATTATTGCCAGGTAGTCCTCCTGAGGATTCTCCATGAGCCCCAGGGAAGGTGAACCTTGCAGGGATTAAGACTAAGGCCCCGACCATAGCACTGACCCTTGGGAGGACCAGGTCACCACACTCAGAAGAGAGGCTGTTACGTAGACAAGCCCACCTCAGCTCCAGACCCCAGACATCTAAGCACAGACATTCAGATGCAGGCACGGAGCTTCCCAGTACTGAGGCCAGGCCGGGTCTCTACCCAGGTCCCCATAGTCCTAGCGTACACAGAACATGGTCAGTTCTAAATCTTCTTATTATAGACAACACATGGTCAGCTCTAAACATAATCAGTAGACAGGACATGCAGAGGTCTAAATCTACCATGTAGACACAACTTGATCATGTTTAAACTAGCTTAGGGCTGATCTCATAGGGGGTACAGATCACACACATGGGTCTCTCATCTTTGGACACCCACATCAGGAAACTGAACAAAATCTTTGTCATTAAACATTTCAACAGGCAAAACAGAAATGTTCCCAATTTCTCTGGCCACCTGATGGTCAGGATCCACGGGCGAGCCACGAACTTCTTAGAGTGCAGCCCAGTCTGCTGCCAGGACACACAAGAAGTGGCCTGATTCCAGCCTCCCAGGCTTCCAGAAGGAGGCGGCCACACTGGAAGCCAGGTCAGGAGAGTCCTGCATGGTCCGGGCCGGGAGATCCGGTCTGTCCATTTGGCTGGCCGATTCCGGGCGGGGCGCTCAGGGCCTCTGAGAGCCCTGCACTCAGGTCCTGCTTCCCTGCAGCGTGTGCCTGTGCGTGTGCGTGTGCGTGTGCGTGTGTGTGTGTGTGTGTGTAGAGGGGGCGGTGGCTGACGGCTCCCATGGTTCCCAACCCGGGCACCGCGCTGTCTTCGAGGGGAGGCACGGGGAGAGGTAGGGGCACAGAAGCCATTGGAGAGGAGAACCCACCGCGGAACTCCTTGCACACTGGCTCGCCCCACCCGGAGACCCGCCTGCCCATCGTGGGCCGCATGTCGCTCCCCAGTCCCCCACCCCGGAGGGCAGGGTGCCTGCTCTTTCAACAGCACAGGGTCTCACATGAAGGAGACCCAGTGGGGACTGTCAGCCCCCGACTCCTGATGTTGTGTTTGGGGAGAATGAACCCCCTTGACTGGGCGATGGGACCCTGTGAGGAAAGAGGTGGCGGCCCGATCCAAGTCGGGGCCTGGCTGAGATATGAGAAAACAGGAGCCAAAGCAAGGCTTGGAGGCCAGGCCAACAGGAGGGACACCCCCAGCCTTGGTCGGGCTCTCCAACGGTGATATTGTTGCTTTAGGGGACCTGGGACAGGTGACTGAATGTAATGGGAGTCTAAACTGGACCCTGAATGGGGCTTAAAGAAGGTGTGAAGGATGTTACTGAGACAGTGACAGTCATTGGAATACAAACTCTGTGTCAGGATATCCTGCTCCATCCATTTAAATCCCTGAGACCTGTGACCTTTACGTGGCTACGCAGGATTGTTAGAGCAGCTGCGTGCGGATATACCTGGGGCACAATTCAGTCTGCAGCCAACTTGCAAGTGGTTCCAGCAAACACACAGGTGTGCGCACAGGCAGGCACAGCACACACACAAACATATGCACGTGCACAGCACAAATATATTCACACACTAGCATGTGAACACACATGCACCCATATGCCCATGCACACACTAATGTGTGCAAGTGCACATACCTATGCACATGCACAGCATATGTATGCAAACAGGCACATGCACACGCATAGCACACACTCAGGGAATAAAGTGAATCCGTAAAGCATTAATTCCTGAACACAAGTGAAGCTGACATGTATTTTCCCCTTTTCTTAGCCTTGATATTTTCCACAACAAAAAGTTTAAGAAAAATGATAACGGCAAATGACCTTTGATTCATAGGACTTTCTGATTTTATTCCACAAATATTATGACAGTAGAAATGAATGTAGATATTACTTGTGTCCACTAATGGATGAATGGAGAAGAAAAACACGGTCCATCAATACAAGGGAATGCTATTCAGCCTAAAAAGGAAGTCAGTTCTGACACAGGATGCAGCAGGGATGAACCTTGAGGGCATTATGCTCAGTGATGTAAGCTAGACACAAAAAAACAAACAGTGCTTGATCCACTCATACAAGGCCCCTAGAGCAGTCGGAAATATAGAGACATAAAGTAGGATGTTGAGGGCCAGAGGCTGAGGGAGGTACAATGGCGAGTGAGTGTTTAATGGGGACTGTTTCAATTTTGCAAGATGAAAAAGTTCTGGAGGATGATGGTGGTCAGCTTTGCACAACAGTGTGAATTACTTCCTGACCCTGAAATGTGCATTTAAAAATGGTTAAGATAATACATTTTATGTTATGTGTACCAGACCACAATTTTTAAAACTTTTCAAAAAACAACAGGAAATAGTCCATGAATACCACAAAATGTACAACTTCACTAACAACAGAGGGATTAAAGCCATAAGCAAAATACTGTGCATACACCTACCAGAATGGCAGACATGAAAGACATAGTATCAAATATCAGCAGGATGTGGAGCAATGGAAAGCCTGGTATGCAACGGGGGGATGCAACCACTTCTGAAGCAATCGGGCCACAGATAGCGAAGTCCGTGCACAGAGACCCACAGTGCTCCTCCCAGTTGAACACAAACCCACCAGCCCTGCACCATGACACACGGACATGGACTTGCAGCCACAGGAGCCAAACCTGAAGGAACCTGAAGGCCATCACAGACGGATGCAGAAATGAACCATGCACGCTCCTATGAAGGAATATTCCACAGCAATGGAGTACATTTTGTTTAAAGGTAGTAAAACTATAAAAATTATTTTTTAAAGAAAACTATATTTACAAGATGAAAGAATCTATAATTCTGGCACCTAGGGATTGTCGAATGCTCCTAAAAATAGATTGCTGTGGAAATGTTTATTATAGGGAAATTGATATATTCTCTAGGAAGGACGGGGTGAATGGGCCTGCTACATTTTCTACATTGAAGACATGCACAGGTTTTGATTCTACGTCTGTTAAATCAAGTGGGGCTTCACTGGATTTCTGCTACTGTGGAGATAATCAAATTCTGGGTAGGGGTCAGGAGAAAATTAGTCATAGGTGTTCTTGTGTAATAATTACTGTTGAAAGTGTAAATGATCCATTTACCAGTAAGACTGAGAATAGTATAACTGCTACATTACTTCATATGAGATGATCGTCTGTGCTATTGTTCCTGGAGCTCCAGTGAGTGAGTATTTTGAATGTGAAGTTCATCCAGATCGGAGGATGGACTAAATGGCTAAGTGTGATATGGCTAATAGAAATAATATGCCTACATTTATACTAATTACTGGATGAGATATGGGAAGAGGAATTCATGTTGTGAGAGCCAGGGTTAAGGCTAGCATTGGGGCAATAATATATAAATTGATGATGTTGATGGACATAGTGGTTCTTTAATAAGTAATTTGAATGCCTCAGCAATGGGTTGTAATCATCCATGGGGGCTGATGATTTTTGGTCCTTTCTGGATTTGTAAATAGCCTAGGATTTTCCATTTAGTTAATATGAGGAATGCTATGGTGAATTAAATTGGGTAATTTGTGAAAGAATGTTGATTATAAACATATTCTTAGGAAGAGGACTTGAACCAGTGCAGAAAAAGTTTCATTTTTACATAATTACTGGGCTCTGCCAGCGTAACGAACCCTGTTCTACAGTAGGGTATGTATAAATTAACTGAATGTAGATTATATCATCATTTAGTTTGAAGACATTTTGTAAAGGAAGCCGTATTGCTCTTGTCCTTTCATACTGGAAGAAATCTGCTATAGACAGAAACCAACCAGGATGACTCCAGTCTGAACTCAGGTCACGTGAGACTTTAATCGTTGAACAAACAGACAATTAATAGCAGTTATACCGTTGAAATGTCGTGATCCAGCATCAAGGTCATAAACCATATTGCCCATATGAACTCCAGAATACAATTACACTGTTATCCCTAGTAAAACTTGTTTTACTGACCAGTGTTTTAGAAGAACAGGTGATAAAGCATTTTGACTAGCTGGCCTAAATTTTAATCACTCAGAAGTGGTTTTATTCTCCAAAAAATAAATGGCACACGGGATCAAGACACACCGGCTTCAGTAGTTGTGGCGTGCAGACTCAGTAGTTGTGGCCCACTGGCTTAGTTGTTCCGTGGCACGTGAGATCTTCCCGGACCGGGGATCGAACCGGGTCCCCTGCATTGGCAGGCGAATTCTTAATCACTGCATCACCGGGCAAGTCCCAGATTCAGAGTCTCCCTTTTAATATACCTTAAGCCCAAAGAATCCATGGAAAATTGTTAGAGAAACTAAGGCAATAAATATTGTAAGGACTATAACAGAAGCATATAGTACACAGTTCATATAGACACATCCCAAGCAGTTACAAAGTATATTAAAAGGGAGGCTGCAATTTTAAAAGAATAAGAAAAATTATACCCACAAACTCCCAATCTTTCCTGAAACGTTGCAATCTGAAACCCTATTGTAGGAAGCAGAAGATTCCAGGAGACATTCTACAAATGAAGGACTCCAAACCCTGTGGTTGGATAAGGAATTCTGGAAGGAAGGTATCCTCACCCAAGGAGAGCAGGTTCCTATACTTCTCTAACATCACATCCCTGTACAATTCCCATTGATCTTGGTCCACGCATTCTCACTCCTCTTGACAGAAATCTATGGCCACATCCTGGAATGTCAGCAGTCCCTGAAATTAAACGTACACATGCCATGTGGCCACGGGAAGAGTTCATAATATGACCCAAGAAGAAAACAGCAAGTGAAGAGAAGGTTTTAATTTAGAAGAGTGTCTTCAATTATCCACTAATACATATATATATATATATATATATATATATATATATATATATATAATTTTTTTTTTTACAAAGTAACTTTCTCTACCTTATTTCTAACTACAAGAAAAGAGTATGGCATGTGATCCACAAAACCAGTATAGAGACTATACTTGTCTGGCAAAGAAATGATAAAATGATGGTTTCAACACAGGCATGTGCATTTTTGAGTGTTTTATTTATATCAAACTGGATAAAATGTGTGTATTTCTCATAGAGAAAAGACCTGTCGAGGTAGAAATGTACCTTTCAACTATTCATGGGTACACGAGTACACTGGGGAGATTGTAAAAGTGCAGATTGTGATTCAGTAGGTCCGGTGGGCCTGAGTTCTATTTTTTTAACAAGCTCATTTTTAACTAGTGATGCCACAGTCTCTGATTCATTAACCACAACTGTGAATATCAGAGACAGAATTAGAAAGGTAAAAATTCATATTTAATTTTGAACTTAAAGTGTTTTATGGATTTTACACCTTTAATAGAATAGTGAGCACAGCAGCAACAATCATTTGTGAGTATTTACTATAGACTGTGTATCTTTCTAATTTTTTTGTGTAGGATTCCAGGAAAAAGGCCTGGGCTGCGGCCACAATGGGCATGGCCCCCAGGCCGGGCCGCCCCTCCATGACCCCCGACGGGGCCCTGCGCTCCTGGCGGCTCCCTCCCCCGCCGCCCCGCTCCCTCCCGGAAGGCCTCGGGGCAGAGCGGTCCCACCCACTGCGCGCTGAACAGAGCCCGCGTTTCCTCAGAGCTGGAACTCCCGGCTCAGGCGGGGTCTCTTCCCTCCGCCTTCACGGAACTGCCCCGCAGCCCGAGGGGAGGGCGACCTCACTGAGGCTGCCGGCTCTGGAGGTGCCCCGGCGGCCGAAGCCACGACAGTCGCGGGGACGGCGGGCCGGGTAAGTGGGCGCCGACCCTCCGCCTGGTCCGGTGCCCGGGCGGCAGCACAAGACCAGCTTCTGAGGGGCAGGGGTTCGCTGCCACCCGCCGCTGCTGTGCAGAAAGAGCGGCCTCCAGCGTCTGGTCCCCGGGAACTTCGGTCCGTCCTCTCGCCCCTGCCCTCGTCCTGGCTCGTGAGGCCTGTTGGGCGTGAGGAGGGGGTCGGCCTGAGCGTCCTGAGGGGAAACGGGGCAAGGGAGGCTCAGGGTCCGGCTGCAGCGTCAGCGCCCCTCTTCCCGACTGCGGGGAAAGCGGCTGAAAACTCCTCCCGAGGCGCGCAGGCCCCTTATTCAGCCGAGTCCCTCTGCGCTCCTTCCTCCCTGAGCTAAAGTACCGGGGGGAGGGGACAGGGCAGGGAACTGGCGCAGGTAATGGGGAATATCAAAAGGTGATTGTTAACTAAGGAAAACCAGCTCTCCCAAGGTGAGGAATGCGGCGCTTTTCTTTGCCTGGGCTCACTGAATTCCTTCCTTTGATATGCACCTCAGCTCTCTGGGGCCTGCATTCTGTATTTGCATATCCTGAGTGCCTCAGGGCCCGCCGGCTCACATTGGAGGGCTGCAAGTGCTGAAGACTGTGACATCCTTTGTTTACTGATAGGGCAAGAACTATTCCATTTCTCACAGGCTTGAGGGGCAGACAGTGGAAAAAAGTCAGAGAATCTCACTCGGCCTGTACTTTGGTTTACATATAGATAATATTTATACTTAACTGTGCTAATAGAGGTTCTCAAGTCCAATCAACTTGTACTACTGCCCTCTATGTATCAATTTCATCAATATCATAAGATAAATGCCTATAGAATTGACTTAATCCATTTAAATAGGATAAAGATTTTTAAAGGAAATATAATAGAAATATAACAACAAAACCTTTACCACTAAAGGCTGGGTCTGGAACACCCTAAATAAATGTTCCATTGTTACAATATTGAAAGATGTAGTCAATAGAAATATCAACAAAAATCACAAATAATAAGGGTAGCAGAATGTTGAAATGTTCTATCTTTATCATTAAAGTGGCAGAAAATCATTTATTAGTAGGCACTGGGGGCAGAAGATGCCTGATTTTATATCTGTGTCATATTGGTGCAGTTGTTTCAACAAGTAACTTAAAGACAAAATGGAAAAACAAGGAGGTTTGTGCCTGAGATCATGTTGATGTGAAACCAGGGATGGCCACCTTGTGCCAGGTGAGTTAAGTTTACCTGGCAGGTAGACCGCAGAGCTCCTGGGAAGCAAGGGTTGGAATTTTTCTGCTGGGTGCCCCTTAGGTTCTGTGACTTGACTGACTGTGAGTCATGTTTCGGGAAAGACCTGATCACAGGAAAAGGGTGGGAATAGAGTGATTTGGGGAGCAGCTAACAACATTCATCACAGCTCACGGCCTGAATGAATTTTAAAGAAACAGGAAAACAAATGCTTCTTATGGAATCAGAGAATGTGAGGGCTGGACAATCCCAGAAAAGGAGGAACACCCATCCCATTTTCCAGATGACAAAACAGAGGTCCAGCAAGGTGAAATCACTCACCCAAGTTGCACCCGTCTCTCCTCCCCACTACGTGGTTCATGAAAGCAGGACTCTTCCTGTCTTGATCACTGCTGAACCCCAAAAAGGGCCAGGCATCTAGCAGCTGCTCCAAAAATTTGCGTTGACGGTAGGAACAATGCTATTTCTTTCTTTCTCACTCTTATTCAGGATTGTGCCAAGAACTCCCCAGGTTGCAATGTAATTCGATAAATGTAAATATTAATTGAGTTTTGTTGTGATGAGGACTTAGGCTTTGAAGGTAACAGACTTGGTTCAGATCTTGGTTCTGCCACTCCATAGCTGTTTGGCTTTGGGAAAATTACTAAACCTCTCTGAGATTATTTCCTCCTTTGTAAAGTGGGGATAAATCTATCTGAGCCAGCAGAGCACCTGCATGAGAGATGTGCACTAAATATTGGTCTTTCTCACTCTCCTACGCCATCTCTCTGTTCTTCCCAGAGAAGCTGTACAGAAGGATATAGTACTTTTGTTTAAAATAGTTAACTAATTAATTTGTTTTTGGCTGCGTTGGGTCTTCGTTGCTATGCGCAGGCTTTCTCTAGTTGCGGCAAGCGGGGGCTACTCTTTGTTGCGGTGCGCGGGCTTCTCATTGCGGTGGCTTCTCTTGCTAGCCTTAACCCCAATGCTAGCCTTAACCCTGGCTCTCACAACATGAATTCCTCTTCCCATATCTTATCCACTAATTAATATAAATGTAGGCATATTATTTCTATTAGACACATCACACCTAGCCATTTACTCCATCCTCAGATCTGGATGAACTTCACATTCAAAATACACACTCACTGGAGCTCTAGGAACAATAGCACAGACAATCATCTCATATGAAGTAATGTAGCAGTTATTCTATTCTCAGTCTTACTGATAAATGGATCATTTACACTTTCAACAGTAATTATTACACAAGAACACCTATGACTAATTTTCTCCTGACCCCTACCCAGAATTTGATTATCTCCGCAGGAGCAGAAATCCAATGAAGCCCCACTTGATTTAACGGAAGTAGCATCAAAACCTGTATATGTCTTCAATGTAGAAAATGTAGCAGGCCCATTCACCCCGTCCCTCCTAGAGAATATGTCAATTTCCCTATAATAAACATTTCCACAGCAATCTATTTTTAGGAGCATTCGACAGTCCCTAGGTGCCAGAATTATATACAGCCCAAGTCATCATTAAAACACATCTAACAATCTCCTTTCTATGAATTTGAGCCTCCTACCTACAATTTTGATATGATCAACGCATACATCTCTTATGAAAAGTTTTTTTACGACTAACATTAACCTTATGTATATGAGAGTTTTCACTACTTGTCATCATACCAGGCAACCCACCACAAATTTAAGAAATATGTCTGACAAAAGAGTTTCTTTGATAGAGTAAATCATAGAGGTTTCAATGCTCTTATTCCTGGAATTGAATTCTTCCTAATAATTTTACATTCTCCATGCTACCTACCACATTACACCACATGCTATATAGTAAAGTTCTCTAAGTAAGCTTCAGGCCCATACCCCCAAAATATTTTTGTATATCCTTCCTGTGCTAATAAACTCTCATTGTTTTTACCATCATTCTACTGACCATTTTCTCAGGAAATATAATTGTATAACAAGCTCACACTGGTTAATGGTATCCCCATTCTAATAAAACACATGAACCCATAACCTACAGAAGCATCCAACAAATATTTCCTAAAACAGTCCACCACATCAATACTACTTATAATGGCTATTATCATTAATCTAATATACTCTGGTCAAAGAGCACAATGAATAACAAGAATCTTTAATCCAGCAGCATCCACCCTCATGACAATCGCCCTTGTCACAAAAGTAGGACTTTCCCCATTTCACTTCTGATTGCCTGAAGTCACACGAGGCATCCCATGAACAGCAGACCTGATGCTATCAACATGACAAAATTGCAACCCTATCAGTTTTATACCACATGTCACCATCCATCAACCTAAATATACTATTAATCATAGTGATATTATAAATCATAGCTGGAGGCTGAGGCCGACTTCGCCATACTCACCTGGAAAATATTACACCCTCCTCATCAATTGCCCATATAGGATGAATAACAGCTATTATAATGTATATTCAGATCATAACAATCCTAAACATACTAATTTATATCATAACAACACTATCTTCTTCTTATTTATGCCTAGATCATGTACTACAAGAGTATCATTATCACACACATGAGATAAAACACCTCCCATCACAATCATTTTCCTCACCATTACAGTATCATTAGGACATCGCCCATCACTATCAGGCTTTCTACCCAAATGAATAATTATCCAAGAGATAACACAAACGACAACATCATTCTACCAACACTAATAGCCATCATAGCAGTCTTCAGCATATATTTCTACTTGCAGCTAACATACTCCACATCACTAACTATATTCCCTTCATTAAACAACACAAACACAAAACAGTTTGAACATACAAAGAAATAACCTTCCTATCATTACCAATCATAATACCCACACGGTTACTACACACAACACCCATTCTATCGGTGCTGGACTAGGAATTTAGGTTAGTTCAGACCAAGAGCTTTCAAAACCCTAAACAAGTGAAATTTACTTAATTCCTAAAAATAAGGATTGCAAGACTTTATTCTACATCAATTAAATGTAAAGCAAACACTGTATTGAAGCCAAATCTTTACGAGATTGATGAGTTTTAACCCCAGGAAACTTTAGTTAACAGGCAAATCCTCTAGTCAACTGGCTTCAGTCTACTTCTCCTTCATTTGAGAAAGAAAAAAAGAAAAAAAAAAAAACGGCAGGATAATCACTGGCAGAATTGAAGCTGCTTCTCTGAAGTTAGAATTGAATTTGTTGATTCACCACAGGGTTTGCCAGAAAGAGGGCTCAAACTCTGTCTTTAGATTGACAGTCTAATGCTAACTCAGTCATTTTACCTCTGTTCATACACTGCTGATTATTTTCAACAAATCACAAAGATATCGGCATTTTATATTTACTATTTGGTGCTTGAGCTGGAGTAGCAGGCAGCACCTTAATTATATTAATCCAGGCTGAGCTATGCTGACCTGGACCGCTACTTGGAGATGCCCAAATCTGAAAGGTTGTCATAACAGTCCCTGCACTTGTAATAGTTTTCTTTATAGCTGTACCCGTTATGATTGCAGGCTTTGAAAACTGACCTGGGCCACTAATAACTCGGACACCTGAAGTAGCATTTCCCCCAATAAATCATTTAAACTTTTGACTACTTCCCCCATCATTCTTACTCCTACTCATATCACCAATAGTAGAAGCTGGTTCTGGTACCAGTGGGACCGTGTATTCAGCTCTAGCCTGCAATCTGGCTCATGCAGGAGCCTCTGTCGACCTAACTGTTTTCTCCTTACATTTAGCAGGTGTCTCCTCAATTCTTGCTATTATTACTTTTATTACTATAGTCTTTTTTTTTTTTTACTATAGTCTTTAATACAAAACCAGCAGTCATATCCCAATACCAAACATCATTATTTGTTTAATCTTCCCCAACTATAGCCATATTACTATAATTACCAATCTCAGTCCAAGCAGCCAGAATTGCCATGCTGTTAAGAGATAGATATCTAAACATTACTTTCTTTGAACCTGCAGGAGGAGACCGAATCCTATACCAACACCTCTTTTGATACTTTGCTCACCCTGAAGTCTGTATTCATGGCCTAACAGGGTTTGTTATAAACTCACATATCATTACATACTATTTAGGACAAAAATTGCCTTTCAGCTATCTGGGAATAGTATGAGTCATGTCCACTGGATTTTTAGGAGTTCTCTTGTGGGCCCATCATATGTTTACCATAGGGATAGCTGTGGACTCAGGAGCATACTTTGCATCAGCTACCGTAATTACTTCTATCCCTACAGGAGTAAAAGTATCTAGCTGATTAGCAACTCTTTATTTAATTTTTCTTTTTCTTCTCTTTTTTTTTTTGGCTGAGTTGGGTCTTGCTTGCTGCGCATGGGCTTTCTCTGGTTGCGGTGAGCGGCAGCTACTCTTCGTTGCGGTGTGCGGCCCTTTCATTGCAGTGGCTTCTCTTGTTGCAGAGCACGGCCTCTAGGCGCGTGGGCTTCAGTAGTTGTGGCTTGCGGGCTCTAGAGGGCAGGCTCAGTAGTTGTGGCACACGGGCTTTTTGCTCCGCGGCATGTGGAATCTTCCCAGACAAGGGCTCGAACCCGTGTCCCCTGCATTGGCAGGCGAATTCTTAACCACTGCGTCACCAGGGAAGTCCCTGGTTAGCAACTGTTCACGGAGGGAATACTATATGACCTCCCACTATATTATGAGTTTTAGGCTTTAGGTTTTCTTTTTACAGTAGGTGGTTTGACAGGAATCATCTTAGCCAACTCATCCCCAGACATTGTCCTCCAGGATACATACTATGTAGTAGCACACTTCCATGACCTAATGTCCATGGCAGCAGTCTTCACTATTATAGGAGGCTTCCTACACTGATTCCCACTATTCTCAGGTTATACAGTTAACTCAGCATGAGCAAAAATTCACTTCACAAGTATATTTGTAGTAGTAAATATGACTTCCTGCAGCACTTTCGTGGCCTCTCAGGGATGTCACTACGTTAGTCTGAGTACCCTGAGGCACACACAACATGAAATATTTTGTCTTTAGGCTCATTCATCTCAGTAGCAGCAGTAATGCTAATAATCTTCATACTTTGAAAAGCATTTGTGTCTAAACAAGAAGTCTTAGCAGTGGAAATTGCTACTCCTAACCTAGAATGGTTACACGGATGTCCTCCACCATATCCTACGTTTCAAGATCCTACCTATGTAAATGTAAAATAAGGAAGGACTCAA
The DNA here is from genome assembly GCF_965194825.1 of Balaenoptera physalus. Classification (NCBI taxonomy): domain Eukaryota; kingdom Metazoa; phylum Chordata; class Mammalia; order Artiodactyla; family Balaenopteridae; genus Balaenoptera; species Balaenoptera physalus. The sequence continues at coordinate 29,339,617 of NC_138887.1, read as the reverse complement.
GTCCTTTTCAACCAGTTTCAAGCCAACACCATAACAATTATGTCTTCCTCAATAAATGAGATAAAAGTAAAAAGTGATGTAGCTTTGTCAAAGTTAAATGATAGGCTAAAATCCTGTATATCACTAAGGCATATCAATTTCATCTAGGCTCTCAAGATACAACATCACCGATTATGGAAGAACTTTTACATTTTCTTCGTCACACATTAATAGTGATTTTTAAAATAAGTTCTCTAGTCCTCTATATCATTTCACTAATATTGACATCTAAACTCATATGCATACAATAGATGCACAGGTAGAGAAAATGTGAACAATTTACTAGCTATTATTGTAATCTTACTTGCCCTATCATCATTGTGAATCCTTTACATGATACATGAAATCAATAACTCTTCCCAAACCATAAAAAACTATGGGTCAGTAATGATACTGAAGCTACAAATCCACAGATTACGAAGATTTAAATGTTGACTCCTCTGTAATCCCCACATCAGAGCTAAAACCAGGAGCATAATGACTAATAGAAGTCAACAACCGAGTAGTTAGGGATAGTCATTGAATATTAGTTTCATCTGAAATTGTTGTACACTCCGGAGTTGTTCCTTCTCAGGCCTAAAAGGAGCTGCTATCCCAGGACGCCTAACTTAAAGAATCCTAATATCAACAGGACCAGGCCTATGTTGTGGACAAGAGAGCTCGTTTTCCTGAGTTCAAAGACAGGACAGAGGGATATGGCTGAGATATGGGGTGAATCTGCAGCCCATGGGGATGCACTCTCCAAGCTCCAGTATAGGAATGGGGCCTCTAGGGTCCCAGGCCACCCACCACGCCCTCTGGAGCAGGATCTGGGCAACATTCCCTGTCAGTGATGAGGCAGCCCTAGCACTTGTCACGCCCCGATGTCGTGTCCTATGTGGGCCCCATGCTCTTGGCACCACACCCCACACTCTGCAGGTCCATGCTACAGGGTCCTTCATGCCTCAGGAGTAGAGACCACACAGCAAGCAGTTCCCTCCCCAACCAGCAGGAGGAGGGGAGGAGAGCAGGGGCACCAGGGGACTCTCACTCAGACAACAACACCCCAGGGGTGCCAGCGGGGACAGTGATGATGCAGATGAGGCACAGACCAAGAGATGGGACCAGAGGACCCAAAAGGCAGCTGGTCAGGTCCTGGCTCACCTGCACCCCGGACACCTTTGTCCCGCATACACCCCCTTCCTCATACACCCTCTCCTTAAATGCAGATTCTTCAGATGCGAACAGGCAGAGCTTCAGACTGAAAGTCAGCTCTTCCAAAATGACCCGTCAGCAAACACTGCAGGATTCCACTCCAGTGGGTGCCCTGGAGTCGACAACTCAGGGACTGAAGTGGATGTCGGTGCCAGGGGCAGTGGGAGGGAATGGGGAATGAGACTTTCATGGTTGTGGAATTTTGGTTTTGCAAGATGAATAGTTCTAGGGATGGTGGTGATGGCTCCACGAGAAAGTGAATCTATCTGATGCCTCAGAAACGTGCACTTAAAATGGTGATGATGGTAAAGGGTATGTGACGTGTGTTTTATTTCACTTAAAATAAATTCTTAAAATAATGTCTTGTTAACTGAGATTCCATTTCGACTCCCCTTCATCACAAATGTCGGAGGCCCAGACACAGTCCCCTACCTTAGGGGCCATCACGGTACCCTCACAGAGCATGTGGGAGACCATTCTTTGGGGGGCCTAGTCTGTGCTCACCTGACCTCTGTCCAGGGGGACCCAGGCAGTGGTGACCCCCATAGATTAGACATATGATATGCTATAGTATTAGTATGATACCACCAAGTGTTGTCACTCACCGGAACACAGAGCAGCAACCCACTCAAACATGCCTGACCTCATATGATTTTGACAAGATGAAGAGAAGAAAAGGAACCACAGGTTAATCAGGACAACACCCTTAATGCAGAGGTTGGAAATCTCAAAGGGGACAGGACACACTGCAGGCAAAGAGCGCATATGCGGTCTCACCATCCATGTGATCCTGACTCATGCAGGTATGGTGAGACCCACACAGTCCCCTCACCCTATACCTGGGGTCACACATCCACACTCACCAGGGTGACCCACCTCCCCAGACCCCTCCACCTGGGTCACATGTCCACAGTCCCAGGGTGACCTCACCTCCCCAGACCCTGCACCTGGGGTCACACGTCCCCTTGGTCAGGACACCATGGCTCTGCAGGGGGCTCCCCCAATGTGGAAACAAGCTGGGTCCCTGGGACCTCCTGGGATGGGAAAAAGTGTCAGGTGGGTCTCCTTTCCCCACACTTGTCCCAGAGGAGTCCTCCTCTTCTCACTTTGGTTCTGTGTGATTTTAACTGTTTTTACAGCTTTCATACTAGAGTTGAACACACGACCCTGGTGCTGGCATGCTCAGTCCTTTCTCGCCTCACTTACATGTTGAGGAAATGCACAGGACAGCAGGGCTGAAAGCCGAGGGGCAGCTCTGGACTCTGCTGAGTAGGGACGGTAGACTGGAGGGAGAGCTCAGCAGCAGCCTCAGCTGTCACCCATCGGCCTTTTGCCCGATCTGCGTGCCCTGCAATCAATTCATCAGCTAAACCTGCTTCCCTATGCACCATGCACGTGCTGGTAAATTGGAATTATTGCCAGGTAGTCCTCCTGAGGATTCTCCATGAGCCCCAGGGAAGGTGAACCTTGCAGGGATTAAGACTAAGGCCCCGACCATAGCACTGACCCTTGGGAGGACCAGGTCACCACACTCAGAAGAGAGGCTGTTACGTAGACAAGCCCACCTCAGCTCCAGACCCCAGACATCTAAGCACAGACATTCAGATGCAGGCACGGAGCTTCCCAGTACTGAGGCCAGGCCGGGTCTCTACCCAGGTCCCCATAGTCCTAGCGTACACAGAACATGGTCAGTTCTAAATCTTCTTATTATAGACAACACATGGTCAGCTCTAAACATAATCAGTAGACAGGACATGCAGAGGTCTAAATCTACCATGTAGACACAACTTGATCATGTTTAAACTAGCTTAGGGCTGATCTCATAGGGGGTACAGATCACACACATGGGTCTCTCATCTTTGGACACCCACATCAGGAAACTGAACAAAATCTTTGTCATTAAACATTTCAACAGGCAAAACAGAAATGTTCCCAATTTCTCTGGCCACCTGATGGTCAGGATCCACGGGCGAGCCACGAACTTCTTAGAGTGCAGCCCAGTCTGCTGCCAGGACACACAAGAAGTGGCCTGATTCCAGCCTCCCAGGCTTCCAGAAGGAGGCGGCCACACTGGAAACCAGGTCAGGAGAGTCCTGCATGGTCCGGGCCGGGAGATCCGGTCTGTCCATTTGGCTGGCCGATTCCGGGCGGGGCGCTCAGGGCCTCTGAGAGCCCTGCACTCAGGTCCTGCTTCCCTGCAGCGTGTGCCTGTGCGTGTGCGTGTGCGTGTGCGTGTGTGTGTGTGTGTGTGTAGAGGGGGCGGTGGCTGACGGCTCCCATGGTTCCCAACCCGGGCACCGCGCTGTCTTCGAGGGGAGGCACGGGGAGAGGTAGGGGCACAGAAGCCATTGGAGAGGAGAACCCACCGCGGAACTCCTTGCACACTGGCTCGCCCCACCCGGAGACCCGCCTGCCCATCGTGGGCCGCATGTCGCTCCCCAGTCCCCCACCCCCGAGGGCAGGGTGCCTGCTCTTTCAACAGCACAGGGTCTCACATGAAGGAGACCCAGTGGGGACTGTCAGCCCCCGACTCCTGATGTTGTGTTTGGGGAGAATGAACCCCCTTGACTGGGCGATGGGACCCTGTGAGGAAAGAGGTGGCGGCCCGATCCAAGTCGGGGCCTGGCTGAGATATGAGAAAACAGGAGCCAAAGCAAGGCCTGGAGGCCAGGCCAACAGGAGGGACACCCCCAGCCTTGGTCGGGCTCTCCAACGGTGATATTGTTGCTTTAGGGGACCTGGGACAGGTGACTGAATGTAATGGGAGTCTAAACTGGACCCTGAATGGGGCTTAAAGAAGGTGTGAAGGATGTTACTGAGACAGTGACAGTCATTGGAATACAAACTCTGTGTCAGGATATCCTGCTCCATCCATTTAAATCCCTGAGACCTGTGACCTTTACGTGGCTACGCAGGATTGTTAGAGCAGCTGCGTGCGGATATACCTGGGGCACAATTCAGTCTGCAGCCAACTTGCAAGTGGTTCCAGCAAACACACAGGTGTGCGCACAGGCAGGCACAGCACACACACAAACATATGCACGTGCACAGCACAAATATATTCACACACTAGCATGTGAACACACATGCACCCATATGCCCATGCACACACTAATGTGTGCAAGTGCACATACCTATGCACATGCACAGCATATGTATGCAAACAGGCACATGCACACGCATAGCACACACTCAGGGAATAAAGTGAATCCGTAAAGCATTAATTCCTGAACACAAGTGAAGCTGACATGTATTTTCCCCTTTTCTTAGCCTTGATATTTTCCACAACAAAAAGTTTAAGAAAAATGATAACGGCAAATGACCTTTGATTCATAGGACTTTCTGATTTTATTCTACAAATATTATGACAGTAGAAATGAATGTAGATATTACATGTGTCCACTAATGGATGAATGGAGAAGAAAAACACGGTCCATCAATACAAGGGAATGCTATTCAGCCTAAAAAGGAAGTCAGTTCTGACACAGGATGCAGCAGGGATGAACCTTGAGGGCATTATGCTCAGTGATGTAAGCTAGACACAAAAAAACAAACAGTGCTTGATCCACTCATACAAGGCCCCTAGAGCAGTCGGAAATATAGAGACATAAAGTAGGATGTTGAGGGCCAGAGGCTGAGGGAGGTACAATGGCGAGTGAGTGTTTAATGGGGACTGTTTCAATTTTGCAAGATGAAAAAGTTCTGGAGGATGATGGTGGTCAGGTTTGCACAACAGTGTGAATTACTTCCTGACCCTGAAATGTGCATTTAAAAATGGTTAAGATAATACATTTTATGTTATGTGTACCAGACCACAATTTTTAAAACTTTTCAAAAAACAACAGGAAATAGTCCATGAATACCACAAAATGTACAACTTCACTAACAACAGAGGGATTAAAGCCATAAGCAAAATACTGTGCATACACCTACCAGAATGGCAGACATGAAAGACATAGTATCAAATATCAGCAGGATGTGGAGCAATGGAAAGCCTGGTATGCAACGGGGGGATGCAACCACTTCTGAAGCAATCGGGCCACAGATAGCGAAGTCCGTGCACAGAGACCCACAGTGCTCCTCCCAGTTGAACACAAACCCACCAGCCCTGCACCATGACACACGGACATGGACTTGCAGCCACAGGAGCCAAACCTGAAGGAACCTGAAGGCCATCACAGACGGATGCAGAAATGAACCATGCACGCTCCTATGAAGGAATATTCCACAGCAATGGAGTACATTTTGTTTAAAGGTAGTAAAACTATAAAAATTATTTTTTAAAGAAAACTATATTTACAAGATGAAAGAATCTATAATTCTGGCACCTAGGGATTGTCGAATGCTCCTAAAAATAGATTGCTGTGGAAATGTTTATTATAGGGAAATTGATATATTCTCTAGGAAGGACGGGGTGAATGGGCCTGCTACATTTTCTACATTGAAGACATGCACAGGTTTTGATTCTACGTCTGTTAAATCAAGTGGGGCTTCACTGGATTTCTGCTACTGTGGAGATAATCAAATTCTGGGTAGGGGTCAGGAGAAAATTAGTCATAGGTGTTCTTGTGTAATAATTACTGTTGAAAGTGTAAATGATCCATTTACCAGTAAGACTGAGAATAGTATAACTGCTACATTACTTCATATGAGATGATCGTCTGTGCTATTGTTCCTGGAGCTCCAGTGAGTGAGTATTTTGAATGTGAAGTTCATCCAGATCGGAGGATGGACTAAATGGCTAAGTGTGATATGGCTAATAGAAATAATATGCCTACATTTATACTAATTACTGGATGAGATATGGGAAGAGGAATTCATGTTGTGAGAGCCAGGGTTAAGGCTAGCATTGGGGCAATAATATATAAATTGATGATGTTGATGGACATAGTGGTTCTTTAATAAGTAATTTGAATGCCTCAGCAATGGGTTGTAATCATCCATGGGGGCTGATGATTTTTGGTCCTTTCTGGATTTGTAAATAGCCTAGGATTTTCCATTTAGTTAATATGAGGAATGCTATGGTGAATTAAATTGGGTAATTTGTGAAAGAATGTTGATTATAAACATATTCTTAGGAAGAGGACTTGAACCAGTGCAGAAAAAGTTTCATTTTTACATAATTACTGGGCTCTGCCAGCGTAACGAACCCTGTTCTACAGTAGGGTATGTATAAATTAACTGAATGTAGATTATATCATCATTTAGTTTGAAGACATTTTGTAAAGGAAGCCGTATTGCTCTTGTCCTTTCATACTGGAAGAAATCTGCTATAGACAGAAACCAACCAGGATGACTCCAGTCTGAACTCAGGTCACGTGAGACTTTAATCGTTGAACAAACAGACAATTAATAGCAGTTATACCGTTGAAATGTCGTGATCCAGCATCAAGGTCATAAACCATATTGCCCATATGAACTCCAGAATACAATTACACTGTTATCCCTAGTAAAACTTGTTTTACTGACCAGTGTTTTAGAAGAACAGGTGATAAAGCATTTTGACTAGCTGGCCTAAATTTTAATCACTCAGAAGTGGTTTTATTCTCCAAAAAATAAATGGCACACGGGATCAAGACACACCGGCTTCAGTAGTTGTGGCGTGCAGACTCAGTAGTTGTGGCCCACTGGCTTAGTTGTTCCGTGGCACGTGAGATCTTCCCGGACCGGGGATCGAACCGGGTCCCCTGCATTGGCAGGCGAATTCTTAATCACTGCATCACCGGGCAAGTCCCAGATTCAGAGTCTCCCTTTTAATATACCTTAAGCCCAAAGAATCCATGGAAAATTGTTAGAGAAACTAAGGCAATAAATATTGTAAGGACTATAACAGAAGCATATAGTACACAGTTCATATAGACACATCCCAAGCAGTTACAAAGTATATTAAAAGGGAGGCTGCAATTTTAAAAGAATAAGAAAAATTATACCCACAAACTCCCAATCTTTCCTGAAACGTTGCAATCTGAAACCCTATTGTAGGAAGCAGAAGATTCCAGGAGACATTCTACAAATGAAGGACTCCAAACCCTGTGGTTGGATAAGGAATTCTGGAAGGAAGGTATCCTCACCCAAGGAGAGCAGGTTCCTATACTTCTCTAACATCACATCCCTGTACAATTCCCATTGATCTTGGTCCACGCATTCTCACTCCTCTTGACAGAAATCTATGGCCACATCCTGGAATGTCAGCAGTCCCTGAAATTAAACGTACACATGCCATGTGGCCACGGGAAGAGTTCATAATATGACCCAAGAAGAAAACAGCAAGTGAAGAGAAGGTTTTAATTTAGAAGAGTGTCTTCAATTATCCACTAATACATATATATATATATATATATATATATATATATATATATATATATATATATATATATATAATTTTTTTTTTTACAAAGTAACTTTCTCTACCTTATTTCTAACTACAAGAAAAGAGTATGGCATGTGATCCACAAAACCAGTATAGAGACTATACTTGTCTGGCAAAGAAATGATAAAATGATGGTTTCAACACAGGCATGTGCATTTTTGAGTGTTTTATTTATATCAAACTGGATAAAATGTGTGTATTTCTCATAGAGAAAAGACCTGTCGAGGTAGAAATGTACCTTTCAACTATTCATGGGTACACGAGTACACTGGGGAGATTGTAAAAGTGCAGATTGTGATTCAGTAGGTCCGGTGGGCCTGAGTTCTATTTTTTTAACAAGCTCATTTTTAACTAGTGATGCCACAGTCTCTGATTCATTAACCACAACTGTGAATATCAGAGACAGAATTAGAAAGGTAAAAATTCATATTTAATTTTGAACTTAAAGTGTTTTATGGATTTTACACCTTTAATAGAATAGTGAGCACAGCAGCAACAATCATTTGTGAGTATTTACTATAGACTGTGTATCTTTCTAATTTTTTTGTGTAGGATTCCAGGAAAAAGGCCTGGGCTGCGGCCACAATGGGCATGGCCCCCAGGCCGGGCCGCCCCTCCATGACCCCCGACGGGGCCCTGCGCTCCTGGCGGCTCCCTCCCCCGCCGCCCCGCTCCCTCCCGGAAGGCCTCGGGGCAGAGCGGTCCCACCCACTGCGCGCTGAACAGAGCCCGCGTTTCCTCAGAGCTGGAACTCCCGGCTCAGGCGGGGTCTCTTCCCTCCGCCTTCACGGAACTGCCCCGCAGCCCGAGGGGAGGGCGACCTCACTGAGGCTGCCGGCTCTGGAGGTGCCCCGGCGGCCGAAGCCACGACAGTCGCGGGGACGGCGGGCCGGGTAAGTGGGCGCCGACCCTCCGCCTGGTCCGGTGCCCGGGCGGCAGCACAAGACCAGCTTCTGAGGGGCAGGGGTTCGCTGCCACCCGCCGCTGCTGTGCAGAAAGAGCGGCCTCCAGCGTCTGGTCCCCGGGAACTTCGGTCCGTCCTCTCGCCCCTGCCCTCGTCCTGGCTCGTGAGGCCTGTTGGGCGTGAGGAGGGGGTCGGCCTGAGCGTCCTGAGGGGAAACGGGGCAAGGGAGGCTCAGGGTCCGGCTGCAGCGTCAGCGCCCCTCTTCCCGACTGCGGGGAAAGCGGCTGAAAACTCCTCCCGAGGCGCGCAGGCCCCTTATTCAGCCGAGTCCCTCTGCGCTCCTTCCTCCCTGAGCTAAAGTACCGGGGGGAGGGGACAGGGCAGGGAACTGGCGCAGGTAATGGGGAATATCAAAAGGTGATTGTTAACTAAGGAAAACCAGCTCTCCCAAGGTGAGGAATGCGGCGCTTTTCTTTGCCTGGGCTCACTGAATTCCTTCCTTTGATATGCACCTCAGCTCTCTGGGGCCTGCATTCTGTATTTGCATATCCTGAGTGCCTCAGGGCCCGCCGGCTCACATTGGAGGGCTGCAAGTGCTGAAGACTGTGACATCCTTTGTTTACTGATAGGGCAAGAACTATTCCATTTCTCACAGGCTTGAGGGGCAGACAGTGGAAAAAAGTCAGAGAATCTCACTCGGCCTGTACTTTGGTTTACATATAGATAATATTTATACTTAACTGTGCTAATAGAGGTTCTCAAGTCCAATCAACTTGTACTACTGCCCTCTATGTATCAATTTCATCAATATCATAAGATAAATGCCTATAGAATTGACTTAATCCATTTAAATAGGATAAAGATTTTTAAAGGAAATATAATAGAAATATAACAACAAAACCTTTACCACTAAAGGCTGGGTCTGGAACACCCTAAATAAATGTTCCATTGTTACAATATTGAAAGATGTAGTCAATAGAAATATCAACAAAAATCACAAATAATAAGGGTAGCAGAATGTTGAAATGTTCTATCTTTATCATTAAAGTGGCAGAAAATCATTTATTAGTAGGCACTGGGGGCAGAAGATGCCTGATTTTATATCTGTGTCATATTGGTGCAGTTGTTTCAACAAGTAACTTAAAGACAAAATGGAAAAACAAGGAGGTTTGTGCCTGAGATCATGTTGATGTGAAACCAGGGATGGCCACCTTGTGCCAGGTGAGTTAAGTTTACCTGGCAGGTAGACCGCAGAGCTCCTGGGAAGCAAGGGTTGGAATTTTTCTGCTGGGTGCCCCTTAGGTTCTGTGACTTGACTGACTGTGAGTCATGTTTCGGGAAAGACCTGATCACAGGAAAAGGGTGGGAATAGAGTGATTTGGGGAGCAGCTAACAACATTCATCACAGCTCACGGCCTGAATGAATTTTAAAGAAACAGGAAAACAAATGCTTCTTATGGAATCAGAGAATGTGAGGGCTGGACAATCCCAGAAAAGGAGGAACACCCATCCCATTTTCCAGATGACAAAACAGAGGTCCAGCAAGGTGAAATCACTCACCCAAGTTGCACCCGTCTCTCCTCCCCACTACGTGGTTCATGAAAGCAGGACTCTTCCTGTCTTGATCACTGCTGAACCCCAAAAAGGGCCAGGCATCTAGCAGCTGCTCCAAAAATTTGCGTTGACGGTAGGAACAATGCTATTTCTTTCTTTCTCACTCTTATTCAGGATTGTGCCAAGAACTCCCCAGGTTGCAATGTAATTCGATAAATGTAAATATTAATTGAGTTTTGTTGTGATGAGGACTTAGGCTTTGAAGGTAACAGACTTGGTTCAGATCTTGGTTCTGCCACTCCATAGCTGTTTGGCTTTGGGAAAATTACTAAACCTCTCTGAGATTATTTCCTCCTTTGTAAAGTGGGGATAAATCTATCTGAGCCAGCAGAGCACCTGCATGAGAGATGTGCACTAAATATTGGTCTTTCTCACTCTCCTACGCCATCTCTCTGTTCTTCCCAGAGAAGCTGTACAGAAGGATATCGTACTTTTGTTTAAAATAGTTAACTAATTAATTTGTTTTTGGCTGCGTTGGGTCTTCGTTGCTATGCGCAGGCTTTCTCTAGTTGCGGCAAGCGGGGGCTACTCTTTGTTGCGGTGCGCGGGCTTCTCATTGCGGTGGCTTCTCTTGCTAGCCTTAACCCCAATGCTAGCCTTAACCCTGGCTCTCACAACATGAATTCCTCTTCCCATATCTTATCCACTAATTAATATAAATGTAGGCATATTATTTCTAATAGACACATCACACCTAGCCATTTACTCCATCCTCAGATCTGAATGAACTTCACATTCAAAATACACACTCACTGGAGCTCTAGGAACAATAGCACAGACAATCATCTCATATGAAGTAATGTAGCAGTTATTCTATTCTCAGTCTTACTGATAAATGGATCATTTACACTTTCAACAGTAATTATTACACAAGAAAACCTATGACTAATTTTCTCCTGACCCCTACCCAGAATTTGATTATCTCCGCAGGAGCAGAAATCCAATGAAGCCCCACTTGATTTAACGGAAGTAGCATCAAAACCTGTATATGTCTTCAATGTAGAAAATGTAGCAGGCCCATTCACCCCGTCCCTCCTAGAGAATATGTCAATTTCCCTATAATAAACATTTCCACAGCAATCTATTTTTAGGAGCATTCGACAGTCCCTAGGTGCCAGAATTATATACAGCCCAAGTCATCATTAAAACACATCTAAAAATCTCCTTTCTATGAATTTGAGCCTCCTACCTACAATTTTGATATGATCAACGCATACATCTCTTATGAAAAGTTTTTTTACGACTAACATTAACCTTATGTATATGAGAGTTTTCACTACTTGTCATCATACCAGGCAACCCACCACAAATTTAAGAAATATGTCTGACAAAAGAGTTTCTTTGATAGAGTAAATCATAGAGGTTTCAATGCTCTTATTCCTGGAATTGAATTCTTCCTAATAATTTTACATTCTCCATGCTACCTACCACATTACACCACATGCTATATAGTAAAGTTCTCTAAGTAAGCTTCAGGCCCATACCCCCAAAATATTTTTGTATATCCTTCCTGTGCTAATAAACTCTCATTGTTTTTACCATCATTCTACTGACCATTTTCTCAGGAAATATAATTGTATAACAAGCTCACACTGGTTAATGGTATCCCCATTCTAATAAAACACATGAACCCATAACCTACAGAAGCATCCAACAAATATTTCCTAAAACAGTCCACCACATCAATACTACTTATAATGGCTATTATCATTAATCTAATATACTCTGGTCAAAGAGCACAATGAATAACAAGAATCTTTAATCCAGCAGCATCCACCCTCATGACAATCGCCCTTGTCACAAAAGTAGGACTTTCCCCATTTCACTTCTGATTGCCTGAAGTCACACGAGGCATCCCATGAACAGCAGACCTGATGCTATCAACATGACAAAATTGCAACCCTATCAGTTTTATACCACATGTCACCATCCATCAACCTAAATATACTATTAATCATAGTGATATTATAAATCATAGCTGGAGGCTGAGGCCGACTTCGCCATACTCACCTGGAAAATATTACACCCTCCTCATCAATTGCCCATATAGGATGAATAACAGCTATTATAATGTATATTCAGATCATAACAATCCTAAACATACTAATTTATATCATAACAACACTATCTTCTTCTTATTTATGCCTAGATCATGTACTACAAGAGTATCATTATCACACACATGAGATAAAACACCTCCCATCACAATCATTCTCCTCACCATTACAGTATCATTAGGACATCGCCCATCACTATCAGGCTTTCTACCCAAATGAATAATTATCCAAGAGATAACACAAACGACAACATCATTCTACCAACACTAATAGCCATCATAGCAGTCTTCAGCATATATTTCTACTTGCAGCTAACATACTCCACATCACTAACTATATTCCCTTCATTAAACAACACAAACACAAAACAGTTTGAACATACAAAGAAATAACCTTCCTATCATTACCAATCATAATACCCACACGGTTACTACACACAACACCCATTCTATCGGTGCTGGACTAGGAATTTAGGTTAGTTCAGACCAAGAGCTTTCAAAACCCTAAACAAGTGAAATTTACTTAATTCCTAAAAATAAGGATTGCAAGACTTTATTCTACATCAATTAAATGTAAAGCAAACACTGTATTGAAGCCAAATCTTTACGAGATTGATGAGTTTTAACCCCAGGAAACTTTAGTTAACAGGCAAATCCTCTAGTCAACTGGCTTCAGTCTACTTCTCCTTCATTTGAGAAAGAAAAAAAGAAAAAAAAAAACGGCAGGATAATCACTGGCAGAATTGAAGCTGCTTCTCTGAAGTTAGAATTGAATTTGTTGATTCACCACAGGGTTTGCCAGAAAGAGGGCTCAAACTCTGTCTTTAGATTTACAGTCTAATGCTAACTCAGTCATTTTACCTCTGTTCATACACTGCTGATTATTTTCAACAAATCACAAAGATATCGGCATTTTATATTTACTATTTGGTGCTTGAGCTGGAGTAGCAGGCAGCACCTTAATTATATTAATCCAGGCTGAGCTATGCTGACCTGGACCGCTACTTGGAGATGCCCAAATCTGAAAGGTTGTCATAACAGTCCCTGCACTTGTAATAGTTTTCTTTATAGCTGTACCCGTTATGATTGCAGGCTTTGAAAACTGACCTGGGCCACTAATAACTCGGACACCTGAAGTAGCATTTCCCCCAATAAATCATTTAAACTTTTGACTACTTCCCCCATCATTCTTACTCCTACTCATATCACCAATAGTAGAAGCTGGTTCTGGTACCAGTGGGACCGTGTATTCAGCTCTAGCCTGCAATCTGGCTCATGCAGGAGCCTCTGTCGACCTAACTGTTTTCTCCTTACATTTAGCAGGTGTCTTCTCAATTCTTGCTATTATTACTTTTATTACTATAGTCTTTTTTTTTTTTACTATAGTCTTTAATACAAAACCAGCAGTCATATCCCAATACCAAACATCATTATTTGTTTAATCTTCCCCAACTATAGCCATATTACTATAATTACCAATCTCAGTCCAAGCAGCCAGAATTGCCATGCTGTTAAGAGATAGATATCTAAACATTACTTTCTTTGAACCTGCAGGAGGAGACCGAATCCTATACCAACACCTCTTTTGATACTTTGCTCACCCTGAAGTCTGTATTCATGGCCTAACAGGGTTTGTTATAAACTCACATATCATTACATACTATTTAGGACAAAAATTGCCTTTCAGCTATCTGGGAATAGTATGAGTCATGTCCACTGGTTTTTTAGGAGTTCTCTTGTGGGCCCATCATATGTTTACCATAGGGATAGCTGTGGACTCAGGAGCATACTTTGCATCAGCTACCGTAATTACTTCTATCCCTACAGGAGTAAAAGTATCTAGCTGATTAGCAACTCTTTATTTAATTTTTCTTTTTCTTCTCTTTTTTTTTTTGGCTGAGTTGGGTCTTGCTTGCTGCGCATGGGCTTTCTCTGGTTGCGGTGAGCGGCAGCTACTCTTCGTTGCGGTGTGCGGCCCTTTCATTGCAGTGGCTTCTCTTGTTGCAGAGCACGGCCTCTAGGCGCGTGGGCTTCAGTAGTTGTGGCTTGCGGGCTCTAGAGGGCAGGCTCAGTAGTTGTGGCACACGGGCTTTTTGCTCCGCGGCATGTGGAATCTTCCCAGACAAGGGCTCGAACCCGTGTCCCCTGCATTGGCAGGCGAATTCTTAACCACTGCGTCACCAGGGAAGTCCCTGGTTAGCAACTGTTCACGGAGGGAATACTATATGACCTCCCACTATATTATGAGTTTTAGGCTTTAGGTTTTCTTTTTACAGTAGGTGGTTTGACAGGAATCATCTTAGCCAACTCATCCCCAGACATTGTCCTCCAGGATACATACTATGTAGTAGCACACTTCCATGACCTAATGTCCATGGGAGCAGTCTTCACTATTATAGGAGGCTTCCTACACTGATTCCCACTATTCTCAGGTTATACAGTTAACTCAGCATGAGCAAAAATTCACTTCACAAGTATATTTGTAGTAGTAAATATGACTTCCTGCAGCACTTTCGTGGCCTCTCAGGGATGTCACTACGTTAGTCTGAGTACCCTGAGGCACACACAACATGAAATATTTTGTCTTTAGGCTCATTCATCTCAGTAGCAGCAGTAATGCTAATAATCTTCATACTTTGAAAAGCATTTGTGTCTAAACAAGAAGTCTTAGCAGTGGAAATTGCTACTCCTAACCTAGAATGGTTACACGGATGTCCTCCACCATATCCTACGTTTCAAGATCCTACCTATGTAAATGTAAAATAAGGAAGGACTCAAGTCCTTTTCAACCAGTTTCAAGCCAACACCATAACAATTATGTCTTCCTCAATAAATGAGATAAAAGTAAAAAGTGATGTAGCTTTGTCAAAGTTAAATGATAGGCTAAAATCCTGTATATCACTAAGGCATATCAATTTCATCTAGGCTCTCAAGATACAACATCACCGATTATGGAAGAACTTTTACATTTTCTTCGTCACACATTAATAGTGATTTTTAAAATAAGTTCTCTAGTCCTCTATATCATTTCACTAATATTGACATCTAAACTCATATGCATACAATAGATGCACAGGTAGAGAAAATGTGAACAATTTACTAGCTATTATTGTAATCTTACTTGCCCTATCATCATTGTGAAACCTTTACATGATACATGAAATCAATAACTCTTCCCAAACCATAAAAAACTATGGGTCAGTAATGATACTGAAGCTACAAATCCACAGATTACGAAGATTTAAATGTTGACTCCTCTGTAATCCCCACATCAGAGCTAAAACCAGGAGCATAATGACTAATAGAAGTCAACAACCGAGTAGTTAGGGATAGTCATTGAATATTAGTTTCATCTGAAATTGTTGTACACTCCGGAGTTGTTCCTTCTCAGGCCTAAAAGGAGCTGCTATCCCAGGACGCCTAACTTAAAGAATCCTAATATCAACAGGACCAGGCCTATGTTGTGGACAAGAGAGCTCGTTTTCCTGAGTTCAAAGACAGGACAGAGGGATATGGCTGAGATATGGGGTGAATCTGCAGCCCATGGGGATGCACTCTCCAAGCTCCAGTATAGGAATGGGGCCTCTAGGGTCCCAGGCCACCCACCACGCCCTCTGGAGCAGGATCTGGGCAACATTCCCTGTCAGTGATGAGGCAGCCCTAGCACTTGTCACGCCCCGATGTCGTGTCCTATGTGGGCCCCATGCTCTTGGCACCACACCCCACACTCTGCAGGTCCATGCTACAGGGTCCTTCATGCCTCAGGAGTAGAGACCACACAGCAAGCAGTTCCCTCCCCAACCAGCAGGAGGAGGGGAGGAGAGCAGGGGCACCAGGGGACTCTCACTCAGACAACAACACCCCAGGGGTGCCAGCGGGGACAGTGATGATGCAGATGAGGCACAGACCAAGAGATGGGACCAGAGGACCCAAAAGGCAGCTGGTCAGGTCCTGGCTCACCTGCACCCCGGACACCTTTGTCCCGCATACACCCCCTTCCTCATACACCCTCTCCTTAAATGCAGATTCTTCAGATGCGAACAGGCAGAGCTTCAGACTGAAAGTCAGCTCTTCCAAAATGACCCGTCAGCAAACACTGCAGGATTCCACTCCAGTGGGTGCCCTGGAGTCGACAACTCAGGGACTGAAGTGGATGTCGGTGCCAGGGGCAGTGGGAGGGAATGGGGAATGAGACTTTCATGGTTGTGGAATTTTGGTTTTGCAAGATGAATAGTTCTAGGGATGGTGGTGATGGCTCCACGAGAAAGTGAATCTATCTGATGCCTCAGAAACGTGCACTTAAAATGGTGATGATGGTAAAGGGTATGTGACGTGTGTTTTATTTCACTTAAAATAAATTCTTAAAATAATGTCTTGTTAACTGAGATTCCATTTCGACTCCCCTTCATCACAAATGTCGGAGGCCCAGACACAGTCCCCTACCTTAGGGGCCATCACGGTACCCTCACAGAGCATGTGGGAGACCATTCTTTGGGGGGCCTAGTCTGTGCTCACCTGACCTCTGTCCAGGGGGACCCAGGCAGTGGTGACCCCCATAGATTAGACATATGATATGCTATAGTATTAGTATGATACCACCAAGTGTTGTCACTCACCGGAACACAGAGCAGCAACCCACTCAAACATGCCTGACCTCATATGATTTTGACAAGATGAAGAGAAGAAAAGGAACCACAGGTTAATCAGGACAACACCCTTAATGCAGAGGTTGGAAATCTCAAAGGGGACAGGACACACTGCAGGCAAAGAGCGCATATGCGGTCTCACCATCCATGTGATCCTGACTCATGCAGGTATGGTGA
This sequence comes from Balaenoptera physalus, assembly GCF_965194825.1. Lineage (NCBI taxonomy): Eukaryota > Metazoa > Chordata > Mammalia > Artiodactyla > Balaenopteridae > Balaenoptera > Balaenoptera physalus. The sequence continues at coordinate 29,322,617 of NC_138887.1, read as the reverse complement.
GACCCACACAGTCCCCTCACCCTATACCTGGGGTCACACATCCACACTCACCAGGGTGACCCACCTCCCCAGACCCCTCCACCTGGGTCACATGTCCACAGTCCCAGGGTGACCTCACCTCCCCAGACCCTGCACCTGGGGTCACACGTCCCCTTGGTCAGGACACCATGGCTCTGCAGGGGGCTCCCCCAATGTGGAAACAAGCTGGGTCCCTGGGACCTCCTGGGATGGGAAAAAGTGTCAGGTGGGTCTCCTTTCCCCACACTTGTCCCAGAGGAGTCCTCCTCTTCTCACTTTGGTTCTGTGTGATTTTAACTGTTTTTACAGCTTTCATACTAGAGTTGAACACACGACCCTGGTGCTGGCATGCTCAGTCCTTTCTCGCCTCACTTACATGTTGAGGAAATGCACAGGACAGCAGGGCTGAAAGCCGAGGGGCAGCTCTGGACTCTGCTGAGTAGGGACGGTAGACTGGAGGGAGAGCTCAGCAGCAGCCTCAGCTGTCACCCATCGGCCTTTTGCCCGATCTGCGTGCCCTGCAATCAATTCATCAGCTAAACCTGCTTCCCTATGCACCATGCACGTGCTGGTAAATTGGAATTATTGCCAGGTAGTCCTCCTGAGGATTCTCCATGAGCCCCAGGGAAGGTGAACCTTGCAGGGATTAAGACTAAGGCCCCGACCATAGCACTGACCCTTGGGAGGACCAGGTCACCACACTCAGAAGAGAGGCTGTTACGTAGACAAGCCCACCTCAGCTCCAGACCCCAGACATCTAAGCACAGACATTCAGATGCAGGCACGGAGCTTCCCAGTACTGAGGCCAGGCCGGGTCTCTACCCAGGTCCCCATAGTCCTAGCGTACACAGAACATGGTCAGTTCTAAATCTTCTTATTATAGACAACACATGGTCAGCTCTAAACATAATCAGTAGACAGGACATGCAGAGGTCTAAATCTACCATGTAGACACAACTTGATCATGTTTAAACTAGCTTAGGGCTGATCTCATAGGGGGTACAGATCACACACATGGGTCTCTCATCTTTGGACACCCACATCAGGAAACTGAACAAAATCTTTGTCATTAAACATTTCAACAGGCAAAACAGAAATGTTCCCAATTTCTCTGGCCACCTGATGGTCAGGATCCACGGGCGAGCCACGAACTTCTTAGAGTGCAGCCCAGTCTGCTGCCAGGACACACAAGAAGTGGCCTGATTCCAGCCTCCCAGGCTTCCAGAAGGAGGCGGCCACACTGGAAGCCAGGTCAGGAGAGTCCTGCATGGTCCGGGCCGGGAGATCCGGTCTGTCCATTTGGCTGGCCGATTCCGGGCGGGGCGCTCAGGGCCTCTGAGAGCCCTGCACTCAGGTCCTGCTTCCCTGCAGCGTGTGCCTGTGCGTGTGCGTGTGCGTGTGCGTGTGTGTGTGTGTGTGTGTAGACGGGGCGGTGGCTGACGGCTCCCATGGTTCCCAACCCGGGCACCGCGCTGTCTTCGAGGGGAGGCACGGGGAGAGGTAGGGGCACAGAAGCCGTTGGAGAGGAGAACCCACCGCGGAACTCCTTGCACACTGGCTCGCCCCACCCAGAGACCCGCCTGCCCATCGTGGGCCGCATGTCGCTCCCCAGTCCCCCACCCCCGAGGGCAGGGTGCCTGCTCTTTCAACAGCACAGGGTCTCACATGAAGGAGACCCAGTGGGGACTGTCAGCCCCCGACTCCTGATGTTGTGTTTGGGGAGAATGAACCCCCTTGACTGGGCGATGGGACCCTGTGAGGAAAGAGGTGGCGGCCCGATCCAAGTCGGGGCCTGGCTGAGATATGAGAAAACAGGAGCCAAGAGCAAGGCCTGGAGGCCAGGCCAACAGGAGGGACACCCCCAGCCTTGGTCGGGCTCTCCAACGGTGATATTGTTGCTTTAGGGGACCTGGGACAGGTGACTGAATGTAATGGGAGTCTAAACTGGACCCTGAATGGGGCTTAAAGAAGGTGTGAAGGATGTTACTGAGACAGTGACAGTCATTGGAATACAAACTCTGTGTCAGGATATCCTGCTCCATCCATTTAAATCCCTGAGACCTGTGACCTTTACGTGGCTACGCAGGATTGTTAGAGCAGCTGCGTGCGGATATACCTGGGGCACAATTCAGTCTGCAGCCAACTTGCAAGTGGTTCCAGCAAACACACAGGTGTGCGCACAGGCAGGCACAGCACACACACAAACATATGCACGTGCACAGCACAAATATATTCACACACTAGCATGTGAACACACATGCACCCATATGCCCATGCACACACTAATGTGTGCAAGTGCACATACCTATGCACATGCACAGCATATGTATGCAAACAGGCACATGCACACGCATAGCACACACTCAGGGAATAAAGTGAATCCGTAAAGCATTAATTCCTGAACACAAGTGAAGCTGACATGTATTTTCCCCTTTTCTTAGCCTTGATATTTTCCACAACAAAAAGTTTAAGAAAAATGATAACGGCAAATGACCTTTGATTCATAGGACTTTCTGATTTTATTCTACAAATATTATGACAGTAGAAATGAATGTAGATATTACATGTGTCCACTAATGGATGAATGGAGAAGAAAAACACGGTCCATCAATACAAGGGAATGCTATTCAGCCTAAAAAGGAAGTCAGTTCTGACACAGGATGCAGCAGGGATGAACCTTGAGGGCATTATGCTCAGTGATGTAAGCTAGACACAAAAAAACAAACAGTGCTTGATCCACTCATACAAGGCCCCTAGAGCAGTCGGAAATATAGAGACATAAAGTAGGATGTTGAGGGCCAGAGGCTGAGGGAGGTACAATGGCGAGTGAGTGTTTAATGGGGACTGTTTCAATTTTGCAAGATGAAAAAGTTCTGGAGGATGATGGTGGTCAGGTTTGCACAACAGTGTGAATTACTTCCTGACCCTGAAATGTGCATTTAAAAATGGTTAAGATAATACATTTTATGTTATGTGTACCAGACCACAATTTTTAAAACTTTTCAAAAAACAACAGGAAATAGTCCATGAATACCACAAAATGTACAACTTCACTAACAACAGAGGGATTAAAGCCATAAGCAAAATACTGTGCATACACCTACCAGAATGGCAGACATGAAAGACATAGTATCAAATATCAGCAGGATGTGGAGCAATGGAAAGCCTGGTATGCAACGGGGGGATGCAACCACTTCTGAAGCAATCGGGCCACAGATAGCGAAGTCCGTGCACAGAGACCCACAGTGCTCCTCCCAGTTGAACACAAACCCACCAGCCCTGCACCATGACACACGGACATGGACTTGCAGCCACAGGAGCCAAACCTGAAGGAACCTGAAGGCCATCACAGACGGATGCAGAAATGAACCATGCACGCTCCTATGAAGGAATATTCCACAGCAATGGAGTACATTTTGTTTAAAGGTAGTAAAACTATAAAAATTATTTTTTAAAGAAAACTATATTTACAAGATGAAAGAATCTATAATTCTGGCACCTAGGGATTGTCGAATGCTCCTAAAAATAGATTGCTGTGGAAATGTTTATTATAGGGAAATTGATATATTCTCTAGGAAGGACGGGGTGAATGGGCCTGCTACATTTTCTACATTGAAGACATGCACAGGTTTTGATTCTACGTCTGTTAAATCAAGTGGGGCTTCACTGGATTTCTGCTACTGTGGAGATAATCAAATTCTGGGTAGGGGTCAGGAGAAAATTAGTCATAGGTGTTCTTGTGTAATAATTACTGTTGAAAGTGTAAATGATCCATTTACCAGTAAGACTGAGAATAGTATAACTGCTACATTACTTCATATGAGATGATCGTCTGTGCTATTGTTCCTGGAGCTCCAGTGAGTGAGTATTTTGAATGTGAAGTTCATCCAGATCGGAGGATGGACTAAATGGCTAAGTGTGATATGGCTAATAGAAATAATATGCCTACATTTATACTAATTACTGGATGAGATATGGGAAGAGGAATTCATGTTGTGAGAGCCAGGGTTAAGGCTAGCATTGGGGCAATAATATATAAATTGATGATGTTGATGGACATAGTGGTTCTTTAATAAGTAATTTGAATGCCTCAGCAATGGGTTGTAATCATCCATGGGGGCTGATGATTTTTGGTCCTTTCTGGATTTGTAAATAGCCTAGGATTTTCCATTTAGTTAATATGAGGAATGCTATGGTGAATTAAATTGGGTAATTTGTGAAAGAATGTTGATTATAAACATATTCTTAGGAAGAGGACTTGAACCAGTGCAGAAAAAGTTTCATTTTTACATAATTACTGGGCTCTGCCAGCGTAACGAACCCTGTTCTACAGTAGGGTATGTATAAATTAACTGAATGTAGATTATATCATCATTTAGTTTGAAGACATTTTGTAAAGGAAGCCGTATTGCTCTTGTCCTTTCATACTGGAAGAAATCTGCTATAGACAGAAACCAACCAGGATGACTCCAGTCTGAACTCAGGTCACGTGAGACTTTAATCGTTGAACAAACAGACAATTAATAGCAGTTATACCGTTGAAATGTCGTGATCCAGCATCAAGGTCATAAACCATATTGCCCATATGAACTCCAGAATACAATTACACTGTTATCCCTAGTAAAACTTGTTTTACTGACCAGTGTTTTAGAAGAACAGGTGATAAAGCATTTTGACTAGCTGGCCTAAATTTTAATCACTCAGAAGTGGTTTTATTCTCCAAAAAATAAATGGCACACGGGATCAAGACACACCGGCTTCAGTAGTTGTGGCGTGCAGACTCAGTAGTTGTGGCCCACTGGCTTAGTTGTTCCGTGGCACGTGAGATCTTCCCGGACCGGGGATCGAACCGGGTCCCCTGCATTGGCAGGCGAATTCTTAATCACTGCATCACCGGGCAAGTCCCAGATTCAGAGTCTCCCTTTTAATATACCTTAAGCCCAAAGAATCCATGGAAAATTGTTAGAGAAACTAAGGCAATAAATATTGTAAGGACTATAACAGAAGCATATAGTACACAGTTCATATAGACACATCTCAAGCAGTTACAAAGTATATTAAAAGGGAGGCTGCAATTTTAAAAGAATAAGAAAAATTATACCCACAAACTCCCAATCTTTCCTGAAACGTTGCAATCTGAAACCCTATTGTAGGAAGCAGAAGATTCCAGGAGACATTCTACAAATGAAGGACTCCAAACCCTGTGGTTGGATAAGGAATTCTGGAAGGAAGGTATCCTCACCCAAGGAGAGCAGGTTCCTATACTTCTCTAACATCACATCCCTGTACAATTCCCATTGATCTTGGTCCACGCATTCTCACTCCTCTTGACAGAAATCTATGGCCACATCCTGGAATGTCAGCAGTCCCTGAAATTAAACGTACACATGCCATGTGGCCACGGGAAGAGTTCATAATATGACCCAAGAAGAAAACAGCAAGTGAAGAGAAGGTTTTAATTTAGAAGAGTGTCTTCAATTATCCACTAATACATATATATATATATATATATATATATATATATATATAATTTTTTTTTTTACAAAGTAACTTTCTCTACCTTATTTCTAACTACAAGAAAAGAGTATGGCATGTGATCCACAAAACCAGTATAGAGACTATACTTGTCTGGCAAAGAAATGATAAAATGATGGTTTCAACACAGGCATGTGCATTTTTGAGTGTTTTATTTATATCAAACTGGATAAAATGTGTGTATTTCTCATAGAGAAAAGACCTGTCGAGGTAGAAATGTACCTTTCAACTATTCATGGGTACACGAGTACACTGGGGAGATTGTAAAAGTGCAGATTGTGATTCAGTAGGTCCGGTGGGCCTGAGTTCTATTTTTTTAACAAGCTCATTTTTAACTAGTGATGCCACAGTCTCTGATTCATTAACCACAACTGTGAATATCAGAGACAGAATTAGAAAGGTAAAAATTCATATTTAATTTTGAACTTAAAGTGTTTTATGGATTTTACACCTTTAATAGAATAGTGAGCACAGCAGCAACAATCATTTGTGAGTATTTACTATAGACTGTGTATCTTTCTAATTTTTTTGTGTAGGATTCCAGGAAAAAGGCCTGGGCTGCGGCCACAATGGGCATGGCCCCCAGGCCGGGCCGCCCCTCCATGACCCCCGACGGGGCCCTGCGCTCCTGGCGGCTCCCTCCCCCGCCGCCCCGCTCCCTCCCGGAAGGCCTCGGGGCAGAGCGGTCCCACCCACTGCGCGCTGAACAGAGCCCGCGTTTCCTCAGAGCTGGAACTCCCGGCTCAGGCGGGGTCTCTTCCCTCCGCCTTCACGGAACTGCCCCGCAGCCCGAGGGGAGGGCGACCTCACTGAGGCTGCCGGCTCTGGAGGTGCCCCGGCGGCCGAAGCCACGACAGTCGCGGGGACGGCGGGCCGGGTAAGTGGGCGCCGACCCTCCGCCTGGTCCGGTGCCCGGGCGGCAGCACAAGACCAGCTTCTGAGGGGCAGGGGTTCGCTGCCACCCGCCGCTGCTGTGCAGAAAGAGCGGCCTCCAGCGTCTGGTCCCCGGGAACTTCGGTCCGTCCTCTCGCCCCTGCCCTCGTCCTGGCTCGTGAGGCCTGTTGGGCGTGAGGAGGGGGTCGGCCTGAGCGTCCTGAGGGGAAACGGGGCAAGGGAGGCTCAGGGTCCGGCTGCAGCGTCAGCGCCCCTCTTCCCGACTGCGGGGAAAGCGGCTGAAAACTCCTCCCGAGGCGCGCAGGCCCCTTATTCAGCCGAGTCCCTCTGCGCTCCTTCCTCCCTGAGCTAAAGTACCGGGGGGAGGGGACAGGGCAGGGAACTGGCGCAGGTAATGGGGAATATCAAAAGGTGATTGTTAACTAAGGAAAACCAGCTCTCCCAAGGTGAGGAATGCGGCGCTTTTCTTTGCCTGGGCTCACTGAATTCCTTCCTTTGATATGCACCTCAGCTCTCTGGGGCCTGCATTCTGTATTTGCATATCCTGAGTGCCTCAGGGCCCGCCGGCTCACATTGGAGGGCTGCAAGTGCTGAAGACTGTGACATCCTTTGTTTACTGATAGGGCAAGAACTATTCCATTTCTCACAGGCTTGAGGGGCAGACAGTGGAAAAAAGTCAGAGAATCTCACTCGGCCTGTACTTTGGTTTACATATAGATAATATTTATACTTAACTGTGCTAATAGAGGTTCTCAAGTCCAATCAACTTGTACTACTGCCCTCTATGTATCAATTTCATCAATATCATAAGATAAATGCCTATAGAATTGACTTAATCCATTTAAATAGGATAAAGATTTGTAAAGGAAATATAATAGAAATATAACAACAAAACCTTTACCACTAAAGGCTGGGTCTGGAACACCCTAAATAAATGTTCCATTGTTACAATATTGAAAGATGTAGTCAATAGAAATATCAACAAAAATCACAAATAATAAGGGTAGCAGAATGTTGAAATGTTCTATCTTTATCATTAAAGTGGCAGAAAATCATTTATTAGTAGGCACTGGGGGCAGAAGATGCCTGATTTTATATCTGTGTCATATTGGTGCAGTTGTTTCAACAAGTAACTTAAAGACAAAATGGAAAAACAAGGAGGTTTGTGCCTGAGATCATGTTGATGTGAAACCAGGGATGGCCACCTTGTGCCAGGTGAGTTAAGTTTACCTGGCAGGTAGACCGCAGAGCTCCTGGGAAGCAAGGGTTGGAATTTTTCTGCTGGGTGCCCCTTAGGTTCTGTGACTTGACTGACTGTGAGTCATGTTTCGGGAAAGACCTGATCACAGGAAAAGGGTGGGAATAGAGTGATTTGGGGAGCAGCTAACAACATTCATCACAGCTCACGGCCTGAATGAATTTTAAAGAAACAGGAAAACAAATGCTTCTTATGGAATCAGAGAATGTGAGGGCTGGACAATCCCAGAAAAGGAGGAACACCCATCCCATTTTCCAGATGACAAAACAGAGGTCCAGCAAGGTGAAATCACTCACCCAAGTTGCACCCGTCTCTCCTCCCCACTACGTGGTTCATGAAAGCAGGACTCTTCCTGTCTTGATCACTGCTGAACCCCAAAAAGGGCCAGGCATCTAGCAGCTGCTCCAAAAATTTGCGTTGACGGTAGGAACAATGCTATTTCTTTCTTTCTCACTCTTATTCAGGATTGTGCCAAGAACTCCCCAGGTTGCAATGTAATTCGATAAATGTAAATATTAATTGAGTTTTGTTGTGATGAGGACTTAGGCTTTGAAGGTAACAGACTTGGTTCAGATCTTGGTTCTGCCACTCCATAGCTGTTTGGCTTTGGGAAAATTACTAAACCTCTCTGAGATTATTTCCTCCTTTGTAAAGTGGGGATAAATCTATCTGAGCCAGCAGAGCACCTGCATGAGAGATGTGCACTAAATATTGGTCTTTCTCACTCTCCTACGCCATCTCTCTGTTCTTCCCAGAGAAGCTGTACAGAAGGATATCGTACTTTTGTTTAAAATAGTTAACTAATTAATTTGTTTTTGGCTGCGTTGGGTCTTCGTTGCTATGCGCAGGCTTTCTCTAGTTGCGGCAAGCGGGGGCTACTCTTTGTTGCGGTGCGCGGGCTTCTCATTGCGGTGGCTTCTCTTGCTAGCCTTAACCCCAATGCTAGCCTTAACCCTGGCTCTCACAACATGAATTCCTCTTCCCATATCTTATCCACTAATTAATATAAATGTAGGCATATTATTTCTATTAGACACATCACACCTAGCCATTTACTCCATCCTCAGATCTGGATGAACTTCACATTCAAAATACACACTCACTGGAGCTCTAGGAACAATAGCACAGACAATCATCTCATATGAAGTAATGTAGCAGTTATTCTATTCTCAGTCTTACTGATAAATGGATCATTTACACTTTCAACAGTAATTATTACACAAGAACACCTATGACTAATTTTCTCCTGACCCCTACCCAGAATTTGATTATCTCCGCAGGAGCAGAAATCCAATGAAGCCCCACTTGATTTAACGGAAGTAGCATCAAAACCTGTATATGTCTTCAATGTAGAAAATGTAGCAGGCCCATTCACCCCGTCCCTCCTAGAGAATATGTCAATTTCCCTATAATAAACATTTCCACAGCAATCTATTTTTAGGAGCATTCGACAGTCCCTAGGTGCCAGAATTATATACAGCCCAAGTCATCATTAAAACACATCTAACAATCTCCTTTCTATGAATTTGAGCCTCCTACCTACAATTTTGATATGATCAACGCATACATCTCTTATGAAAAGTTTTTTTACGACTAACATTAACCTTATGTATATGAGAGTTTTCACTACTTGTCATCATACCAGGCAACCCACCACAAATTTAAGAAATATGTCTGACAAAAGAGTTTCTTTGATAGAGTAAATCATAGAGGTTTCAATGCTCTTATTCCTGGAATTGAATTCTTCCTAATAATTTTACATTCTCCATGCTACCTACCACATTACACCACATGCTATATAGTAAAGTTCTCTAAGTAAGCTTCAGGCCCATACCCCCAAAATATTTTTGTATATCCTTCCTGTGCTAATAAACTCTCATTGTTTTTACCATCATTCTACTGACCATTTTCTCAGGAAATATAATTGTATAACAAGCTCACACTGGTTAATGGTATCCCCATTCTAATAAAACACATGAACCCATAACCTACAGAAGCATCCAACAAATATTTCCTAAAACAGTCCACCACATCAATACTACTTATAATGGCTATTATCATTAATCTAATATACTCTGGTCAAAGAGCACAATGAATAACAAGAATCTTTAATCCAGCAGCATCCACCCTCATGACAATCGCCCTTGTCACAAAAGTAGGACTTTCCCCATTTCACTTCTGATTGCCTGAAGTCACACGAGGCATCCCATGAACAGCAGACCTGATGCTATCAACATGACAAAATTGCAACCCTATCAGTTTTATACCACATGTCACCATCCATCAACCTAAATATACTATTAATCATAGTGATATTATAAATCATAGCTGGAGGCTGAGGCCGACTTCGCCATACTCACCTGGAAAATATTACACCCTCCTCATCAATTGCCCATATAGGATGAATAACAGCTATTATAATGTATATTCAGATCATAACAATCCTAAACATACTAATTTATATCATAACAACACTATCTTCTTCTTATTTATGCCTAGATCATGTACTACAAGAGTATCATTATCACACACATGAGATAAAACACCTCCCATCACAATCATTTTCCTCACCATTACAGTATCATTAGGACATCGCCCATCACTATCAGGCTTTCTACCCAAATGAATAATTATCCAAGAGATAACACAAACGACAACATCATTCTACCAACACTAATAGCCATCATAGCAGTCTTCAGCATATATTTCTACTTGCAGCTAACATACTCCACATCACTAACTATATTCCCTTCATTAAACAACACAAACACAAAACAGTTTGAACATACAAAGAAATAACCTTCCTATCATTACCAATCATAATACCCACACGGTTACTACACACAACACCCATTCTATCGGTGCTGGACTAGGAATTTAGGTTAGTTCAGACCAAGAGCTTTCAAAACCCTAAACAAGTGAAATTTACTTAATTCCTAAAAATAAGGATTGCAAGACTTTATTCTACATCAATTAAATGTAAAGCAAACACTGTATTGAAGCCAAATCTTTACGAGATTGATGAGTTTTAACCCCAGGAAACTTTAGTTAACAGGCAAATCCTCTAGTCAACTGGCTTCAGTCTACTTCTCCTTCATTTGAGAAAGAAAAAAAGAAAAAAAAAAAACGGCAGGATAATCACTGGCAGAATTGAAGCTGCTTCTCTGAAGTTAGAATTGAATTTGTTGATTCACCACAGGGTTTGCCAGAAAGAGGGCTCAAACTCTGTCTTTAGATTGACAGTCTAATGCTAACTCAGTCATTTTACCTCTGTTCATACACTGCTGATTATTTTCAACAAATCACAAAGATATCGGCATTTTATATTTACTATTTGGTGCTTGAGCTGGAGTAGCAGGCAGCACCTTAATTATATTAATCCAGGCTGAGCTATGCTGACCTGGACCGCTACTTGGAGATGCCCAAATCTGAAAGGTTGTCATAACAGTCCCTGCACTTGTAATAGTTTTCTTTATAGCTGTACCCGTTATGATTGCAGGCTTTGAAAACTGACCTGGGCCACTAATAACTCGGACACCTGAAGTAGCATTTCCCCCAATAAATCATTTAAACTTTTGACTACTTCCCCCATCATTCTTACTCCTACTCATATCACCAATAGTAGAAGCTGGTTCTGGTACCAGTGGGACCGTGTATTCAGCTCTAGCCTGCAATCTGGCTCATGCAGGAGCCTCTGTCGACCTAACTGTTTTCTCCTTACATTTAGCAGGTGTCTCCTCAATTCTTGCTATTATTACTTTTATTACTATAGTCTTTTTTTTTTTTTACTATAGTCTTTAATACAAAACCAGCAGTCATATCCCAATACCAAACATCATTATTTGTTTAATCTTCCCCAACTATAGCCATATTACTATAATTACCAATCTCAGTCCAAGCAGCCAGAATTGCCATGCTGTTAAGAGATAGATATCTAAACATTACTTTCTTTGAACCTGCAGGAGGAGACCGAATCCTATACCAACACCTCTTTTGATACTTTGCTCACCCTGAAGTCTGTATTCATGGCCTAACAGGGTTTGTTATAAACTCACATATCATTACATACTATTTAGGACAAAAATTGCCTTTCAGCTATCTGGGAATAGTATGAGTCATGTCCACTGGATTTTTAGGAGTTCTCTTGTGGGCCCATCATATGTTTACCATAGGGATAGCTGTGGACTCAGGAGCATACTTTGCATCAGCTACCGTAATTACTTCTATCCCTACAGGAGTAAAAGTATCTAGCTGATTAGCAACTCTTTATTTAATTTTTCTTTTTCTTCTCTTTTTTTTTTTGGCTGAGTTGGGTCTTGCTTGCTGCGCATGGGCTTTCTCTGGTTGCGGTGAGCGGCAGCTACTCTTCGTTGCGGTGTGCGGCCCTTTCATTGCAGTGGCTTCTCTTGTTGCAGAGCACGGCCTCTAGGCGCGTGGGCTTCAGTAGTTGTGGCTTGCGGGCTCTAGAGGGCAGGCTCAGTAGTTGTGGCACACGGGCTTTTTGCTCCGCGGCATGTGGAATCTTCCCAGACAAGGGCTCGAACCCGTGTCCCCTGCATTGGCAGGCGAATTCTTAACCACTGCGTCACCAGGGAAGTCCCTGGTTAGCAACTGTTCACGGAGGGAATACTATATGACCTCCCACTATATTATGAGTTTTAGGCTTTAGGTTTTCTTTTTACAGTAGGTGGTTTGACAGGAATCATCTTAGCCAACTCATCCCCAGACATTGTCCTCCAGGATACATACTATGTAGTAGCACACTTCCATGACCTAATGTCCATGGGAGCAGTCTTCACTATTATAGGAGGCTTCCTACACTGATTCCCACTATTCTCAGGTTATACAGTTAACTCAGCATGAGCAAAAATTCACTTCACAAGTATATTTGTAGTAGTAAATATGACTTCCTGCAGCACTTTCGTGGCCTCTCAGGGATGTCACTACGTTAGTCTGAGTACCCTGAGGCACACACAACATGAAATATTTTGTCTTTAGGCTCATTCATCTCAGTAGCAGCAGTAATGCTAATAATCTTCATACTTTGAAAAGCATTTGTGTCTAAACAAGAAGTCTTAGCAGTGGAAATTGCTACTCCTAACCTAGAATGGTTACACGGATGTCCTCCACCATATCCTACGTTTCAAGATCCTACCTATGTAAATGTAAAATAAGGAAGGACTCAAGTCCTTTTCAACCAGTTTCAAGCCAACACCATAACAATTATGTCTTCCTCAATAAATGAGATAAAAGTAAAAAGTGATGTAGCTTTGTCAAAGTTAAATGATAGGCTAAAATCCTGTATATCACTAAGGCATATCAATTTCATCTAGGCTCTCAAGATACAACATCACCGATTATGGAAGAACTTTTACATTTTCTTCGTCACACATTAATAGTGATTTTTAAAATAAGTTCTCTAGTCCTCTATATCATTTCACTAATATTGACATCTAAACTCATATGCATACAATAGATGCACAGGTAGAGAAAATGTGAACAATTTACTAGCTATTATTGTAATCTTACTTGCCCTATCATCATTGTGAATCCTTTACATGATACATGAAATCAATAACTCTTCCCAAACCATAAAAAACCATGGGTCAGTAATGATACTGAAGCTACAAATCCACAGATTACGAAGATTTAAATGTTGACTCCTCTGTAATCCCCACATCAGAGCTAAAACCAGGAGCATAATGACTAATAGAAGTCAACAACCGAGTAGTTAGGGATAGTCATTGAATATTAGTTTCATCTGAAATTGTTGTACACTCCGGAGTTGTTCCTTCTCAGGCCTAAAAGGAGCTGCTATCCCAGGACGCCTAACTTAAAGAATCCTAATATCAACAGGACCAGGCCTATGTTGTGGACAAGAGAGCTCGTTTTCCTGAGTTCAAAGACAGGACAGAGGGATATGGCTGAGATATGGGGTGAATCTGCAGCCCATGGGGATGCACTCTCCAAGCTCCAGTATAGGAATGGGGCCTCTAGGGTCCCAGGCCACCCACCACGCCCTCTGGAGCAGGATCTGGGCAACATTCCCTGTCAGTGATGAGGCAGCCCTAGCACTTGTCACGCCCCGATGTCGTGTCCTATGTGGGCCCCATGCTCTTGGCACCACACCCCACACTCTGCAGGTCCATGCTACAGGGTCCTTCATGCCTCAGGAGTAGAGACCACACAGCAAGCAGTTCCCTCCCCAACCAGCAGGAGGAGGGGAGGAGAGCAGGGGCACCAGGGGACTCTCACTCAGACAACAACACCCCAGGGGTGCCAGCGGGGACAGTGATGATGCAGATGAGGCACAGACCAAGAGATGGGACCAGAGGACCCAAAAGGCAGCTGGTCAGGTCCTGGCTCACCTGCACCCCGGACACCTTTGTCCCGCATACACCCCCTTCCTCATACACCCTCTCCTTAAATGCAGATTCTTCAGATGCGAACAGGCAGAGCTTCAGACTGAAAGTCAGCTCTTCCAAAATGACCCGTCAGCAAACACTGCAGGATTCCACTCCAGTGGGTGCCCTGGAGTCGACAACTCAGGGACTGAAGTGGATGTCGGTGCCAGGGGCAGTGGGAGGGAATGGGGAATGAGACTTTCATGGTTGTGGAATTTTGGTTTTGCAAGATGAATAGTTCTAGGGATGGTGGTGATGGCTCCACGAGAAAGTGAATCTATCTGATGCCTCAGAAACGTGCACTTAAAATGGTGATGATGGTAAAGGGTATGTGACGTGTGTTTTATTTCACTTAAAATAAATTCTTAAAATAATGTCTTGTTAACTGAGATTCCATTTCGACTCCCCTTCATCACAAATGTCGGAGGCCCAGACACAGTCCCCTACCTTAGGGGCCATCACGGTACCCTCACAGAGCATGTGGGAGACCATTCTTTGGGGGGCCTAGTCTGTGCTCACCTGACCTCTGTCCAGGGGGACCCAGGCAGTGGTGACCCCCATAGATTAGACATATGATATGCTATAGTATTAGTATGATACCACCAAGTGTTGTCACTCACCGGAACACAGAGCAGCAACCCACTCAAACATGCCTGACCTCATATGATTTTGACAAGATGAAGAGAAGAAAAGGAACCACAGGTTAATCAGGACAACACCCTTAATGCAGAGGTTGGAAATCTCAAAGGGGACAGGACACACTGCAGGCAAAGAGCGCATATGCGGTCTCACCATCCATGTGATCCTGACTCATGCAGGTATGGTGAGACCCACACAGTCCCCTCACCCTATACCTGGGGTCACACATCCACACTCACCAGGGTGACCCACCTCCCCAGACCCCTCCACCTGGGTCACATGTCCACAGTCCCAGGGTGACCTCACCTCCCCAGACCCTGCACCTGGGGTCACACGTCCCCTTGGTCAGGACACCATGGCTCTGCAGGGGGCTCCCCCAATGTGGAAACAAGCTGGGTCCCTGGGACCTCCTGGGATGGGAAAAAGTGTCAGGTGGGTCTCCTTTCCCCACACTTGTCCCAGAGGAGTCCTCCTCTTCTCACTTTGGTTCTGTGTGATTTTAACTGTTTTTACAGCTTTCATACTAGAGTTGAACACACGACCCTGGTGCTGGCATGCTCAGTCCTTTCTCGCCTCACTTACATGTTGAGGAAATGCACAGGACAGCAGGGCTGAAAGCCGAGGGGCAGCTCTGGACTCTGCTGAGTAGGGACGGTAGACTGGAGGGAGAGCTCAGCAGCAGCCTCAGCTGTCACCCATCGGCCTTTTGCCCGATCTGCGTGCCCTGCAATCAATTCATCAGCTAAACCTGCTTCCCTATGCACCATGCACGTGCTGGTAAATTGGAATTATTGCCAGGTAGTCCTCCTGAGGATTCTCCATGAGCCCCAGGGAAGGTGAACCTTGCAGGGATTAAGACTAAGGCCCCGACCATAGCACTGACCCTTGGGAGGACCAGGTCACCACACTCAGAAGAGAGGCTGTTACGTAGACAAGCCCACCTCAGCTCCAGACCCCAGACATCTAAGCACAGACATTCAGATGCAGGCACGGAGCTTCCCAGTACTGAGGCCAGGCCGGGTCTCTACCCAGGTCCCCATAGTCCTAGCGTACACAGAACATGGTCAGTTCTAAATCTTCTTATTATAGACAACACATGGTCAGCTCTAAACATAATCAGTAGACAGGACATGCAGAGGTCTAAATCTACCATGTAGACACAACTTGATCATGTTTAAACTAGCTTAGGGCTGATCTCATAGGGGGTACAGATCACACACATGGGTCTCTCATCTTTGGACACCCACATCAGGAAACTGAACAAAATCTTTGTCATTAAACATTTCAACAGGCAAAACAGAAATGTTCCCAATTTCTCTGGCCACCTGATGGTCAGGATCCACGGGCGAGCCACGAACTTCTTAGAGTGCAGCCCAGTCTGCTGCCAGGACACACAAGAAGTGGCCTGATTCCAGCCTCCCAGGCTTCCAGAAGGAGGCGGCCACACTGGAAGCCAGGTCAGGAGAGTCCTGCATGGTCCGGGCCGGGAGATCCGGTCTGTCCATTTGGCTGGCCGATTCCGGGCGGGGCGCTCAGGGCCTCTGAGAGCCCTGCACTCAGGTCCTGCTTCCCTGCAGCGTGTGCCTGTGCGTGTGCGTGTGCGTGTGCGTGTGTGTGTGTGTGTGTGTAGAGGGGGCGGTGGCTGACGGCTCCCATGGTTCCCAACCCGGGCACCGCGCTGTCTTCGAGGGGAGGCACGGGGAGAGGTAGGGGCACAGAAGCCATTGGAGAGGAGAACCCACCGCGGAACTCCTTGCACACTGGCTCGCCCCACCCGGAGACCCGCCTGCCCATCGTGGGCCGCATGTCGCTCCCCAGTCCCCCACCCCCGAGGGCAGGGTGCCTGCTCTTTCAACAGCACAGGGTCTCACATGAAGGAGACCCAGTGGGGACTGTCAGCCCCCGACTCCTGATGTTGTGTTTGGGGAGAATGAACCCCCTTGACTGGGCGATGGGACCCTGTGAGGAAAGAGGTGGCGGCCCGATCCAAGTCGGGGCCTGGCTGAGATATGAGAAAACAGGAGCCAAAGCAAGGCCTGGAGGCCAGGCCAACAGGAGGGACACCCCCAGCCTTGGTCGGGCTCTCCAACGGTGATATTGTTGCTTTAGGGGACCTGGGACAGGTGACTGAATGTAATGGGAGTCTAAACTGGACCCTGAATGGGGCTTAAAGAAGGTGTGAAGGATGTTACTGAGACAGTGACAGTCATTGGAATACAAACTCTGTGTCAGGATATCCTGCTCCATCCATTTAAATCCCTGAGACCTGTGACCTTTACGTGGCTACGCAGGATTGTTAGAGCAGCTGCGTGCGGATATACCTGGGGCACAATTCAGTCTGCAGCCAACTTGCAAGTGGTTCCAGCAAACACACAGGTGTGCGCACAGGCAGGCACAGCACACACACAAACATATGCACGTGCACAGCACAAATATATTCACACACTAGCATGTGAACACACATGCACCCATATGCCCATGCACACACTAATGTGTGCAAGTGCACATACCTATGCACATGCACAGCATATGTATGCAAACAGGCACATGCACACGCATAGCACACACTCAGGGAATAAAGTGAATCCGTAAAGCATTAATTCCTGAACACAAGTGAAGCTGACATGTATTTTCCCCTTTTCTTAGCCTTGATATTTTCCACAACAAAAAGTTTAAGAAAAATGATAACGGCAAATGACCTTTGATTCATAGGACTTTCTGATTTTATTCCACAAATATTATGACAGTAGAAATGAATGTAGATATTACATGTGTCCACTAATGGATGAATGGAGAAGAAAAACACGGTCCATCAATACAAGGGAATGCTATTCAGCCTAAAAAGGAAGTCAGTTCTGACACAGGATGCAGCAGGGATGAACCTTGAGGGCATTATGCTCAGTGATGTAAGCTAGACACAAAAAAACAAACAGTGCTTGATCCACTCATACAAGGCCCCTAGAGCAGTCGGAAATATAGAGACATAAAGTAGGATGTTGAGGGCCAGAGGCTGAGGGAGGTACAATGGCGAGTGAGTGTTTAATGGGGACTGTTTCAATTTTGCAAGATGAAAAAGTTCTGGAGGATGATGGTGGTCAGGTTTGCACAACAGTGTGAATTACTTCCTGACCCTGAAATGTGCATTTAAAAATGGTTAAGATAATACATTTTATGTTATGTGTACCAGACCACAATTTTTAAAACTTTTCAAAAAACAACAGGAAATAGTCCATGAATACCACAAAATGTACAACTTCACTAACAACAGAGGGATTAAAGCCATAAGCAAAATACTGTGCATACACCTACCAGAATGGCAGACATGAAAGACATAGTATCAAATATCAGCAGGATGTGGAGCAATGGAAAGCCTGGTATGCAACGGGGGGATGCAACCACTTCTGAAGCAATCGGGCCACAGATAGCGAAGTCCGTGCACAGAGACCCACAGTGCTCCTCCCAGTTGAACACAAACCCACCAGCCCTGCACCATGACACACGGACATGGACTTGCAGCCACAGGAACCAAACCTGAAGGAACCTGAAGGCCATCACAGACGGATGCAGAAATGAACCATGCACGCTCCTATGAAGGAATATTCCACAGCAATGGAGTACATTTTGTTTAAAGGTAGTAAAACTATAAAAATTATTTTTTAAAGAAAACTATATTTACAAGATGAAAGAATCTATAATTCTGGCACCTAGGGATTGTCGAATGCTCCTAAAAATAGATTGCTGTGGAAATGTTTATTATAGGGAAATTGATATATTCTCTAGGAAGGACGGGGTGAATGGGCCTGCTACATTTTCTACATTGAAGACATGCACAGGTTTTGATTCTACGTCTGTTAAATCAAGTGGGGCTTCACTGGATTTCTGCTACTGTGGAGATAATCAAATTCTGGGTAGGGGTCAGGAGAAAATTAGTCATAGGTGTTCTTGTGTAATAATTACTGTTGAAAGTGTAAATGATCCATTTACCAGTAAGACTGAGAATAGTATAACTGCTACATTACTTCATATGAGATGATCGTCTGTGCTATTGTTCCTGGAGCTCCAGTGAGTGAGTATTTTGAATGTGAAGTTCATCCAGATCGGAGGATGGACTAAATGGCTAAGTGTGATATGGCTAATAGAAATAATATGCCTACATTTATACTAATTACTGGATGAGATATGGGAAGAGGAATTCATGTTGTGAGAGCCAGGGTTAAGGCTAGCATTGGGGCAATAATATATAAATTGATGATGTTGATGGACATAGTGGTTCTTTAATAAGTAATTTGAATGCCTCAGCAATGGGTTGTAATCATCCATGGGGGCTGATGATTTTTGGTCCTTTCTGGATTTGTAAATAGCCTAGGATTTTCCATTTAGTTAATATGAGGAATGCTATGGTGAATTAAATTGGGTAATTTGTGAAAGAATGTTGATTATAAACATATTCTTAGGAAGAGGACTTGAACCAGTGCAGAAAAAGTTTCATTTTTACATAATTACTGGGCTCTGCCAGCGTAACGAACCCTGTTCTACAGTAGGGTATGTATAAATTAACTGAATGTAGATTATATCATCATTTAGTTTGAAGACATTTTGTAAAGGAAGCCGTATTGCTCTTGTCCTTTCATACTGGAAGAAATCTGCTATAGACAGAAACCAACCAGGATGACTCCAGTCTGAACTCAGGTCACGTGAGACTTTAATCGTTGAACAAACAGACAATTAATAGCAGTTATACCGTTGAAATGTCGTGATCCAGCATCAAGGTCATAAACCATATTGCCCATATGAACTCCAGAATACAATTACACTGTTATCCCTAGTAAAACTTGTTTTACTGACCAGTGTTTTAGAAGAACAGGTGATAAAGCATTTTGACTAGCTGGCCTAAATTTTAATCACTCAGAAGTGGTTTTATTCTCCAAAAAATAAATGGCACACGGGATCAAGACACACCGGCTTCAGTAGTTGTGGCGTGCAGACTCAGTAGTTGTGGCCCACTGGCTTAGTTGTTCCGTGGCACGTGAGATCTTCCCGGACCGGGGATCGAACCGGGTCCCCTGCATTGGCAGGCGAATTCTTAATCACTGCATCACCGGGCAAGTCCCAGATTCACAGTCTCCCTTTTAATATACCTTAAGCCCAAAGAATCCATGGAAAATTGTTAGAGAAAATAAGGCAATAAATATTGTAAGGACTATAACAGAAGCATATAGTACACAGTTCATATAGACACATCCCAAGCAGTTACAAAGTATATTAAAAGGGAGGCTGCAATTTTAAAAGAATAAGAAAAATTATACCCACAAACTCCCAATCTTTCCTGAAACGTTGCAATCTGAAACCCTATTGTAGGAAGCAGAAGATTCCAGGAGACATTCTACAAATGAAGGACTCCAAACCCTGTGGTTGGATAAGGAATTCTGGAAGGAAGGTATCCTCACCCAAGGAGAGCAGGTTCCTATACTTCTCTAACATCACATCCCTGTACAATTCCCATTGATCTTGGTCCACGCATTCTCACTCCTCTTGACAGAAATCTATGGCCACATCCTGGAATGTCAGCAGTCCCTGAAATTAAACGTACACATGCCATGTGGCCACGGGAAGAGTTCATAATATGACCCAAGAAGAAAACAGCAAGTGAAGAGAAGGTTTTAATTTAGAAGAGTGTCTTCAATTATCCACTAATACATATATATATATATATATATATATATATATATATATATATATATAATTTTTTTTTTTACAAAGTAACTTTCTCTACCTTATTTCTAACTACAAGAAAAGAGTATGGCATGTGATCCACAAAACCAGTATAGAGACTATACTTGTCTGGCAAAGAAATGATAAAATGATGGTTTCAACACAGGCATGTGCATTTTTGAGTGTTTTATTTATATCAAACTGGATAAAATGTGTGTATTTCTCATAGAGAAAAGACCTGTCGAGGTAGAAATGTACCTTTCAACTATTCATGGGTACACGAGTACACTGGGGAGATTGTAAAAGTGCAGATTGTGATTCAGTAGGTCCGGTGGGCCTGAGTTCTATTTTTTTAACAAGCTCATTTTTAACTAGTGATGCCACAGTCTCTGATTCATTAACCACAACTGTGAATATCAGAGACAGAATTAGAAAGGTAAAAATTCATATTTAATTTTGAACTTAAAGTGTTTTATGGATTTTACACCTTTAATAGAATAGTGAGCACAGCAGCAACAATCATTTGTGAGTATTTACTATAGACTGTGTATCTTTCTAATTTTTTTGTGTAGGATTCCAGGAAAAAGGCCTGGGCTGCGGCCACAATGGGCATGGCCCCCAGGCCGGGCCGCCCCTCCATGACCCCCGACGGGGCCCTGCGCTCCTGGCGGCTCCCTCCCCCGCCGCCCCGCTCCCTCCCGGAAGGCCTCGGGGCAGAGCGGTCCCACCCACTGCGCGCTGAACAGAGCCCGCGTTTCCTCAGAGCTGGAACTCCCGGCTCAGGCGGGGTCTCTTCCCTCCGCCTTCACGGAACTGCCCCGCAGCCCGAGGGGAGGGCGACCTCACAGAGGCTGCCGGCTCTGGAGGTGCCCCGGCGGCCGAAGCCACGACAGTCGCGGGGACGGCGGGCCGGGTAAGTGGGCGCCGACCCTCCGCCTGGTCCGGTGCCCGGGCGGCAGCACAAGACCAGCTTCTGAGGGGCAGGGGTTCGCTGCCACCCGCCGCTGCTGTGCAGAAAGAGCGGCCTCCAGCGTCTGGTCCCCGGGAACTTCGGTCCGTCCTCTCGCCCCTGCCCTCGTCCTGGCTCGTGAGGCCTGTTGGGCGTGAGGAGGGGGTCGGCCTGAGCGTCCTGAGGGGAAACGGGGCAAGGGAGGCTCAGGGTCCGGCTGCAGCGTCAGCGCCCCTCTTCCCGACTGCGGGGAAAGCGGCTGAAAACTCCTCCCGAGGCGCGCAGGCCCCTTATTCAGCCGAGTCCCTCTGCGCTCCTTCCTCCCTGAGCTAAAGTACCGGGGGGAGGGGACAGGGCAGGGAACTGGCGCAGGTAATGGGGAATATCAAAAGGTGATTGTTAACTAAGGAAAACCAGCTCTCCCAAGGTGAGGAATGCGGCGCTTTTCTTTGCCTGGGCTCACTGAATTCCTTCCTTTGATATGCACCTCAGCTCTCTGGGGCCTGCATTCTGTATTTGCATATCCTGAGTGCCTCAGGGCCCGCCGGCTCACATTGGAGGGCTGCAAGTGCTGAAGACTGTGACATCCTTTGTTTACTGATAGGGCAAGAACTATTCCATTTCTCACAGGCTTGAGGGGCAGACAGTGGAAAAAAGTCAGAGAATCTCACTCGGCCTGTACTTTGGTTTACATATAGATAATATTTATACTTAACTGTGCTAATAGAGGTTCTCAAGTCCAATCAACTTGTACTACTGCCCTCTATGTATCAATTTCATCAATATCATAAGATAAATGCCTATAGAATTGACTTAATCCATTTAAATAGGATAAAGATTTTTAAAGGAAATATAATAGAAATATAACAACAAAACCTTTACCACTAAAGGCTGGGTCTGGAACACCCTAAATAAATGTTCCATTGTTACAATATTGAAAGATGTAGTCAATAGAAATATCAACAAAAATGACAAATAATAAGGGTAGCAGAATGTTGAAATGTTCTATCTTTATCATTAAAGTGGCAGAAAATCATTTATTAGTAGGCACTGGGGGCAGAAGATGCCTGATTTTATATCTGTGTCATATTGGTGCAGTTGTTTCAACAAGTAACTTAAAGACAAAATGGAAAAACAAGGAGGTTTGTGCCTGAGATCATGTTGATGTGAAACCAGGGATGGCCACCTTGTGCCAGGTGAGTTAAGTTTACCTGGCAGGTAGACCGCAGAGCTCCTGGGAAGCAAGGGTTGGAATTTTTCTGCTGGGTGCCCCTTAGGTTCTGTGACTTGACTGACTGTGAGTCATGTTTCGGGAAAGACCTGATCACAGGAAAAGGGTGGGAATAGAGTGATTTGGGGAGCAGCTAACAACATTCATCACAGCTCACGGCCTGAATGAATTTTAAAGAAACAGGAAAACAAATGCTTCTTATGGAATCAGAGAATGTGAGGGCTGGACAATCCCAGAAAAGGAGGAACACCCATCCCATTTTCCAGATGACAAAACAGAGGTCCAGCAAGGTGAAATCACTCACCCAAGTTGCACCCGTCTCTCCTCCCCACTACGTGGTTCATGAAAGCAGGACTCTTCCTGTCTTGATCACTGCTGAACCCCAAAAAGGGCCAGGCATCTAGCAGCTGCTCCAAAAATTTGCGTTGACGGTAGGAACAATGCTATTTCTTTCTTTCTCACTCTTATTCAGGATTGTGCCAAGAACTCCCCAGGTTGCAATGTAATTCGATAAATGTAAATATTAATTGAGTTTTGTTGTGATGAGGACTTAGGCTTTGAAGGTAACAGACTTGGTTCAGATCTTGGTTCTGCCACTCCATAGCTGTTTGGCTTTGGGAAAATTACTAAACCTCTCTGAGATTATTTCCTCCTTTGTAAAGTGGGGATAAATCTATCTGAGCCAGCAGAGCACCTGCATGAGAGATGTGCACTAAATATTGGTCTTTCTCACTCTCCTACGCCATCTCTCTGTTCTTCCCAGAGAAGCTGTACAGAAGGATATAGTACTTTTGTTTAAAATAGTTAACTAATTAATTTGTTTTTGGCTGCGTTGGGTCTTCGTTGCTATGCGCAGGCTTTCTCTAGTTGCGGCAAGCGGGGGCTACTCTTTGTTGCGGTGCGCGGGCTTCTCATTGCGGTGGCTTCTCTTGCTAGCCTTAACCCCAATGCTAGCCTTAACCCTGGCTCTCACAACATGAATTCCTCTTCCCATATCTTATCCACTAATTAATATAAATGTAGGCATATTATTTCTATTAGACACATCACACCTAGCCATTTACTCCATCCTCAGATCTGGATGAACTTCACATTCAAAATACACACTCACTGGAGCTCTAGGAACAATAGCACAGACAATCATCTCATATGAAGTAATGTAGCAGTTATTCTATTCTCAGTCTTACTGATAAATAGATCATTTACACTTTCAACAGTAATTATTACACAAGAACACCTATGACTAATTTTCTCCTGACCCCTACCCAGAATTTGATTATCTCCGCAGGAGCAGAAATCCAATGAAGCCCCACTTGATTTAACGGAAGTAGCATCAAAACCTGTATATGTCTTCAATGTAGAAAATGTAGCAGGCCCATTCACCCCGTCCCTCCTAGAGAATATGTCAATTTCCCTATAATAAACATTTCCACAGCAATCTATTTTTAGGAGCATTCGACAGTCCCTAGGTGCCAGAATTATATACAGCCCAAGTCATCATTAAAGCACATCTAACAATCTCCTTTCTATGAATTTGAGCCTCCTACCTACAATTTTGATATGATCAACGCATACATCTCTTATGAAAAGTTTTTTTACGACTAACATTAACCTTATGTATATGAGAGTTTTCACTACTTGTCATCATACCAGGCAACCCACCACAAATTTAAGAAATATGTCTGACAAAAGAGTTTCTTTGATAGAGTAAATCATAGAGGTTTCAATGCTCTTATTCCTGGAATTGAATTCTTCCTAATAATTTTACATTCTCCATGCTACCTACCACATTACACCACATGCTATATAGTAAAGTTCTCTAAGTAAGCTTCAGGCCCATACCCCCAAAATATTTTTGTATATCCTTCCTGTGCTAATAAACTCTCATTGTTTTTACCATCATTCTACTGACCATTTTCTCAGGAAATATAATTGTATAACAAGCTCACACTGGTTAATGGTATCCCCATTCTAATAAAACACATGAACCCATAACCTACAGAAGCATCCAACAAATATTTCCTAAAACAGTCCACCACATCAATACTACTTATAATGGCTATTATCATTAATCTAATATACTCTGGTCAAAGAGCACAATGAATAACAAGAATCTTTAATCCAGCAGCATCCACCCTCATGACAATCGCCCTTGTCACAAAAGTAGGACTTTCCCCATTTCACTTCTGATTGCCTGAAGTCACACGAGGCATCCCATGAACAGCAGACCTGATGCTATCAACATGACAAAATTGCAACCCTATCAGTTTTATACCACATGTCACCATCCATCAACCTAAATATACTATTAATCATAGTGATATTATAAATCATAGCTGGAGGCTGAGGCCGACTTCGCCATACTCACCTGGAAAATATTACACCCTCCTCATCAATTGCCCATATAGGATGAATAACAGCTATTATAATGTATATTCAGATCATAACAATCCTAAACATACTAATTTATATCATAACAACACTATCTTCTTCTTATTTATGCCTAGATCATGTACTACAAGAGTATCATTATCACACACATGAGATAAAACACCTCCCATCACAATCATTCTCCTCACCATTACAGTATCATTAGGACATCGCCCATCACTATCAGGCTTTCTACCCAAATGAATAATTATCCAAGAGATAACACAAACGACAACATCATTCTACCAACACTAATAGCCATCATAGCAGTCCTCAGCATATATTTCTACTTGCAGCTAACATACTCCACATCACTAACTATATTCCCTTCATTAAACAACACAAACACAAAACAATTTGAACATACAAAGAAATAACCTTCCTATCATTACCAATCATAATACCCACACGGTTACTACACACAACACCCATTCTATCGGTGCTGGACTAGGAATTTAGGTTAGTTCAGACCAAGAGCTTTCAAAACCCTAAACAAGTGAAATTTACTTAATTCCTAAAAATAAGGATTGCAAGACTTTATTCTACATCAATTAAATGTAAAGCAAACACTGTATTGAAGCCAAATCTTTACGAGATTGATGAGTTTTAACCCCAGGAAACTTTAGTTAACAGGCAAATCCTCTAGTCAACTGGCTTCAGTCTACTTCTCCTTCATTTGAGAAAGAAAAAAAGAAAAAAAAAAACGGCAGGATAATCACTGGCAGAATTGAAGCTGCTTCTCTGAAGTTAGAATTGAATTTGTTGATTCACCACAGGGTTTGCCAGAAAGAGGGCTCAAACTCTGTCTTTAGATTGACAGTCTAATGCTAACTCAGTCATTTTACCTCTGTTCATACACTGCTGATTATTTTCAACAAATCACAAAGATATCGGCATTTTATATTTACTATTTGGTGCTTGAGCTGGAGTAGCAGGCAGCACCTTAATTATATTAATCCAGGCTGAGCTATGCTGACCTGGACCGCTACTTGGAGATGCCCAAATCTGAAAGGTTGTCATAACAGTCCCTGCACTTGTAATAGTTTTCTTTATAGCTGTACCCGTTATGATTGCAGGCTTTGAAAACTGACCTGGGCCACTAATAACTCGGACACCTGAAGTAGCATTTCCCCCAAAAAATCATTTAAACTTTTGACTACTTCCCCCATCATTCTTACTCCTACTCATATCACCAATAGTAGAAGCTGGTTCTGGTACCAGTGGGACCGTGTATTCAGCTCTAGCCTGCAATCTGGCTCATGCAGGAGCCTCTGTCGACCTAACTGTTTTCTCCTTACATTTAGCAGGTGTCTCCTCAATTCTTGCTATTATTACTTTTATTACTATAGTCTTTTTTTTTTTTTACTCTAGTCTTTAATACAAAACCAGCAGTCATATCCCAATACCAAACATCATTATTTGTTTAATCTTCCCCAACTATAGCCATATTACTATAATTACCAATCTCAGTCCAAGCAGCCAGAATTGCCATGCTGTTAAGAGATAGATATCTAAACATTACTTTCTTTGAACCTGCAGGAGGAGACCGAATCCTATACCAACACCTCTTTTGATACTTTGCTCACCCTGAAGTCTGTATTCATGGCCTAACAGGGTTTGTTATAAACTCACATATCATTACATACTATTTAGGACAAAAATTGCCTTTCAGCTATCTGGGAATAGTATGAGTCATGTCCACTGGTTTTTTAGGAGTTCTCTTGTGGGCCCATCATATGTTTACCATAGGGATAGCTGTGGACTCAGGAGCATACTTTGCATCAGCTACCGTAATTACTTCTATCCCTACAGGAGTAAAAGTATCTAGCTGATTAGCAACTCTTTATTTAATTTTTCTTTTTCTTCTCTTTTTTTTTTTTTGGCTGAGTTGGGTCTTGCTTGCTGCGCATGGGCTTTCTCTGGTTGCGGTGAGCGGCAGCTACTCTTCGTTGCGGTGTGCGGCCCTTTCATTGCAGTGGCTTCTCTTGTTGCAGAGCACGGCCTCTAGGCGCGTGGGCTTCAGTAGTTGTGGCTTGTGGGCTCTAGAGGGCAGGCTCAGTAGTTGTGGCACACGGGCTTTTTGCTCCGCGGCATGTGGAATCTTCCCAGACAAGGGCTCGAACCCGTGTCCCCTGCATTAGCAGGCGAATTCTTAACCACTGCGTCACCAGGGAAGTCCCTGGTTAGCAACTGTTCACGGAGGGAATACTATATGACCTCCCACTATATTATGAGTTTTAGGCTTTAGGTTTTCTTTTTACAGTAGGTGGTTTGACAGGAATCATCTTAGCCAACTCATCCCCAGACATTGTCCTCCAGGATACATACTATGTAGTAGCACACTTCCATGACCTAATGTCCATGGCAGCAGTCTTCACTATTATAGGAGGCTTCCTACACTGATTCCCACTATTCTCAGGTTATACAGTTAACTCAGCATGAGCAAAAATTCACTTCACAAGTATATTTGTAGTAGTAAATATGACTTCCTGCAGCACTTTCGTGGCCTCTCAGGGATGTCACTACGTTAGTCTGAGTACCCTGAGGCACACACAACATGAAATATTTTGTCTTTAGGCTCATTCATCTCAGTAGCAGCAGTAATGCTAATAATCTTCATACTTTGAAAAGCATTTGTGTCTAAACAAGAAGTCTTAGCAGTGGAAATTGCTACTCCTAACCTAGAATGGTTACACGGATGTCCTCCACCATATCCTACGTTTCAAGATCCTACCTATGTAAATGTAAAATAAGGAAGGACTCAAGTCCTTTTCAACCAGTTTCAAGCCAACACCATAACAATTATGTCTTCCTCAATAAATGAGATAAAAGTAAAAAGTGATGTAGCTTTGTCAAAGTTAAATGATAGGCTAAAATCCTGTATATCACTAAGGCATATCAATTTCATCTAGGCTCTCAAGATACAACATCACCGATTATGGAAGAACTTTTACATTTTCTTCGTCACACATTAATAGTGATTTTTAAAATAAGTTCTCTAGTCCTCTATATCATTTCACTAATATTGACATCTAAACCCATATGCATACAATAGATGCACAGGTAGAGAAAATGTGAACAATTTACTAGCTATTATTGTAATCTTAATTGCCCTATCATCATTGTGAATCCTTTACATGATACATGAAATCAATAACTCTTCCCAAACCATAAAAAACTATGGGTCAGTAATGATACTGAAGCTACAAATCCACAGATTACGAAGATTTAAATGTTGACTCCTCTGTAATCCCCACATCAGAGCTAAAACCAGGAGCATAATGACTAATAGAAGTCAACAACCGAGTAGTTAGGGATAGTCATTGAATATTAGTTTCATCTGAAATTGTTGTACACTCCGGAGTTGTTCCTTCTCAGGCTTAAAAGGAGCTGCTATCCCAGGACGCCTAACTTAAAGAATCCTAATATCAACAGGACCAGGCCTATGTTGTGGACAAGAGAGCTCGTTTTCCTGAGTTCAAAGACAGGACAGAGGGATATGGCTGAGATATGGGGTGAATCTGCAGCCCATGGGGATGCACTCTCCAAGCTCCAGTATAGGAATGGGGCCTCTAGGGTCCCAGGCCACCCACCACGCCCTCTGGAGCAGGATCTGGGCAACATTCCCTGTCAGTGATGAGGCAGCCCTAGCACTTGTCACGCCCCGATGTCGTGTCCTATGTGGGCCCCATGCTCTTGGCACCACACCCCACACTCTGCAGGTCCATGCTACAGGGTCCTTCATGCCTCAGGAGTAGAGACCACACAGCAAGCAGTTCCCTCCCCAACCAGCAGGAGGAGGGGAGGAGAGCAGGGGCACCAGGGGACTCTCACTCAGACAACAACACCCCAGCGGTGCCAGCGGGGACAGTGATGATGCAGATGAGGCACAGACCAAGAGATGGGACCAGAGGACCCAAAAGGCAGCTGGTCAGGTCCTGGCTCACCTGCACCCCGGACACCTTTGTCCCGCATACACCCCCTTCCTCATACACCCTCTCCTTAAATGCAGATTCTTCAGATGCGAACAGGCAGAGCTTCAGACTGAAAGTCAGCTCTTCCAAAATGACCCGTCAGCAAACACTGCAGGATTCCACTCCAGTGGGTGCCCTGGAGTCGACAACTCAGGGACTGAAGTGGATGTCGGTGCCAGGGGCAGTGGGAGGGAATGGGGAATGAGACTTTCATGGTTGTGGAATTTTGGTTTTGCAAGATGAATAGTTCTAGGGATGGTGGTGATGGCTCCACGAGAAAGTGAATCTATCTGATGCCTCAGAAACGTGCACTTAAAATGGTGATGATGGTAAAGGGTATGTGACGTGTGTTTTATTTCACTTAAAATAAATTCTTAAAATAATGTCTTGTTAACTGAGATTCCATTTCGACTCCCCTTCATCACAAATGTCGGAGGCCCAGACACAGTCCCCTACCTTAGGGGCCATCACGGTACCCTCACAGAGCATGTGGGAGACCATTCTTTGGGGGGCCTAGTCTGTGCTCACCTGACCTCTGTCCAGGGGGACCCAGGCAGTGGTGACCCCCATAGATTAGACATATGATATGCTATAGTATTAGTATGATACCACCAAGTGTTGTCACTCACCGGAACACAGAGCAGCAACCCACTCAAACATGCCTGACCTCATATGATTTTGACAAGATGAAGAGAAGAAAAGGAACCACAGGTTAATCAGGACAACACCCTTAATGCAGAGGTTGGAAATCTCAAAGGGGACAGGACACACTGCAGGCAAAGAGCGCATATGCGGTCTCACCATCCATGTGATCCTGACTCATGCAGGTATGGTGAGACCCACACAGTCCCCTCACCCTATACCTGGGGTCACACATCCACACTCACCAGGGTGACCCACCTCCCCAGACCCCTCCACCTGGGTCACATGTCCACAGTCCCAGGGTGACCTCACCTCCCCAGACCCTGCACCTGGGGTCACACGTCCCCTTGGTCAGGACACCATGGCTCTGCAGGGGGCTCCCCCAATGTGGAAACAAGCTGGGTCCCTGGGACCTCCTGGGATGGGAAAAAGTGTCAGGTGGGTCTCCTTTCCCCACACTTGTCCCAGAGGAGTCCTCCTCTTCTCACTTTGGTTCTGTGTGATTTTAACTGTTTTTACAGCTTTCATACTAGAGTTGAACACACGACCCTGGTGCTGGCATGCTCAGTCCTTTCTCGCCTCACTTACATGTTGAGGAAATGCACAGGACAGCAGGGCTGAAAGCCGAGGGGCAGCTCTGGACTCTGCTGAGTAGGGACGGTAGACTGGAGGGAGAGCTCAGCAGCAGCCTCAGCTGTCACCCATTGGCCTTTTGCCCGATCTGCGTGCCCTGCAATCAATTCATCAGCTAAACCTGCTTCCCTATGCACCATGCACGTGCTGGTAAATTGGAATTATTGCCAGGTAGTCCTCCTGAGGATTCTCCATGAGCCCCAGGGAAGGTGAACCTTGCAGGGATTAAGACTAAGGCCCCGACCATAGCACTGACCCTTGGGAGGACCAGGTCACCACACTCAGAAGAGAGGCTGTTACGTAGACAAGCCCACCTCAGCTCCAGACCCCAGACATCTAAGCACAGACATTCAGATGCAGGCACGGAGCTTCCCAGTACTGAGGCCAGGCCGGGTCTCTACCCAGGTCCCCATAGTCCTAGCGTACACAGAACATGGTCAGTTCTAAATCTTCTTATTATAGACAACACATGGTCAGCTCTAAACATAATCAGTAGACAGGACATGCAGAGGTCTAAATCTACCATGTAGACACAACTTGATCATGTTTAAACTAGCTTAGGGCTGATCTCATAGGGGGTACAGATCACACACATGGGTCTCTCATCTTTGGACACCCACATCAGGAAACTGAACAAAATCTTTGTCATTAAACATTTCAACAGGCAAAACAGAAATGTTCCCAATTTCTCTGGCCACCTGATGGTCAGGATCCACGGGCGAGCCACGAACTTCTTAGAGTGCAGCCCAGTCTGCTGCCAGGACACACAAGAAGTGGCCTGATTCCAGCCTCCCAGGCTTCCAGAAGGAGGCGGCCACACTGGAAGCCAGGTCAGGAGAGTCCTGCATGGTCCGGGCCGGGAGATCCGGTCTGTCCATTTGGCTGGCCGATTCCGGGCGGGGCGCTCAGGGCCTCTGAGAGCCCTGCACTCAGGTCCTGCTTCCCTGCAGCGTGTGCCTGTGCGTGTGCGTGTGCGTGTGCGTGTGTGTGTGTGTGTGTGTAGACGGGGCGGTGGCTGACGGCTCCCATGGTTCCCAACCCGGGCACCGCGCTGTCTTCGAGGGGAGGCACGGGGAGAGGTAGGGGCACAGAAGCCGTTGGAGAGGAGAACCCACCGCGGAACTCCTTGCACACTGGCTCGCCCCACCCAGAGACCCGCCTGCCCATCGTGGGCCGCATGTCGCTCCCCAGTCCCCCACCCCCGAGGGCAGGGTGCCTGCTCTTTCAACAGCACAGGGTCTCACATGAAGGAGACCCAGTGGGGACTGTCAGCCCCCGACTCCTGATGTTGTGTTTGGGGAGAATGAACCCCCTTGACTGGGCGATGGGACCCTGTGAGGAAAGAGGTGGCGGCCCGATCCAAGTCGGGGCCTGGCTGAGATATGAGAAAACAGGAGCCAAGAGCAAGGCCTGGAGGCCAGGCCAACAGGAGGGACACCCCCAGCCTTGGTCGGGCTCTCCAACGGTGATATTGTTGCTTTAGGGGACCTGGGACAGGTGACTGAATGTAATGGGAGTCTAAACTGGACCCTGAATGGGGCTTAAAGAAGGTGTGAAGGATGTTACTGAGACAGTGACAGTCATTGGAATACAAACTCTGTGTCAGGATATCCTGCTCCATCCATTTAAATCCCTGAGACCTGTGACCTTTACGTGGCTACGCAGGATTGTTAGAGCAGCTGCGTGCGGATATACCTGGGGCACAATTCAGTCTGCAGCCAACTTGCAAGTGGTTCCAGCAAACACACAGGTGTGCGCACAGGCAGGCACAGCACACACACAAACATATGCACGTGCACAGCACAAATATATTCACACACTAGCATGTGAACACACATGCACCCATATGCCCATGCACACACTAATGTGTGCAAGTGCACATACCTATGCACATGCACAGCATATGTATGCAAACAGGCACATGCACACGCATAGCACACACTCAGGGAATAAAGTGAATCCGTAAAGCATTAATTCCTGAACACAAGTGAAGCTGACATGTATTTTCCCCTTTTCTTAGCCTTGATATTTTCCACAACAAAAAGTTTAAGAAAAATGATAACGGCAAATGACCTTTGATTCATAGGACTTTCTGATTTTATTCTACAAATATTATGACAGTAGAAATGAATGTAGATATTACATGTGTCCACTAATGGATGAATGGAGAAGAAAAACACGGTCCATCAATACAAGGGAATGCTATTCAGCCTAAAAAGGAAGTCAGTTCTGACACAGGATGCAGCAGGGATGAACCTTGAGGGCATTATGCTCAGTGATGTAAGCTAGACACAAAAAAACAAACAGTGCTTGATCCACTCATACAAGGCCCCTAGAGCAGTCGGAAATATAGAGACATAAAGTAGGATGTTGAGGGCCAGAGGCTGAGGGAGGTACAATGGCGAGTGAGTGTTTAATGGGGACTGTTTCAATTTTGCAAGATGAAAAAGTTCTGGAGGATGATGGTGGTCAGGTTTGCACAACAGTGTGAATTACTTCCTGACCCTGAAATGTGCATTTAAAAATGGTTAAGATAATACATTTTATGTTATGTGTACCAGACCACAATTTTTAAAACTTTTCAAAAAACAACAGGAAATAGTCCATGAATACCACAAAATGTACAACTTCACTAACAACAGAGGGATTAAAGCCATAAGCAAAATACTGTGCATACACCTACCAGAATGGCAGACATGAAAGACATAGTATCAAATATCAGCAGGATGTGGAGCAATGGAAAGCCTGGTATGCAACGGGGGGATGCAACCACTTCTGAAGCAATCGGGCCACAGATAGCGAAGTCCGTGCACAGAGACCCACAGTGCTCCTCCCAGTTGAACACAAACCCACCAGCCCTGCACCATGACACACGGACATGGACTTGCAGCCACAGGAGCCAAACCTGAAGGAACCTGAAGGCCATCACAGACGGATGCAGAAATGAACCATGCACGCTCCTATGAAGGAATATTCCACAGCAATGGAGTACATTTTGTTTAAAGGTAGTAAAACTATAAAAATTATTTTTTAAAGAAAACTATATTTACAAGATGAAAGAATCTATAATTCTGGCACCTAGGGATTGTCGAATGCTCCTAAAAATAGATTGCTGTGGAAATGTTTATTATAGGGAAATTGATATATTCTCTAGGAAGGACGGGGTGAATGGGCCTGCTACATTTTCTACATTGAAGACATGCACAGGTTTTGATTCTACGTCTGTTAAATCAAGTGGGGCTTCACTGGATTTCTGCTACTGTGGAGATAATCAAATTCTGGGTAGGGGTCAGGAGAAAATTAGTCATAGGTGTTCTTGTGTAATAATTACTGTTGAAAGTGTAAATGATCCATTTACCAGTAAGACTGAGAATAGTATAACTGCTACATTACTTCATATGAGATGATCGTCTGTGCTATTGTTCCTGGAGCTCCAGTGAGTGAGTATTTTGAATGTGAAGTTCATCCAGATCGGAGGATGGACTAAATGGCTAAGTGTGATATGGCTAATAGAAATAATATGCCTACATTTATACTAATTACTGGATGAGATATGGGAAGAGGAATTCATGTTGTGAGAGCCAGGGTTAAGGCTAGCATTGGGGCAATAATATATAAATTGATGATGTTGATGGACATAGTGGTTCTTTAATAAGTAATTTGAATGCCTCAGCAATGGGTTGTAATCATCCATGGGGGCTGATGATTTTTGGTCCTTTCTGGATTTGTAAATAGCCTAGGATTTTCCATTTAGTTAATATGAGGAATGCTATGGTGAATTAAATTGGGTAATTTGTGAAAGAATGTTGATTATAAACATATTCTTAGGAAGAGGACTTGAACCAGTGCAGAAAAAGTTTCATTTTTACATAATTACTGGGCTCTGCCAGCGTAACGAACCCTGTTCTACAGTAGGGTATGTATAAATTAACTGAATGTAGATTATATCATCATTTAGTTTGAAGACATTTTGTAAAGGAAGCCGTATTGCTCTTGTCCTTTCATACTGGAAGAAATCTGCTATAGACAGAAACCAACCAGGATGACTCCAGTCTGAACTCAGGTCACGTGAGACTTTAATCGTTGAACAAACAGACAATTAATAGCAGTTATACCGTTGAAATGTCGTGATCCAGCATCAAGGTCATAAACCATATTGCCCATATGAACTCCAGAATACAATTACACTGTTATCCCTAGTAAAACTTGTTTTACTGACCAGTGTTTTAGAAGAACAGGTGATAAAGCATTTTGACTAGCTGGCCTAAATTTTAATCACTCAGAAGTGGTTTTATTCTCCAAAAAATAAATGGCACACGGGATAAAGACACACCGGCTTCAGTAGTTGTGGCGTGCAGACTCAGTAGTTGTGGCCCACTGGCTTAGTTGTTCCGTGGCACGTGAGATCTTCCCGGACCGGGGATCGAACCGGGTCCCCTGCATTGGCAGGCGAATTCTTAATCACTGCATCACCGGGCAAGTCCCAGATTCACAGTCTCCCTTTTAATATACCTTAAGCCCAAAGAATCCATGGAAAATTGTTAGAGAAAATAAGGCAATAAATATTGTAAGGACTATAACAGAAGCATATAGTACACAGTTCATATAGACACATCCCAAGCAGTTACAAAGTATATTAAAAGGGAGGCTGCAATTTTAAAAGAATAAGAAAAATTATACCCACAAACTCCCAATCTTTCCTGAAACGTTGCAATCTGAAACCCTATTGTAGGAAGCAGAAGATTCCAGGAGACATTCTACAAATGAAGGACTCCAAACCCTGTGGTTGGATAAGGAATTCTGGAAGGAAGGTATCCTCACCCAAGGAGAGCAGGTTCCTATACTTCTCTAACATCACATCCCTGTACAATTCCCATTGATCTTGGTCCACGCATTCTCACTCCTCTTGACAGAAATCTATGGCCACATCCTGGAATGTCAGCAGTCCCTGAAATTAAACGTACACATGCCATGTGGCCACGGGAAGAGTTCATAATATGACCCAAGAAGAAAACAGCAAGTGAAGAGAAGGTTTTAATTTAGAAGAGTGTCTTCAATTATCCACTAATACATATATATATATATATATATATATATATATATATATATATAATTTTTTTTTTTACAAAGTAACTTTCTCTACCTTATTTCTAACTACAAGAAAAGAGTATGGCATGTGATCCACAAAACCAGTATAGAGACTATACTTGTCTGGCAAAGAAATGATAAAATGATGGTTTCAACACAGGCATGTGCATTTTTGAGTGTTTTATTTATATCAAACTGGATAAAATGTGTGTATTTCTCATAGAGAAAAGACCTGTCGAGGTAGAAATGTACCTTTCAACTATTCATGGGTACACGAGTACACTGGGGAGATTGTAAAAGTGCAGATTGTGATTCAGTAGGTCCGGTGGGCCTGAGTTCTATTTTTTTAACAAGCTCATTTTTAACTAGTGATGCCACAGTCTCTGATTCATTAACCACAACTGTGAATATCAGAGACAGAATTAGAAAGGTAAAAATTCATATTTAATTTTGAACTTAAAGTGTTTTATGGATTTTACACCTTTAATAGAATAGTGAGCACAGCAGCAACAATCATTTGTGAGTATTTACTATAGACTGTGTATCTTTCTAATTTTTTTGTGTAGGATTCCAGGAAAAAGGCCTGGGCTGCGGCCACAATGGGCATGGCCCCCAGGCCGGGTCGCCCCTCCATGACCCCCGACGGGGCCCTGCGCTCCTGGCGGCTCCCTCCCCCGCCGCCCCGCTCCCTCCCGGAAGGCCTCGGGGCAGAGCGGTCCCACCCACTGCGCGCTGAACAGAGCCCGCGTTTCCTCAGAGCTGGAACTCCCGGCTCAGGCGGGGTCTCTTCCCTCCGCCTTCACGGAACTGCCCCGCAGCCCGAGGGGAGGGCGACCTCACAGAGGCTGCCGGCTCTGGAGGTGTCCCGGCGGCCGAAGCCACGACAGTCGCGGGGACGGCGGGCCGGGTAAGTGGGCGCCGACCCTCCGCCTGGTCCGGTGCCCGGGCGGCAGCACAAGACCAGCTTCTGAGGGGCAGGGGTTCGCTGCCACCCGCCGCTGCTGTGCAGAAAGAGCGGCCTCCAGCGTCTGGTCCCCGGGAACTTCGGTCCGTCCTCTCGCCCCTGCCCTCGTCCTGGCTCGTGAGGCCTGTTGGGCGTGAGGAGGGGGTCGGCCTGAGCGTCCTGAGGGGAAACGGGGCAAGGGAGGCTCAGGGTCCGGCTGCAGCGTCAGCGCCCCTCTTCCCGACTGCGGGGAAAGCGGCTGAAAACTCCTCCCGAGGCGCGCAGGCCCCTTATTCAGCCGAGTCCCTCTGCGCTCCTTCCTCCCTGAGCTAAAGTACCGGGGGGAGGGGACAGGGCAGGGAACTGGCGCAGGTAATGGGGAATATCAAAAGGTGATTGTTAACTAAGGAAAACCAGCTCTCCCAAGGTGAGGAATGCGGCGCTTTTCTTTGCCTGGGCTCACTGAATTCCTTCCTTTGATATGCACCTCAGCTCTCTGGGGCCTGCATTCTGTATTTGCATATCCTGAGTGCCTCAGGGCCCGCCGGCTCACATTGGAGGGCTGCAAGTGCTGAAGACTGTGACATCCTTTGTTTACTGATAGGGCAAGAACTATTCCATTTCTCACAGGCTTGAGGGGCAGACAGTGGAAAAAAGTCAGAGAATCTCACTCGGCCTGTACTTTGGTTTACATATAGATAATATTTATACTTAACTGTGCTAATAGAGGTTCTCAAGTCCAATCAACTTGTACTACTGCCCTCTATGTATCAATTTCATCAATATCATAAGATAAATGCCTATAGAATTGACTTAATCCATTTAAATAGGATAAAGATTTTTAAAGGAAATATAATAGAAATATAACAACAAAACCTTTACCACTAAAGGCTGGGTCTGGAACACCCTAAATAAATGTTCCATTGTTACAATATTGAAAGATGTAGTCAATAGAAATATAAACAAAAATGACAAATAATAAGGGTAGCAGAATGTTGAAATGTTCTATCTTTATCATTAAAGTGGCAGAAAATCATTTATTAGTAGGCACTGGGGGCAGAAGATGCCTGATTTTATATCTGTGTCATATTTGTGCAGTTGTTTCAACAAGTAACTTAAAGACAAAATGGAAAAACAAGGAGGTTTGTGCCTGAGATCATGTTGATGTGAAACCAGGGATGGCCACCTTGTGCCAGGTGAGTTAAGTTTACCTGGCAGGTAGACCGCAGAGCTCCTGGGAAGCAAGGGTTGGAATTTTTCTGCTGGGTGCCCCTTAGGTTCTGTGACTTGACTGACTGTGAGTCATGTTTCGGGAAAGACCTGATCACAGGAAAAGGGTGGGAATAGAGTGATTTGGGGAGCAGCTAACAACATTCATCACAGCTCACGGCCTGAATGAATTTTAAAGAAACAGGAAAACAAATGCTTCTTATGGAATCAGAGAATGTGAGGGCTGGACAATCCCAGAAAAGGAGGAACACCCATCCCATTTTCCAGATGACAAAACAGAGGTCCAGCAAGGTGAAATCACTCACCCAAGTTGCACCCGTCTCTCCTCCCCACTACGTGGTTCATGAAAGCAGGACTCTTCCTGTCTTGATCACTGCTGAACCCCAAAAAGGGCCAGGCATCTAGCAGCTGCTCCAAAAATTTGCGTTGACGGTAGGAACAATGCTATTTCTTTCTTTCTCACTCTTATTCAGGATTGTGCCAAGAACTCCCCAGGTTGCAATGTAATTCGATAAATGTAAATATTAATTGAGTTTTGTTGTGATGAGGACTTAGGCTTTGAAGGTAACAGACTTGGTTCAGATCTTGGTTCTGCCACTCCATAGCTGTTTGGCTTTGGGAAAATTACTAAACCTCTCTGAGATTATTTCCTCCTTTGTAAAGTGGGGATAAATCTATCTGAGCCAGCAGAGCACCTGCATGAGAGATGTGCACTAAATATTGGTCTTTCTCACTCTCCTACGCCATCTCTCTGTTCTTCCCAGAGAAGCTGTACAGAAGGATATAGTACTTTTGTTTAAAATAGTTAACTAATTAATTTGTTTTTGGCTGCGTTGGGTCTTCGTTGCTATGCGCAGGCTTTCTCTAGTTGCGGCAAGCGGGGGCTACTCTTTGTTGCGGTGCGCGGGCTTCTCATTGCGGTGGCTTCTCTTGCTAGCCTTAACCCCAATGCTAGCCTTAACCCTGGCTCTCACAACATGAATTCCTCTTCCCATATCTTATCCACTAATTAATATAAATGTAGGCATATTATTTCTATTAGACACATCACACCTAGCCATTTACTCCATCCTCAGATCTGGATGAACTTCACATTCAAAATACACACTCACTGGAGCTCTAGGAACAATAGCACAGACAATCATCTCATATGAAGTAATGTAGCAGTTATTCTATTCTCAGTCTTACTGATAAATAGATCATTTACACTTTCAACAGTAATTATTACACAAGAACACCTATGACTAATTTTCTCCTGACCCCTACCCAGAATTTGATTATCTCCGCAGGAGCAGAAATCCAATGAAGCCCCACTTGATTTAACGGAAGTAGCATCAAAACCTGTATATGTCTTCAATGTAGAAAATGTAGCAGGCCCATTCACCCCGTCCCTCCTAGAGAATATGTCAATTTCCCTATAATAAACATTTCCACAGCAATCTATTTTTAGGAGCATTCGACAGTCCCTAGGTGCCAGAATTATATACAGCCCAAGTCATCATTAAAGCACATCTAACAATCTCCTTTCTATGAATTTGAGCCTCCTACCTACAATTTTGATATGATCAACGCATACATCTCTTATGAAAAGTTTTTTTACGACTAACATTAACCTTATGTATATGAGAGTTTTCACTACTTGTCATCATACCAGGCAACCCACCACAAATTTAAGAAATATGTCTGACAAAAGAGTTTCTTTGATAGAGTAAATCATAGAGGTTTCAATGCTCTTATTCCTGGAATTGAATTCTTCCTAATAATTTTACATTCTCCATGCTACCTACCACATTACACCACATGCTATATAGTAAAGTTCTCTAAGTAAGCTTCAGGCCCATACCCCCAAAATATTTTTGTATATCCTTCCTGTGCTAATAAACTCTCATTGTTTTTACCATCATTCTACTGACCATTTTCTCAGGAAATATAATTGTATAACAAGCTCACACTGGTTAATGGTATCCCCATTCTAATAAAACACATGAACCCATAACCTACAGAAGCATCCAACAAATATTTCCTAAAACAGTCCACCACATCAATACTACTTATAATGGCTATTATCATTAATCTAATATACTCTGGTCAAAGAGCACAATGAATAACAAGAATCTTTAATCCAGCAGCATCCACCCTCATGACAATCGCCCTTGTCACAAAAGTAGGACTTTCCCCATTTCACTTCTGATTGCCTGAAGTCACACGAGGCATCCCATGAACAGCAGACCTGATGCTATCAACATGACAAAATTGCAACCCTATCAGTTTTATACCACATGTCACCATCCATCAACCTAAATATACTATTAATCATAGTGATATTATAAATCATAGCTGGAGGCTGAGGCCGACTTCGCCATACTCACCTGGAAAATATTACACCCTCCTCATCAATTGCCCATATAGGATGAATAACAGCTATTATAATGTATATTCAGATCATAACAATCCTAAACATACTAATTTATATCATAACAACACTATCTTCTTCTTATTTATGCCTAGATCATGTACTACAAGAGTATCATTATCACACACATGAGATAAAACACCTCCCATCACAATCATTCTCCTCACCATTACAGTATCATTAGGACATCGCCCATCACTATCAGGCTTTCTACCCAAATGAATAATTATCCAAGAGATAACACAAACGACAACATCATTCTACCAACACTAATAGCCATCATAGCAGTCCTCAGCATATATTTCTACTTGCAGCTAACATACTCCACATCACTAACTATATTCCCTTCATTAAACAACACAAACACAAAACAATTTGAACATACAAAGAAATAACCTTCCTATCATTACCAATCATAATACCCACACGGTTACTACACACAACACCCATTCTATCGGTGCTGGACTAGGAATTTAGGTTAGTTCAGACCAAGAGCTTTCAAAACCCTAAACAAGTGAAATTTACTTAATTCCTAAAAATAAGGATTGCAAGACTTTATTCTACATCAATTAAATGTAAAGCAAACACTGTATTGAAGCCAAATCTTTATGAGATTGATGAGTTTTAACCCCAGGAAACTTTAGTTAACAGGCAAATCCTCTAGTCAACTGGCTTCAGTCTACTTCTCCTTCATTTGAGAAAGAAAAAAAGAAAAAAAAAAACGGCAGGATAATCACTGGCAGAATTGAAGCTGCTTCTCTGAAGTTAGAATTGAATTTGTTGATTCACCACAGGGTTTGCCAGAAAGAGGGCTCAAACTCTGTCTTTAGATTTACAGTCTAATGCTAACTCAGTCATTTTACCTCTGTTCATACACTGCTGATTATTTTCAACAAATCACAAAGATATCGGCATTTTATATTTACTATTTGGTGCTTGAGCTGGAGTAGCAGGCAGCACCTTAATTATATTAATCCAGGCTGAGCTATGCTGACCTGGACCGCTACTTGGAGATGCCCAAATCTGAAAGGTTGTCATAACAGTCCCTGCACTTGTAATAGTTTTCTTTATAGCTGTACCCGTTATGATTGCAGGCTTTGAAAACTGACCTGGGCCACTAATAACTCGGACACCTGAAGTAGCATTTCCCCCAAAAAATCATTTAAACTTTTGACTACTTCCCCCATCATTCTTACTCCTACTCATATCACCAATAGTAGAAGCTGGTTCTGGTACCAGTGGGACCGTGTATTCAGCTCTAGCCTGCAATCTGGCTCATGCAGGAGCCTCTGTCGACCTAACTGTTTTCTCCTTACATTTAGCAGGTGTCTCCTCAATTCTTGCTATTATTACTTTTATTACTATAGTCTTTTTTTTTTTTTACTCTAGTCTTTAATACAAAACCAGCAGTCATATCCCAATACCAAACATCATTATTTGTTTAATCTTCCCCAACTATAGCCATATTACTATAATTACCAATCTCAGTCCAAGCAGCCAGAATTGCCATGCTGTTAAGAGATAGATATCTAAACATTACTTTCTTTGAACCTGCAGGAGGAGACCGAATCCTATACCAACACCTCTTTTGATACTTTGCTCACCCTGAAGTCTGTATTCATGGCCTAACAGGGTTTGTTATAAACTCACATATCATTACATACTATTTAGGACAAAAATTGCCTTTCAGCTATCTGGGAATAGTATGAGTCATGTCCACTGGTTTTTTAGGAGTTCTCTTGTGGGCCCATCATATGTTTACCATAGGGATAGCTGTGGACTCAGGAGCATACTTTGCATCAGCTACCGTAATTACTTCTATCCCTACAGGAGTAAAAGTATCTAGCTGATTAGCAACTCTTTATTTAATTTTTCTTTTTCTTCTCTTTTTTTTTTTTTGGCTGAGTTGGGTCTTGCTTGCTGCGCATGGGCTTTCTCTGGTTGCGGTGAGCGGCAGCTACTCTTCGTTGCGGTGTGCGGCCCTTTCATTGCAGTGGCTTCTCTTGTTGCAGAGCACGGCCTCTAGGCGCGTGGGCTTCAGTAGTTGTGGCTTGTGGGCTCTAGAGGGCAGGCTCAGTAGTTGTGGCACACGGGCTTTTTGCTCCGCGGCATGTGGAATCTTCCCAGACAAGGGCTCGAACCCGTGTCCCCTGCATTAGCAGGCGAATTCTTAACCACTGCGTCACCAGGGAAGTCCCTGGTTAGCAACTGTTCACGGAGGGAATACTATATGACCTCCCACTATATTATGAGTTTTAGGCTTTAGGTTTTCTTTTTACAGTAGGTGGTTTGACAGGAATCATCTTAGCCAACTCATCCCCAGACATTGTCCTCCAGGATACATACTATGTAGTAGCACACTTCCATGACCTAATGTCCATGGCAGCAGTCTTCACTATTATAGGAGGCTTCCTACACTGATTCCCACTATTCTCAGGTTATACAGTTAACTCAGCATGAGCAAAAATTCACTTCACAAGTATATTTGTAGTAGTAAATATGACTTCCTGCAGCACTTTCGTGGCCTCTCAGGGATGTCACTACGTTAGTCTGAGTACCCTGAGGCACACACAACATGAAATATTTTGTCTTTAGGCTCATTCATCTCAGTAGCAGCAGTAA
This sequence comes from Balaenoptera physalus, assembly GCF_965194825.1. Classification (NCBI taxonomy): domain Eukaryota; kingdom Metazoa; phylum Chordata; class Mammalia; order Artiodactyla; family Balaenopteridae; genus Balaenoptera; species Balaenoptera physalus. The sequence continues at coordinate 29,280,002 of NC_138887.1, read as the reverse complement.
TGCTAATAATCTTCATACTTTGAAAAGCATTTGTGTCTAAACAAGAAGTCTTAGCAGTGGAAATTGCTACTCCTAACCTAGAATGGTTACACGGATGTCCTCCACCATATCCTACGTTTCAAGATCCTACCTATGTAAATGTAAAATAAGGAAGGACTCAAGTCCTTTTCAACCAGTTTCAAGCCAACACCATAACAATTATGTCTTCCTCAATAAATGAGATAAAAGTAAAAAGTGATGTAGCTTTGTCAAAGTTAAATGATAGGCTAAAATCCTGTATATCACTAAGGCATATCAATTTCATCTAGGCTCTCAAGATACAACATCACCGATTATGGAAGAACTTTTACATTTTCTTCGTCACACATTAATAGTGATTTTTAAAATAAGTTCTCTAGTCCTCTATATCATTTCACTAATATTGACATCTAAACCCATATGCATACAATAGATGCACAGGTAGAGAAAATGTGAACAATTTACTAGCTATTATTGTAATCTTAATTGCCCTATCATCATTGTGAATCCTTTACATGATACATGAAATCAATAACTCTTCCCAAACCATAAAAAACTATGGGTCAGTAATGATACTGAAGCTACAAATCCACAGATTACGAAGATTTAAATGTTGACTCCTCTGTAATCCCCACATCAGAGCTAAAACCAGGAGCATAATGACTAATAGAAGTCAACAACCGAGTAGTTAGGGATAGTCATTGAATATTAGTTTCATCTGAAATTGTTGTACACTCCGGAGTTGTTCCTTCTCAGGCTTAAAAGGAGCTGCTATCCCAGGACGCCTAACTTAAAGAATCCTAATATCAACAGGACCAGGCCTATGTTGTGGACAAGAGAGCTCGTTTTCCTGAGTTCAAAGACAGGACAGAGGGATATGGCTGAGATATGGGGTGAATCTGCAGCCCATGGGGATGCACTCTCCAAGCTCCAGTATAGGAATGGGGCCTCTAGGGTCCCAGGCCACCCACCACGCCCTCTGGAGCAGGATCTGGGCAACATTCCCTGTCAGTGATGAGGCAGCCCTAGCACTTGTCACGCCCCGATGTCGTGTCCTATGTGGGCCCCATGCTCTTGGCACCACACCCCACACTCTGCAGGTCCATGCTACAGGGTCCTTCATGCCTCAGGAGTAGAGACCACACAGCAAGCAGTTCCCTCCCCAACCAGCAGGAGGAGGGGAGGAGAGCAGGGGCACCAGGGGACTCTCACTCAGACAACAACACCCCAGCGGTGCCAGCGGGGACAGTGATGATGCAGATGAGGCACAGACCAAGAGATGGGACCAGAGGACCCAAAAGGCAGCTGGTCAGGTCCTGGCTCACCTGCACCCCGGACACCTTTGTCCCGCATACACCCCCTTCCTCATACACCCTCTCCTTAAATGCAGATTCTTCAGATGCGAACAGGCAGAGCTTCAGACTGAAAGTCAGCTCTTCCAAAATGACCCGTCAGCAAACACTGCAGGATTCCACTCCAGTGGGTGCCCTGGAGTCGACAACTCAGGGACTGAAGTGGATGTCGGTGCCAGGGGCAGTGGGAGGGAATGGGGAATGAGACTTTCATGGTTGTGGAATTTTGGTTTTGCAAGATGAATAGTTCTAGGGATGGTGGTGATGGCTCCACGAGAAAGTGAATCTATCTGATGCCTCAGAAACGTGCACTTAAAATGGTGATGATGGTAAAGGGTATGTGACGTGTGTTTTATTTCACTTAAAATAAATTCTTAAAATAATGTCTTGTTAACTGAGATTCCATTTCGACTCCCCTTCATCACAAATGTCGGAGGCCCAGACACAGTCCCCTACCTTAGGGGCCATCACGGTACCCTCACAGAGCATGTGGGAGACCATTCTTTGGGGGGCCTAGTCTGTGCTCACCTGACCTCTGTCCAGGGGGACCCAGGCAGTGGTGACCCCCATAGATTAGACATATGATATGCTATAGTATTAGTATGATACCACCAAGTGTTGTCACTCACCGGAACACAGAGCAGCAACCCACTCAAACATGCCTGACCTCATATGATTTTGACAAGATGAAGAGAAGAAAAGGAACCACAGGTTAATCAGGACAACACCCTTAATGCAGAGGTTGGAAATCTCAAAGGGGACAGGACACACTGCAGGCAAAGAGCGCATATGCGGTCTCACCATCCATGTGATCCTGACTCATGCAGGTATGGTGAGACCCACACAGTCCCCTCACCCTATACCTGGGGTCACACATCCACACTCACCAGGGTGACCCACCTCCCCAGACCCCTCCACCTGGGTCACATGTCCACAGTCCCAGGGTGACCTCACCTCCCCAGACCCTGCACCTGGGGTCACACGTCCCCTTGGTCAGGACACCATGGCTCTGCAGGGGGCTCCCCCAATGTGGAAACAAGCTGGGTCCCTGGGACCTCCTGGGATGGGAAAAAGTGTCAGGTGGGTCTCCTTTCCCCACACTTGTCCCAGAGGAGTCCTCCTCTTCTCACTTTGGTTCTGTGTGATTTTAACTGTTTTTACAGCTTTCATACTAGAGTTGAACACACGACCCTGGTGCTGGCATGCTCAGTCCTTTCTCGCCTCACTTACATGTTGAGGAAATGCACAGGACAGCAGGGCTGAAAGCCGAGGGGCAGCTCTGGACTCTGCTGAGTAGGGACGGTAGACTGGAGGGAGAGCTCAGCAGCAGCCTCAGCTGTCACCCATCGGCCTTTTGCCCGATCTGCGTGCCCTGCAATCAATTCATCAGCTAAACCTGCTTCCCTATGCACCATGCACGTGCTGGTAAATTGGAATTATTGCCAGGTAGTCCTCCTGAGGATTCTCCATGAGCCCCAGGGAAGGTGAACCTTGCAGGGATTAAGACTATGGCCACGACCATAGCACTGACCCTTGGGAGGACCAGGTCACCACACTCAGAAGAGAGGCTGTTACGTAGACAAGCCCACCTCAGCTCCAGACCCCAGACATCTAAGCACAGACATTCAGATGCAGGCACGGAGCTTCCCAGTACTGAGGCCAGGCCGGGTCTCTACCCAGGTCCCCATAGTCCTAGCGTACACAGAACATGGTCAGTTCTAAATCTTCTTATTATAGACAACACATGGTCAGCTCTAAACATAATCAGTAGACAGGACATGCAGAGGTCTAAATCTACCATGTAGACACAACTTGATCATGTTTAAACTAGCTTAGGGCTGATCTCATAGGGGGTACAGATCACACACATGGGTCTCTCATCTTTGGACACCCACATCAGGAAACTGAACAAAATCTTTGTCATTAAACATTTCAACAGGCAAAACAGAAATGTTCCCAATTTCTCTGGCCACCTGATGGTCAGGATCCACGGGCGAGCCACGAACTTCTTAGAGTGCAGCCCAGTCTGCTGCCAGGACACACAAGAAGTGGCCTGATTCCAGCCTCCCAGGCTTCCAGAAGGAGGCGGCCACACTGGAAGCCAGGTCAGGAGAGTCCTGCATGGTCCGGGCCGGGAGATCCGGTCTGTCCATTTGGCTGGCCGATTCCGGGCGGGGCGCTCAGGGCCTCTGAGAGCCCTGCACTCAGGTCCTGCTTCCCTGCAGCGTGTGCCTGTGCGTGTGCGTGTGCGTGTGCGTGTGTGTGTGTGTGTGTGTAGACGGGGCGGTGGCTGACGGCTCCAATGGTTCCCAACCCGGGCACCGCGCTGTCTTCGAGGGGAGGCACGGGGAGAGGTAGGGGCACAGAAGCCGTTGGAGAGGAGAACCCACCGCGGAACTCCTTGCACACTGGCTCGCCCCACCCAGAGACCCGCCTGCCCATCGTGGGCCGCATGTCGCTCCCCAGTCCCCCACCCCCGAGGGCAGGGTGCCTGCTCTTTCAACAGCACAGGGTCTCACATGAAGGAGACCCAGTGGGGACTGTCAGCCCCCGACTCCTGATGTTGTGTTTGGGGAGAATGAACCCCCTTGACTGGGCGATGGGACAATGTGAGGAAAGAGGTGGCGGCCCGATCCAAGTCGGGGCCTGGCTGAGATATGAGAAAACAGGAGCCAAAGCAAGGCCTGGAGGCCAGGCCAACAGGAGGGACACCCCCAGCCTTGGTCGGGCTCTCCAACGGTAATATTGTTGCTTTAGGGGACCTGGGACAGGTGACTGAATGTAATGGGAGTCTAAACTGGACCCTGAATGGGGCTTAAAGAAGGTGTGAAGGATGTTACTGAGACAGTGACAGTCATTGGAATACAAACTCTGTGTCAGGATATCCTGCTCCATCCATTTAAATCCCTGAGACCTGTGACCTTTACGTGGCTACGCAGGATTGTTAGAGCAGCTGCGTGCGGATATATCTGGGGCACAATTCAGTCTGCAGCCAACTTGCAAGTGGTTCCAGCAAACACACAGGTGTGCGCACAGGCAGGCACAGCACACACACAAACATATGCACGTGCACAGCACAAATATATTCACACACTAGCATGTGAACACACATGCACCCATATGCCCATGCACACACTAATGTGTGCAAGTGCACATACCTATGCACATGCACAGCATATGTATGCAAACAGGCACATGCACACGCATAGCACACACTCAGGGAATAAAGTGAATCCGTAAAGCATTAATTCCTGAACACAAGTGAAGCTGACATGTATTTTCCCCTTTTCTTAGCCTTGATGTTTTCCACAACAAAAAGTTTAAGAAAAATGATAACGGCAAATGACCTTTGATTCATAGGACTTTCTGATTTTATTCCACAAATATTATGACAGTAGAAATGAATGTAGATATTACATGTGTCCACTAATGGATGAATGGAGAAGAAAAACACGGTCCATCAATACAAGGGAATGCTATTCAGCCTAAAAAGGAAATCAGTTCTGACACAGGATGCAGCATGGATGAACCTTGAGGGCATTATGCTCAGTGATGTAAGCTAGACACAAAAAAACAAACAGTGCTTGATCCATTCATACAAGGCCCCTAGAGCAGTCGGAAATATAGAGACATAAAGTAGGATGTTGAGGGCCAGAGGCTGAGGGAGGGACAATGGGGAGTGAGTGTTTAATGGGGACTGTTTCAATTTTGCAAGATGAAAAAGTTCTGGAGGATGATGGTGGTCAGCTTTGCACAACAGTGTGAATTACTTCCTGACCCTGAAATGTGCATTTAAAAATGGTTAAGATAATACATTTTATGTTATGTGTACCAGACCACAATTTTTAAAACTTCTCAAAAAACAACAGGAAATAGTCCATGAATACCACAAAATGTACAACTTCACTAACAACAGAGGGATTAAAGCCATAAGCAAAATACTGTGCATACACCTACCAGAATGGCAGACATGAAAGACATAGTATCAAATATCAGCAGGATGTGGAGCAATGGAAAGCCTGGTACGCAACGGGAGGATGCAACCACTTCTGAAGCAATCGGGCCTCAGATAGCGAAGTCTGTGCACAGAGACCCAGAGTGCTCCTCCCAGTTGAACACAAACCCACCAGCCCTGTACCAGGACACACCGACATGGACTTGCAGCCACAGGAGCCAAACCTGAAGGAACCTGAAGGCCATCACAGACGGATGCAGAAATGAACCATGCACGCTCCTATGAAGGAATATTCCACAGCAATGGAGTACATTTTGTTTAAAGGTAGTAAAACTATAAAAATTATTTTTTAAAGAAAACTATATTTACAAGATGAAAGAATCTATAATTCTGGCACCTAGGGATTGTCGAATGCTCCTAAAAATAGATTGCTGTGGAAATGTTTATTATAGGGAAATTGATATATTCTCTAGGAAGGACGGGGTGAATGGGCCTGCTACATTTTCTACATTGAAGACATGTACAGGTTTTGATTCTACGTCTGTTAAATCAAGTGGGGCTTCACTGGATTTCTGCTACTGCGGAGATAATCAAATTCTGGGTAGGGGTCAGGAGAAAATTAGTCATAGGTGTTCTTGTGTAATAATTACTGTTGAAAGTGTAAATGATCCATTTACCAGTAAGACTGAGAATAGAATAACTGCTACATTACTTCATATGAGATGATCGTCTGTGCTATTGTTCCTGGAGCTCCAGTGAGTGAGTATTTTGAATGTGAAGTTCATCCAGATCTGAGGATGGACTAAATGGCTAGGTGTGATATGGCTAATAGAAATAATATGCCTACATTTATACTAATTAGTGGATAAGATATGGGAAGAGGAATTCATGTTGTGAGAGCCAGTGTTAAGGCTAGCATTGTGGCAATAATATATAAATTGATGATGTTGATGGACATAGTGGGTCTTTAATAAGTAATTTCAATGCCTCAGCAATGGGTTGTAATCATCCATGGGGGCTGATGATTTTTGGCCCTTTCTGGATTTGTATATAGCCTAGGATTTTCCATTTAGTTAATATGAGGAATGCTATGGTGAATTAAATTGGGTAATTTGTGAAAGAATGTTGATTATAAACATATTCTTAGGAAGAGTACTTGAACCAGTGCAGAAAAAGTTTCATTTTTACATAATTACCGGGCTCTGCCAGCGTAACGAACCCTGTTCTACAGTAGGGTATGTATAAATTAATTGAATGTAGATTATATCATCATTTAGTTTGAAAACATTTTGTAAAGTAAGCCGTATTGCTCTTGTCCTTTCATACTGGAAGAAATCTGCTATAGACAGAAACCAACCAGGATGACTCCAGTCTGAACTCAGATCACGTGAGACTTTAATCGTTGAACAAACAGACAATTAATAGCAGTTATACCGTTGAAATGTCGTGATCCAGCATCAAGGTCATAAACCATATTGCCCATATGAACTGCAGAATACAATTACACTGTTATTCCCAGTAAAACTTGTTCCATTGACCAGTGTTTTAGAAGAACAGGTGATAAAGCATTTTGACTAGCTGGCCTAAATTTTATTCACTCAGAAGTGGTTTTATTCTCCAAAAAATAAATGGCACACGGGCTCAAGACACACCGGCTTCAGTAGTTGTGGCGTGCAGACTCAGTAGTTGTGGCCCACTGGCTTAGTTGTTCCGTGGCACGTGAGATCTTCCCAGACCGGGGATCGAACCGGGTCCCCTGCATTGGCAGGCGAATTCTTAATCACTGCATCACCGGGCAAGTCCCAGATTCACAGTCTCCCTTTTAATATACCTTAAGCCCAAAGAATCCATGGAAAATTGTTAGAGAAAATAAGGCAATAAATATTGTAAGGACTATAACAGAAGCATATAGTACACAGTTCATATAGACACATCCCAAGCAGTTACAAAGTATATTAAAAGGGAGGCTGCAATTTTAAAAGAATAAGAAAAATTATACCCACAAACTCCCAATCTTTCCTGAAACGTTGCAATCTGAAACCCTATTGTAGGAAGCAGAAGATTCCAGGAGACATTCTACAAATGAAGGACTCCAAACCCTGTGGTTGGATAAGGAATTCTGGAAGGAAGGTATCCTCACCCAAGGAGAGCAGGTTCCTATACTTCTCTAACATCACATCCCTGTACAATTCCCATTGATCTTGGTCCACGCATTCTCACTCCTCTTGACAGAAATCTATGGCCACATCCTGGAATGTCAGCAGTCCCAAAATTAAACGTACACATGCCATGTGGCCACGGGAAGAGTTCATAATATGACCCAAGAAGAAAACAGCAAGTTAAGAGAAGGTTTTAATTTAGAAGAGTGTCTTCAATTATCCAATAATACATATATATATATATATATATATATATATATATAATTTTTTTTTTACAAAGTAACTTTCTCTACCTTATTTCTAACTACAAGAAAAGAGTATGGCATGTGATCCACAAAACCAGTATAGAGACTATACTTGTCTGGCAAAGAAATGATAAAATGATGGTTTCAACACAGGCATGTGCATTTTTGAGTGTTTTATTTTTATCAAACTGGATAAAATGTGTGTATTTCTCATAGAGAAAAGACCTGTCGAGGTAGAAATGTACCTTTCAACTATTCATGGGTACACGAGTACACTGGGGAGATTGTAAAAGTGCAGATTGTGATTCAGTAAGTCCGGTGGGCCTGAGTTCTATTTTTTTAACAAGCTCATTTTTAACTAGTGATGCCACAGTCTCTGATTCATTAACCACAACTGTGAATATCAGAGACATAATTAGAAAGGTAAAAATTCATATTTAATTTTGAACTTAAAGTGTTTTATGAATTTTACACCTTTAATAGAATAGTGAGCACAGCAGCAACAATCATTTGTGAGTATTTACTATAGACTGAGTATCTTTCTAATTTTTTTGTGTAGGATTCCAGGAAAAAGGCCTGGGCTGCGGCCACAATGGGCATGGCCCCCAGTCCGGGTCGCCCCTCCATGACCCCCGACGGGGCCCTGCGCTCCTGGCGGCTCCCTCCCCCTCCGCCCTGCTCCCTCCCGGAAGGCCTCGGGGCAGAGCGGTCCCACCCACTGCGCGCTGAACAGAGCCCGCGTTTCCTCAGAGCTGGAACTCCCGGCTCAGGCGGGGTCTCTTCCCTCCGCCTTCACGGAACTGCCCCGCAGCCCGAGGGGAGGGCGACCTCACTGAGGCTGCCGGCTCTGGAGGTGCCCCGGCGGCCGAAGCCATGACAGTCGCGGGGACGGCGGGCCGGGTAAGTGGGCGCCGACCCTCCGCCTGGTCCGGTGCCCGGGCGGCAGCACAAGACCAGCTTCTGAGGGGCAGGGGTTCGCTGCCACCCGCCGCTGCTGTGCAGAAAAAGCGGCCTCCAGCGTCTGGTCCCCGGGAACTTCGGTCCGTCCTCTCGACCCTGCCCTCGTCCTGGCTCATGAGGCCTGTTGGGCGTGAGGAGGGGGTCGGCCTGAGCGTCCTGAGGGGAAACGGGGCAAGGGAGGCTCAGGGTCCGGCTGCAGCGTCAGCGCCCCTCTTCCCGACTGCGGGGAAAGCGGCTGAAAACTCCTCCCGAGGTGCGCAGGCCCCTTATTCAGCCGAGTCCCTCTGCGCTCCTTCCTCCCTGAGCTAAAGTACCGGGGGGAGGGGACAGGGCAGGGAACTGGCGCAGGTAAAGGGGAATATCAAAAGGTGATTGTTAACTAAGGAAAACCAGCTCTCCCAAGGTGAGGAATGCGGCGCTTTTCTTTGCCTGGGCTCACTGAATTCCTTCCTTTGATATGCACCTCAGCTCTCTGGGGCCTGCATTCTGTATTTGCATATCCTGAGTGCCTCAGGGCCCGCCGGCTCATATTGGAGGGCTGCAAGTGCTGAAGACTGTGACATCCTTTGTTTACTGATAGGGCAAGAACTATTCCATTTCTCAAAGGCTTGAGGGGCAGAGAGTGGGAAAAAGTCAGAGAATCTCACTCGGCCTGTACTTTGGTTTACATATAGATAATATTTATACTTAACTGTGCTAATAGAGGTTCTCAAGTCCAATCAACTTGTACTACTGCCCTCTATGTATCAATTTCATCAATATCATAAGATAAATGCCTATAGAATTGACTTAATCCATTTAAATAGGATAAAGATTTTTAAAGGAAATATAATAGAAATATAACAACAAAACCTTTACCACTAAAGGCTGGGTCTGGAAAACCCTAAATAAATGTTCCATTGTTACAATATTGAAAGATGTAGTCAATAGAAATATCAACAAAAATGACAAATAATAAGGGTAGCAGAATGTTGAAATGTTCTATCTTTATCATTAAAGTGGCAGAAAATCATTTATTAGTAGGCACTGGGGGCAGAAGATGCCTGATTTTATATCTGTGTCATATTTGTGCAGTTGTTTCAACAAGTAACTTAAAGACAAAATGGAAAAACAAGGAGGTTTGTGCCTGAGATCATGTTGATGTGAAACCAGGGATGGCCACCTTGTGCCAGGTGAGTTAAGTTTACCTGGCAGGTAGACCGCAGAGCTCCTGGGAAGCAAGGGTTGGAATTTTTCTGCTGGGTGCCCCTTAGGTTCTGTGACTTGACTGACTGTGAGTCATGTTTCGGGAAAGACCTGATCACAGGAAAAGGGTGGGAATAGAGTGATTTGGGGAGCAGCTAACAACATTCATCACAGCTCACGGCCTGAATGAATTTTAAAGAAACAGGAAAACAAATGCTTCTTATGGAATCAGAGAATGTGAGGGCTGGACAATCCCAGAAAAGGAGGAACACCCATCCCATTTTCCAGATGACAAAACAGAGGTCCAGCAAGGTGAAATCACTCACCCAAGTTGCACCCGTCTCTCCTCCCCACTACGTGGTTCATGAAAGCAGGACTCTTCCTGTCTTGATCACTGCTGAACCCCAAAAAGGGCCAGGCATCTAGCAGCTGCTCCAAAAATTTGCGTTGACGGTAGGAACAATGCTATTTCTTTCTTTCTCACTCTTATTCAGGATTGTGCCAAGAACTCCCCAGGTTGCAATGTAATTCGATAAATGTAAATATTAATTGAGTTTTGTTGTGATGAGGACTTAGGCTTTGAAGGTAACAGACTTGGTTCAGATCTTGGTTCTGCCACTCCATAGCTGTTTGGCTTTGGGAAAATTACTAAACCTCTCTGAGATTATTTCCTCCTTTGTAAAGTGGGGATAAATCTATCTGAGCCAGCAGAGCACCTGCATGAGAGATGTGCACTAAATATTGGTCTTTCTCACTCTCCTACGCCATCTCTCTGTTCTTCCCAGAGAAGCTGTACAGAAGGATATAGTACTTTTGTTTAAAATAGTTAACTAATTAATTTGTTTTTGGCTGCGTTGGGTCTTCGTTGCTATGCGCAGGCTTTCTCTAGTTGCGGCAAGCGGGGGCTGCTCTTTGTTGCGGTGCGCGGGCTTCTCATTGCGGTGGCTTCTCTTGCTAGCCTTAACCCCAATGCTAGCCTTAACCCTGGCTCTCACAACATGAATTCCTCTTCCCATATCTTATCCACTAATTAATATAAATGTAGGCATATTATTTCTATTAGACACATCACACCTAGCCATTTACTCCATCCTCAGATCTGGATGAACTTCACATTCAAAATACACACTCACTGGAGCTCTAGGAACAATAGCACAGACAATCATCTCATATGAAGTAATGTAGCAGTTATTCTATTCTCAGTCTTACTGATAAATAGATCATTTACACTTTCAACAGTAATTATTACACAAGAACACCTATGACTAATTTTCTCCTGACCCCTACCCAGAATTTGATTATCTCCGCAGGAGCAGAAATCCAATGAAGCCCCACTTGATTTAACGGAAGTAGCATCAAAACCTGTATATGTCTTCAATGTAGAAAATGTAGCAGGCCCATTCACCCCGTCCCTCCTAGAGAATATGTCAATTTCCCTATAATAAACATTTCCACAGCAATCTATTTTTAGGAGCATTCGACAGTCCCTAGGTGCCAGAATTATATACAGCCCAAGTCATCATTAAAGCACATCTAACAATCTCCTTTCTATGAATTTGAGCCTCCTACCTACAATTTTGATATGATCAACGCATACATCTCTTATGAAAAGTTTTTTTACGACTAACATTAACCTTATGTATATGAGAGTTTTCACTACTTGTCATCATACCAGGCAACCCACCACAAATTTAAGAAATATGTCTGACAAAAGAGTTTCTTTGATAGAGTAAATCATAGAGGTTTCAATGCTCTTATTCCTGGAATTGAATTCTTCCTAATAATTTTACATTCTCCATGCTACCTACCACATTACACCACATGCTATATAGTAAAGTTCTCTAAGTAAGCTTCAGGCCCATACCCCCAAAATATTTTTGTATATCCTTCCTGTGCTAATAAACTCTCATTGTTTTTACCATCATTCTACTGACCATTTTCTCAGGAAATATAATTGTATAACAAGCTCACACTGGTTAATGGTATCCCCATTCTAATAAAACACATGAACCCATAACCTACAGAAGCATCCAACAAATATTTCCTAAAACAGTCCACCACATCAATACTACTTATAATGGCTATTATCATTAATCTAATATACTCTGGTCAAAGAGCACAATGAATAACAAGAATCTTTAATCCAGCAGCATCCACCCTCATGACAATCGCCCTTGTCACAAAAGTAGGACTTTCCCCATTTCACTTCTGATTGCCTGAAGTCACACGAGGCATCCCATGAACAGCAGACCTGATGCTATCAACATGACAAAATTGCAACCCTATCAGTTTTATACCACATGTCACCATCCATCAACCTAAATATACTATTAATCATAGTGATATTATAAATCATAGCTGGAGGCTGAGGCCGACTTCGCCATACTCACCTGGAAAATATTACACCCTCCTCATCAATTGCCCATATAGGATGAATAACAGCTATTATAATGTATATTCAGATCATAACAATCCTAAACATACTAATTTATATCATAACAACACTATCTTCTTCTTATTTATGCCTAGATCATGTACTACAAGAGTATCATTATCACACACATGAGATAAAACACCTCCCATCACAATCATTCTCCTCACCATTACAGTATCATTAGGACATCGCCCATCACTATCAGGCTTTCTACCCAAATGAATAATTATCCAAGAGATAACACAAACGACAACATCATTCTACCAACACTAATAGCCATCATAGCAGTCCTCAGCATATATTTCTACTTGCAGCTAACATACTCCACATCACTAACTATATTCCCTTCATTAAACAACACAAACACAAAACAATTTGAACATACAAAGAAATAACCTTCCTATCATTACCAATCATAATACCCACACGGTTACTACACACAACACCCATTCTATCGGTGCTGGACTAGGAATTTAGGTTAGTTCAGACCAAGAGCTTTCAAAACCCTAAACAAGTGAAATTTACTTAATTCCTAAAAATAAGGATTGCAAGACTTTATTCTACATCAATTAAATGTAAAGCAAACACTGTATTGAAGCCAAATCTTTACGAGATTGATGAGTTTTAACCCCAGGAAACTTTAGTTAACAGGCAAATCCTCTAGTCAACTGGCTTCAGTCTACTTCTCCTTCATTTGAGAAAGAAAAAAAGAAAAAAAAAAACGGCAGGATAATCACTGGCAGAATTGAAGCTGCTTCTCTGAAGTTAGAATTGAATTTGTTGATTCACCACAGGGTTTGCCAGAAAGAGGGCTCAAACTCTGTCTTTAGATTTACAGTCTAATGCTAACTCAGTCATTTTACCTCTGTTCATACACTGCTGATTATTTTCAACAAATCACAAAGATATCGGCATTTTATATTTACTATTTGGTGCTTGAGCTGGAGTAGCAGGCAGCACCTTAATTATATTAATCCAGGCTGAGCTATGCTGACCTGGACCGCTACTTGGAGATGCCCAAATCTGAAAGGTTGTCATAACAGTCCCTGCACTTGTAATAGTTTTCTTTATAGCTGTACCCGTTATGATTGCAGGCTTTGAAAACTGACCTGGGCCACTAATAACTCGGACACCTGAAGTAGCATTTCCCCCAAAAAATCATTTAAACTTTTGACTACTTCCCCCATCATTCTTACTCCTACTCATATCACCAATAGTAGAAGCTGGTTCTGGTACCAGTGGGACCGTGTATTCAGCTCTAGCCTGCAATCTGGCTCATGCAGGAGCCTCTGTCGACCTAACTGTTTTCTCCTTACATTTAGCAGGTGTCTCCTCAATTCTTGCTATTATTACTTTTATTACTATAGTCTTTTTTTTTTTTTACTCTAGTCTTTAATACAAAACCAGCAGTCATATCCCAATACCAAACATCATTATTTGTTTAATCTTCCCCAACTATAGCCATATTACTATAATTACCAATCTCAGTCCAAGCAGCCAGAATTGCCATGCTGTTAAGAGATAGATATCTAAACATTACTTTCTTTGAACCTGCAGGAGGAGACCGAATCCTATACCAACACCTCTTTTGATACTTTGCTCACCCTGAAGTCTGTATTCATGGCCTAACAGGGTTTGTTATAAACTCACATATCATTACATACTATTTAGGACAAAAATTGCCTTTCAGCTATCTGGGAATAGTATGAGTCATGTCCACTGGTTTTTTAGGAGTTCTCTTGTGGGCCCATCATATGTTTACCATAGGGATAGCTGTGGACTCAGGAGCATACTTTGCATCAGCTACCGTAATTACTTCTATCCCTACAGGAGTAAAAGTATCTAGCTGATTAGCAACTCTTTATTTAATTTTTCTTTTTCTTCTCTTTTTTTTTTTTTGGCTGAGTTGGGTCTTGCTTGCTGCGCATGGGCTTTCTCTGGTTGCGGTGAGCGGCAGCTACTCTTCGTTGCGGTGTGCGGCCCTTTCATTGCAGTGGCTTCTCTTGTTGCAGAGCACGGCCTCTAGGCGCGTGGGCTTCAGTAGTTGTGGCTTGTGGGCTCTAGAGGGCAGGCTCAGTAGTTGTGGCACACGGGCTTTTTGCTCCGCGGCATGTGGAATCTTCCCAGACAAGGGCTCGAACCCGTGTCCCCTGCATTAGCAGGCGAATTCTTAACCACTGCGTCACCAGGGAAGTCCCTGGTTAGCAACTGTTCACGGAGGGAATACTATATGACCTCCCACTATATTATGAGTTTTAGGCTTTAGGTTTTCTTTTTACAGTAGGTGGTTTGACAGGAATCATCTTAGCCAACTCATCCCCAGACATTGTCCTCCAGGATACATACTATGTAGTAGCACACTTCCATGACCTAATGTCCATGGCAGCAGTCTTCACTATTATAGGAGGCTTCCTACACTGATTCCCACTATTCTCAGGTTATACAGTTAACTCAGCATGAGCAAAAATTCACTTCACAAGTATATTTGTAGTAGTAAATATGACTTCCTGCAGCACTTTCGTGGCCTCTCAGGGATGTCACTACGTTAGTCTGAGTACCCTGAGGCACACACAACATGAAATATTTTGTCTTTAGGCTCATTCATCTCAGTAGCAGCAGTAATGCTAATAATCTTCATACTTTGAAAAGCATTTGTGTCTAAACAAGAAGTCTTAGCAGTGGAAATTGCTACTCCTAACCTAGAATGGTTACACGGATGTCCTCCACCATATCCTACGTTTCAAGATCCTACCTATGTAAATGTAAAATAAGGAAGGACTCAAGTCCTTTTCAACCAGTTTCAAGCCAACACCATAACAATTATGTCTTCCTCAATAAATGAGATAAAAGTAAAAAGTGATGTAGCTTTGTCAAAGTTAAATGATAGGCTAAAATCCTGTATATCACTAAGGCATATCAATTTCATCTAGGCTCTCAAGATACAACATCACCGATTATGGAAGAACTTTTACATTTTCTTCGTCACACATTAATAGTGATTTTTAAAATAAGTTCTCTAGTCCTCTATATCATTTCACTAATATTGACATCTAAACCCATATGCATACAATAGATGCACAGGTAGAGAAAATGTGAACAATTTACTAGCTATTATTGTAATCTTAATTGCCCTATCATCATTGTGAATCCTTTACATGATACATGAAATCAATAACTCTTCCCAAACCATAAAAAACTATGGGTCAGTAATGATACTGAAGCTACAAATCCACAGATTACGAAGATTTAAATGTTGACTCCTCTGTAATCCCCACATCAGAGCTAAAACCAGGAGCATAATGACTAATAGAAGTCAACAACCGAGTAGTTAGGGATAGTCATTGAATATTAGTTTCATCTGAAATTGTTGTACACTCCGGAGTTGTTCCTTCTCAGGCTTAAAAGGAGCTGCTATCCCAGGACGCCTAACTTAAAGAATCCTAATATCAACAGGACCAGGCCTATGTTGTGGACAAGAGAGCTCGTTTTCCTGAGTTCAAAGACAGGACAGAGGGATATGGCTGAGATATGGGGTGAATCTGCAGCCCATGGGGATGCACTCTCCAAGCTCCAGTATAGGAATGGGGCCTCTAGGGTCCCAGGCCACCCACCACGCCCTCTGGAGCAGGATCTGGGCAACATTCCCTGTCAGTGATGAGGCAGCCCTAGCACTTGTCACGCCCCGATGTCGTGTCCTATGTGGGCCCCATGCTCTTGGCACCACACCCCACACTCTGCAGGTCCATGCTACAGGGTCCTTCATGCCTCAGGAGTAGAGACCACACAGCAAGCAGTTCCCTCCCCAACCAGCAGGAGGAGGGGAGGAGAGCAGGGGCACCAGGGGACTCTCACTCAGACAACAACACCCCAGCGGTGCCAGCGGGGACAGTGATGATGCAGATGAGGCACAGACCAAGAGATGGGACCAGAGGACCCAAAAGGCAGCTGGTCAGGTCCTGGCTCACCTGCACCCCGGACACCTTTGTCCCGCATACACCCCCTTCCTCATACACCCTCTCCTTAAATGCAGATTCTTCAGATGCGAACAGGCAGAGCTTCAGACTGAAAGTCAGCTCTTCCAAAATGACCCGTCAGCAAACACTGCAGGATTCCACTCCAGTGGGTGCCCTGGAGTCGACAACTCAGGGACTGAAGTGGATGTCGGTGCCAGGGGCAGTGGGAGGGAATGGGGAATGAGACTTTCATGGTTGTGGAATTTTGGTTTTGCAAGATGAATAGTTCTAGGGATGGTGGTGATGGCTCCACGAGAAAGTGAATCTATCTGATGCCTCAGAAACGTGCACTTAAAATGGTGATGATGGTAAAGGGTATGTGACGTGTGTTTTATTTCACTTAAAATAAATTCTTAAAATAATGTCTTGTTAACTGAGATTCCATTTCGACTCCCCTTCATCACAAATGTCGGAGGCCCAGACACAGTCCCCTACCTTAGGGGCCATCACGGTACCCTCACAGAGCATGTGGGAGACCATTCTTTGGGGGGCCTAGTCTGTGCTCACCTGACGTCTGTCCAGGGGGACCCAGGCAGTGGTGACCCCCATAGATTAGACATATGATATGCTATAGTATTAGTATGATACCACCAAGTGTTGTCACTCACCGGAACACAGAGCAGCAACCCACTCAAACATGCCTGACCTCATATGATTTTGACAAGATGAAGAGAAGAAAAGGAACCACAGGTTAATCAGGACAACACCCTTAATGCAGAGGTTGGAAATCTCAAAGGGGACAGGACACACTGCAGGCAAAGAGCGCATATGCGGTCTCACCATCCATGTGATCCTGACTCATGCAGGTATGGTGAGACCCACACAGTCCCCTCACCCTATACCTGGGGTCACACATCCACACTCACCAGGGTGACCCACCTCCCCAGACCCCTCCACCTGGGTCACATGTCCACAGTCCCAGGGTGACCTCACCTCCCCAGACCCTGCACCTGGGGTCACACGTCCCCTTGGTCAGGACACCATGGCTCTGCAGGGGGCTCCCCCAATGTGGAAACAAGCTGGGTCCCTGGGACCTCCTGGGATGGGAAAAAGTGTCAGGTGGGTCTCCTTTCCCCACACTTGTCCCAGAGGAGTCCTCCTCTTCTCACTTTGGTTCTGTGTGATTTTAACTGTTTTTACAGCTTTCATACTAGAGTTGAACACACGACCCTGGTGCTGGCATGCTCAGTCCTTTCTCGCCTCACTTACATGTTGAGGAAATGCACAGGACAGCAGGGCTGAAAGCCGAGGGGCAGCTCTGGACTCTGCTGAGTAGGGACGGTAGACTGGAGGGAGAGCTCAGCAGCAGCCTCAGCTGTCACCCATCGGCCTTTTGCCCGATCTGCGTGCCCTGCAATCAATTCATCAGCTAAACCTGCTTCCCTATGCACCATGCACGTGCTGGTAAATTGGAATTATTGCCAGGTAGTCCTCCTGAGGATTCTCCATGAGCCCCAGGGAAGGTGAACCTTGCAGGGATTAAGACTATGGCCCCGACCATAGCACTGACCCTTGGGAGGACCAGGTCACCACACTCAGAAGAGAGGCTGTTACGTAGACAAGCCCACCTCAGCTCCAGACCCCAGACATCTAAGCACAGACATTCAGATGCAGGCACGGAGCTTCCCAGTACTGAGGCCAGGCCGGGTCTCTACCCAGGTCCCCATAGTCCTAGCGTACACAGAACATGGTCAGTTCTAAATCTTCTTATTATAGACAACACATGGTCAGCTCTAAACATAATCAGTAGACAGGACATGCAGAGGTCTAAATCTACCATGTAGACACAACTTGATCATGTTTAAACTAGCTTAGGGCTGATCTCATAGGGGGTACAGATCACACACATGGGTCTCTCATCTTTGGACACCCACATCAGGAAACTGAACAAAATCTTTGTCATTAAACATTTCAACAGGCAAAACAGAAATGTTCCCAATTTCTCTGGCCACCTGATGGTCAGGATCCACGGGCGAGCCACGAACTTCTTAGAGTGCAGCCCAGTCTGCTGCCAGGACACACAAGAAGTGGCCTGATTCCAGCCTCCCAGGCTTCCAGAAGGAGGCGGCCACACTGGAAGCCAGGTCAGGAGAGTCCTGCATGGTCCGGGCCGGGAGATCCGGTCTGTCCATTTGGCTGGCCGATTCCGGGCGGGGCGCTCAGGGCCTCTGAGAGCCCTGCACTCAGGTCCTGCTTCCCTGCAGCGTGTGCCTGTGCGTGTGCGTGTGCGTGTGCGTGTGTGTGTGTGTGTGTGTAGACGGGGCGGTGGCTGACGGCTCCCATGGTTCCCAACCCGGGCACCGCGCTGTCTTCGAGGGGAGGCACGGGGAGAGGTAGGGGCACAGAAGCCGTTGGAGAGGAGAACCCACCGCGGAACTCCTTGCACACTGGCTCGCCCCACCCAGAGACCCGCCTGCCCATCGTGGGCCGCATGTCGCTCCCCAGTCCCCCACCCCCGAGGGCAGGGTGCCTGCTCTTTCAACAGCACAGGGTCTCACATGAAGGAGACCCAGTGGGGACTGTTAGCCCCCGACTCCTGATGTTGTGTTTGGGGAGAATGAACCCCCTTGACTGGGCGATGGGACAATGTGAGGAAAGAGGTGGCGGCCCGATCCAAGTCGGGGCCTGGCTGAGATATGAGAAAACAGGAGCCAAAGCAAGGCCTGGAGGCCAGGCCAACAGGAGGGACACCCCCAGCCTTGGTCGGGCTCTCCAACGGTAATATTGTTGCTTTAGGGGACCTGGGACAGGTGACTGAATGTAATGGGAGTCTAAACTGGACCCTGAATGGGGCTTAAAGAAGGTGTGAAGGATGTTACTGAGACAGTGACAGTCATTGGAATACAAACTCTGTGTCAGGATATCCTGCTCCATCCATTTAAATCCCTGAGACCTGTGACCTTTACGTGGCTACGCAGGATTGTTAGAGCAGCTGCGTGCGGATATATCTGGGGCACAATTCAGTCTGCAGCCAACTTGCAAGTGGTTCCAGCAAACACACAGGTGTGCGCACAGGCAGGCACAGCACACACACAAACATATGCACGTGCACAGCACAAATATATTCACACACTAGCATGTGAACACACATGCACCCATATGCCCATGCACACACTAATGTGTGCAAGTGCACATACCTATGCACATGCACAGCATATGTATGCAAACAGGCACATGCACACGCATAGCACACACTCAGGGAATAAAGTGAATCCGTAAAGCATTAATTCCTGAACACAAGTGAAGCTGACATGTATTTTCCCCTTTTCTTAGCCTTGATGTTTTCCACAACAAAAAGTTTAAGAAAAATGATAACGGCAAATGACCTTTGATTCATAGGACTTTCTGATTTTATTCCACAAATATTATGACAGTAGAAATGAATGTAGATATTACATGTGTCCACTAATGGATGAATGGAGAAGAAAAACACGGTCCATCAATACAAGGGAATGCTATTCAGCCTAAAAAGGAAATCAGTTCTGACACAGGATGCAGCATGGATGAACCTTGAGGGCATTATGCTCAGTGATGTAAGCTAGACACAAAAAAACAAACAGTGCTTGATCCATTCATACAAGGCCCCTAGAGCAGTCGGAAATATAGAGACATAAAGTAGGATGTTGAGGGCCAGAGGCTGAGGGAGGGACAATGGGGAGTGAGTGTTTAATGGGGACTGTTTCAATTTTGCAAGATGAAAAAGTTCTGGAGGATGATGGTGGTCAGCTTTGCACAACAGTGTGAATTACTTCCTGACCCTGAAATGTGCATTTAAAAATGGTTAAGATAATACATTTTATGTTATGTGTACCAGACCACAATTTTTAAAACTTCTCAAAAAACAACAGGAAATAGTCCATGAATACCACAAAATGTACAACTTCACTAACAACAGAGGGATTAAAGCCATAAGCAAAATACTGTGCATACACCTACCAGAATGGCAGACATGAAAGACATAGTATCAAATATCAGCAGGATGTGGAGCAATGGAAAGCCTGGTACGCAACGGGAGGATGCAACCACTTCTGAAGCAATCGGGCCTCAGATAGCGAAGTCTGTGCACAGAGACCCAGAGTGCTCCTCCCAGTTGAACACAAACCCACCAGCCCTGTACCAGGACACACCGACATGGACTTGCAGCCACAGGAGCCAAACCTGAAGGAACCTGAAGGCCATCACAGACGGATGCAGAAATGAACCATGCACGCTCCTATGAAGGAATATTCCACAGCAATGGAGTACATTTTGTTTAAAGGTAGTAAAACTATAAAAATTATTTTTTAAAGAAAACTATATTTACAAGATGAAAGAATCTATAATTCTGGCACCTAGGGATTGTCGAATGCTCCTAAAAATAGATTGCTGTGGAAATGTTTATTATAGGGAAATTGATATATTCTCTAGGAAGGACGGGGTGAATGGGCCTGCTACATTTTCTACATTGAAGACATGTACAGGTTTTGATTCTACGTCTGTTAAATCAAGTGGGGCTTCACTGGATTTCTGCTACTGCGGAGATAATCAAATTCTGGGTAGGGGTCAGGAGAAAATTAGTCATAGGTGTTCTTGTGTAATAATTACTGTTGAAAGTGTAAATGATCCATTTACCAGTAAGACTGAGAATAGAATAACTGCTACATTACTTCATATGAGATGATCGTCTGTGCTATTGTTCCTGGAGCTCCAGTGAGTGAGTATTTTGAATGTGAAGTTCATCCAGATCTGAGGATGGACTAAATGGCTAGGTGTGATATGGCTAATAGAAATAATATGCCTACATTTATACTAATTAGTGGATAAGATATGGGAAGAGGAATTCATGTTGTGAGAGCCAGTGTTAAGGCTAGCATTGTGGCAATAATATATAAATTGATGATGTTGATGGACATAGTGGGTCTTTAATAAGTAATTTCAATGCCTCAGCAATGGGTTGTAATCATCCATGGGGGCTGATGATTTTTGGCCCTTTCTGGATTTGTATATAGCCTAGGATTTTCCATTTAGTTAATATGAGGAATGCTATGGTGAATTAAATTGGGTAATTTGTGAAAGAATGTTGATTATAAACATATTCTTAGGAAGAGTACTTGAACCAGTGCAGAAAAAGTTTCATTTTTACATAATTACCGGGCTCTGCCAGCGTAACGAACCCTGTTCTACAGTAGGGTATGTATAAATTAATTGAATGTAGATTATATCATCATTTAGTTTGAAAACATTTTGTAAAGTAAGCCGTATTGCTCTTGTCCTTTCATACTGGAAGAAATCTGCTATAGACAGAAACCAACCAGGATGACTCCAGTCTGAACTCAGATCACGTGAGACTTTAATCGTTGAACAAACAGACAATTAATAGCAGTTATACCGTTGAAATGTCGTGATCCAGCATCAAGGTCATAAACCATATTGCCCATATGAACTGCAGAATACAATTACACTGTTATTCCCAGTAAAACTTGTTCCATTGACCAGTGTTTTAGAAGAACAGGTGATAAAGCATTTTGACTAGCTGGCCTAAATTTTATTCACTCAGAAGTGGTTTTATTCTCCAAAAAATAAATGGCACACGGGCTCAAGACACACCGGCTTCAGTAGTTGTGGCGTGCAGACTCAGTAGTTGTGGCCCACTGGCTTAGTTGTTCCGTGGCACGTGAGATCTTCCCAGACCGGGGATCGAACCGGGTCCCCTGCATTGGCAGGCGAATTCTTAATCACTGCATCACCGGGCAAGTCCCAGATTCACAGTCTCCCTTTTAATATACCTTAAGCCCAAAGAATCCATGGAAAATTGTTAGAGAAAATAAGGCAATAAATATTGTAAGGACTATAACAGAAGCATATAGTACACAGTTCATATAGACACATCCCAAGCAGTTACAAAGTATATTAAAAGGGAGGCTGCAATTTTAAAAGAATAAGAAAAATTATACCCACAAACTCCCAATCTTTCCTGAAACGTTGCAATCTGAAACCCTATTGTAGGAAGCAGAAGATTCCAGGAGACATTCTACAAATGAAGGACTCCAAACCCTGTGGTTGGATAAGGAATTCTGGAAGGAAGGTATCCTCACCCAAGGAGAGCAGGTTCCTATACTTCTCTAACATCACATCCCTGTACAATTCCCATTGATCTTGGTCCACGCATTCTCACTCCTCTTGACAGAAATCTATGGCCACATCCTGGAATGTCAGCAGTCCCAAAATTAAACGTACACATGCCATGTGGCCACGGGAAGAGTTCATAATATGACCCAAGAAGAAAACAGCAAGTTAAGAGAAGGTTTTAATTTAGAAGAGTGTCTTCAATTATCCAATAATACATATATATATATATATATATATATATATATATAATTTTTTTTTTACAAAGTAACTTTCTCTACCTTATTTCTAACTACAAGAAAAGAGTATGGCATGTGATCCACAAAACCAGTATAGAGACTATACTTGTCTGGCAAAGAAATGATAAAATGATGGTTTCAACACAGGCATGTGCATTTTTGAGTGTTTTATTTTTATCAAACTGGATAAAATGTGTGTATTTCTCATAGAGAAAAGACCTGTCGAGGTAGAAATGTACCTTTCAACTATTCATGGGTACACGAGTACACTGGGGAGATTGTAAAAGTGCAGATTGTGATTCAGTAAGTCCGGTGGGCCTGAGTTCTATTTTTTTAACAAGCTCATTTTTAACTAGTGATGCCACAGTCTCTGATTCATTAACCACAACTGTGAATATCAGAGACATAATTAGAAAGGTAAAAATTCATATTTAATTTTGAACTTAAAGTGTTTTATGAATTTTACACCTTTAATAGAATAGTGAGCACAGCAGCAACAATCATTTGTGAGTATTTACTATAGACTGAGTATCTTTCTAATTTTTTTGTGTAGGATTCCAGGAAAAAGGCCTGGGCTGCGGCCACAATGGGCATGGCCCCCAGTCCGGGTCGCCCCTCCATGACCCCCGACGGGGCCCTGCGCTCCTGGCGGCTCCCTCCCCCTCCGCCCTGCTCCCTCCCGGAAGGCCTCGGGGCAGAGCGGTCCCACCCACTGCGCGCTGAACAGAGCCCGCGTTTCCTCAGAGCTGGAACTCCCGGCTCAGGCGGGGTCTCTTCCCTCCGCCTTCACGGAACTGCCCCGCAGCCCGAGGGGAGGGCGACCTCACTGAGGCTGCCGGCTCTGGAGGTGCCCCGGCGGCCGAAGCCATGACAGTCGCGGGGACGGCGGGCCGGGTAAGTGGGCGCCGACCCTCCGCCTGGTCCGGTGCCCGGGCGGCAGCACAAGACCAGCTTCTGAGGGGCAGGGGTTCGCTGCCACCCGCCGCTGCTGTGCAGAAAAAGCGGCCTCCAGCGTCTGGTCCCCGGGAACTTCGGTCCGTCCTCTCGACCCTGCCCTCGTCCTGGCTCATGAGGCCTGTTGGGCGTGAGGAGGGGGTCGGCCTGAGCGTCCTGAGGGGAAACGGGGCAAGGGAGGCTCAGGGTCCGGCTGCAGCGTCAGCGCCCCTCTTCCCGACTGCGGGGAAAGCGGCTGAAAACTCCTCCCGAGGTGCGCAGGCCCCTTATTCAGCCGAGTCCCTCTGCGCTCCTTCCTCCCTGAGCTAAAGTACCGGGGGGAGGGGACAGGGCAGGGAACTGGCGCAGGTAAAGGGGAATATCAAAAGGTGATTGTTAACTAAGGAAAACCAGCTCTCCCAAGGTGAGGAATGCGGCGCTTTTCTTTGCCTGGGCTCACTGAATTCCTTCCTTTGATATGCACCTCAGCTCTCTGGGGCCTGCATTCTGTATTTGCATATCCTGAGTGCCTCAGGGCCCGCCGGCTCATATTGGAGGGCTGCAAGTGCTGAAGACTGTGACATCCTTTGTTTACTGATAGGGCAAGAACTATTCCATTTCTCAAAGGCTTGAGGGGCAGAGAGTGGGAAAAAGTCAGAGAATCTCACTCGGCCTGTACTTTGGTTTACATATAGATAATATTTATACTTAACTGTGCTAATAGAGGTTCTCAAGTCCAATCAACTTGTACTACTGCCCTCTATGTATCAATTTCATCAATATCATAAGATAAATGCCTATAGAATTGACTTAATCCATTTAAATAGGATAAAGATTTTTAAAGGAAATATAATAGAAATATAACAACAAAACCTTTACCACTAAAGGCTGGGTCTGGAAAACCCTAAATAAATGTTCCATTGTTACAATATTGAAAGATGTAGTCAATAGAAATATCAACAAAAATGACAAATAATAAGGGTAGCAGAATGTTGAAATGTTCTATCTTTATCATTAAAGTGGCAGAAAATCATTTATTAGTAGGCACTGGGGGCAGAAGATGCCTGATTTTATATCTGTGTCATATTTGTGCAGTTGTTTCAACAAGTAACTTAAAGACAAAATGGAAAAACAAGGAGGTTTGTGCCTGAGATCATGTTGATGTGAAACCAGGGATGGCCACCTTGTGCCAGGTGAGTTAAGTTTACCTGGCAGGTAGACCGCAGAGCTCCTGGGAAGCAAGGGTTGGAATTTTTCTGCTGGGTGCCCCTTAGGTTCTGTGACTTGACTGACTGTGAGTCATGTTTCGGGAAAGACCTGATCACAGGAAAAGGGTGGGAATAGAGTGATTTGGGGAGCAGCTAACAACATTCATCACAGCTCACGGCCTGAATGAATTTTAAAGAAACAGGAAAACAAATGCTTCTTATGGAATCAGAGAATGTGAGGGCTGGACAATCCCAGAAAAGGAGGAACACCCATCCCATTTTCCAGATGACAAAACAGAGGTCCAGCAAGGTGAAATCACTCACCCAAGTTGCACCCGTCTCTCCTCCCCACTACGTGGTTCATGAAAGCAGGACTCTTCCTGTCTTGATCACTGCTGAACCCCAAAAAGGGCCAGGCATCTAGCAGCTGCTCCAAAAATTTGCGTTGACGGTAGGAACAATGCTATTTCTTTCTTTCTCACTCTTATTCAGGATTGTGCCAAGAACTCCCCAGGTTGCAATGTAATTCGATAAATGTAAATATTAATTGAGTTTTGTTGTGATGAGGACTTAGGCTTTGAAGGTAACAGACTTGGTTCAGATCTTGGTTCTGCCACTCCATAGCTGTTTGGCTTTGGGAAAATTACTAAACCTCTCTGAGATTATTTCCTCCTTTGTAAAGTGGGGATAAATCTATCTGAGCCAGCAGAGCACCTGCATGAGAGATGTGCACTAAATATTGGTCTTTCTCACTCTCCTACGCCATCTCTCTGTTCTTCCCAGAGAAGCTGTACAGAAGGATATAGTACTTTTGTTTAAAATAGTTAACTAATTAATTTGTTTTTGGCTGCGTTGGGTCTTCGTTGCTATGCGCAGGCTTTCTCTAGTTGCGGCAAGCGGGGGCTGCTCTTTGTTGCGGTGCGCGGGCTTCTCATTGCGGTGGCTTCTCTTGCTAGCCTTAACCCCAATGCTAGCCTTAACCCTGGCTCTCACAACATGAATTCCTCTTCCCATATCTTATCCACTAATTAATATAAATGTAGGCATATTATTTCTATTAGACACATCACACCTAGCCATTTACTCCATCCGCAGATCTGGATGAACTTCACATTCAAAATACACACTCACTGGAGCTCTAGGAACAATAGCACAGACAATCATCTCATATGAAGTAATGTAGCAGTTATTCTATTCTCAGTCTTACTGATAAATAGATCATTTACACTTTCAACAGTAATTATTACACAAGAACACCTATGACTAATTTTCTCCTGACCCCTACCCAGAATTTGATTATCTCCGCAGGAGCAGGAATCCAATGAAGCCCCACTTGATTTAACGGAAGTAGCATCAAAACCTGTATATGTCTTCAATGTAGAAAATGTAGCAGGCCCATTCACCCCGTCCCTCCTAGAGAATATGTCAATTTCCCTATAATAAACATTTCCACAGCAATCTATTTTTAGGAGCATTCGACAGTCCCTAGGTGCCAGAATTATATACAGCCCAAGTCATCATTAAAGCACATCTAACAATCTCCTTTCTATGAATTTGAGCCTCCTACCTACAATTTTGATATGATCAACGCATACATCTCTTATGAAAAGTTTTTTTACGACTAACATTAACCTTATGTATATGAGAGTTTTCACTACTTGTCATCATACCAGGCAACCCACCACAAATTTAAGAAATATGTCTGACAAAAGAGTTTCTTTGATAGAGTAAATCATAGAGGTTTCAATGCTCTTATTCCTGGAATTGAATTCTTCCTAATAATTTTACATTCTCCATGCTACCTACCACATTACACCACATGCTATATAGTAAAGTTCTCTAAGTAAGCTTCAGGCCCATACCCCCAAAATATTTTTGTATATCCTTCCTGTGCTAATAAACTCTCATTGTTTTTACCATCATTCTACTGACCATTTTCTCAGGAAATATAATTGTATAACAAGCTCACACTGGTTAATGGTATCCCCATTCTAATAAAACACATGAACCCATAACCTACAGAAGCATCCAACAAATATTTCCTAAAACAGTCCACCACATCAATACTACTTATAATGGCTATTATCATTAATCTAATATACTCTGGTCAAAGAGCACAATGAATAACAAGAATCTTTAATCCAGCAGCATCCACCCTCATGACAATCGCCCTTGTCACAAAAGTAGGACTTTCCCCATTTCACTTCTGATTGCCTGAAGTCACACGAGGCATCCCATGAACAGCAGACCTGATGCTATCAACATGACAAAATTGCAACCCTATCAGTTTTATACCACATGTCACCATCCATCAACCTAAATATACTATTAATCATAGTGATATTATAAATCATAGCTGGAGGCTGAGGCCGACTTCGCCATACTCACCTGGAAAATATTACACCCTCCTCATCAATTGCCCATATAGGATGAATAACAGCTATTATAATGTATATTCAGATCATAACAATCCTAAACATACTAATTTATATCATAACAACACTATCTTCTTCTTATTTATGCCTAGATCATGTACTACAAGAGTATCATTATCACACACATGAGATAAAACACCTCCCATCACAATCATTCTCCTCACCATTACAGTATCATTAGGACATCGCCCATCACTATCAGGCTTTCTACCCAAATGAATAATTATCCAAGAGATAACACAAACGACAACATCATTCTACCAACACTAATAGCCATCATAGCAGTCCTCAGCATATATTTCTACTTGCAGCTAACATACTCCACATCACTAACTATATTCCCTTCATTAAACAACACAAACACAAAACAATTTGAACATACAAAGAAATAACCTTCCTATCATTACCAATCATAATACCCACACGGTTACTACACACAACACCCATTCTATCGGTGCTGGACTAGGAATTTAGGTTAGTTCAGACCAAGAGCTTTCAAAACCCTAAACAAGTGAAATTTACTTAATTCCTAAAAATAAGGATTGCAAGACTTTATTCTACATCAATTAAATGTAAAGCAAACACTGTATTGAAGCCAAATCTTTACGAGATTGATGAGTTTTAACCCCAGGAAACTTTAGTTAACAGGCAAATCCTCTAGTCAACTGGCTTCAGTCTACTTCTCCTTCATTTGAGAAAGAAAAAAAGAAAAAAAAAAAACGGCAGGATAATCACTGGCAGAATTGAAGCTGCTTCTCTGAAGTTAGAATTGAATTTGTTGATTCACCACAGGGTTTGCCAGAAAGAGGGCTCAAACTCTGTCTTTAGATTTACAGTCTAATGCTAACTCAGTCATTTTACCTCTGTTCATACACTGCTGATTATTTTCAACAAATCACAAAGATATCGGCATTTTATATTTACTATTTGGTGCTTGAGCTGGAGTAGCAGGCAGCACCTTAATTATATTAATCCAGGCTGAGCTATGCTGACCTGGACCGCTACTTGGAGATGCCCAAATCTGAAAGGTTGTCATAACAGTCCCTGCACTTGTAATAGTTTTCTTTATAGCTGTACCCGTTATGATTGCAGGCTTTGAAAACTGACCTGGGCCACTAATAACTCGGACACCTGAAGTAGCATTTCCCCCAATAAATCATTTAAACTTTTGACTACTTCCCCCATCATTCTTACTCCTACTCATATCACCAATAGTAGAAGCTGGTTCTGGTACCAGTGGGACCGTGTATTCAGCTCTAGCCTGCAATCTGGCTCATGCAGGAGCCTCTGTCGACCTAACTGTTTTCTCCTTACATTTAGCAGGTGTCTCCTCAATTCTTGCTATTATTACTTTTATTACTATAGTCTTTTTTTTTTTTTACTATAGTCTTTAATACAAAACCAGCAGTCATATCCCAATACCAAACATCATTATTTGTTTAATCTTCCCCAACTATAGCCATATTACTATAATTACCAATCTCAGTCCAAGCAGCCAGAATTGCCATGCTGTTAAGAGATAGATATCTAAACATTACTTTCTTTGACCCTGCAGGAGGAGACCGAATCCTATACCAACACCTCTTTTGATACTTTGCTCACCCTGAAGTCTGTATTCATGGCCTAACAGGGTTTGTTATAAACTCACATATCATTACATACTATTTAGGACAAAAATTGCCTTTCAGCTATCTGGGAATAGTATGAGTCATGTCCACTGGTTTTTTAGGAGTTCTCTTGTGGGCCCATCATATGTTTACCATAGGGATAGCTGTGGACTCAGGAGCATACTTTGCATCAGCTACCGTAATTACTTCTATCCCTACAGGAGTAAAAGTATCTAGCTGATTAGCAACTCTTTATTTAATTTTTCTTTTTCTTCTCTTTTTTTTTTTTGGCTGAGTTGGGTCTTGCTTGCTGCGCATGGGCTTTCTCTGGTTGCGGTGAGCGGCAGCTACTCTTCGTTGCGGTGTGCGGCCCTTTCATTGCAGTGGCTTCTCTTGTTGCAGAGCACGGCCTCTAGGCGCGTGGGCTTCAGTAGTTGTGGCTTGTGGGCTCTAGAGGGCAGGCTCAGTAGTTGTGGCACACGGGCTTTTTGCTCCGCGGCATGTGGAATCTTCCCAGACAAGGGCTCGAACCCGTGTCCCCTGCATTAGCAGGCGAATTCTTAACCACTGCGTCACCAGGGAAGTCCCTGGTTAGCAACTGTTCACGGAGGGAATACTATATGACCTCCCACTATATTATGAGTTTTAGGCTTTAGGTTTTCTTTTTACAGTAGGTGGTTTGACAGGAATCATCTTAGCCAACTCATCCCCAGACATTGTCCTCCAGGATACATACTATGTAGTAGCACACTTCCATGACCTAATGTCCATGGGAGCAGTCTTCACTATTATAGGAGGCTTCCTACACTGATTCCCACTATTCTCAGGTTATACAGTTAACTCAGCATGAGCAAAAATTCACTTCACAAGTATATTTGTAGTAGTAAATATGACTTCCTGCAGCACTTTCGTGGCCTCTCAGGGATGTCACTACGTTAGTCTGAGTACCCTGAGGCACACACAACATGAAATATTTTGTCTTTAGGCTCATTCATCTCAGTAGGAGCAGTAATGCTAATAATCTTCATACTTTGAAAAGCATTTGTGTCTAAACAAGAAGTCTTAGCAGTGGAAATTGCTACTCCTAACCTAGAATGGTTACACGGATGTCCTCCACCATATCCTACGTTTCAAGATCCTACCTATGTAAATGTAAAATAAGGAAGGACTCAAGTCCTTTTCAACCAGTTTCAAGCCAACACCATAACAATTATGTCTTCCTCAATAAATGAGATAAAAGTAAAAAGTGATGTAGCTTTGTCAAAGTTAAATGATAGGCTAAAATCCTGTATATCACTAAGGCATATCAATTTCATCTAGGCTCTCAAGATACAACATCACCGATTATGGAAGAACTTTTACATTTTCTTCGTCACACATTAATAGTGATTTTTAAAATAAGTTCTCTAGTCCTCTATATCATTTCACTAATATTGACATCTAAACCCATATGCATACAATAGATGCACAGGTAGAGAAAATGTGAACAATTTACTAGCTATTATTGTAATCTTAATTGCCCTATCATCATTGTGAATCCTTTACATGATACATGAAATCAATAACTCTTCCCAAACCATAAAAAACTATGGGTCAGTAATGATACTGAAGCTACAAATCCACAGATTACGAAGATTTAAATGTTGACTCCTCTGTAATCCCCACATCAGAGCTAAAACCAGGAGCATAATGACTAATAGAAGTCAACAACCGAGTAGTTAGGGATAGTCATTGAATATTAGTTTCATCTGAAATTGTTGTACACTCCGGAGTTGTTCCTTCTCAGGCTTAAAAGGAGCTGCTATCCCAGGACGCCTAACTTAAAGAATCCTAATATCAACAGGACCAGGCCTATGTTGTGGACAAGAGAGCTCGTTTTCCTGAGTTCAAAGACAGGACAGAGGGATATGGCTGAGATATGGGGTGAATCTGCAGCCCATGGGGATGCACTCTCCAAGCTCCAGTATAGGAATGGGGCCTCTAGGGTCCCAGGCCACCCACCACGCCCTCTGGAGCAGGATCTGGGCAACATTCCCTGTCAGTGATGAGGCAGCCCTAGCACTTGTCACGCCCCGATGTCGTGTCCTATGTGGGCCCCATGCTCTTGGCACCACACCCCACACTCTGCAGGTCCATGCTACAGGGTCCTTCATGCCTCAGGAGTAGAGACCACACAGCAAGCAGTTCCCTCCCCAACCAGCAGGAGGAGGGGAGGAGAGCAGGGGCACCAGGGGACTCTCACTCAGACAACAACACCCCAGCGGTGCCAGCGGGGACAGTGATGATGCAGATGAGGCACAGACCAAGAGATGGGACCAGAGGACCCAAAAGGCAGCTGGTCAGGTCCTGGCTCACCTGCACCCCGGACACCTTTGTCCCGCATACACCCCCTTCCTCATACACCCTCTCCTTAAATGCAGATTCTTCAGATGCGAACAGGCAGAGCTTCAGACTGAAAGTCAGCTCTTCCAAAATGACCCGTCAGCAAACACTGCAGGATTCCACTCCAGTGGGTGCCCTGGAGTCGACAACTCAGGGACTGAAGTGGATGTCGGTGCCAGGGGCAGTGGGAGGGAATGGGGAATGAGACTTTCATGGTTGTGGAATTTTGGTTTTGCAAGATGAATAGTTCTAGGGATGGTGGTGATGGCTCCACGAGAAAGTGAATCTATCTGATGCCTCAGAAACGTGCACTTAAAATGGTGATGATGGTAAAGGGTATGTGACGTGTGTTTTATTTCACTTAAAATAAATTCTTAAAATAATGTCTTGTTAACTGAGATTCCATTTCGACTCCCCTTCATCACAAATGTCGGAGGCCCAGACACAGTCCCCTACCTTAGGGGCCATCACGGTACCCTCACAGAGCATGTGGGAGACCATTCTTTGGGGGGCCTAGTCTGTGCTCACCTGACCTCTGTCCAGGGGGACCCAGGCAGTGGTGACCCCCATAGATTAGACATATGATATGCT
The DNA here is from genome assembly GCF_965194825.1 of Balaenoptera physalus. Lineage (NCBI taxonomy): Eukaryota > Metazoa > Chordata > Mammalia > Artiodactyla > Balaenopteridae > Balaenoptera > Balaenoptera physalus. The sequence continues at coordinate 29,248,181 of NC_138887.1, read as the reverse complement.
ATAGTATTAGTATGATACCACCAAGTGTTGTCACTCACCGGAACACAGAGCAGCAACCCACTCAAACATGCCTGACCTCATATGATTTTGACAAGATGAAGAGAAGAAAAGGAACCACAGGTTAATCAGGACAACACCCTTAATGCAGAGGTTGGAAATCTCAAAGGGGACAGGACACACTGCAGGCAAAGAGCGCATATGCGGTCTCACCATCCATGTGATCCTGACTCATGCAGGTATGGTGAGACCCACACAGTCCCCTCACCCTATACCTGGGGTCACACATCCACACTCACCAGGGTGACCCACCTCCCCAGACCCCTCCACCTGGGTCACATGTCCACAGTCCCAGGGTGACCTCACCTCCCCAGACCCTGCACCTGGGGTCACACGTCCCCTTGGTCAGGACACCATGGCTCTGCAGGGGGCTCCCCCAATGTGGAAACAAGCTGGGTCCCTGGGACCTCCTGGGATGGGAAAAAGTGTCAGGTGGGTCTCCTTTCCCCACACTTGTCCCAGAGGAGTCCTCCTCTTCTCACTTTGGTTCTGTGTGATTTTAACTGTTTTTACAGCTTTCATACTAGAGTTGAACACACGACCCTGGTGCTGGCATGCTCAGTCCTTTCTCGCCTCACTTACATGTTGAGGAAATGCACAGGACAGCAGGGCTGAAAGCCGAGGGGCAGCTCTGGACTCTGCTGAGTAGGGACGGTAGACTGGAGGGAGAGCTCAGCAGCAGCCTCAGCTGTCACCCATCGGCCTTTTGCCCGATCTGCGTGCCCTGCAATCAATTCATCAGCTAAACCTGCTTCCCTATGCACCATGCACGTGCTGGTAAATTGGAATTATTGCCAGGTAGTCCTCCTGAGGATTCTCCATGAGCCCCAGGGAAGGTGAACCTTGCAGGGATTAAGACTATGGCCCCGACCATAGCACTGACCCTTGGGAGGACCAGGTCACCACACTCAGAAGAGAGGCTGTTACGTAGACAAGCCCACCTCAGCTCCAGACCCCAGACATCTAAGCACAGACATTCAGATGCAGGCACGGAGCTTCCCAGTACTGAGGCCAGGCCGGGTCTCTACCCAGGTCCCCATAGTCCTAGCGTACACAGAACATGGTCAGTTCTAAATCTTCTTATTATAGACAACACATGGTCAGCTCTAAACATAATCAGTAGACAGGACATGCAGAGGTCTAAATCTACCATGTAGACACAACTTGATCATGTTTAAACTAGCTTAGGGCTGATCTCATAGGGGGTACAGATCACACACATGGGTCTCTCATCTTTGGACACCCACATCAGGAAACTGAACAAAATCTTTGTCATTAAACATTTCAACAGGCAAAACAGAAATGTTCCCAATTTCTCTGGCCACCTGATGGTCAGGATCCACGGGCGAGCCACGAACTTCTTAGAGTGCAGCCCAGTCTGCTGCCAGGACACACAAGAAGTGGCCTGATTCCAGCCTCCCAGGCTTCCAGAAGGAGGCGGCCACACTGGAAGCCAGGTCAGGAGAGTCCTGCATGGTCCGGGCCGGGAGATCCGGTCTGTCCATTTGGCTGGCCGATTCCGGGCGGGGCGCTCAGGGCCTCTGAGAGCCCTGCACTCAGGTCCTGCTTCCCTGCAGCGTGTGCCTGTGCGTGTGCGTGTGCGTGTGCGTGTGTGTGTGTGTGTGTGTAGACGGGGCGGTGGCTGACGGCTCCCATGGTTCCCAACCCGGGCACCGCGCTGTCTTCGAGGGGAGGCACGGGGAGAGGTAGGGGCACAGAAGCCGTTGGAGAGGAGAACCCACCGCGGAACTCCTTGCACACTGGCTCGCCCCACCCAGAGACCCGCCTGCCCATCGTGGGCCGCATGTCGCTCCCCAGTCCCCCACCCCCGAGGGCAGGGTGCCTGCTCTTTCAACAGCACAGGGTCTCACATGAAGGAGACCCAGTGGGGACTGTCAGCCCCCGACTCCTGATGTTGTGTTTGGGGAGAATGAACCCCCTTGACTGGGCGATGGGACAATGTGAGGAAAGAGGTGGCGGCCCGATCCAAGTCGGGGCCTGGCTGAGATATGAGAAAACAGGAGCCAAAGCAAGGCCTGGAGGCCAGGCCAACAGGAGGGACACCCCCAGCCTTGGTCGGGCTCTCCAACGGTAATATTGTTGCTTTAGGGGACCTGGGACAGGTGACTGAATGTAATGGGAGTCTAAACTGGACCCTGAATGGGGCTTAAAGAAGGTGTGAAGGATGTTACTGAGACAGTGACAGTCATTGGAATACAAACTCTGTGTCAGGATATCCTGCTCCATCCATTTAAATCCCTGAGACCTGTGACCTTTACGTGGCTACGCAGGATTGTTAGAGCAGCTGCGTGCGGATATATCTGGGGCACAATTCAGTCTGCAGCCAACTTGCAAGTGGTTCCAGCAAACACACAGGTGTGCGCACAGGCAGGCACAGCACACACACAAACATATGCACGTGCACAGCACAAATATATTCACACACTAGCATGTGAACACACATGCACCCATATGCCCATGCACACACTAATGTGTGCAAGTGCACATACCTATGCACATGCACAGCATATGTATGCAAACAGGCACATGCACACGCATAGCACACACTCAGGGAATAAAGTGAATCCGTAAAGCATTAATTCCTGAACACAAGTGAAGCTGACATGTATTTTCCCCTTTTCTTAGCCTTGATGTTTTCCACAACAAAAAGTTTAAGAAAAATGATAACGGCAAATGACCTTTGATTCATAGGACTTTCTGATTTTATTCCACAAATATTATGACAGTAGAAATGAATGTAGATATTACATGTGTCCACTAATGGATGAATGGAGAAGAAAAACACGGTCCATCAATACAAGGGAATGCTATTCAGCCTAAAAAGGAAATCAGTTCTGACACAGGATGCAGCATGGATGAACCTTGAGGGCATTATGCTCAGTGATGTAAGCTAGACACAAAAAAACAAACAGTGCTTGATCCATTCATACAAGGCCCCTAGAGCAGTCGGAAATATAGAGACATAAAGTAGGATGTTGAGGGCCAGAGGCTGAGGGAGGGACAATGGGGAGTGAGTGTTTAATGGGGACTGTTTCAATTTTGCAAGATGAAAAAGTTCTGGAGGATGATGGTGGTCAGCTTTGCACAACAGTGTGAATTACTTCCTGACCCTGAAATGTGCATTTAAAAATGGTTAAGATAATACATTTTATGTTATGTGTACCAGACCACAATTTTTAAAACTTCTCAAAAAACAACAGGAAATAGTCCATGAATACCACAAAATGTACAACTTCACTAACAACAGAGGGATTAAAGCCATAAGCAAAATACTGTGCATACACCTACCAGAATGGCAGACATGAAAGACATAGTATCAAATATCAGCAGGATGTGGAGCAATGGAAAGCCTGGTACGCAACGGGAGGATGCAACCACTTCTGAAGCAATCGGGCCTCAGATAGCGAAGTCTGTGCACAGAGACCCAGAGTGCTCCTCCCAGTTGAACACAAACCCACCAGCCCTGTACCAGGACACACCGACATGGACTTGCAGCCACAGGAGCCAAACCTGAAGGAACCTGAAGGCCATCACAGACGGATGCAGAAATGAACCATGCACGCTCCTATGAAGGAATATTCCACAGCAATGGAGTACATTTTGTTTAAAGGTAGTAAAACTATAAAAATTATTTTTTAAAGAAAACTATATTTACAAGATGAAAGAATCTATAATTCTGGCACCTAGGGATTGTCGAATGCTCCTAAAAATAGATTGCTGTGGAAATGTTTATTATAGGGAAATTGATATATTCTCTAGGAAGGACGGGGTGAATGGGCCTGCTACATTTTCTACATTGAAGACATGTACAGGTTTTGATTCTACGTCTGTTAAATCAAGTGGGGCTTCACTGGATTTCTGCTACTGCGGAGATAATCAAATTCTGGGTAGGGGTCAGGAGAAAATTAGTCATAGGTGTTCTTGTGTAATAATTACTGTTGAAAGTGTAAATGATCCATTTACCAGTAAGACTGAGAATAGAATAACTGCTACATTACTTCATATGAGATGATCGTCTGTGCTATTGTTCCTGGAGCTCCAGTGAGTGAGTATTTTGAATGTGAAGTTCATCCAGATCTGAGGATGGACTAAATGGCTAGGTGTGATATGGCTAATAGAAATAATATGCCTACATTTATACTAATTAGTGGATAAGATATGGGAAGAGGAATTCATGTTGTGAGAGCCAGTGTTAAGGCTAGCATTGTGGCAATAATATATAAATTGATGATGTTGATGGACATAGTGGGTCTTTAATAAGTAATTTCAATGCCTCAGCAATGGGTTGTAATCATCCATGGGGGCTGATGATTTTTGGCCCTTTCTGGATTTGTATATAGCCTAGGATTTTCCATTTAGTTAATATGAGGAATGCTATGGTGAATTAAATTGGGTAATTTGTGAAAGAATGTTGATTATAAACATATTCTTAGGAAGAGTACTTGAACCAGTGCAGAAAAAGTTTCATTTTTACATAATTACCGGGCTCTGCCAGCGTAACGAACCCTGTTCTACAGTAGGGTATGTATAAATTAATTGAATGTAGATTATATCATCATTTAGTTTGAAAACATTTTGTAAAGTAAGCCGTATTGCTCTTGTCCTTTCATACTGGAAGAAATCTGCTATAGACAGAAACCAACCAGGATGACTCCAGTCTGAACTCAGATCACGTGAGACTTTAATCGTTGAACAAACAGACAATTAATAGCAGTTATACCGTTGAAATGTCGTGATCCAGCATCAAGGTCATAAACCATATTGCCCATATGAACTGCAGAATACAATTACACTGTTATTCCCAGTAAAACTTGTTCCATTGACCAGTGTTTTAGAAGAACAGGTGATAAAGCATTTTGACTAGCTGGCCTAAATTTTATTCACTCAGAAGTGGTTTTATTCTCCAAAAAATAAATGGCACACGGGCTCAAGACACACCGGCTTCAGTAGTTGTGGCGTGCAGACTCAGTAGTTGTGGCCCACTGGCTTAGTTGTTCCGTGGCACGTGAGATCTTCCCAGACCGGGGATCGAACCGGGTCCCCTGCATTGGCAGGCGAATTCTTAATCACTGCATCACCGGGCAAGTCCCAGATTCACAGTCTCCCTTTTAATATACCTTAAGCCCAAAGAATCCATGGAAAATTGTTAGAGAAAATAAGGCAATAAATATTGTAAGGACTATAACAGAAGCATATAGTACACAGTTCATATAGACACATCCCAAGCAGTTACAAAGTATATTAAAAGGGAGGCTGCAATTTTAAAAGAATAAGAAAAATTATACCCACAAACTCCCAATCTTTCCTGAAACGTTGCAATCTGAAACCCTATTGTAGGAAGCAGAAGATTCCAGGAGACATTCTACAAATGAAGGACTCCAAACCCTGTGGTTGGATAAGGAATTCTGGAAGGAAGGTATCCTCACCCAAGGAGAGCAGGTTCCTATACTTCTCTAACATCACATCCCTGTACAATTCCCATTGATCTTGGTCCACGCATTCTCACTCCTCTTGACAGAAATCTATGGCCACATCCTGGAATGTCAGCAGTCCCAAAATTAAACGTACACATGCCATGTGGCCACGGGAAGAGTTCATAATATGACCCAAGAAGAAAACAGCAAGTTAAGAGAAGGTTTTAATTTAGAAGAGTGTCTTCAATTATCCAATAATACATATATATATATATATATATATATATATATATATATAATTTTTTTTTTACAAAGTAACTTTCTCTACCTTATTTCTAACTACAAGAAAAGAGTATGGCATGTGATCCACAAAACCAGTATAGAGACTATACTTGTCTGGCAAAGAAATGATAAAATGATGGTTTCAACACAGGCATGTGCATTTTTGAGTGTTTTATTTTTATCAAACTGGATAAAATGTGTGTATTTCTCATAGAGAAAAGACCTGTCGAGGTAGAAATGTACCTTTCAACTATTCATGGGTACACGAGTACACTGGGGAGATTGTAAAAGTGCAGATTGTGATTCAGTAAGTCCGGTGGGCCTGAGTTCTATTTTTTTAACAAGCTCATTTTTAACTAGTGATGCCACAGTCTCTGATTCATTAACCACAACTGTGAATATCAGAGACATAATTAGAAAGGTAAAAATTCATATTTAATTTTGAACTTAAAGTGTTTTATGAATTTTACACCTTTAATAGAATAGTGAGCACAGCAGCAACAATCATTTGTGAGTATTTACTATAGACTGAGTATCTTTCTAATTTTTTTGTGTAGGATTCCAGGAAAAAGGCCTGGGCTGCGGCCACAATGGGCATGGCCCCCAGTCCGGGTCGCCCCTCCATGACCCCCGACGGGGCCCTGCGCTCCTGGCGGCTCCCTCCCCCTCCGCCCCGCTCCCTCCCGGAAGGCCTCGGGGCAGAGCGGTCCCACCCACTGCGCGCTGAACAGAGCCCGCGTTTCCTCAGAGCTGGAACTCCCGGCTCAGGCGGGGTCTCTTCCCTCCGCCTTCACGGAACTGCCCCGCAGCCCGAGGGGAGGGCGACCTCACTGAGGCTGCCGGCTCTGGAGGTGCCCCGGCGGCCGAAGCCATGACAGTCGCGGGGACGGCGGGCCGGGTAAGTGGGCGCCGACCCTCCGCCTGGTCCGGTGCCCGGGCGGCAGCACAAGACCAGCTTCTGAGGGGCAGGGGTTCGCTGCCACCCGCCGCTGCTGTGCAGAAAAAGCGGCCTCCAGCGTCTGGTCCCCGGGAACTTCGGTCCGTCCTCTCGACCCTGCCCTCGTCCTGGCTCATGAGGCCTGTTGGGCGTGAGGAGGGGGTCGGCCTGAGCGTCCTGAGGGGAAACGGGGCAAGGGAGGCTCAGGGTCCGGCTGCAGCGTCAGCGCCCCTCTTCCCGACTGCGGGGAAAGCGGCTGAAAACTCCTCCCGAGGTGCGCAGGCCCCTTATTCAGCCGAGTCCCTCTGCGCTCCTTCCTCCCTGAGCTAAAGTACCGGGGGGAGGGGACAGGGCAGGGAACTGGCGCAGGTAAAGGGGAATATCAAAAGGTGATTGTTAACTAAGGAAAACCAGCTCTCCCAAGGTGAGGAATGCGGCGCTTTTCTTTGCCTGGGCTCACTGAATTCCTTCCTTTGATATGCACCTCAGCTCTCTGGGGCCTGCATTCTGTATTTGCATATCCTGAGTGCCTCAGGGCCCGCCGGCTCATATTGGAGGGCTGCAAGTGCTGAAGACTGTGACATCCTTTGTTTACTGATAGGGCAAGAACTATTCCATTTCTCAAAGGCTTGAGGGGCAGAGAGTGGGAAAAAGTCAGAGAATCTCACTCGGCCTGTACTTTGGTTTACATATAGATAATATTTATACTTAACTGTGCTAATAGAGGTTCTCAAGTCCAATCAACTTGTACTACTGCCCTCTATGTATCAATTTCATCAATATCATAAGATAAATGCCTATAGAATTGACTTAATCCATTTAAATAGGATAAAGATTTTTAAAGGAAATATAATAGAAATATAACAACAAAACCTTTACCACTAAAGGCTGGGTCTGGAAAACCCTAAATAAATGTTCCATTGTTACAATATTGAAAGATGTAGTCAATAGAAATATCAACAAAAATGACAAATAATAAGGGTAGCAGAATGTTGAAATGTTCTATCTTTATCATTAAAGTGGCAGAAAATCATTTATTAGTAGGCACTGGGGGCAGAAGATGCCTGATTTTATATCTGTGTCATATTTGTGCAGTTGTTTCAACAAGTAACTTAAAGACAAAATGGAAAAACAAGGAGGTTTGTGCCTGAGATCATGTTGATGTGAAACCAGGGATGGCCACCTTGTGCCAGGTGAGTTAAGTTTACCTGGCAGGTAGACCGCAGAGCTCCTGGGAAGCAAGGGTTGGAATTTTTCTGCTGGGTGCCCCTTAGGTTCTGTGACTTGACTGACTGTGAGTCATGTTTCGGGAAAGACCTGATCACAGGAAAAGGGTGGGAATAGAGTGATTTGGGGAGCAGCTAACCACATTCATCACAGCTCACGGCCTGAATGAATTTTAAAGAAACAGGAAAACAAATGCTTCTTATGGAATCAGAGAATGTGAGGGCTGGACAATCCCAGAAAAGGAGGAACACCCATCCCATTTTCCAGATGACAAAACAGAGGTCCAGCAAGGTGAAATCACTCACCCAAGTTGCACCCGTCTCTCCTCCCCACTACGTGGTTCATGAAAGCAGGACTCTTCCTGTCTTGATCACTGCTGAACCCCAAAAAGGGCCAGGCATCTAGCAGCTGCTCCAAAAATTTGCGTTGACGGTAGGAACAATGCTATTTCTTTCTTTCTCACTCTTATTCAGGATTGTGCCAAGAACTCCCCAGGTTGCAATGTAATTCGATAAATGTAAATATTAATTGAGTTTTGTTGTGATGAGGACTTAGGCTTTGAAGGTAACAGACTTGGTTCAGATCTTGGTTCTGCCACTCCATAGCTGTTTGGCTTTGGGAAAATTACTAAACCTCTCTGAGATTATTTCCTCCTTTGTAAAGTGGGGATAAATCTATCTGAGCCAGCAGAGCACCTGCATGAGAGATGTGCACTAAATATTGGTCTTTCTCACTCTCCTACGCCATCTCTCTGTTCTTCCCAGAGAAGCTGTACAGAAGGATATAGTACTTTTGTTTAAAATAGTTAACTAATTAATTTGTTTTTGGCTGCGTTGGGTCTTCGTTGCTATGCGCAGGCTTTCTCTAGTTGCGGCAAGCGGGGGCTGCTCTTTGTTGCGGTGCGCGGGCTTCTCATTGCGGTGGCTTCTCTTGCTAGCCTTAACCCCAATGCTAGCCTTAACCCTGGCTCTCACAACATGAATTCCTCTTCCCATATCTTATCCACTAATTAATATAAATGTAGGCATATTATTTCTATTAGACACATCACACCTAGCCATTTACTCCATCCTCAGATCTGGATGAACTTCACATTCAAAATACACACTCACTGGAGCTCTAGGAACAATAGCACAGACAATCATCTCATATGAAGTAATGTAGCAGTTATTCTATTCTCAGTCTTACTGATAAATAGATCATTTACACTTTCAACAGTAATTATTACACAAGAACACCTATGACTAATTTTCTCCTGACCCCTACCCAGAATTTGATTATCTCCGCAGGAGCAGAAATCCAATGAAGCCCCACTTGATTTAACGGAAGTAGCATCAAAACCTGTATATGTCTTCAATGTAGAAAATGTAGCAGGCCCATTCACCCCGTCCCTCCTAGAGAATATGTCAATTTCCCTATAATAAACATTTCCACAGCAATCTATTTTTAGGAGCATTCGACAGTCCCTAGGTGCCAGAATTATATACAGCCCAAGTCATCATTAAAGCACATCTAACAATCTCCTTTCTATGAATTTGAGCCTCCTACCTACAATTTTGATATGATCAACGCATACATCTCTTATGAAAAGTTTTTTTACGACTAACATTAACCTTATGTATATGAGAGTTTTCACTACTTGTCATCATACCAGGCAACCCACCACAAATTTAAGAAATATGTCTGACAAAAGAGTTTCTTTGATAGAGTAAATCATAGAGGTTTCAATGCTCTTATTCCTGGAATTGAATTCTTCCTAATAATTTTACATTCTCCATGCTACCTACCACATTACACCACATGCTATATAGTAAAGTTCTCTAAGTAAGCTTCAGGCCCATACCCCCAAAATATTTTTGTATATCCTTCCTGTGCTAATAAACTCTCATTGTTTTTACCATCATTCTACTGACCATTTTCTCAGGAAATATAATTGTATAACAAGCTCACACTGGTTAATGGTATCCCCATTCTAATAAAACACATGAACCCATAACCTACAGAAGCATCCAACAAATATTTCCTAAAACAGTCCACCACATCAATACTACTTATAATGGCTATTATCATTAATCTAATATACTCTGGTCAAAGAGCACAATGAATAACAAGAATCTTTAATCCAGCAGCATCCACCCTCATGACAATCGCCCTTGTCACAAAAGTAGGACTTTCCCCATTTCACTTCTGATTGCCTGAAGTCACACGAGGCATCCCATGAACAGCAGACCTGATGCTATCAACATGACAAAATTGCAACCCTATCAGTTTTATACCACATGTCACCATCCATCAACCTAAATATACTATTAATCATAGTGATATTATAAATCATAGCTGGAGGCTGAGGCCGACTTCGCCATACTCACCTGGAAAATATTACACCCTCCTCATCAATTGCCCATATAGGATGAATAACAGCTATTATAATGTATATTCAGATCATAACAATCCTAAACATACTAATTTATATCATAACAACACTATCTTCTTCTTATTTATGCCTAGATCATGTACTACAAGAGTATCATTATCACACACATGAGATAAAACACCTCCCATCACAATCATTCTCCTCACCATTACAGTATCATTAGGACATCGCCCATCACTATCAGGCTTTCTACCCAAATGAATAATTATCCAAGAGATAACACAAACGACAACATCATTCTACCAACACTAATAGCCATCATAGCAGTCCTCAGCATATATTTCTACTTGCAGCTAACATACTCCACATCACTAACTATATTCCCTTCATTAAACAACACAAACACAAAACAATTTGAACATACAAAGAAATAACCTTCCTATCATTACCAATCATAATACCCACACGGTTACTACACACAACACCCATTCTATCGGTGCTGGACTAGGAATTTAGGTTAGTTCAGACCAAGAGCTTTCAAAACCCTAAACAAGTGAAATTTACTTAATTCCTAAAAATAAGGATTGCAAGACTTTATTCTACATCAATTAAATGTAAAGCAAACACTGTATTGAAGCCAAATCTTTACGAGATTGATGAGTTTTAACCCCAGGAAACTTTAGTTAACAGGCAAATCCTCTAGTCAACTGGCTTCAGTCTACTTCTCCTTCATTTGAGAAAGAAAAAAAGAAAAAAAAAAAAACGGCAGGATAATCACTGGCAGAATTGAAGCTGCTTCTCTGAAGTTAGAATTGAATTTGTTGATTCACCACAGGGTTTGCCAGAAAGAGGGCTCAAACTCTGTCTTTAGATTTACAGTCTAATGCTAACTCAGTCATTTTACCTCTGTTCATACACTGCTGATTATTTTCAACAAATCACAAAGATATCGGCATTTTATATTTACTATTTGGTGCTTGAGCTGGAGTAGCAGGCAGCACCTTAATTATATTAATCCAGGCTGAGCTATGCTGACCTGGACCGCTACTTGGAGATGCCCAAATCTGAAAGGTTGTCATAACAGTCCCTGCACTTGTAATAGTTTTCTTTATAGCTGTACCCGTTATGATTGCAGGCTTTGAAAACTGACCTGGGCCACTAATAACTCGGACACCTGAAGTAGCATTTCCCCCAATAAATCATTTAAACTTTTGACTACTTCCCCCATCATTCTTACTCCTACTCATATCACCAATAGTAGAAGCTGGTTCTGGTACCAGTGGGACCGTGTATTCAGCTCTAGCCTGCAATCTGGCTCATGCAGGAGCCTCTGTCGACCTAACTGTTTTCTCCTTATATTTAGCAGGTGTCTCCTCAATTCTTGCTATTATTACTTTTATTACTATAGTCTTTTTTTTTTTTTTTTACTATAGTCTTTAATACAAAACCAGCAGTCATATCCCAATACCAAACATCATTATTTGTTTAATCTTCCCCAACTATAGCCATATTACTATAATTACCAATCTCAGTCCAAGCAGCCAGAATTGCCATGCTGTTAAGAGATAGATATCTAAACATTACTTTCTTTGAACCTGCAGGAGGAGACCGAATCCTATACCAACACCTCTTTTGATACTTTGCTCACCCTGAAGTCTGTATTCATGGCCTAACAGGGTTTGTTATAAACTCACATATCATTACATACTATTTAGGACAAAAATTGCCTTTCAGCTATCTGGGAATAGTATGAGTCATGTCCACTGGTTTTTTAGGAGTTCTCTTGTGGGCCCATCATATGTTTACCATAGGGATAGCTGTGGACTCAGGAGCATACTTTGCATCAGCTACCGTAATTACTTCTATCCCTACAGGAGTAAAAGTATCTAGCTGATTAGCAACTCTTTATTTAATTTTTCTTTTTCTTCTCTTTTTTTTTTTTTGGCTGAGTTGGGTCTTGCTTGCTGCGCATGGGCTTTCTCTGGTTGCGGTGAGCGGCAGCTACTCTTCGTTGCGGTGTGCGGCCCTTTCATTGCAGTGGCTTCTCTTGTTGCAGAGCACGGCCTCTAGGCGCGTGGGCTTCAGTAGTTGTGGCTTGTGGGCTCTAGAGGGCAGGCTCAGTAGTTGTGGCACACGGGCTTTTTGCTCCGCGGCATGTGGAATCTTCCCAGACAAGGGCTCGAACCCGTGTCCCCTGCATTAGCAGGCGAATTCTTAACCACTGCGTCACCAGGGAAGTCCCTGGTTAGCAACTGTTCACGGAGGGAATACTATATGACCTCCCACTATATTATGAGTTTTAGGCTTTAGGTTTTCTTTTTACAGTAGGTGGTTTGACAGGAATCATCTTAGCCAACTCATCCCCAGACATTGTCCTCCAGGATACATACTATGTAGTAGCACACTTCCATGACCTAATGTCCATGGCAGCAGTCTTCACTATTATAGGAGGCTTCCTACACTGATTCCCACTATTCTCAGGTTATACAGTTAACTCAGCATGAGCAAAAATTCACTTCACAAGTATATTTGTAGTAGTAAATATGACTTCCTGCAGCACTTTCGTGGCCTCTCAGGGATGTCACTACGTTAGTCTGAGTACCCTGAGGCACACACAACATGAAATATTTTGTCTTTAGGCTCATTCATCTCAGTAGCAGCAGTAATGCTAATAATCTTCATACTTTGAAAAGCATTTGTGTCTAAACAAGAAGTCTTAGCAGTGGAAATTGCTACTCCTAACCTAGAATGGTTACACGGATGTCCTCCACCATATCCTACGTTTCAAGATCCTACCTATGTAAATGTAAAATAAGGAAGGACTCAAGTCCTTTTCAACCAGTTTCAAGCCAACACCATAACAATTATGTCTTCCTCAATAAATGAGATAAAAGTAAAAAGTGATGTAGCTTTGTCAAAGTTAAATGATAGGCTAAAATCCTGTATATCACTAAGGCATATCAATTTCATCTAGGCTCTCAAGATACAACATCACCGATTATGGAAGAACTTTTACATTTTCTTCGTCACACATTAATAGTGATTTTTAAAATAAGTTCTCTAGTCCTCTATATCATTTCACTAATATTGACATCTAAACCCATATGCATACAATAGATGCACAGGTAGAGAAAATGTGAACAATTTACTAGCTATTATTGTAATCTTAATTGCCCTATCATCATTGTGAATCCTTTACATGATACATGAAATCAATAACTCTTCCCAAACCATAAAAAACTATGGGTCAGTAATGATACTGAAGCTACAAATCCACAGATTACGAAGATTTAAATGTTGACTCCTCTGTAATCCCCACATCAGAGCTAAAACCAGGAGCATAATGACTAATAGAAGTCAACAACCGAGTAGTTAGGGATAGTCATTGAATATTAGTTTCATCTGAAATTGTTGTACACTCCGGAGTTGTTCCTTCTCAGGCTTAAAAGGAGCTGCTATCCCAGGACGCCTAACTTAAAGAATCCTAATATCAACAGGACCAGGCCTATGTTGTGGACAAGAGAGCTCGTTTTCCTGAGTTCAAAGACAGGACAGAGGGATATGGCTGAGATATGGGGTGAATCTGCAGCCCATGGGGATGCACTCTCCAAGCTCCAGTATAGGAATGGGGCCTCTAGGGTCCCAGGCCACCCACCACGCCCTCTGGAGCAGGATCTGGGCAACATTCCCTGTCAGTGATGAGGCAGCCCTAGCACTTGTCACGGCCCGATGTCGTGTCCTATGTGGGCCCCATGCTCTTGGCACCACACCCCACACTCTGCAGGTCCATGCTACAGGGTCCTTCATGCCTCAGGAGTAGAGACCACACAGCAAGCAGTTCCCTCCCCAACCAGCAGGAGGAGGGGAGGAGAGCAGGGGCACCAGGGGACTCTCACTCAGACAACAACACCCCAGCGGTGCCAGCGGGGACAGTGATGATGCAGATGAGGCACAGACCAAGAGATGGGACCAGAGGACCCAAAAGGCAGCTGGTCAGGTCCTGGCTCACCTGCACCCCGGACACCTTTGTCCCGCATACACCCCCTTCCTCATACACCCTCTCCTTAAATGCAGATTCTTCAGATGCGAACAGGCAGAGCTTCAGACTGAAAGTCAGCTCTTCCAAAATGACCCGTCAGCAAACACTGCAGGATTCCACTCCAGTGGGTGCCCTGGAGTCGACAACTCAGGGACTGAAGTGGATGTCGGTGCCAGGGGCAGTGGGAGGGAATGGGGAATGAGACTTTCATGGTTGTGGAATTTTGGTTTTGCAAGATGAATAGTTCTAGGGATGGTGGTGATGGCTCCACGAGAAAGTGAATCTATCTGATGCCTCAGAAACGTGCACTTAAAATGGTGATGATGGTAAAGGGTATGTGACGTGTGTTTTATTTCACTTAAAATAAATTCTTAAAATAATGTCTTGTTAACTGAGATTCCATTTCGACTCCCCTTCATCACAAATGTCGGAGGCCCAGACACAGTCCCCTACCTTAGGGGCCATCACGGTACCCTCACAGAGCATGTGGGAGACCATTCTTTGGGGGGCCTAGTCTGTGCTCACCTGACCTCTGTCCAGGGGGACCCAGGCAGTGGTGACCCCCATAGATTAGACATATGATATGCTATAGTATTAGTATGATACCACCAAGTGTTGTCACTCACCGGAACACAGAGCAGCAACCCACTCAAACATGCCTGACCTCATATGATTTTGACAAGATGAAGAGAAGAAAAGGAACCACAGGTTAATCAGGACAACACCCTTAATGCAGAGGTTGGAAATCTCAAAGGGGACAGGACACACTGCAGGCAAAGAGCGCATATGCGGTCTCACCATCCATGTGATCCTGACTCATGCAGGTATGGTGAGACCCACACAGTCCCCTCACCCTATACCTGGGGTCACACATCCACACTCACCAGGGTGACCCACCTCCCCAGACCCCTCCACCTGGGTCACATGTCCACAGTCCCAGGGTGACCTCACCTCCCCAGACCCTGCACCTGGGGTCACACGTCCCCTTGGTCAGGACACCATGGCTCTGCAGGGGGCTCCCCCAATGTGGAAACAAGCTGGGTCCCTGGGACCTCCTGGGATGGGAAAAAGTGTCAGGTGGGTCTCCTTTCCCCACACTTGTCCCAGAGGAGTCCTCCTCTTCTCACTTTGGTTCTGTGTGATTTTAACTGTTTTTACAGCTTTCATACTAGAGTTGAACACACGACCCTGGTGCTGGCATGCTCAGTCCTTTCTCGCCTCACTTACATGTTGAGGAAATGCACAGGACAGCAGGGCTGAAAGCCGAGGGGCAGCTCTGGACTCTGCTGAGTAGGGACGGTAGACTGGAGGGAGAGCTCAGCAGCAGCCTCAGCTGTCACCCATCGGCCTTTTGCCCGATCTGCGTGCCCTGCAATCAATTCATCAGCTAAACCTGCTTCCCTATGCACCATGCACGTGCTGGTAAATTGGAATTATTGCCAGGTAGTCCTCCTGAGGATTCTCCATGAGCCCCAGGGAAGGTGAACCTTGCAGGGATTAAGACTAAGGCCCCGACCATAGCACTGACCCTTGGGAGGACCAGGTCACCACACTCAGAAGAGAGGCTGTTACGTAGACAAGCCCACCTCAGCTCCAGACCCCAGACATCTAAGCACAGACATTCAGATGCAGGCACGGAGCTTCCCAGTACTGAGGCCAGGCCGGGTCTCTACCCAGGTCCCCATAGTCCTAGCGTACACAGAACATGGTCAGTTCTAAATCTTCTTATTATAGACAACACATGGTCAGCTCTAAACATAATCAGTAGACAGGACATGCAGAGGTCTAAATCTACCATGTAGACACAACTTGATCATGTTTAAACTAGCTTAGGGCTGATCTCATAGGGGGTACAGATCACACACATGGGTCTCTCATCTTTGGACACCCACATCAGGAAACTGAACAAAATCTTTGTCATTAAACATTTCAACAGGCAAAACAGAAATGTTCCCAATTTCTCTGGCCACCTGATGGTCAGGATCCACGGGCGAGCCACGAACTTCTTAGAGTGCAGCCCAGTCTGCTGCCAGGACACACAAGAAGTGGCCTGATTCCAGCCTCCCAGGCTTCCAGAAGGAGGCGGCCACACTGGAAGCCAGGTCAGGAGAGTCCTGCATGGTCCGGGCCGGGAGATCCGGTCTGTCCATTTGGCTGGCCGATTCCGGGCGGGGCGCTCAGGGCCTCTGAGAGCCCTGCACTCAGGTCCTGCTTCCCTGCAGCGTGTGCCTGTGCGTGTGCGTGTGCGTGTGCGTGTGTGTGTGTGTGTGTGTAGACGGGGCGGTGGCTGACGGCTCCCATGGTTCCCAACCCGGGCACCGCGCTGTCTTCGAGGGGAGGCACGGGGAGAGGTAGGGGCACAGAAGCCGTTGGAGAGGAGAACCCACCGCGGAACTCCTTGCACACTGGCTCGCCCCACCCGGAGACCCGCCTGCCCATCGTGGGCCGCATGTCGCTCCCCAGTCCCCCACCCCCGAGGGCAGGGTGCCTGCTCTTTCAACAGCACAGGGTCTCACATGAAGGAGACCCAGTGGGGACTGTCAGCCCCCGACTCCTGATGTTGTGTTTGGGGAGAATGAACCCCCTTGACTGGGCGATGGGACAATGTGAGGAAAGAGGTGGCGGCCCGATCCAAGTCGGGGCCTGGCTGAGATATGAGAAAACAGGAGCCAAAGCAAGGCCTGGAGGCCAGGCCAACAGGAGGGACACCCCCAGCCTTGGTCGGGCTCTCCAACGGTAATATTGTTGCTTTAGGGGACCTGGGACAGGTGACTGAATGTAATGGGAGTCTAAACTGGACCCTGAATGGGGCTTAAAGAAGGTGTGAAGGATGTTACTGAGACAGTGACAGTCATTGGAATACAAACTCTGTGTCAGGATATCCTGCTCCATCCATTTAAATCCCTGAGACCTGTGACCTTTACGTGGCTACGCAGGATTGTTAGAGCAGCTGCGTGCGGATATATCTGGGGCACAATTCAGTCTGCAGCCAACTTGCAAGTGGTTCCAGCAAACACACAGGTGTGCGCACAGGCAGGCACAGCACACACACAAACATATGCACGTGCACAGCACAAATATATTCACACACTAGCATGTGAACACACATGCACCCATATGCCCATGCACACACTAATGTGTGCAAGTGCACATACCTATGCACATGCACAGCATATGTATGCAAACAGGCACATGCACACGCATAGCACACACTCAGGGAATAAAGTGAATCCGTAAAGCATTAATTCCTGAACACAAGTGAAGCTGACATGTATTTTCCCCTTTTCTTAGCCTTGATGTTTTCCACAACAAAAAGTTTAAGAAAAATGATAACGGCAAATGACCTTTGATTCATAGGACTTTCTGATTTTATTCCACAAATATTATGACAGTAGAAATGAATGTAGATATTACATGTGTCCACTAATGGATGAATGGAGAAGAAAAACACGGTCCATCAATACAAGGGAATGCTATTCAGCCTAAAAAGGAAATCAGTTCTGACACAGGATGCAGCATGGATGAACCTTGAGGGCATTATGCTCAGTGATGTAAGCTAGACACAAAAAAACAAACAGTGCTTGATCCATTCATACAAGGCCCCTAGAGCAGTCGGAAATATAGAGACATAAAGTAGGATGTTGAGGGCCAGAGGCTGAGGGAGGGACAATGGGGAGTGAGTGTTTAATGGGGACTGTTTCAATTTTGCAAGATGAAAAAGTTCTGGAGGATGATGGTGGTCAGCTTTGCACAACAGTGTGAATTACTTCCTGACCCTGAAATGTGCATTTAAAAATGGTTAAGATAATACATTTTATGTTATGTGTACCAGACCACAATTTTTAAAACTTCTCAAAAAACAACAGGAAATAGTCCATGAATACCACAAAATGTACAACTTCACTAACAACAGAGGGATTAAAGCCATAAGCAAAATACTGTGCATACACCTACCAGAATGGCAGACATGAAAGACATAGTATCAAATATCAGCAGGATGTGGAGCAATGGAAAGCCTGGTACGCAACGGGAGGATGCAACCACTTCTGAAGCAATCGGGCCTCAGATAGCGAAGTCTGTGCACAGAGACCCAGAGTGCTCCTCCCAGTTGAACACAAACCCACCAGCCCTGTACCAGGACACACCGACATGGACTTGCAGCCACAGGAGCCAAACCTGAAGGAACCTGAAGGCCATCACAGACGGATGCAGAAATGAACCATGCACGCTCCTATGAAGGAATATTCCACAGCAATGGAGTACATTTTGTTTAAAGGTAGTAAAACTATAAAAATTATTTTTTAAAGAAAACTATATTTACAAGATGAAAGAATCTATAATTCTGGCACCTAGGGATTGTCGAATGCTCCTAAAAATAGATTGCTGTGGAAATGTTTATTATAGGGAAATTGATATATTCTCTAGGAAGGACGGGGTGAATGGGCCTGCTACATTTTCTACATTGAAGACATGTACAGGTTTTGATTCTACGTCTGTTAAATCAAGTGGGGCTTCACTGGATTTCTGCTACTGCGGAGATAATCAAATTCTGGGTAGGGGTCAGGAGAAAATTAGTCATAGGTGTTCTTGTGTAATAATTACTGTTGAAAGTGTAAATGATCCATTTACCAGTAAGACTGAGAATAGAATAACTGCTACATTACTTCATATGAGATGATCGTCTGTGCTATTGTTCCTGGAGCTCCAGTGAGTGAGTATTTTGAATGTGAAGTTCATCCAGATCTGAGGATGGACTAAATGGCTAGGTGTGATATGGCTAATAGAAATAATATGCCTACATTTATACTAATTAGTGGATAAGATATGGGAAGAGGAATTCATGTTGTGAGAGCCAGTGTTAAGGCTAGCATTGTGGCAATAATATATAAATTGATGATGTTGATGGACATAGTGGGTCTTTAATAAGTAATTTCAATGCCTCAGCAATGGGTTGTAATCATCCATGGGGGCTGATGATTTTTGGCCCTTTCTGGATTTGTATATAGCCTAGGATTTTCCATTTAGTTAATATGAGGAATGCTATGGTGAATTAAATTGGGTAATTTGTGAAAGAATGTTGATTATAAACATATTCTTAGGAAGAGTACTTGAACCAGTGCAGAAAAAGTTTCATTTTTACATAATTACCGGGCTCTGCCAGCGTAACGAACCCTGTTCTACAGTAGGGTATGTATAAATTAATTGAATGTAGATTATATCATCATTTAGTTTGAAAACATTTTGTAAAGTAAGCCGTATTGCTCTTGTCCTTTCATACTGGAAGAAATCTGCTATAGACAGAAACCAACCAGGATGACTCCAGTCTGAACTCAGATCACGTGAGACTTTAATCGTTGAACAAACAGACAATTAATAGCAGTTATACCGTTGAAATGTCGTGATCCAGCATCAAGGTCATAAACCATATTGCCCATATGAACTCCAGAATACAATTACACTGTTATCCCTAGTAAAACTTGTTTTACTGACCAGTGTTTTAGAAGAACAGGTGATAAAGCATTTTGACTAGCTGGCCTAAATTTTAATCACTCAGAAGTGGTTTTATTCTCCAAAAAATAAATGGCACACGGGATAAAGACACACCGGCTTCAGTAGTTGTGGCGTGCAGACTCAGTAGTTGTGGCCCACTGGCTTAGTTGTTCCGTGGCACGTGAGATCTTCCCGGACCGGGGATCGAACCGGGTCCCCTGCATTGGCAGGCGAATTCTTAATCACTGCATCACCGGGCAAGTCCCAGATTCACAGTCTCCCTTTTAATATACCTTAAGCCCAAAGAATCCATGGAAAATTGTTAGAGAAACTAAGGCAATAAATATTGTAAGGACTATAACAGAAGCATATAGTACACAGTTCATATAGACACATCCCAAGCAGTTACAAAGTATATTAAAAGGGAGGCTGCAATTTTAAAAGAATAAGAAAAATTATACCCACAAACTCCCAATCTTTCCTGAAACGTTGCAATCTGAAACCCTATTGTAGGAAGCAGAAGATTCCAGGAGACATTCTACAAATGAAGGACTCCAAACCCTGTGGTTGGATAAGGAATTCTGGAAGGAAGGTATCCTCACCCAAGGAGAGCAGGTTCCTATACTTCTCTAACATCACATCCCTGTACAATTCCCATTGATCTTGGTCCACGCATTCTCACTCCTCTTGACAGAAATCTATGGCCACATCCTGGAATGTCAGCAGTCCCAAAATTAAACGTACACATGCCATGTGGCCACGGGAAGAGTTCATAATATGACCCAAGAAGAAAACAGCAAGTTAAGAGAAGGTTTTAATTTAGAAGAGTGTCTTCAATTATCCAATAATACATATATATATATATATATATATATATATATATATATATATATATATATAATTTTTTTTTTACAAAGTAACTTTCTCTACCTTATTTCTAACTACAAGAAAAGAGTATGGCATGTGATCCACAAAACCAGTATAGAGACTATACTTGTCTGGCAAAGAAATGATAAAATGATGGTTTCAACACAGGCATGTGCATTTTTGAGTGTTTTATTTTTATCAAACTGGATAAAATGTGTGTATTTCTCATAGAGAAAAGACCTGTCGAGGTAGAAATGTACCTTTCAACTATTCATGGGTACACGAGTACACTGGGGAGATTGTAAAAGTGCAGATTGTGATTCAGTAAGTCCGGTGGGCCTGAGTTCTATTTTTTTAACAAGCTCATTTTTAACTAGTGATGCCACAGTCTCTGATTCATTAACCACAACTGTGAATATCAGAGACATAATTAGAAAGGTAAAAATTCATATTTAATTTTGAACTTAAAGTGTTTTATGAATTTTACACCTTTAATAGAATAGTGAGCACAGCAGCAACAATCATTTGTGAGTATTTACTATAGACTGAGTATCTTTCTAATTTTTTTGTGTAGGATTCCAGGAAAAAGGCCTGGGCTGCGGCCACAATGGGCATGGCCCCCAGTCCGGGTCGCCCCTCCATGACCCCCGACGGGGCCCTGCGCTCCTGGCGGCTCCCTCCCCCGCCGCCCCGCTCCCTCCCGGAAGGCCTCGGGGCAGAGCGGTCCCACCCACTGCGCGCTGAACAGAGCCCGCGTTTCCTCAGAGCTGGAACTCCCGGCTCAGGCGGGGTCTCTTCCCTCCGCCTTCACGGAACTGCCCCGCAGCCCGAGGGGAGGGCGACCTCACTGAGGCTGCCGGCTCTGGAGGTGCCCCGGCGGCCGAAGCCATGACAGTCGCGGGGACGGCGGGCCGGGTAAGTGGGCGCCGACCCTCCGCCTGGTCCGGTGCCCGGGCGGCAGCACAAGACCAGCTTCTGAGGGGCAGGGGTTCGCTGCCACCCGCCGCTGCTGTGCAGAAAAAGCGGCCTCCAGCGTCTGGTCCCCGGGAACTTCGGTCCGTCCTCTCGACCCTGCCCTCGTCCTGGCTCATGAGGCCTGTTGGGCGTGAGGAGGGGGTCGGCCTGAGCGTCCTGAGGGGAAACGGGGCAAGGGAGGCTCAGGGTCCGGCTGCAGCGTCAGCGCCCCTCTTCCCGACTGCGGGGAAAGCGGCTGAAAACTCCTCCCGAGGTGCGCAGGCCCCTTATTCAGCCGAGTCCCTCTGCGCTCCTTCCTCCCTGAGCTAAAGTACCGGGGGGAGGGGACAGGGCAGGGAACTGGCGCAGGTAAAGGGGAATATCAAAAGGTGATTGTTAACTAAGGAAAACCAGCTCTCCCAAGGTGAGGAATGCGGCGCTTTTCTTTGCCTGGGCTCACTGAATTCCTTCCTTTGATATGCACCTCAGCTCTCTGGGGCCTGCATTCTGTATTTGCATATCCTGAGTGCCTCAGGGCCCGCCTGCTCATATTGGAGGGCTGCAAGTGCTGAAGACTGTGACATCCTTTGTTTACTGATAGGGCAAGAACTATTCCATTTCTCAAAGGCTTGAGGGGCAGAGAGTGGGAAAAAGTCAGAGAATCTCACTCGGCCTGTACTTTGGTTTACATATAGATAATATTTATACTTAACTGTGCTAATAGAGGTTCTCAAGTCCAATCAACTTGTACTACTGCCCTCTATGTATCAATTTCATCAATATCATAAGATAAATGCCTATAGAATTGACTTAATCCATTTAAATAGGATAAAGATTTTTAAAGGAAATATAATAGAAATATAACAACAAAACCTTTACCACTAAAGGCTGGGTCTGGAAAACCCTAAATAAATGTTCCATTGTTACAATATTGAAAGATGTAGTCAATAGAAATATCAACAAAAATGACAAATAATAAGGGTAGCAGAATGTTGAAATGTTCTATCTTTATCATTAAAGTGGCAGAAAATCATTTATTAGTAGGCACTGGGGGCAGAAGATGCCTGATTTTATATCTGTGTCATATTTGTGCAGTTGTTTCAACAAGTAACTTAAAGACAAAATGGAAAAACAAGGAGGTTTGTGCCTGAGATCATGTTGATGTGAAACCAGGGATGGCCACCTTGTGCCAGGTGAGTTAAGTTTACCTGGCAGGTAGACCGCAGAGCTCCTGGGAAGCAAGGGTTGGAATTTTTCTGCTGGGTGCCCCTTAGGTTCTGTGACTTGACTGACTGTGAGTCATGTTTCGGGAAAGACCTGATCACAGGAAAAGGGTGGGAATAGAGTGATTTGGGGAGCAGCTAACAACATTCATCACAGCTCACGGCCTGAATGAATTTTAAAGAAACAGGAAAACAAATGCTTCTTATGGAATCAGAGAATGTGAGGGCTGGACAATCCCAGAAAAGGAGGAACACCCATCCCATTTTCCAGATGACAAAACAGAGGTCCAGCAAGGTGAAATCACTCACCCAAGTTGCACCCGTCTCTCCTCCCCACTACGTGGTTCATGAAAGCAGGACTCTTCCTGTCTTGATCACTGCTGAACCCCAAAAAGGGCCAGGCATCTAGCAGCTGCTCCAAAAATTTGCGTTGACGGTAGGAACAATGCTATTTCTTTCTTTCTCACTCTTATTCAGGATTGTGCCAAGAACTCCCCAGGTTGCAATGTAATTCGATAAATGTAAATATTAATTGAGTTTTGTTGTGATGAGGACTTAGGCTTTGAAGGTAACAGACTTGGTTCAGATCTTGGTTCTGCCACTCCATAGCTGTTTGGCTTTGGGAAAATTACTAAACCTCTCTGAGATTATTTCCTCCTTTGTAAAGTGGGGATAAATCTATCTGAGCCAGCAGAGCACCTGCATGAGAGATGTGCACTAAATATTGGTCTTTCTCACTCTCCTACGCCATCTCTCTGTTCTTCCCAGAGAAGCTGTACAGAAGGATATAGTACTTTTGTTTAAAATAGTTAACTAATTAATTTGTTTTTGGCTGCGTTGGGTCTTCGTTGCTATGCGCAGGCTTTCTCTAGTTGCGGCAAGCGGGGGCTGCTCTTTGTTGCGGTGCGCGGGCTTCTCATTGCGGTGGCTTCTCTTGCTAGCCTTAACCCCAATGCTAGCCTTAACCCTGGCTCTCACAACATGAATTCCTCTTCCCATATCTTATCCACTAATTAATATAAATGTAGGCATATTATTTCTATTAGACACATCACACCTAGCCATTTACTCCATCCGCAGATCTGGATGAACTTCACATTCAAAATACACACTCACTGGAGCTCTAGGAACAATAGCACAGACAATCATCTCATATGAAGTAATGTAGCAGTTATTCTATTCTCAGTCTTACTGATAAATAGATCATTTACACTTTCAACAGTAATTATTACACAAGAACACCTATGACTAATTTTCTCCTGACCCCTACCCAGAATTTGATTATCTCCGCAGGAGCAGAAATCCAATGAAGCCCCACTTGATTTAACGGAAGTAGCATCAAAACCTGTATATGTCTTCAATGTAGAAAATGTAGCAGGCCCATTCACCCCGTCCCTCCTAGAGAATATGTCAATTTCCCTATAATAAACATTTCCACAGCAATCTATTTTTAGGAGCATTCGACAGTCCCTAGGTGCCAGAATTATATACAGCCCAAGTCATCATTAAAGCACATCTAACAATCTCCTTTCTATGAATTTGAGCCTCCTACCTACAATTTTGATATGATCAACGCATACATCTCTTATGAAAAGTTTTTTTACGACTAACATTAACCTTATGTATATGAGAGTTTTCACTACTTGTCATCATACCAGGCAACCCACCACAAATTTAAGAAATATGTCTGACAAAAGAGTTTCTTTGATAGAGTAAATCATAGAGGTTTCAATGCTCTTATTCCTGGAATTGAATTCTTCCTAATAATTTTACATTCTCCATGCTACCTACCACATTACACCACATGCTATATAGTAAAGTTCTCTAAGTAAGCTTCAGGCCCATACCCCCAAAATATTTTTGTATATCCTTCCTGTGCTAATAAACTCTCATTGTTTTTACCATCATTCTACTGACCATTTTCTCAGGAAATATAATTGTATAACAAGCTCACACTGGTTAATGGTATCCCCATTCTAATAAAACACATGAACCCATAACCTACAGAAGCATCCAACAAATATTTCCTAAAACAGTCCACCACATCAATACTACTTATAATGGCTATTATCATTAATCTAATATACTCTGGTCAAAGAGCACAATGAATAACAAGAATCTTTAATCCAGCAGCATCCACCCTCATGACAATCGCCCTTGTCACAAAAGTAGGACTTTCCCCATTTCACTTCTGATTGCCTGAAGTCACACGAGGCATCCCATGAACAGCAGACCTGATGCTATCAACATGACAAAATTGCAACCCTATCAGTTTTATACCACATGTCACCATCCATCAACCTAAATATACTATTAATCATAGTGATATTATAAATCATAGCTGGAGGCTGAGGCCGACTTCGCCATACTCACCTGGAAAATATTACACCCTCCTCATCAATTGCCCATATAGGATGAATAACAGCTATTATAATGTATATTCAGATCATAACAATCCTAAACATACTAATTTATATCATAACAACACTATCTTCTTCTTATTTATGCCTAGATCATGTACTACAAGAGTATCATTATCACACACATGAGATAAAACACCTCCCATCACAATCATTCTCCTCACCATTACAGTATCATTAGGACATCGCCCATCACTATCAGGCTTTCTACCCAAATGAATAATTATCCAAGAGATAACACAAACGACAACATCATTCTACCAACACTAATAGCCATCATAGCAGTCCTCAGCATATATTTCTACTTGCAGCTAACATACTCCACATCACTAACTATATTCCCTTCATTAAACAACACAAACACAAAACAATTTGAACATACAAAGAAATAACCTTCCTATCATTACCAATCATAATACCCACACGGTTACTACACACAACACCCATTCTATCGGTGCTGGACTAGGAATTTAGGTTAGTTCAGACCAAGAGCTTTCAAAACCCTAAACAAGTGAAATTTACTTAATTCCTAAAAATAAGGATTGCAAGACTTTATTCTACATCAATTAAATGTAAAGCAAACACTGTATTGAAGCCAAATCTTTACGAGATTGATGAGTTTTAACCCCAGGAAACTTTAGTTAACAGGCAAATCCTCTAGTCAACTGGCTTCAGTCTACTTCTCCTTCATTTGAGAAAGAAAAAAAGAAAAAAAAAACGGCAGGATAATCACTGGCAGAATTGATGCTGCTTCTCTGAAGTTAGAATTGAATTTGTTGATTCACCACAGGGTTTGCCAGAAAGAGGGCTCAAACTCTGTCTTTAGATTTACAGTCTAATGCTAACTCAGTCATTTTACCTCTGTTCATACACTGCTGATTATTTTCAACAAATCACAAAGATATCGGCATTTTATATTTACTATTTGGTGCTTGAGCTGGAGTAGCAGGCAGCACCTTAATTATATTAATCCAGGCTGAGCTATGCTGACCTGGACCGCTACTTGGAGATGCCCAAATCTGAAAGGTTGTCATAACAGTCCCTGCACTTGTAATAGTTTTCTTTATAGCTGTACCCGTTATGATTGCAGGCTTTGAAAACTGACCTGGGCCACTAATAACTCGGACACCTGAAGTAGCATTTCCCCCAATAAATCATTTAAACTTTTGACTACTTCCCCCATCATTCTTACTCCTACTCATATCACCAATAGTAGAAGCTGGTTCTGGTACCAGTGGGACCGTGTATTCAGCTCTAGCCTGCAATCTGGCTCATGCAGGAGCCTCTGTCGACCTAACTGTTTTCTCCTTACATTTAGCAGGTGTCTCCTCAATTCTTGCTATTATTACTTTTATTACTATAGTCTTTTTTTTTTTTTTTACTATAGTCTTTAATACAAAACCAGCAGTCATATCCCAATACCAAACATCATTATTTGTTTAATCTTCCCCAACTATAGCCATATTACTATAATTACCAATCTCAGTCCAAGCAGCCAGAATTGCCATGCTGTTAAGAGATAGATATCTAAACATTACTTTCTTTGACCCTGCAGGAGGAGACCGAATCCTATACCAACACCTCTTTTGATACTTTGCTCACCCTGAAGTCTGTATTCATGGCCTAACAGGGTTTGTTATAAACTCACATATCATTACATACTATTTAGGACAAAAATTGCCTTTCAGCTATCTGGGAATAGTATGAGTCATGTCCACTGGTTTTTTAGGAGTTCTCTTGTGGGCCCATCATATGTTTACCATAGGGATAGCTGTGGACTCAGGAGCATACTTTGCATCAGCTACCGTAATTACTTCTATCCCTACAGGAGTAAAAGTATCTAGCTGATTAGCAACTCTTTATTTAATTTTTCTTTTTCTTCTCTTTTTTTTTTTGGCTGAGTTGGGTCTTGCTTGCTGCGCATGGGCTTTCTCTGGTTGCGGTGAGCGGCAGCTACTCTTCGTTGCGGTGTGCGGCCCTTTCATTGCAGTGGCTTCTCTTGTTGCAGAGCACGGCCTCTAGGCGCGTGGGCTTCAGTAGTTGTGGCTTGTGGGCTCTAGAGGGCAGGCTCAGTAGTTGTGGCACACGGGCTTTTTGCTCCGCGGCATGTGGAATCTTCCCAGACAAGGGCTCGAACCCGTGTCCCCTGCATTAGCAGGCGAATTCTTAACCACTGCGTCACCAGGGAAGTCCCTGGTTAGCAACTGTTCACGGAGGGAATACTATATGACCTCCCACTATATTATGAGTTTTAGGCTTTAGGTTTTCTTTTTACAGTAGGTGGTTTGACAGGAATCATCTTAGCCAACTCATCCCCAGACATTGTCCTCCAGGATACATACTATGTAGTAGCACACTTCCATGACCTAATGTCCATGGCAGCAGTCTTCACTATTATAGGAGGCTTCCTACACTGATTCCCACTATTCTCAGGTTATACAGTTAACTCAGCATGAGCAAAAATTCACTTCACAAGTATATTTGTAGTAGTAAATATGACTTCCTGCAGCACTTTCGTGGCCTCTCAGGGATGTCACTACGTTAGTCTGAGTACCCTGAGGCACACACAACATGAAATATTTTGTCTTTAGGCTCATTCATCTCAGTAGGAGCAGTAATGCTAATAATCTTCATACTTTGAAAAGCATTTGTGTCTAAACAAGAAGTCTTAGCAGTGGAAATTGCTACTCCTAACCTAGAATGGTTACACGGATGTCCTCCACCATATCCTACGTTTCAAGATCCTACCTATGTAAATGTAAAATAAGGAAGGACTCAAGTCCTTTTCAACCAGTTTCAAGCCAACACCATAACAATTATGTCTTCCTCAATAAATGAGATAAAAGTAAAAAGTGATGTAGCTTTGTCAAAGTTAAATGATAGGCTAAAATCCTCTATATCACTAAGGCATATCAATTTCATCTAGGCTCTCAAGATACAACATCACCGATTATGGAAGAACTTTTACATTTTCTTCGTCACACATTAATAGTGATTTTTAAAATAAGTTCTCTAGTCCTCTATATCATTTCACTAATATTGACATCTAAACCCATATGCATACAATAGATGCACAGGTAGAGAAAATGTGAACAATTTACTAGCTATTATTGTAATCTTAATTGCCCTATCATCATTGTGAATCCTTTACATGATACATGAAATCAATAACTCTTCCCAAACCATAAAAAACTATGGGTCAGTAATGATACTGAAGCTACAAATCCACAGATTACGAAGATTTAAATGTTGACTCCTCTGTAATCCCCACATCAGAGCTAAAACCAGGAGCATAATGACTAATAGAAGTCAACAACCGAGTAGTTAGGGATAGTCATTGAATATTAGTTTCATCTGAAATTGTTGTACACTCCGGAGTTGTTCCTTCTCAGGCTTAAAAGGAGCTGCTATCCCAGGACGCCTAACTTAAAGAATCCTAATATCAACAGGACCAGGCCTATGTTGTGGACAAGAGAGCTCGTTTTCCTGAGTTCAAAGACAGGACAGAGGGATATGGCTGAGATATGGGGTGAATCTGCAGCCCATGGGGATGCACTCTCCAAGCTCCAGTATAGGAATGGGGCCTCTAGGGTCCCAGGCCACCCACCACGCCCTCTGGAGCAGGATCTGGGCAACATTCCCTGTCAGTGATGAGGCAGCCCTAGCACTTGTCACGCCCCGATGTCGTGTCCTATGTGGGCCCCATGCTCTTGGCACCACACCCCACACTCTGCAGGTCCATGCTACAGGGTCCTTCATGCCTCAGGAGTAGAGACCACACAGCAAGCAGTTCCCTCCCCAACCAGCAGGAGGAGGGGAGGAGAGCAGGGGCACCAGGGGACTCTCACTCAGACAACAACACCCCAGCGGTGCCAGCGGGGACAGTGATGATGCAGATGAGGCACAGACCAAGAGATGGGACCAGAGGACCCAAAAGGCAGCTGGTCAGGTCCTGGCTCACCTGCACCCCGGACACCTTTGTCCCGCATACACCCCCTTCCTCATACACCCTCTCCTTAAATGCAGATTCTTCAGATGCGAACAGGCAGAGCTTCAGACTGAAAGTCAGCTCTTCCAAAATGACCCGTCAGCAAACACTGCAGGATTCCACTCCAGTGGGTGCCCTGGAGTCGACAACTCAGGGACTGAAGTGGATGTCGGTGCCAGGGGCAGTGGGAGGGAATGGGGAATGAGACTTTCATGGTTGTGGAATTTTGGTTTTGCAAGATGAATAGTTCTAGGGATGGTGGTGATGGCTCCACGAGAAAGTGAATCTATCTGATGCCTCAGAAACGTGCACTTAAAATGGTGATGATGGTAAAGGGTATGTGACGTGTGTTTTATTTCACTTAAAATAAATTCTTAAAATAATGTCTTGTTAACTGAGATTCCATTTCGACTCCCCTTCATCACAAATGTCGGAGGCCCAGACACAGTCCCCTACCTTAGGGGCCATCACGGTACCCTCACAGAGCATGTGGGAGACCATTCTTTGGGGGGCCTAGTCTGTGCTCACCTGACCTCTGTCCAGGGGGACCCAGGCAGTGGTGACCCCCATAGATTAGACATATGATATGCTATAGTATTAGTATGATACCACCAAGTGTTGTCACTCACCGGAACACAGAGCAGCAACCCACTCAAACATGCCTGACCTCATATGATTTTGACAAGATGAAGAGAAGAAAAGGAACCACAGGTTAATCAGGACAACACCCTTAATGCAGAGGTTGGAAATCTCAAAGGGGACAGGACACACTGCAGGCAAAGAGCGCATATGCGGTCTCACCATCCATGTGATCCTGACTCATGCAGGTATGGTGAGACCCACACAGTCCCCTCACCCTATACCTGGGGTCACACATCCACACTCACCAGGGTGACCCACCTCCCCAGACCCCTCCACCTGGGTCACATGTCCACAGTCCCAGGGTGACCTCACCTCCCCAGACCCTGCACCTGGGGTCACAAGTCCCCTTGGTCAGGACACCATGGCTCTGCAGGGGGCTCCCCCAATGTGGAAACAAGCTGGGTCCCTGGGACCTCCTGGGATGGGAAAAAGTGTCAGGTGGGTCTCCTTTCCCCACACTTGTCCCATAGGAGTCCTCCTCTTCTCACTTTGGTTCTGTGTGATTTTAACTGTTTTTACAGCTTTCATACTAGAGTTGAACACACGACCCTGGTGCTGGCATGCTCAGTCCTTTCTCGCCTCACTTACATGTTGAGGAAACGCACAGGACAGCAGGGCTGAAAGCCGAGGGGCAGCTCTGGACTCTGCTGAGTAGGGACGGTAGACTGGAGGGAGAGCTCAGCAGCAGCCTCAGCTGTCACCCATCGGCCTTTTGCCCGATCTGCGTGCCCTGCAATCAATTCATCAGCTAAACCTGCTTCCCTATGCACCATGCACGTGCTGGTAAATTGGAATTATTGCCAGGTAGTCCTCCTGAGGATTCTCCATGAGCCCCAGGGAAGGTGAACCTTGCAGGGATTAAGACTAAGGCCCCGACCATAGCACTGACCCTTGGGAGGACCAGGTCACCACACTCAGAAGAGAGGCTGTTACGTAGACAAGCCCACCTCAGCTCCAGACCCCAGACATCTAAGCACAGACATTCAGATGCAGGCACGGAGCTTCCCAGTACTGAGGCCAGGCCGGGTCTCTACCCAGGTCCCCATAGTCCTAGCGTACACAGAACATGGTCAGTTCTAAATCTTCTTATTATAGACAACACATGGTCAGCTCTAAACATAATCAGTAGACAGGACATGCAGAGGTCTAAATCTACCATGTAGACACAACTTGATCATGTTTAAACTAGCTTAGGGCTGATCTCATAGGGGGTACAGATCACACACATGGGTCTCTCATCTTTGGACACCCACATCAGGAAACTGAACAAAATCTTTGTCATTAAACATTTCAACAGGCAAAACAGAAATGTTCCCAATTTCTCTGGCCACCTGATGGTCAGGATCCACGGGCGAGCCACGAACTTCTTAGAGTGCAGCCCAGTCTGCTGCCAGGACACACAAGAAGTGGCCTGATTCCAGCCTCCCAGGCTTCCAGAAGGAGGCGGCCACACTGGAAGCCAGGTCAGGAGAGTCCTGCATGGTCCGGGCCGGGAGATCCGGTCTGTCCATTTGGCTGGCCGATTCCGGGCGGGGCGCTCAGGGCCTCTGAGAGCCCTGCACTCAGGTCCTGCTTCCCTGCAGCGTGTGCCTGTGCGTGTGCGTGTGCGTGTGCGTGTGTGTGTGTGTGTGTGTAGACGGGGCGGTGGCTGACGGCTCCCATGGTTCCCAACCCGGGCACCGCGCTGTCTTCGAGGGGAGGCACGGGGAGAGGTAGGGGCACAGAAGCCGTTGGAGAGGAGAACACACCGCGGAACTCCTTGCACACTGGCTCGCCCCACCCGGAGACCCGCCTGCCCATCGTGGGCCGCATGTCGCTCCCCAGTCCCCCACCCCCGAGGGCAGGGTGCCTGCTCTTTCAACAGCACAGGGTCTCACATGAAGGAGACCCAGTGGGGACTGTCAGCCCCCGACTCCTGATGCTGTGTTTGGGGAGAATGAACCCCCTTGACTGGGCGATGGGACCCTGTGAGGAAAGAGGTGGCGGCCCGATCCAAGTCGGGGCCTGGCTGAGATATGAGAAAACAGGAGCCAAGAGCAAGGCCTGGAGGCCAGGCCAACAGGAGGGACACCCCCAGCCTTGGTCGGGCTCTCCAACGGTGATATTGTTGCTTTAGGGGACCTGGGACAGGTGACTGAATGTAATGGGAGTCTAAACTGGACCCTGAATGGGGCTTAAAGAAGGTGTGAAGGATGTTACTGAGACAGTGACAGTCATTGGAATACTAACTCTGTGTCAGGATATCCTGCTCCATCCATTTAAATCCCTGAGACCTGTGACCTTTACGTGGCTACGCAGGATTGTTAGAGCAGCTGCGTGCGGATATACCTGGGGCACAATTCAGTCTGCAGCCAACTTGCAAGTGGTTCCAGCAAACACACAGGTGTGCGCACAGGCAGGCACAGCACACACACAAACATATGCACGTGCACAGCACAAATATATTCACACACTAGCATGTGAACACACATGCACCCATATGCCCATGCACACACTAATGTGTGCAAGTGCACATACCTATGCACATGCACAGCATATGTATGCAAACAGGCACATGCACACGCATAGCACACACTCAGGCAATAAAGTGAATCCGTAAAGCATTAATTCCTGAACACAAGTGAAGCTGACATGTATTTTCCCCTTTTCTTAGCCTTGATGTTTTCCACAACAAAAAGTTTAAGAAAAATGATAACGGCAAATGACCTTTGATTCATAGGACTTTCTGATTTTATTCCACAAATATTATGACAGTAGAAATGAATGTAGATATTACATGTGTCCACTAATGGATGAATGGAGAAGAAAAACACGGTCCATCAATACAAGGGAATGCTATTCAGCCTAAAAAGGAAGTCAGTTCTGACACAGGATGCAGCAGGGATGAACCTTGAGGGCATTATGCTCAGTGATGTAAGCTAGACACAAAAAAACAAACAGTGCTTGATCCACTCATACAAGGCCCCTAGAGCAGTCGGAAATATAGAGACATAAAGTAGGATGTTGAGGGCCAGAGGCTGAGGGAGGTACAATGGCGAGTGAGTGTTTAATGGGGACTGTTTCAATTTTGCAAGATGAAAAAGTTCTGGAGGATGATGGTGGTCAGGTTTGCACAACAGTGTGAATTACTTCCTGACCCTGAAATGTGCATTTAAAAATGGTTAAGATAATACATTTTATGTTATGTGTACCAGACCACAATTTTTAAAACTTTTCAAAAAACAACAGGAAATAGTCCATGAATACCACAAAATGTACAACTTCACTAACAACAGAGGGATTAAAGCCATAAGCAAAATACTGTGCATACACCTACCAGAATGGCAGACATGAAAGACATAGTATCAAATATCAGCAGGATGTGGAGCAATGGAAAGCCTGGTATGCAACGGGGGGATGCAACCACTTCTGAAGCAATCGGGCCACAGATAGCGAAGTCCGTGCACAGAGACCCACAGTGGTCCTCCCAGTTGAACACAAACCCACCAGCCCTGCACCATGACACACGGACATGGACTTGCAGCCACAGGAGCCAAACCTGAAGGAACCTGAAGGCCATCACAGACGGATGCAGAAATGAACCATGCACGCTCCTATGAAGGAATATTCCACAGCAATGGAGTACATTTTGTTTAAAGGTAGTAAAACTATAAAAATTATTTTTTAAAGAAAACTATATTTACAAGATGAAAGAATCTATAATTCTGGCACCTAGGGATTGTCGAATGCTCCTAAAAATAGATTGCTGTGGAAATGTTTATTATAGGGAAATTGATATATTCTCTAGGAAGGACGGGGTGAATGGGCCTGCTACATTTTCTACATTGAAGACATGCACAGGTTTTGATTCTACGTCTGTTAAATCAAGTGGGGCTTCACTGGATTTCTGCTACTGTGGAGATAATCAAATTCTGGGTAGGGGTCAGGAGAAAATTAGTCATAGGTGTTCTTGTGTAATAATTACTGTTGAAAGTGTAAATGATCCATTTACCAGTAAGACTGAGAATAGTATAACTGCTACATTACTTCATATGAGATGATCGTCTGTGCTATTGTTCCTGGAGCTCCAGTGAGTGAGTATTTTGAATGTGAAGTTCATCCAGATCTGAGGATGGACTAAATGGCTAAGTGTGATATGGCTAATAGAAATAATATGCCTACATTTATACTAATTACTGGATGAGATATGGGAAGAGGAATTCATGTTGTGAGAGCCAGGGTTAAGGCTAGCATTGGGGCAATAATATATAAATTGATGATGTTGATGGACATAGTGGTTCTTTAATAAGTAATTTGAATGCCTCAGCAATGGGTTGTAATCATCCATGGGGGCTGATGATTTTTGGTCCTTTCTGGATTTGTAAATAGCCTAGGATTTTCCATTTAGTTAATATGAGGAATGCTATGGTGAATTAAATTGGGTAATTTGTGAAAGAATGTTGATTATAAACATATTATTAGGAAGAGGACTTGAACCAGTGCAGAAAAAGTTTCATTTTTACATAATTACTGGGCTCTGCCAGCGTAACGAACCCTGTTCTACAGTAGGGTATGTATAAATTAACTGAATGTAGATTATATCATCATTTAGTTTGAAGACATTTTGTATATGAAGCCGTATTGCTCTTGTCCTTTCATACTGGAAGAAATCTGCTATAGACAGAAACCAACCAGGATGACTCCAGTCTGAACTCAGGTCACGTGAGACTTTAATCGTTGAACAAACAGACAATTAATAGCAGTTATACCGTTGAAATGTCGTGATCCAGCATCAAGGTCATAAACCATATTGCCCATATGAACTCCAGAATACAATTACACTGTTATCCCTAGTAAAACTTGTTTTACTGACCAGTGTTTTAGAAGAACAGGTGATAAAGCATTTTGACTAGCTGGCCTAAATTTTAATCACTCAGAAGTGGTTTTATTCTCCAAAAAATAAATGGCACACGGGATCAAGACACACCGGCTTCAGTAGTTGTGGCGTGCAGACTCAGTAGTTGTGGCCCACTGGCTTAGTTGTTCTGTGGCACGTGAGATCTTCCCGGACCGGGGATCGAACCGGGTCCCCTGCATTGGCAGGCGAATTCTTAATCACTGCATCACCGGGCAAGTCCCAGATTCACAGTCTCCCTTTTAATATACCTTAAGCCCAAAGAATCCATGGAAAATTGTTAGAGAAAATAAGGCAATAAATATTGTAAGGACTATAACAGAAGCATATAGTACACAGTTCATATAGACACATCCCAAGCAGTTACAAAGTATATTAAAAGGGAGGCTGCAATTTTAAAAGAATAAGAAAAATTATACCCACAAACTCCCAATCTTTCCTGAAACGTTGCAATCTGAAACCCTATTGTAGGAAGCAGAAGATTCCAGGAGACATTCTACAAATGAAGGACTCCAAACCCTGTGGTTGGATAAGGAATTCTGGAAGGAAGGTATCCTCACCCAAGGAGAGCAGGTTCCTATACTTCTCTAACATCACATCCCTGTACAATTCCCATTGATCTTGGTCCACGCATTCTCACTCCTCTTGACAGAAATCTATGGCCACATCCTTGAATGTCAGCAGTCCCTGAAATTAAACGTACACATGCCATGTGGCCACGGGAAGAGTTCATAATATGACCCAAGAAGAAAACAGCAAGTGAAGAGAAGGTTTAAATTTAGAAGAGTGTCTTCAATTATCCACAAATACATATATATATATATATATATATATATATATATATATATACATATATATATATATATATATATATATATATATATATATAATTATTGTTTTACAAAGTAACTTTCTCTACCTTATTTCTAACTACAAGAAAAGAGTATGGCATGTGATCCACAAAACCAGTATAGAGACTATACTTGTCTGGCAAAGAAATGATAAAATGATGGTTTCAACACAGGCATGTGCATTTTTGAGTGTTTTATTTATATCAAACTGGATAAAATGTGTGTATTTCTCATAGAGAAAAGACCTGTCGAGGTAGAAATGTACCTTTCAACTATTCATGGGTACACGAGTACACTGGGGAGATTGTAAAAGTGCAGATTGTGATTCAGTAGGTCCGGTGGGCCTGAGTTCTATTTTTTTAACAAGCTCATTTTTAACTAGTGATGCCACAGTCTCTGATTCATTAACCACAACTGTGAATATCAGAGACATAATTAGAAAGGTAAAAATTCATATTTAATTTTGAACTTAAAGTGTTTTATGGATTTTACACCTTTAATAGAATAGTGAGCACAGCAGCAACAATCATTTGTGAGTATTTACTATAGACTGTGTATCTTTCTAATTTTTTTGTGTAGGATTCCAGGAAAAAGGCCTGGGCTGCGGCCACAATGGGCATGGCCCCCAGGCCGGGCCGCCCCTCCATGACCCCCGACGGGGCCCTGCGCTCCTGGCGGCTCCCTCCCCCGCCGCCCCGCTCCCTCCCGGAAGGCCTCGGGGCAGAGCGGTCCCACCCACTGCGCGCTGAACAGAGCCCGCGTTTCCTCAGAGCTGGAACTCCCGGCTCAGGCGGGGTCTCTTCCCTCCGCCTTCACGGAACTGCCCCGCAGCCCGAGGGGAGGGCGACCTCACTGAGGCTGCCGGCTCTGGAGGTGCCCCGGCGGCCGAAGCCATGACAGTCGCGGGGACGGCGGGCCGGGTAAGTGGGCGCCGACCCTCCGCCTGGTCCGGTGCCCGGGCGGCAGCACAAGACCAGCTTCTGAGGGGCAGGGGTTCGCTGCCACCCGCCGCTGCTGTGCAGAAAGAGCGGCCTCCAGCGTCTGGTCCCCGGGAACTTCGGTCCGTCCTCTCGCCCCTGCCCTCGTCCTGGCTCGTGAGGCCTGTTGGGCGTGAGGAGGGGGTCGGCCTGAGCGTCCTGAGGGGAAACGGGGCAAGGGAGGCTCAGGGTCCGGCTGCAGCGTCAGCGCCCCTCTTCCCGACTGCGGGGAAAGCGGCTGAAAACTCCTCCCGAGGCGCGCAGGCCCCT
Source organism: Balaenoptera physalus (assembly GCF_965194825.1). Taxonomy (NCBI): domain Eukaryota; kingdom Metazoa; phylum Chordata; class Mammalia; order Artiodactyla; family Balaenopteridae; genus Balaenoptera; species Balaenoptera physalus. The sequence goes on along the minus strand of NC_138887.1, from coordinate 29,211,254 downwards.
TATTCAGCCGAGTCCCTCTGCGCTCCTTCCTCCCTGAGCTAAAGTACCGGGGGGAGGGGACAGGGCAGGGAACTGGCGCAGGTAATGGGGAATATCAAAAGGTGATTGTTAACTAAGGAAAACCAGCTCTCCCAAGGTGAGGAATGCGGCGCTTTTCTTTGCCTGGGCTCACTGAATTCCTTCCTTTGATATGCACCTCAGCTCTCTGGGGCCTGCATTCTGTATTTGCATATCCTGAGTGCCTCAGGGCCCGCCGGCTCACATTGGAGGGCTCCAAGTGCTGAAGACTGTGACATCCTTTGTTTACTGATAGGGCAAGAACTATTCCATTTCTCACAGGCTTGAGGGGCAGACAGTGGAAAAAAGTCAGAGAATCTCACTCGGCCTGTACTTTGGTTTACATATAGATAATATTTATACTTAACTCTGCTAATAGAGGTTCTCAAGTCCAATCAACTTGTACTACTGCCCTCTATGTATCAATTTCATCAATATCATAAGATAAATGCCTATAGAATTGACTTAATCCATTTAAATAGGATAAAGATTTTTAAAGGAAATATAATAGAAATATAACAACAAAACCTTTACCACTAAAGGCTGGGTCTGGAACACCCTAAATAAATGTTCCATTGTTACAATATTGAAAGATGTAGTCAATAGAAATATCAACAAAAATGACAAATAATAAGGGTAGCAGAATGTTGAAATGTTCTATCTTTATCATTAAAGTGGCAGAAAATCATTTATTAGTAGGCACTGGGGGCAGAAGATGCCTGATTTTATATCTGTGTCATATTTGTGCAGTTGTTTCAACAAGTAACTTAAAGACAAAATGGAAAAACAAGGAGGTTTGTGCCTGAGATCATGTTGATGTGAAACCAGGGATGGCCACCTTGTGCCAGGTGAGTTAAGTTTACCTGGCAGGTAGACCGCAGAGCTCCTGGGAAGCAAGGGTTGGAATTTTTCTGCTGGGTGCCCCTTAGGTTCTGTGACTTGACTGACTGTGAGTCATGTTTCGGGAAAGACCTGATCACAGGAAAAGGGTGGGAATAGAGTGATTTGGGGAGCAGCTAACAACATTCATCACAGCTCACGGCCTGAATGAATTTTAAAGAAACAGGAAAACAAATGCTTCTTATGGAATCAGAGAATGTGAGGGCTGGACAATCCCAGAAAAGAAGGAACACCCATCCCATTTTCCAGATGACAAAACAGAGGTCCAGCAAGGTGAAATCACTCACCCAAGTTGCACCCGTCTCTCCTCCCCACTAGGTGGTTCATGAAAGCAGGACTCTTCCTGTCTTGATCACTGCTGAACCCCAAAAAGGGCCAGGCATCTAGCAGCTGCTCCAAAAATTTGCGTTGACGGTAGGAACAATGCTATTTCTTTCTTTCTCACTCTTATTCAGGATTGTGCCAAGAACTCCCCAGGTTGCAATGTAATTCGATAAATGTAAATATTAATTGAGTTTTGTTGTGATGAGGACTTAGGCTTTGAAGGTAACAGACTTGGTTCAGATCTTGGTTCTGCCACTCCATAGCTGTTTGGCTTTGGGAAAATTACTAAACCTCTCTGAGATTATTTCCTCCTTTGTAAAGTGGGGATAAATCTATCTGAGCCAGCAGAGCACCTGCATGAGAGATGTGCACTAAATATTGGTCTTTCTCACTCTCCTACGCCATCTCTCTGTTCTTCCCAGAGAAGCTGTACAGAAGGATATAGTACTTTTGTTTAAAATAGTTAACTAATTAATTTGTTTTTGGCTGCGTTGGGTCTTCGTTGCTATGCGCAGGCTTTCTCTAGTTGCGGCAAGCGGGGGCTACTCTTTGTTGCGGTGCGCGGGCTTCTCATTGCGGTGGCTTCTCTTGCTAGCCTTAACCCCAATGCTAGCCTTAACCCTGGCTCTCACAACATGAATTCCTCTTCCCATATCTTATCCACTAATTAATATAAATGTAGGCATATTATTTCTATTAGACACATCACACCTAGCCATTTACTCCATCCTCAGATCTGGATGAACTTCACATTCAAAATACACACTCACTGGAGCTCTAGGAACAATAGCACAGACAATCATCTCATATGAAGTAATGTAGCAGTTATTCTATTCTCAGTCTTACTGATAAATAGATCATTTACACTTTCAACAGTAATTATTACACAAGAACACCTATGACTAATTTTCTCCTGACCCCTACCCAGAATTTGATTATCTCCGCAGTAGCAGAAATCCAATGAAGCCCCACTTGATTTAACGGAAGTAGCATCAAAACCTGTATATGTCTTCAATGTAGAAAATGTAGCAGGCCCATTCACCCCGTCCCTCCTAGAGAATATGTCAATTTCCCTATAATAAACATTTCCACAGCAATCTATTTTTAGGAGCATTCGACAGTCCCTAGGTGCCAGAATTATATACAGCCCAAGTCATCATTAAAGCACATCTAACAATCTCCTTTCTATGAATTTGAGCCTCCTACCTACAATTTTGATATGATCAACGCATACATCTCTTATGAAAAGTTTTTTTACGACTAACATTAACCTTATGTATATGAGAGTTTTCACTACTTGTCATCATACCAGGCAACCCACCACAAATTTAAGAAATATGTCTGACAAAAGAGTTTCTTTGATAGAGTAAATCATAGAGGTTTCAATGCTCTTATTCCTGGAATTGAATTCTTCCTAATAATTTTACATTCTCCATGCTACCTACCACATTACACCACATGCTATATAGTAAAGTTCTCTAAGTAAGCTTCAGGCCCATACCCCAAAATATTTTTGTATATCCTTCCTGTGCTAATAAACTCTCATTGTTTTTACCATCATTCTACTGACCATTTTCTCAGGAAATATAATTGTATAACAAGCTCACACTGGTTAATGGTATCCCCATTCTAATAAAACACATGAACCCATAACCTACAGAAGCATCCAACAAATATTTCCTAAAACAGTCCACCACATCAATACTACTTATAATGGCTATTATCATTAATCTAATATACTCTGGTCAAAGAGCACAATGAATAACAAGAATCTTTAATCCAGCAGCATCCACCCTCATGACAATCGCCCTTGTCACAAAAGTAGGACTTTCCCCATTTCACTTCTGATTGCCTGAAGTCACACGAGGCATCCCATGAACAGCAGACCTGATGCTATCAACATGACAAAATTGCAACCCTATCAGTTTTATACCACATGTCACCATCCATCAACCTAAATATACTATTAATCATAGTGATATTATAAATCATAGCTGGAGGCTGAGGCCGACTTCGCCATACTCACCTGGAAAATATTACACCCTCCTCATCAATTGCCCATATAGGATGAATAACAGCTATTATAATGTATATTCAGATCATAACAATCCTAAACATACTAATTTATATCATAACAACACTATCTTCTTCTTATTTATGCCTAGATCATGTACTACAAGAGTATCATTATCACACACATGAGATAAAACACCTCCCATCACAATCATTCTCCTCACCATTACAGTATCATTAGGACATCGCCCATCACTATCAGGCTTTCTACCCAAATGAATAATTATCCAAGAGATAACACAAACGACAACATCATTCTACCAACACTAATAGCCATCATAGCAGTCCTCAGCATATATTTCTACTTGCAGCTAACATACTCCACATCACTAACTATATTCCCTTCATTAAACAACACAAACACAAAACAATTTGAACATACAAAGAAATAACCTTCCTATCATTACCAATCATAATACCCACACGGTTACTACACACAACACCCATTCTATCGGTGCTGGACTAGGAATTTAGGTTAGTTCAGACCAAGAGCTTTCAAAACCCTAAACAAGTGAAATTTACTTAATTCCTAAAAATAAGGATTGCAAGACTTTATTCTACATCAATTAAATGTAAAGCAAACACTGTATTGAAGCCAAATCTTTACGAGATTGATGAGTTTTAACCCCAGGAAACTTTAGTTAACAGGCAAATCCTCTAGTCAACTGGCTTCAGTCTACTTCTCCTTCATTTGAGAAAGAAAAAAAGAAAAAAAAAAAACGGCAGGATAATCACTGGCAGAATTGAAGCTGCTTCTCTGAAGTTAGAATTGAATTTGTTGATTCACCACAGGGTTTGCCAGAAAGAGGGCTCAAACTCTGTCTTTAGATTTACAGTCTAATGCTAACTCAGTCATTTTACCTCTGTTCATACACTGCTGATTATTTTCAACAAATCACAAAGATATCGGCATTTTATATTTACTATTTGGTGCTTGAGCTGGAGTAGCAGGCAGCACCTTAATTATATTAATCCAGGCTGAGCTATGCTGACCTGGACCGCTACTTGGAGATGCCCAAATCTGAAAGGTTGTCATAACAGTCCCTGCACTTGTAATAGTTTTCTTTATAGCTGTACCCGTTATGATTGCAGGCTTTGAAAACTGACCTGGGCCACTAATAACTCGGACACCTGAAGTAGCATTTCCCCCAATAAATCATTTAAACTTTTGACTACTTCCCCCATCATTCTTACTCCTACTCATATCACCAATAGTAGAAGCTGGTTCTGGTACCAGTGGGACCGTGTATTCAGCTCTAGCCTGCAATCTGGCTCATGCAGGAGCCTCTGTCGACCTAACTGTTTTCTCCTTATATTTAGCAGGTGTCTCCTCAATTCTTGCTATTATTACTTTTATTACTATAGTCTTTTTTTTTTTTTTTTACTATAGTCTTTAATACAAAACCAGCAGTCATATCCCAATACCAAACATCATTATTTGTTTAATCTTCCCCAACTATAGCCATATTACTATAATTACCAATCTCAGTCCAAGCAGCCAGAATTGCCATGCTGTTAAGAGATAGATATCTAAACATTACTTTCTTTGACCCTGCAGGAGGAGACCGAATCCTATACCAACACCTCTTTTGATACTTTGCTCACCCTGAAGTCTGTATTCATGGCCTAACAGGGTTTGTTATAAACTCACATATCATTACATACTATTTAGGACAAAAATTGCCTTTCAGCTATCTGGGAATAGTATGAGTCATGTCCACTGGTTTTTTAGGAGTTCTCTTGTGGGCCCATCATATGTTTACCATAGGGATAGCTGTGGACTCAGGAGCATACTTTGCATCAGCTACCGTAATTACTTCTATCCCTACAGGAGTAAAAGTATCTAGCTGATTAGCAACTCTTTATTTAATTTTTCTTTTTCTTCTCTTTTTTTTTTTTGGCTGAGTTGGGTCTTGCTTGCTGCGCATGGGCTTTCTCTGGTTGCGGTGAGCGGCAGCTACTCTTCGTTGCGGTGTGCGGCCCTTTCATTGCAGTGGCTTCTCTTGTTGCAGAGCACGGCCTCTAGGCGCGTGGGCTTCAGTAGTTGTGGCTTGTGGGCTCTAGAGGGCAGGCTCAGTAGTTGTGGCACACGGGCTTTTTGCTCCGCGGCATGTGGAATCTTCCCAGACAAGGGCTCGAACCCGTGTCCCCTGCATTAGCAGGCGAATTCTTAACCACTGCGTCACCAGGGAAGTCCCTGGTTAGCAACTGTTCACGGAGGGAATACTATATGACCTCCCACTATATTATGAGTTTTAGGCTTTAGGTTTTCTTTTTACAGTAGGTGGTTTGACAGGAATCATCTTAGCCAACTCATCCCCAGACATTGTCCTCCAGGATACATACTATGTAGTAGCACACTTCCATGACCTAATGTCCATGGCAGCAGTCTTCACTATTATAGGAGGCTTCCTACACTGATTCCCACTATTCTCAGGTTATACAGTTAACTCAGCATGAGCAAAAATTCACTTCACAAGTATATTTGTAGTAGTAAATATGACTTCCTGCAGCACTTTCGTGGCCTCTCAGGGATGTCACTACGTTAGTCTGAGTACCCTGAGGCACACACAACATGAAATATTTTGTCTTTAGGCTCATTCATCTCAGTAGCAGCAGTAATGCTAATAATCTTCATACTTTGAAAAGCATTTGTGTCTAAACAAGAAGTCTTAGCAGTGGAAATTGCTACTCCTAACCTAGAATGGTTACACGGATGTCCTCCACCATATCCTACGTTTCAAGATCCTACCTATGTAAATGTAAAATAAGGAAGGACTCAAGTCCTTTTCAACCAGTTTCAAGCCAACACCATAACAATTATGTCTTCCTCAATAAATGAGATAAAAGTAAAAAGTGATGTAGCTTTGTCAAAGTTAAATGATAGGCTAAAATCCTGTATATCACTAAGGCATATCAATTTCATCTAGGCTCTCAAGATACAACATCACCGATTATGGAAGAACTTTTACATTTTCTTCGTCACACATTAATAGTGATTTTTAAAATAAGTTCTCTAGTCCTCTATATCATTTCACTAATATTGACATCTAAACCCATATGCATACAATAGATGCACAGGTAGAGAAAATGTGAACAATTTACTAGCTATTATTGTAATCTTAATTGCCCTATCATCATTGTGAATCCTTTACATGATACATGAAATCAATAACTCTTCCCAAACCATAAAAAACTATGGGTCAGTAATGATACTGAAGCTACAAATCCACAGATTACGAAGATTTAAATGTTGACTCCTCTGTAATCCCCACATCAGAGCTAAAACCAGGAGCATAATGACTAATAGAAGTCAACAACCGAGTAGTTAGGGATAGTCATTGAATATTAGTTTCATCTGAAATTGTTGTACACTCCGGAGTTGTTCCTTCTCAGGCTTAAAAGGAGCTGCTATCCCAGGACGCCTAACTTAAAGAATCCTAATATCAACAGGACCAGGCCTATGTTGTGGACAAGAGAGCTCGTTTTCCTGAGTTCAAAGACAGGACAGAGGGATATGGCTGAGATATGGGGTGAATCTGCAGCCCATGGGGATGCACTCTCCAAGCTCCAGTATAGGAATGGGGCCTCTAGGGTCCCAGGCCACCCACCACGCCCTCTGGAGCAGGATCTGGGCAACATTCCCTGTCAGTGATGAGGCAGCCCTAGCACTTGTCACGCCCCGATGTCGTGTCCTATGTGGGCCCCATGCTCTTGGCACCACACCCCACACTCTGCAGGTCCATGCTACAGGGTCCTTCATGCCTCAGGAGTAGAGACCACACAGCAAGCAGTTCCCTCCCCAACCAGCAGGAGGAGGGGAGGAGAGCAGGGGCACCAGGGGACTCTCACTCAGACAACAACACCCCAGCGGTGCCAGCGGGGACAGTGATGATGCAGATGAGGCACAGACCAAGAGATGGGACCAGAGGACCCAAAAGGCAGCTGGTCAGGTCCTGGCTCACCTGCACCCCGGACACCTTTGTCCCGCATACACCCCCTTCCTCATACACCCTCTCCTTAAATGCAGATTCTTCAGATGCGAACAGGCAGAGCTTCAGACTGAAAGTCAGCTCTTCCAAAATGACCCGTCAGCAAACACTGCAGGATTCCACTCCAGTGGGTGCCCTGGAGTCGACAACTCAGGGACTGAAGTGGATGTCGGTGCCAGGGGCAGTGGGAGGGAATGGGGAATGAGACTTTCATGGTTGTGGAATTTTGGTTTTGCAAGATGAATAGTTCTAGGGATGGTGGTGATGGCTCCACGAGAAAGTGAATCTATCTGATGCCTCAGAAACGTGCACTTAAAATGGTGATGATGGTAAAGGGTATGTGACGTGTGTTTTATTTCACTTAAAATAAATTCTTAAAATAATGTCTTGTTAACTGAGATTCCATTTCGACTCCCCTTCATCACAAATGTCGGAGGCCCAGACACAGTCCCCTACCTTAGGGGCCATCACGGTACCCTCACAGAGCATGTGGGAGACCATTCTTTGGGGGGGCCTAGTCTGTGCTCACCTGACCTCTGTCCAGGGGGACCCAGGCAGTGGTGACCCCCATAGATTAGACATATGATATGCTATAGTATTAGTATGATACCACCAAGTGTTGTCACTCACCGGAACACAGAGCAGCAACCCACTCAAACATGCCTGACCTCATATGATTTTGACAAGATGAAGAGAAGAAAAGGAACCACAGGTTAATCAGGACAACACCCTTAATGCAGAGGTTGGAAATCTCAAAGGGGACACGACACACTGCAGGCAAAGAGCGCATATGCGGTCTCACCATCCATGTGATCCTGACTCATGCAGGTATGGTGAGACCCACACAGTCCCCTCACCCTATACCTGGGGTCACACATCCACACTCACCAGGGTGACCCACCTCCCCAGACCCCTCCACCTGGGTCACATATCCACAGTCCCAGGGTGACCTCACCTCCCCAGACCCTGCACCTGGGGTCACACGTCCCCTTGGTCAGGACACCATGGCTCTGCAGGGGGCTCCCCCAATGTGGAAACAAGCTGGGTCCCTGGGACCTCCTGGGATGGGAAAAAGTGTCAGGTGGGTCTCCTTTCCCCACACTTGTCCCAGAGGAGTCCTCCTCTTCTCACTTTGGTTCTGTGTGATTTTAACTGTTTTTACAGCTTTCATACTAGAGTTGAACACACGACCCTGGTGCTGGCATGCTCAGTCCTTTCTCGCCTCACTTACATGTTGAGGAAACGCACAGGACAGCAGGGCTGAAAGCCGAGGGGCAGCTCTGGACTCTGCTGAGTAGGGACGGTAGACTGGAGGGAGAGCTCAGCAGCAGCCTCAGCTGTCACCCATCGGCCTTTTGCCCGATCTGCGTGCCCTGCAATCAATTCATCAGCTAAACCTGCTTCCCTATGCACCATGCACGTGCTGGTAAATTGGAATTATTGCCAGGTAGTCCTCCTGAGGATTCTCCATGAGCCCCAGGGAAGGTGAACCTTGCAGGGATTAAGACTAAGGCCCCGACCATAGCACTGACCCTTGGGAGGACCAGGTCACCACACTCAGAAGAGAGGCTGTTACGTAGACAAGCCCACCTCAGCTCCAGACCCCAGACATCTAAGCACAGACATTCAGATGCAGGCACGGAGCTTCCCAGTACTGAGGCCAGGCCGGGTCTCTACCCAGGTCCCCATAGTCCTAGCGTACACAGAACATGGTCAGTTCTAAATCTTCTTATTATAGACAACACATGGTCAGCTCTAAACATAATCAGTAGACAGGACATGCAGAGGTCTAAATCTACCATGTAGACACAACTTGATCATGTTTAAACTAGCTTAGGGCTGATCTCATAGGGGGTACAGATCACACACATGGGTCTCTCATCTTTGGACACCCACATCAGGAAACTGAACAAAATCTTTGTCATTAAACATTTCAACAGGCAAAACAGAAATGTTCCCAATTTCTCTGGCCACCTGATGGTCAGGATCCACGGGCGAGCCACGAACTTCTTAGAGTGCAGCCCAGTCTGCTGCCAGGACACACAAGAAGTGGCCTGATTCCAGCCTCCCAGGCTTCCAGAAGGAGGCGGCCACACTGGAAGCCAGGTCAGGAGAGTCCTGCATGGTCCGGGCCGGGAGATCCGGTCTGTCCATTTGGCTGGCCGATTCCGGGCGGGGCGCTCAGGGCCTCTGAGAGCCCTGCACTCAGGTCCTGCTTCCCTGCAGCGTGTGCCTGTGCGTGTGCGTGTGCGTGTGCGTGTGTGTGTGTGTGTGTGTAGAGGGGGCGGTGGCTGACGGCTCCCATGGTTCCCAACCCGGGCACCGCGCTGTCTTCGAGGGGAGGCACGGGGAGAGGTAGGGGCACAGAAGCCGTTGGAGAGGAGAACACACCGCGGAACTCCTTGCACACTGGCTCGCCCCACCCGGAGACCCGCCTGCCCATCGTGGGCCGCATGTCGCTCCCCAGTCCCCCACCCCCGAGGGCAGGGTGCCTGCTCTTTCAACAGCACAGGGTCTCACATGAAGGAGACCCAGTGGGGACTGTCAGCCCCCGACTCCTGATGCTGTGTTTGGGGAGAATGAACCCCCTTGACTGGGCGATGGGACCCTGTGAGGAAAGAGGTGGCGGCCCGATCCAAGTCGGGGCCTGGCTGAGATATGAGAAAACAGGAGCCAAGAGCAAGGCCTGGAGGCCAGGCCAACAGGAGGGACACCCCCAGCCTTGGTCGGGCTCTCCAACGGTGATATTGTTGCTTTAGGGGACCTGGGACAGGTGACTGAATGTAATGGGAGTCTAAACTGGACCCTGAATGGGGCTTAAAGAAGGTGTGAAGGATGTTACTGAGACAGTGACAGTCATTGGAATACTAACTCTGTGTCAGGATATCCTGCTCCATCCATTTAAATCCCTGAGACCTGTGACCTTTACGTGGCTACGCAGGATTGTTAGAGCAGCTGCGTGCGGATATACCTGGGGCACAATTCAGTCTGCAGCCAACTTGCAAGTGGTTCCAGCAAACACACAGGTGTGCGCACAGGCAGGCACAGCACACACACAAACATATGCACGTGCACAGCACAAATATATTCACACACTAGCATGTGAACACACATGCACCCATATGCCCATGCACACACTAATGTGTGCAAGTGCACATACCTATGCACATGCACAGCATATGTATGCAAACAGGCACATGCACACGCATAGCACACACTCAGGGAATAAAGTGAATCCGTAAAGCATTAATTCCTGAACACAAGTGAAGCTGACATGTATTTTCCCCTTTTCTTAGCCTTGATGTTTTCCACAACAAAAAGTTTAAGAAAAATGATAACGGCAAATGACCTTTGATTCATAGGACTTTCTGATTTTATTCCACAAATATTATGACAGTAGAAATGAATGTAGATATTACATGTGTCCACTAATGGATGAATGGAGAAGAAAAACACGGTCCATCAATACAAGGGAATGCTATTCAGCCTAAAAAGGAAGTCAGTTCTGACACAGGATGCAGCAGGGATGAACCTTGAGGGCATTATGCTCAGTGATGTAAGCTAGACACAAAAAAACAAACAGTGCTTGATCCACTCATACAAGGCCCCTAGAGCAGTCGGAAATATAGAGACATAAAGTAGGATGTTGAGGGCCAGAGGCTGAGGGAGGTACAATGGCGAGTGAGTGTTTAATGGGGACTGTTTCAATTTTGCAAGATGAAAAAGTTCTGGAGGATGATGGTGGTCAGGTTTGCACAACAGTGTGAATTACTTCCTGACCCTGAAATGTGCATTTAAAAATGGTTAAGATAATACATTTTATGTTATGTGTACCAGACCACAATTTTTAAAACTTTTCAAAAAACAACAGGAAATAGTCCATGAATACCACAAAATGTACAACTTCACTAACAACAGAGGGATTAAAGCCATAAGCAAAATACTGTGCATACACCTACCAGAATGGCAGACATGAAAGACATAGTATCAAATATCAGCAGGATGTGGAGCAATGGAAAGCCTGGTATGCAACGGGGGGATGCAACCACTTCTGAAGCAATCGGGCCACAGATAGCGAAGTCCGTGCACAGAGACCCACAGTGGTCCTCCCAGTTGAACACAAACCCACCAGCCCTGCACCATGACACACGGACATGGACTTGCAGCCACAGGAGCCAAACCTGAAGGAACCTGAAGGCCATCACAGACGGATGCAGAAATGAACCATGCACGCTCCTATGAAGGAATATTCCACAGCAATGGAGTACATTTTGTTTAAAGGTAGTAAAACTATAAAAATTATTTTTTAAAGAAAACTATATTTACAAGATGAAAGAATCTATAATTCTGGCACCTAGGGATTGTCGAATGCTCCTAAAAATAGATTGCTGTGGAAATGTTTATTATAGGGAAATTGATATATTCTCTAGGAAGGACGGGGTGAATGGGCCTGCTACATTTTCTACATTGAAGACATGCACAGGTTTTGATTCTACGTCTGTTAAATCAAGTGGGGCTTCACTGGATTTCTGCTACTGTGGAGATAATCAAATTCTGGGTAGGGGTCAGGAGAAAATTAGTCATAGGTGTTCTTGTGTAATAATTACTGTTGAAAGTGTAAATGATCCATTTACCAGTAAGACTGAGAATAGTATAACTGCTACATTACTTCATATGAGATGATCGTCTGTGCTATTGTTCCTGGAGCTCCAGTGAGTGAGTATTTTGAATGTGAAGTTCATCCAGATCTGAGGATGGACTAAATGGCTAAGTGTGATATGGCTAATAGAAATAATATGCCTACATTTATACTAATTACTGGATGAGATATGGGAAGAGGAATTCATGTTGTGAGAGCCAGGGTTAAGGCTAGCATTGGGGCAATAATATATAAATTGATGATGTTGATGGACATAGTGGTTCTTTAATAAGTAATTTGAATGCCTCAGCAATGGGTTGTAATCATCCATGGGGGCTGATGATTTTTGGTCCTTTCTGGATTTGTAAATAGCCTAGGATTTTCCATTTAGTTAATATGAGGAATGCTATGGTGAATTAAATTGGGTAATTTGTGAAAGAATGTTGATTATAAACATATTATTAGGAAGAGGACTTGAACCAGTGCAGAAAAAGTTTCATTTTTACATAATTACTGGGCTCTGCCAGCGTAACGAACCCTGTTCTACAGTAGGGTATGTATAAATTAACTGAATGTAGATTATATCATCATTTAGTTTGAAGACATTTTGTAAATGAAGCCGTATTGCTCTTGTCCTTTCATACTGGAAGAAATCTGCTATAGACAGAAACCAACCAGGATGACTCCAGTCTGAACTCAGGTCACGTGAGACTTTAATCGTTGAACAAACAGACAATTAATAGCAGTTATACCGTTGAAATGTCGTGATCCAGCATCAAGGTCATAAACCATATTGCCCATATGAACTCCAGAATACAATTACACTGTTATCCCTAGTAAAACTTGTTTTACTGACCAGTGTTTTAGAAGAACAGGTGATAAAGCATTTTGACTAGCTGGCCTAAATTTTAATCACTCAGAAGTGGTTTTATTCTCCAAAAAATAAATGGCACACGGGATCAAGACACACCGGCTTCAGTAGTTGTGGCGTGCAGACTCAGTAGTTGTGGCCCACTGGCTTAGTTGTTCTGTGGCACGTGAGATCTTCCCGGACCGGGGATCGAACCGGGTCCCCTGCATTGGCAGGCGAATTCTTAATCACTGCATCACCGGGCAAGTCCCAGATTCACAGTCTCCCTTTTAATATACCTTAAGCCCAAAGAATCCATGGAAAATTGTTAGAGAAAATAAGGCAATAAATATTGTAAGGACTATAACAGAAGCATATAGTACACAGTTCATATAGACACATCCCAAGCAGTTACAAAGTATATTAAAAGGGAGGCTGCAATTTTAAAAGAATAAGAAAAATTATACCCACAAACTCCCAATCTTTCCTGAAACGTTGCAATCTGAAACCCTATTGTAGGAAGCAGAAGATTCCAGGAGACATTCTACAAATGAAGGACTCCAAACCCTGTGGTTGGATAAGGAATTCTGGAAGGAAGGTATCCTCACCCAAGGAGAGCAGGTTCCTATACTTCTCTAACATCACATCCCTGTACAATTCCCATTGATCTTGGTCCACGCATTCTCACTCCTCTTGACAGAAATCTATGGCCACATCCTTGAATGTCAGCAGTCCCTGAAATTAAACGTACACATGCCATGTGGCCACGGGAAGAGTTCATAATATGACCCAAGAAGAAAACAGCAAGTGAAGAGAAGGTTTAAATTTAGAAGAGTGTCTTCAATTATCCACAAATACATATATATATATATATATATATATATATATATATATATATACATATATATATATATATATATATATATATATATATAATTATTGTTTTACAAAGTAACTTTCTCTACCTTATTTCTAACTACAAGAAAAGAGTATGGCATGTGATCCACAAAACCAGTATAGAGACTATACTTGTCTGGCAAAGAAATGATAAAATGATGGTTTCAACACAGGCATGTGCATTTTTGAGTGTTTTATTTATATCAAACTGGATAAAATGTGTGTATTTCTCATAGAGAAAAGACCTGTCGAGGTAGAAATGTACCTTTCAACTATTCATGGGTACACGAGTACACTGGGGAGATTGTAAAAGTGCAGATTGTGATTCAGTAGGTCCGGTGGGCCTGAGTTCTATTTTTTTAACAAGCTCATTTTTAACTAGTGATGCCACAGTCTCTGATTCATTAACCACAACTGTGAATATCAGAGACATAATTAGAAAGGTAAAAATTCATATTTAATTTTGAACTTAAAGTGTTTTATGGATTTTACACCTTTAATAGAATAGTGAGCACAGCAGCAACAATCATTTGTGAGTATTTACTATAGACTGTGTATCTTTCTAATTTTTTTGTGTAGGATTCCAGGAAAAAGGCCTGGGCTGCGGCCACAATGGGCATGGCCCCCAGGCCGGGCCGCCCCTCCATGACCCCCGACGGGGCCCTGCGCTCCTGGCGGCTCCCTCCCCCGCCGCCCCGCTCCCTCCCGGAAGGCCTCGGGGCAGAGCGGTCCCACCCACTGCGCGCTGAACAGAGCCCGCGTTTCCTCAGAGCTGGAACTCCCGGCTCAGGCGGGGTCTCTTCCCTCCGCCTTCACGGAACTGCCCCGCAGCCCGAGGGGAGGGCGACCTCACTGAGGCTGCCGGCTCTGGAGGTGCCCCGGCGGCCGAAGCCATGACAGTCGCGGGGACGGCGGGCCGGGTAAGTGGGCGCCGACCCTCCGCCTGGTCCGGTGCCCGGGCGGCAGCACAAGACCAGCTTCTGAGGGGCAGGGGTTCGCTGCCACCCGCCGCTGCTGTGCAGAAAGAGCGGCCTCCAGCGTCTGGTCCCCGGGAACTTCGGTCCGTCCTCTCGCCCCTGCCCTCGTCCTGGCTCGTGAGGCCTGTTGGGCGTGAGGAGGGGGTCGGCCTGAGCGTCCTGAGGGGAAACGGGGCAAGGGAGGCTCAGGGTCCGGCTGCAGCGTCAGCGCCCCTCTTCCCGACTGCGGGGAAAGCGGCTGAAAACTCCTCCCGAGGCGCGCAGGCCCCTTATTCAGCCGAGTCCCTCTGCGCTCCTTCCTCCCTGAGCTAAAGTACCGGGGGGAGGGGACAGGGCAGGGAACTGGCGCAGGTAATGGGGAATATCAAAAGGTGATTGTTAACTAAGGAAAACCAGCTCTCCCAAGGTGAGGAATGCGGCGCTTTTCTTTGCCTGGGCTCACTGAATTCCTTCCTTTGATATGCACCTCAGCTCTCTGGGGCCTGCATTCTGTATTTGCATATCCTGAGTGCCTCAGGGCCCGCCGGCTCACATTGGAGGGCTCCAAGTGCTGAAGACTGTGACATCCTTTGTTTACTGATAGGGCAAGAACTATTCCATTTCTCACAGGCTTGAGGGGCAGACAGTGGAAAAAAGTCAGAGAATCTCACTCGGCCTGTACTTTGGTTTACATATAGATAATATTTATACTTAACTCTGCTAATAGAGGTTCTCAAGTCCAATCAACTTGTACTACTGCCCTCTATGTATCAATTTCATCAATATCATAAGATAAATGCCTATAGAATTGACTTAATCCATTTAAATAGGATAAAGATTTTTAAAGGAAATATAATAGAAATATAACAACAAAACCTTTACCACTAAAGGCTGGGTCTGGAACACCCTAAATAAATGTTCCATTGTTACAATATTGAAAGATGTAGTCAATAGAAATATCAACAAAAATGACAAATAATAAGGGTAGCAGAATGTTGAAATGTTCTATCTTTATCATTAAAGTGGCAGAAAATCATTTATTAGTAGGCACTGGGGGCAGAAGATGCCTGATTTTATATCTGTGTCATATTTGTGCAGTTGTTTCAACAAGTAACTTAAAGACAAAATGGAAAAACAAGGAGGTTTGTGCCTGAGATCATGTTGATGTGAAACCAGGGATGGCCACCTTGTGCCAGGTGAGTTAAGTTTACCTGGCAGGTAGACCGCAGAGCTCCTGGGAAGCAAGGGTTGGAATTTTTCTGCTGGGTGCCCCTTAGGTTCTGTGACTTGACTGACTGTGAGTCATGTTTCGGGAAAGACCTGATCACAGGAAAAGGGTGGGAATAGAGTGATTTGGGGAGCAGCTAACAACATTCATCACAGCTCACGGCCTGAATGAATTTTAAAGAAACAGGAAAACAAATGCTTCTTATGGAATCAGAGAATGTGAGGGCTGGACAATCCCAGAAAAGAAGGAACACCCATCCCATTTTCCAGATGACAAAACAGAGGTCCAGCAAGGTGAAATCACTCACCCAAGTTGCACCCGTCTCTCCTCCCCACTAGGTGGTTCATGAAAGCAGGACTCTTCCTGTCTTGATCACTGCTGAACCCCAAAAAGGGCCAGGCATCTAGCAGCTGCTCCAAAAATTTGCGTTGACGGTAGGAACAATGCTATTTCTTTCTTTCTCACTCTTATTCAGGATTGTGCCAAGAACTCCCCAGGTTGCAATGTAATTCGATAAATGTAAATATTAATTGAGTTTTGTTGTGATGAGGACTTAGGCTTTGAAGGTAACAGACTTGGTTCAGATCTTGGTTCTGCCACTCCATAGCTGTTTGGCTTTGGGAAAATTACTAAACCTCTCTGAGATTATTTCCTCCTTTGTAAAGTGGGGATAAATCTATCTGAGCCAGCAGAGCACCTGCATGAGAGATGTGCACTAAATATTGGTCTTTCTCACTCTCCTACGCCATCTCTCTGTTCTTCCCAGAGAAGCTGTACAGAAGGATATAGTACTTTTGTTTAAAATAGTTAACTAATTAATTAATTAATTTGTTTTTGGCTGCGTTGGGTCTTCGTTGCTATGCGCAGGCTTTCTCTAGTTGCGGCAAGCGGGGGCTACTCTGTGTTGCGGTGCGCGGGCTTCTCATTGCGGTGGCTTCTCTTGCTAGCCTTAACCCCAATGCTAGCCTTAACCCTGGCTCTCACAACATGAATTCCTCTTCCCATATCTTATCCACTAATTAATATAAATGTAGGCATATTATTTCTATTAGACACATCACACCTAGCCATTTACTCCATCCTCAGATCTGGATGAACTTCACATTCAAAATACACACTCACTGGAGCTCTAGGAACAATAGCACAGACAATCATCTCATATGAAGTAATGTAGCAGTTATTCTATTCTCAGTCTTACTGATAAATAGATCATTTACACTTTCAACAGTAATTATTACACAAGAACACCTATGACTAATTTTCTCCTGACCCCTACCCAGAATTTGATTATCTCCGCAGTAGCAGAAATCCAATGAAGCCCCACTTGATTTAACGGAAGTAGCATCAAAACCTGTATATGTCTTCAATGTAGAAAATGTAGCAGGCCCATTCACCCCGTCCCTCCTAGAGAATATGTCAATTTCCCTATAATAAACATTTCCACAGCAATCTATTTTTAGGAGCATTCGACAGTCCCTAGGTGCCAGAATTATATACAGCCCAAGTCATCATTAAAGCACATCTAACAATCTCCTTTCTATGAATTTGAGCCTCCTACCTACAATTTTGATATGATCAACGCATACATCTCTTATGAAAAGTTTTTTTACGACTAACATTAACCTTATGTATATGAGAGTTTTCACTACTTGTCATCATACCAGGCAACCCACCACAAATTTAAGAAATATGTCTGACAAAAGAGTTTCTTTGATAGAGTAAATCATAGAGGTTTCAATGCTCTTATTCCTGGAATTGAATTCTTCCTAATAATTTTACATTCTCCATGCTACCTACCACATTACACCACATGCTATATAGTAAAGTTCTCTAAGTAAGCTTCAGGCCCATACCCCCAAAATATTTTTGTATATCCTTCCTGTGCTAATAAACTCTCATTGTTTTTACCATCATTCTACTGACCATTTTCTCAGGAAATATAATTGTATAACAAGCTCACACTGGTTAATGGTATCCCCATTCTAATAAAACACATGAACCCATAACCTACAGAAGCATCCAACAAATATTTCCTAAAACAGTCCACCACATCAATACTACTTATAATGGCTATTATCATTAATCTAATATACTCTGGTCAAAGAGCACAATGAATAACAAGAATCTTTAATCCAGCAGCATCCACCCTCATGACAATCGCCCTTGTCACAAAAGTAGGACTTTCCCCATTTCACTTCTGATTGCCTGAAGTCACACGAGGCATCCCATGAACAGCAGACCTGATGCTATCAACATGACAAAATTGCAACCCTATCAGTTTTATACCACATGTCACCATCCATCAACCTAAATATACTATTAATCATAGTGATATTATAAATCATAGCTGGAGGCTGAGGCCGACTTCGCCATACTCACCTGGAAAATATTACACCCTCCTCATCAATTGCCCATATAGGATGAATAACAGCTATTATAATGTATATTCAGATCATAACAATCCTAAACATACTAATTTATATCATAACAACACTATCTTCTTCTTATTTATGCCTAGATCATGTACTACAAGAGTATCATTATCACACACATGAGATAAAACACCTCCCATCACAATCATTCTCCTCACCATTACAGTATCATTAGGACATCGCCCATCACTATCAGGCTTTCTACCCAAATGAATAATTATCCAAGAGATAACACAAACGACAACATCATTCTACCAACACTAATAGCCATCATAGCAGTCCTCAGCATATATTTCTACTTGCAGCTAACATACTCCACATCACTAACTATATTCCCTTCATTAAACAACACAAACACAAAACAATTTGAACATACAAAGAAATAACCTTCCTATCATTACCAATCATAATACCCACACGGTTACTACACACAACACCCATTCTATCGGTGCTGGACTAGGAATTTAGGTTAGTTCAGACCAAGAGCTTTCAAAACCCTAAACAAGTGAAATTTACTTAATTCCTAAAAATAAGGATTGCAAGACTTTATTCTACATCAATTAAATGTAAAGCAAACACTGTATTGAAGCCAAATCTTTACGAGATTGATGAGTTTTAACCCCAGGAAACTTTAGTTAACAGGCAAATCCTCTAGTCAACTGGCTTCAGTCTACTTCTCCTTCATTTGAGAAAGAAAAAAAGAAAAAAAAAAAAAACGGCAGGATAATCACTGGCAGAATTGAAGCTGCTTCTCTGAAGTTAGAATTGAATTTGTTGATTCACCACAGGGTTTGCCAGAAAGAGGGCTCAAACTCTGTCTTTAGATTTACAGTCTAATGCTAACTCAGTCATTTTACCTCTGTTCATACACTGCTGATTATTTTCAACAAATCACAAAGATATCGGCATTTTATATTTACTATTTGGTGCTTGAGCTGGAGTAGCAGGCAGCACCTTAATTATATTAATCCAGGCTGAGCTATGCTGACCTGGACCGCTACTTGGAGATGCCCAAATCTGAAAGGTTGTCATAACAGTCCCTGCACTTGTAATAGTTTTCTTTATAGCTGTACCCGTTATGATTGCAGGCTTTGAAAACTGACCTGGGCCACTAATAACTCGGACACCTGAAGTAGCATTTCCCCCAATAAATCATTTAAACTTTTGACTACTTCCCCCATCATTCTTACTCCTACTCATATCACCAATAGTAGAAGCTGGTTCTGGTACCAGTGGGACCGTGTATTCAGCTCTAGCCTGCAATCTGGCTCATGCAGGAGCCTCTGTCGACCTAACTGTTTTCTCCTTATATTTAGCAGGTGTCTCCTCAATTCTTGCTATTATTACTTTTATTACTATAGTCTTTTTTTTTTTTTTTTACTATAGTCTTTAATACAAAACCAGCAGTCATATCCCAATACCAAACATCATTATTTGTTTAATCTTCCCCAACTATAGCCATATTACTATAATTACCAATCTCAGTCCAAGCAGCCAGAATTGCCATGCTGTTAAGAGATAGATATCTAAACATTACTTTCTTTGACCCTGCAGGAGGAGACCGAATCCTATACCAACACCTCTTTTGATACTTTGCTCACCCTGAAGTCTGTATTCATGGCCTAACAGGGTTTGTTATAAACTCACATATCATTACATACTATTTAGGACAAAAATTGCCTTTCAGCTATCTGGGAATAGTATGAGTCATGTCCACTGGTTTTTTAGGAGTTCTCTTGTGGGCCCATCATATGTTTACCATAGGGATAGCTGTGGACTCAGGAGCATACTTTGCATCAGCTACCGTAATTACTTCTATCCCTACAGGAGTAAAAGTATCTAGCTGATTAGCAACTCTTTATTTAATTTTTCTTTTTCTTCTCTTTTTTTTTTTTGGCTGAGTTGGGTCTTGCTTGCTGCGCATGGGCTTTCTCTGGTTGCGGTGAGCGGCAGCTACTCTTCGTTGCGGTGTGCGGCCCTTTCATTGCAGTGGCTTCTCTTGTTGCAGAGCACGGCCTCTAGGCGCGTGGGCTTCAGTAGTTGTGGCTTGTGGGCTCTAGAGGGCAGGCTCAGTAGTTGTGGCACACGGGCTTTTTGCTCCGCGGCATGTGGAATCTTCCCAGACAAGGGCTCGAACCCGTGTCCCCTGCATTAGCAGGCGAATTCTTAACCACTGCGTCACCAGGGAAGTCCCTGGTTAGCAACTGTTCACGGAGGGAATACTATATGACCTCCCACTATATTATGAGTTTTAGGCTTTAGGTTTTCTTTTTACAGTAGGTGGTTTGACAGGAATCATCTTAGCCAACTCATCCCCAGACATTGTCCTCCAGGATACATACTATGTAGTAGCACACTTCCATGACCTAATGTCCATGGCAGCAGTCTTCACTATTATAGGAGGCTTCCTACACTGATTCCCACTATTCTCAGGTTATACAGTTAACTCAGCATGAGCAAAAATTCACTTCACAAGTATATTTGTAGTAGTAAATATGACTTCCTGCAGCACTTTCGTGGCCTCTCAGGGATGTCACTACGTTAGTCTGAGTACCCTGAGGCACACACAACATGAAATATTTTGTCTTTAGGCTCATTCATCTCAGTAGCAGCAGTAATGCTAATAATCTTCATACTTTGAAAAGCATTTGTGTCTAAACAAGAAGTCTTAGCAGTGGAAATTGCTACTCCTAACCTAGAATGGTTACACGGATGTCCTCCACCATATCCTACGTTTCAAGATCCTACCTATGTAAATGTAAAATAAGGAAGGACTCAAGTCCTTTTCAACCAGTTTCAAGCCAACACCATAACAATTATGTCTTCCTCAATAAATGAGATAAAAGTAAAAAGTGATGTAGCTTTGTCAAAGTTAAATGATAGGCTAAAATCCTGTATATCACTAAGGCATATCAATTTCATCTAGGCTCTCAAGATACAACATCACCGATTATGGAAGAACTTTTACATTTTCTTCGTCACACATTAATAGTGATTTTTAAAATAAGTTCTCTAGTCCTCTATATCATTTCACTAATATTGACATCTAAACCCATATGCATACAATAGATGCACAGGTAGAGAAAATGTGAACAATTTACTAGCTATTATTGTAATCTTAATTGCCCTATCATCATTGTGAATCCTTTACATGATACATGAAATCAATAACTCTTCCCAAACCATAAAAAACTATGGGTCAGTAATGATACTGAAGCTACAAATCCACAGATTACGAAGATTTAAATGTTGACTCCTCTGTAATCCCCACATCAGAGCTAAAACCAGGAGCATAATGACTAATAGAAGTCAACAACCGAGTAGTTAGGGATAGTCATTGAATATTAGTTTCATCTGAAATTGTTGTACACTCCGGAGTTGTTCCTTCTCAGGCTTAAAAGGAGCTGCTATCCCAGGACGCCTAACTTAAAGAATCCTAATATCAACAGGACCAGGCCTATGTTGTGGACAAGAGAGCTCGTTTTCCTGAGTTCAAAGACAGGACAGAGGGATATGGCTGAGATATGGGGTGAATCTGCAGCCCATGGGGATGCACTCTCCAAGCTCCAGTATAGGAATGGGGCCTCTAGGGTCCCAGGCCACCCACCACGCCCTCTGGAGCAGGATCTGGGCAACATTCCCTGTCAGTGATGAGGCAGCCCTAGCACTTGTCACGCCCCGATGTCGTGTCCTATGTGGGCCCCATGCTCTTGGCACCACACCCCACACTCTGCAGGTCCATGCTACAGGGTCCTTCATGCCTCAGGAGTAGAGACCACACAGCAAGCAGTTCCCTCCCCAACCAGCAGGAGGAGGGGAGGAGAGCAGGGGCACCAGGGGACTCTCACTCAGACAACAACACCCCAGCGGTGCCAGCGGGGACAGTGATGATGCAGATGAGGCACAGACCAAGAGATGGGACCAGAGGACCCAAAAGGCAGCTGGTCAGGTCCTGGCTCACCTGCACCCCGGACACCTTTGTCCCGCATACACCCCCTTCCTCATACACCCTCTCCTTAAATGCAGATTCTTCAGATGCGAACAGGCAGAGCTTCAGACTGAAAGTCAGCTCTTCCAAAATGACCCGTCAGCAAACACTGCAGGATTCCACTCCAGTGGGTGCCCTGGAGTCGACAACTCAGGGACTGAAGTGGATGTCGGTGCCAGGGGCAGTGGGAGGGAATGGGGAATGAGACTTTCATGGTTGTGGAATTTTGGTTTTGCAAGATGAATAGTTCTAGGGATGGTGGTGATGGCTCCACGAGAAAGTGAATCTATCTGATGCCTCAGAAACGTGCACTTAAAATGGTGATGATGGTAAAGGGTATGTGACGTGTGTTTTATTTCACTTAAAATAAATTCTTAAAATAATGTCTTGTTAACTGAGATTCCATTTCGACTCCCCTTCATCACAAATGTCGGAGGCCCAGACACAGTCCCCTACCTTAGGGGCCATCACGGTACCCTCACAGAGCATGTGGGAGACCATTCTTTGGGGGGCCTAGTCTGTGCTCACCTGACCTCTGTCCAGGGGGACCCAGGCAGTGGTGACCCCCATAGATTAGACATATGATATGCTATAGTATTAGTATGATACCACCAAGTGTTGTCACTCACCGGAACACAGAGCAGCAACCCACTCAAACATGCCTGACCTCATATGATTTTGACAAGATGAAGAGAAGAAAAGGAACCACAGGTTAATCAGGACAACACCCTTAATGCAGAGGTTGGAAATCTCAAAGGGGACAGGACACACTGCAGGCAAAGAGCGCATATGCGGTCTCACCATCCATGTGATCCTGACTCATGCAGGTATGGTGAGACCCACACAGTCCCCTCACCCTATACCTGGGGTCACACATCCACACTCACCAGGGTGACCCACCTCCCCAGACCCCTCCACCTGGGTCACATGTCCACAGTCCCAGGGTGACCTCACCTCCCCAGACCCTGCACCTGGGGTCACACGTCCCCTTGGTCAGGACACCATGGCTCTGCAGGGGGCTCCCCCAATGTGGAAACAAGCTGGGTCCCTGGGACCTCCTGGGATGGGAAAAAGTGTCAGGTGGGTCTCCTTTCCCCACACTTGTCCCAGAGGAGTCCTCCTCTTCTCACTTTGGTTCTGTGTGATTTTAACTGTTTTTACAGCTTTCATACTAGAGTTGAACACACGACCCTGGTGCTGGCATGCTCAGTCCTTTCTCGCCTCACTTACATGTTGAGGAAATGCACAGGACAGCAGGGCTGAAAGCCGAGGGGCAGCTCTGGACTCTGCTGAGTAGGGACGGTAGACTGGAGGGAGAGCTCAGCAGCAGCCTCAGCTGTCACCCATCGGCCTTTTGCCCGATCTGCGTGCCCTGCAATCAATTCATCAGCTAAACCTGCTTCCCTATGCACCATGCACGTGCTGGTAAATTGGAATTATTGCCAGGTAGTCCTCCTGAGGATTCTCCATGAGCCCCAGGGAAGGTGAACCTTGCAGGGATTAAGACTATGGCCCCGACCATAGCACTGACCCTTGGGAGGACCAGGTCACCACACTCAGAAGAGAGGCTGTTACGTAGACAAGCCCACCTCAGCTCCAGACCCCAGACATCTAAGCACAGACATTCAGATGCAGGCACGGAGCTTCCCAGTACTGAGGCCAGGCCGGGTCTCTACCCAGGTCCCCATAGTCCTAGCGTACACAGAACATGGTCAGTTCTAAATCTTCTTATTATAGACAACACATGGTCAGCTCTAAACATAATCAGTAGACAGGACATGCAGAGGTCTAAATCTACCATGTAGACACAACTTGATCATGTTTAAACTAGCTTAGGGCTGATCTCATAGGGGGTACAGATCACACACATGGGTCTCTCATCTTTGGACACCCACATCAGGAAACTGAACAAAATCTTTGTCATTAAACATTTCAACAGGCAAAACAGAAATGTTCCCAATTTCTCTGGCCACCTGATGGTCAGGATCCACGGGCGAGCCACGAACTTCTTAGAGTGCAGCCCAGTCTGCTGCCAGGACACACAAGAAGTGGCCTGATTCCAGCCTCCCAGGCTTCCAGAAGGAGGCGGCCACACTGGAAGCCAGGTCAGGAGAGTCCTGCATGGTCCGGGCCGGGAGATCCGGTCTGTCCATTTGGCTGGCCGATTCCGGGCGGGGCGCTCAGGGCCTCTGAGAGCCCTGCACTCAGGTCCTGCTTCCCTGCAGCGTGTGCCTGTGCGTGTGCGTGTGCGTGTGTGTGTGTGTGTAGAGGGGGCGGTGGCAGACGGCTCCCATGGTTCCCAACCCGGGCACCGCGCTGTCTTCGAGGGGAGGCACGGGGAGAGGTAGGGGCACAGAAGCCGTTGGAGAGGAGAACCCACCGCGGAACTCCTTGCACACTGGCTCGCCCCACCCGGAGACCCGCCTGCCCATCGTGGGCCGCATGTCGCCCCCCAGTCCCCCACCCCCGAGGGCAGGGTGCCTGCTCTTTCAACAGCACAGGGTCTCACATGAAGGAGACCCAGTGGGGACTGTCAGCCCCCGACTCCTGATGCTGTGTTTGGGGAGAATGAACCCCCTTGACTGGGCGATGGGACCCTGTGAGGAAAGAGGTGGCGGCCCGATCCAAGTCGGGGCCTGGCTGAGATATGAGAAAACAGGAGCCAAGAGCAAGGCCTGGAGGCCAGGCGAACAGAAGGGACACCCCCAGCCTTGGCCGGGCTCTCCAACGGTGATATTGTTGCTTTAGGGGACATGGGACAGGTGACTGAATGTAATGGGAGTCTAAACTGGACCCTGAATGGGGCTTAAAGGAGGTGTGAAGGATGTTACTGAGACAGTGACAGTCATTGGAAGACAAACTCTGTGTCAGGATATCCTGCTCCATCCATTTAAATCCCTGAGATCTGTGACCTTCACGTGGCTACGCAGGATTGTTAGAGCAGCTGCGTGCGGATATATCTGGGGCACAATTCAGTCTGCAGCCAACTTGCAAGTGGTTCCAGCAAACACACAGGTGTGCGCACAGGCAGGCACAGCACACACACAAACATATGCACGTGCACAGCACAAATATATTCACACACTAGCATGTGAACACACATGCACCCATATGCCCATGCACACACTAATGTGTGCAAGTGCACATACCTATGCACATGCACAGCATATGTATGCAAACAGGCACATGCACACGCATAGCACACACACAGGGAATAAAGTGAATCCGTAAAGCATTAATTCCTGAACACAAGTGAAGCTGACATGTATTTTCCCCTTTTCTTAGCCTTGATGTTTTCCACAACAAAAAGTTTAAGAAAAAAGATAACGGCAAATGACCTTTGATTCATAGGACTTTCTGATTTTATTCCACAAATATTATGACAGTAGAAATGAATGTAGATATTACATGTGTCCACTAATGGATGAATGGAGAAGAAAAACACGGTCCATCAATACAAGGGAATGCTATTCAGCCTAAAAAGGAAGTCAGTTCTGACACAGGATGCAGCAGGGATGAACCTTGAGGGCATTATGCTCAGTGATGTAAGCTAGACACAAAAAAACAAACAGTGCTTGATCCACTCATACAAGGCCCCTAGAGCAGTCGGAAATATAGAGACATAAAGTAGGATGTTGAGGGCCAGAGGCTGAGGGAGGGACAATGGGGAGTGAGTGTTTAATGGGGACTGTTTCAATTTTGCAAGATGAAAAAGTTCCGGAGGATGATGGTGGTCAGGTTTGCACAACAGTGTGAATTACTTCCTGACCCTGAAATGTGCACTTAAAAATGGTTAAGATAATACATTTTATGTTATGTGTACCAGACCACAATTTTTAAAACTTTTCAAAAAACAACAGGAAATAGTCCATGAATACCACAAAATGTACAACTTCACTAACAACAGAGGGATTAAAGCCATAAGCAAAATACTGTGCATACACCTATCAGAATGGCAGACATGAAAGACATAGTATCAAATATCAGCAGGATGTGGAGCAGTGGAAAGCCTGGTACGCAACGGGAGGATGCAACCACTTCTGAAGCAATCGGGCCTCAGATAGCGAAGTCCGTGCACAGAGACCCACAGTGCTCCTCCCAGTTGAACACAAACCCACCAGCCCTGCACCAGGACACACCGACATGGACTTGCAGCCACAGGAGCCAAACCTGAAGGAACCTGAAGGCCATCACAGACGGATGCAGAAATGAACCATGCACGCTCCTATGAAGGAATATTCCACAGCAATGGAGTACATTTTGTTTAAAGGTAGTAAAACTATAAAAATTATTTTTTAAAGAAAACTATATTTACAAGATGAAAGAATCTATAATTCTGGCACCTAGGGATTGTCGAATGCTCCTAAAAATAGATTGCTGTGGAAATGTTTATTATAGGGAAATTGATATATTCTCTAGGAAGGACGGGGTGAATGGGCCTGCTACATTTTCTACATTGAAGACATGTACAGGTTTTGATTCTACGTCTGTTAAATCAAGTGGGGCTTCACTGGATTTCTGCTACTGCGGAGATAATCAAATTCTGGGTAGGGGTCAGGAGAAAATTAGTCATAGGTGTTCTTGTGTAATAATTACTGTTGAAAGTGTAAATGATCCATTTACCAGTAAGACTGAGAATAGAATAACTGCTACATTACTTCATATGAGATGATCGTCTGTGCTATTGTTCCTGGAGCTCCAGTGAGGGAGTATTTTGAA
Source organism: Balaenoptera physalus (assembly GCF_965194825.1). Taxonomy (NCBI): domain Eukaryota; kingdom Metazoa; phylum Chordata; class Mammalia; order Artiodactyla; family Balaenopteridae; genus Balaenoptera; species Balaenoptera physalus. The sequence continues at coordinate 29,184,199 of NC_138887.1, read as the reverse complement.
TGTGAAGTTCATCCAGATCTGAGGATGGACTAAATGGCTAGGTGTGATATGGCTAATAGAAATAATATGCCTACATTTATACTAATTAGTGGATGAGATATGGGAAGTGGAATTCATGTTGTGAGAGCCAGTGTTAAGGCTAGCATTGGGGCAATAATATATAAATTGATGATGTTGATGGACATAGTGGTTCTTTAATAAGTAATTTGAATGCCTCAGCAATGGGTTGTAATCATCCATGGGGGCTGATGATTTTTGGCCCTTTCTGGATTTGTATATAGCCTAGGATTTTCCATTTAGTTAATATGAGGAATGCTATGGTGAATTAAATTGGGTAATTTGTGAAAGAATGTTGATTATAAACATATTCTTAGCAAGAGGACTTGAACCAGTGCAGAAAAAGTTTCATTTTTACATAATTACCGGGCTCTGCCAGCGTAACGAACCCTGTTCTACAGTAGGGTATGTATAAATTATTTGAATGTAGATTATATCATCATTTAGGTTGAAGACATTTTGTAAAGGAAGCCGTATTGCTCTTGTCCTTTGATACTGGAAGAAATCTGCTATAGACAGAAACCAACCAGGATGACTCCAGTCTGAACTCAGGTCACGTGAGACTCTAATCGTTGAACAAACAGACAATTAATAGCAGTTATACCGTTGAAATGTCGTGATCCAGCATCAAGGTCATAAACCATATTGCCCATATGAACTCCAGAATACAATTACACTGTTATCCCTAGTAAAACTTGTTCCATTGACCAGTGTTTTAGAAGAACAGGTGATAAAGCATTTTGACTAGCTGGCCTAAATTTTAATCACTCAGAAGTGGTTTTATTCTCCAAAAAATAAATGGCACACGGGCTCAAGACACACCGGCTTCAGTAGTTGTGGCGTGCAGACTCAGTAGTTGTGGACCACTGGCTTAGTTGTTCCGTGGCACGTGAGATCTTCCCGAACCGGGGATCGAACCGGGTCCCCTGCTTTGGCAGGCGAATTCTTAATCACTGCATCACCGGGGAAGTCCCAGATTCACAGTCTCCCTTTTAATATACCTTAAGCCCAAAGAATCCATGGAAAATTGTTAGAGAAAATAAGGCAATAAATATTGTAAGGACTATAACAGAAGCATATAGTACACAGTTCATATAGACACATCCCAAGCAGTTACAAAGTATATTAAAAGGGAGGCTGCAATTTTAAAAGAATAAGAAAAATTATACCCACAAACTCCCAATCTTTCCTGAAACGTTGCAATCTGAAACCCTATTGTAGGAAGCAGAAGATTCCAGGAGACATTCTACAAATGAAGGACTCCAAACCCTGTGGTTGGATAAGGAATTCTGGAAGGAAGGTATCCTCACCCAAGGAGATCAGGTTCCTATACTTCTCTAAAATCACATCCCTATACAATTCCCATTGATCTTGGTCCAGGCATTCTCACTCCTCTTGACAGAAATCTATGGCCACATCCTGGAATGTCAGCAGTCCCTGAAATTAAACGTACACATGCCATGTGGCCACGGGAAGAGTTTATAATATGACCCAAGAAGAAAACAGCAAGTTAAGAGAAGGTTTTAATTTAGAAGAGTGTCTTCAATTATCCACTAATACATACATATATATAAATATAATTTTTTTTTACAAAGTAACTTTCTCTACCTTATTTCTTTTTTTTTTATTTATTTTGTTTATTTTTCACACACACACACACACACACACACACACACACTGTATTTTATTTTTACAAGAGATAAATAGACTGACACCAAGCATTGTACATGGATGACCACAACAAAAGCAGCAATGATTGCAATTACCAAACATGAAACACCCTTTTAATATACCTTAAGGCCAAAGAATCCATGGAAATTTGGATTCCAGTAAAAAGGCCTGGGCTTGGCCACAGTGGGCGTGGCCCCCAGGGCGGGCCGCCCCTCTAGGACCCGCGACGGGGCCCTGCGCTCCTGGCGGCTCCCTCCCCCGCCGCCCCGCTCCCTCCCGGAAGGCCTCGGGGCAGAGCGGTCCCACCCACTGCGCGCTGAACAGAACCCGCGTTTCCTGAGCTGGAACTCCCGGCTCAGGCGGGGTCTCTTCCCTCCGCCTTCACGGAACTGCCCCGGAGCCCGAGGGGAGGGCGACCTCACTGAGGCTGCCGGCTCTGGAGGTGCCCCGGCGGCCGAAGCAATGACAGTCGCGGGGACGGCGGGCCGGGTAAGTGGGCGCCGACCCTCCGCCTGGTCCGGTGCCCGGGCGGCAGCACAAGACCAGCTTCTGAGGGGCAGGGGTTCGCTGCCACCCGCCGCTGCTGTGCAGAAAGAGCGGCCTCCAGCGTCTGGTCCCCGGGAACTTCGGTCCGTCCTCTCGCCCCTGCCCTCGTCCTGGCTCGTGAGGCCTGTTGGGCGTGAGGAGGGGGTCGGCCTGAGCGTCCTGAGGGGAAACGGGGCAAGGGAGGCTCAGGGTCCGGCTGCAGCGTCAGCGCCCCTCTTCCCGACTGCGGGGAAAGCGGCTGAAAACTCCTCCCGAGGCGCGCAGGCCCCTTATTCAGCCGAGTCCCTCTGCGCTCCTTCCTCCCTGAGCTAAAGTACCGGGGGGAGGGGACAGGGCAGGGAACTGGGGCAGGTAATGGGGAACATCAAAAGGTGATTGTTAACTAAGGCAAACCAGCTCTCCCAAGGTGAGGAATGCGGCGCTTTTCTTTGCCTGGGCTCACTGAATTCCTTCCTTTGATATGCACCTCAGCTCTCTGGGGCCTGCATTCTGTATTTGCATATCCTGAGTGCCTCAGGGCCCGCCGGCTCACATTGGAGGGCTGCAAGTGCTGAAGACTGTGACATCCTTTGTTTACTGATAGGGCAAGAACTATTCCATTTCTCACAGGCTTGAGGGGCAGACAGTGGAAAAAAGTCAGAGAATCTCACTCGGCCTGTACTTTGGTTTACATATAGATAATATTTATACTTAACTGTGCTAATAGAGGTTCTCAAGTCCAATCAACTTGTACTACTGCCTTCTATGTATCAATTTCATCAATATCATAAGATAAATGCCTATAGAATTGACTTAATCCATTTAAATAGGATAAAGATTTTTAAAGGAAACATAATAGAAATATAACAACAAAACCTTTACCACTAAAGGCTGGGTCTGGAACACCCTAAATAAATGTTCCATTGTTAAAATATTGAAAGATGTAGTCAATAGAAATATCAACAAAAATCACAAATAATAAGGGTAGCAGAATGTTGAAATGTTCTATCTTTATCATTAAAGTGGCAGAAAATCATTTATTAGTAGGCACTGGGGGCAGAAGATGCCTGATTTTATATCTGTGTCATATTGGTGCAGTTGTTTCAACAAGTAACTTAAAGACAAAATGGAAAAACAAGGAGGTTTGTGCCTGAGATCATGTTGATGTGAAACCAGGGATGGCCACCTTGTGCCAGGTGAGTTAAGTTTACCTGGCAGGTAGACCGCAGAGTTCCTGGGAAGCAAGGGTTGGAATTTTTCTGCTGGGTGCCCCTTAGTTTCTGTGACTTGACTGACTGTGAGTCATGTTTCGGGAAAGACCTGATCACAGGAAAAGGGTGGGAATAGAGTGATTTGGGGAGCAGCTAACCACATTCATCACAGCTCACGGCCTGAATGAATTTTAAAGAAACAGGAAAACAAATGCTTCTTATGGAATCAGAGAATGTGAGGGCTGGACAATCCCAGAAAAGGAGGAACACCCATCCCATTTTCCAGATGACAAAACAGAGGTCCAGCAAGGTGAAATCCCTCACCCAAGTTGCACCCGTCTCTCCTCCCCACTACGTGGTTCATGAAAGCAGGACTCTTCCTGTCTTGATCACTGCTGAACCCCAAAAAGGGCCAGGCATCTAGCAGCTGCTCCAAAAATTTGCGTTGACGGTAGGAACAATGCTATTTCTTTCTTTCTCACTCTTATTCCGAATTGTGCCAAGAACTCCCCAGGTTGCAATGTAATTCGATAAATGTAAATATTAATTGAGTTTTGTTGTGATGAGGACTTAGGCTTTGAAGGTAACAGACTTGGTTCAGATCTTGGTTCTGCCACTCCATAGCTGTTTGGCTTTGGGAAAATTACTAAACCTCTCTGAGATTATTTCCTCCTTTGTAAAGTGGGGATAAATCTATCTGAGCCAGCAGAGCACCTGCATGAGAGATGTGCACTAAATATTGGTCTTTCTCACTCTCCTACGCCATCTCTCTGTTCTTCCCAGAGAAGCTGTACAGAAGGATATAGTACTTTTGTTTAAAATAGTTAACTAATTAATTAATTAATTTGTTTTTGGCTGCGTTGGGTCTTCGTTGCTATGCGCAGGCTTTCTCTAGTTGCGGCAAGCGGGGGCTACTCTGTGTTGCGGTGCGCGGGCTTCTCATTGCGGTGGCTTCTCTTGCTAGCCTTAACCCCAATGCTAGCCTTAACCCTGGCTCTCACAACATGAATTCCTCTTCCCATATCTTATCCACTAATTAATATAAATGTAGGCATATTATTTCTATTAGCCATATCACACCTAGCCATTTACTCCATCCTCAGATCTGGATGAACTTCACATTCAAAATACACACTCACTGGAGCTCTAGGAGCAATAGCACAGACAATCATCTGATATGAAGTAATGTAGCAGTTATTCTATTCTCAGTCTTACTGACAAATGGATCATTTTCACTTTCAACAGTAATTATTACACAAGAACACCTATGACTAATTTTCTCCTGACCCCTACCCAGAATTTGATTATCTCCGCAGTAGCAGAAATCCAATGAAGCCCCACTTGATTTAACGGAAGTAGCATCAAAACCTGTATATGTCTTCAATGTAGAAAATGTAGCAGGCCCATTCACCCCGTCCCTCCTAGAGAATATGTCAATTTCCCTATAATAAACATTTCCACAGCAATCTATTTTTAGGAGCATTCGACAATCCCTAGGTGCCAGAATTATATACAGCCCAAGTCATCATTAAAACACATCTAACAATCTCCTTTCTATGAATTTGAGCCTCCTACCTACAATTTTGATATGAACAACGCATACATCTCTTATGAAAAGTTTTTTTACCACTAACATTAACCTTATGTGTATGAGAGTTTTCACTACTTGTCATCATACCAGGCAACCCACCACAAATTTAAGAAATATGTCTGACAAAAGAGTTTCTTTGATAGAGTAAATCATAGAGGTTTCAATGCTCTTATTCCTGGAAAATGAATTCTTCCTAATAATTTTACATTCTCCATGCTACCTACCACATTACACCACATGCTATATAGTAAAGTTCTCTAAGTAAGCTTCAGGCCCATACACCCAAAATATTTTTGTATATCCTTCCTGTGCTAACAAACTCTCATTGTTTTTACCATCATTCTACTGACCATTTTCTCAGGAAATATAATTGTATAACAAGCTCACCCTGGTTAATGGTATCCCCATTCTAATAAAAAAACATGAACCCATAAGCTACAGAAGCATCCAACAAATATTTCCTAAAACAGTCCACCACATCAATACTACTTATAATGGCTAATATCATTAATCTAATATACTGTGGTCAAAGAGCACAATGAATAACAAGAATCTTTAATCCAGCAGCATCCACCCTCATGACAATCGCCCTTGTCACAAAAGTAGGACTTTCCCCATTTCACTTCTGAGTGCCTGAAGTCACATAAGGCATCCCATGAACAGCAGACCTGATGCTATCAACATGACAAAATTGCACCCCTATCAGTTTTATGCCACATGTCACCATCCATTAACCTAAATATACTATTAATCATAGCGATATTATAAATCATAGCTGGAGGCTGAGGCAGACTTCGCCTTACTCACCTGGAAAATATTACACCCTCCTCATCAATTGCCCATATAGGATGAATAACAGCTATTATAATGTATATTCAGATTATAACAATCCTAAACATATTAACTTATATCATAACAACACTATCTTCTTCTTATTTATGCCCAGATCATGTACTACAAGAGTATCATTATCACACACATGAGATAAAACACCTCCCATCACAATCATTTTCCTCACCATTATAGTATCATTAGGACATCGCCCATCACTATCAGGCTTTCTACCCAAATGAATAATTATCCAAGAGATAACACAAACGACAACATCATTCTACCAACACTAATAGCCGTCATAGCAGTCCTCAGCATATATTTCTACTTGCAGCTAACATACTCCACATCACTAACTATATTCCCTTCATTAAACAACACAAACACAAAACAATTTGAACATACAAAGAAATAACCTTCCTATCATTACCAATCATAATACCCACATGGTTACTACACACAACACCCATTCTATCGGTGCTGGACTAGGAATTTAGGTTAGTTCAGACCAAGAGCTTTCAAAACCCTAAACAAGTGAAATTTACTTAATTCCTAAAAATAAGGATTGCAAGACTTTATTCTACATCAATTGAATGTAAAGCAAACACTGTATTGAAGCCAAATCTTTACGAGATTGATGAGTTTTAACCCCAGGAAACTTTAGTTAACAGGCAAATCCTCTAGTCAACTGGCTTCAGTCTACTTCTCCTTCATTTGAGAAAGAAAAAAAGAAAAAAAAAAAGGCAGGATAATCACTGGCAGAATTGAAGCTGCTTCTTGGAAGTTAGAATTCAATTTGTTAATTCACCACAGGGTTTGCCAGAAAGAGGGCTCAATCTCTGTCTTTAGATTTACAGTCTAATGCTAACTCAGTCATTTTACCTCTGTTCATACACTGCTGATTATTTTCAACAAATCACAAAGATATCGGTATTTTATATTTACTATTTGGTGCTTGAGCTGGAGTAGCAGGCAGCACCTTAATTATATTAATCCAGGCTGAGCTATGCTGACCTGGACCGCTACTTGGAGATGCCCAAATCTGTAAGGTTGTCATAACAGTCCCTGCACTTGTAATAATTTTCTTTATAGCTGTACCCGTTATGATTGCAGGCTTTGAAAACTGACCTGGGCCACTAATAACTCGGACACCTGAAGTAGCATTTCCCCCAATAAATCATTTAAACTTTTGACTACTTCCCCCATCATTCTTACTCCTACTCATATCACCAATAGTAGAAGCTGGTTCTGGTACCAGTGGGACCGTGTATTCAGCTCTAGCCTGCAATCTGGCCCATGCAGGAGCCTCTGTCGACCTAACTGTTTTCTCCTTACATTTAGCAGGTGTCTCCTCAATTCTTGGTATTATTACTTTTATTACTATAGTCTTTTTTTTTTTTACTATAGTCTTTAATACAAAACCAGCAGTCATATCCCAATACCAAACATCATTATTTGTTTAATCTTCCCCAACTATAGCCATATTACTATAATTACCAATCTCAGTCCAAGCAGCCAGAATTGCCATGCTGTTAAGAGATAGAAATCTAAACATTACTTTCTTTGACCCTGCAGGAGGAGACCGAATCCTATACCAACACCTCTTTTGATACTTTGCTCACCCTGAAGTCTGTATTCATGGCCTAACAGGGTTTGTTATAAACTCACATATCATTACATACTATTTAGGACAAAAATTGCCTTTCAGCTATCTGGGAATAGTATGAGTCATGTCCACTGGTTTTTTAGGAGTTCTCTTGTGGGCCCATCATATGTTTACCATAGGGATAGCTGTGGACTCAGGAGCATACTTTGCATCAGCTACCGTAATTACTTCTATCCCTACAGGAGTAAAAGTATCTAGCTGATTAGCAACTCTTTATTTAATTTTTCTTTTTCTTCTCTTTTTTTTTTTTGGCTGAGTTGGGTCTTGCTTGCTGCGCATGGGCTTTCTCTGGTTGCGGTGAGCGGCAGCTACTCTTCGTTGCGGTGTGCGGCCCTTTCATTGCAGTGGCTTCTCTTGTTGCAGAGCACGGCCTCTAGGCGCGTGGGCTTCAGTAGTTGTGGCTTGCGGGCTCTAGAGGGCAGGCTCAGTAGTTGTGGCACACGGGCTTTTTGCTCCGCGGCATGTGGAATCTTCCCAGACAAGGGCTCGAACCCGTGTCCCCTGCATTAGCAGGCGAATTCTTAACCACTGCGTCACCAGGGAAGTCCCTGGTTAGCAACTGTTCACGGAGGGAATACTATATGACCTCCCACTATATTATGAGTTTTAGGCTTTAGGTTTTCTTTTTACAGTAGGTGGTTTGACAGGAATCATCTTAGCCAACTCATCCCCAGACATTGTCCTCCAGGATACATACTATGTAGTAGCACACTTCCATGACCTAATGTCCATGGCAGCAGTCTTCACTATTATAGGAGGCTTCCTACACTGATTCCCACTATTCTCAGGTTATACAGTTAACCCAGCATGAGCAAAAATTCACTTCACAAGTATATTTGTAGTAGTAAATATGACTTCCTGCCACACTTTCGTGGCCTCTCAGGGATGTCACTACGTTAGTCTGAGTACCCTGAGGCACACACAACATGAAATATTTTGTCTTTAGGCTCATTCATCTCAGTAGCAGCAGTAATGCTAATAATCTTCATACTTTGAAAAGCATTTGTGTCTAAACAAGAAGTCTTAGCAGTGGAAATTGCTACTCCTAACCTAGAATGGTTACACGGATGTCCTCCACCATATCCTACGTTTCAAGATCCTACCTATGTAAATGTAAAATAAGGAAGGACTCAAGTCCTTTTCAACCAGTTTCAAGCCAACACCATAACAATTATGTCTTCCTCAATAAATGAGATAAAAGTAAAAAGTGATGTAGCTTTGTCAAAGTTAAATGATAGGCTAAAATCCTCTATATCACTAAGGCATATCAATTTCATCTAGGCTCTCAAGATACAACATCACCGATTATGGAAGAACTTTTACATTTTCTTCGTCACACATTAATAGTGATTTTTAAAATAAGTTCTCTAGTCCTCTATATCATTTCACTAATACTGACATCTAAACTCATATGCATACAATAGATGCACAGGTAGAGAAAATGTGAACAATTTACTAGCTATTATTGTAATCTTAATTGCCCTATCATCATTGTGAATCCTTTACATGATACATGAAATCAATAACTCTTCCCAAACCATAAAAAACTATGGGTCAGTAATGATACTGAAGCTACAAATCCACAGATTACGAAGATTTAAATGTTGACTCCTCTGTAATCCCCACATCAGAGCTAAAACCAGGAGCATAATGACTAATAGAAGTCAACAACCGAGTAGTTAGGGATAGTCATTGAATATTAGTTTCATCTGAAATTGTTGTACACTCCGGAGTTGTTCCTTCTCAGGCCTAAAAGGAGCTGCTATCCCAGGACGCCTAACTTAAAGAATCCTAATATCAACAGGACCAGGCCTATGTTGTGGACAAGAGAGCTCGTTTTCCTGAGTTCAAAGACAGGACAGAGGGATATGGCTGAGATATGGGGTGAATCTGCAGCCCATGGGGATGCACTCTCCAAGCTCCAGTATAGGAATGGGGCCTCTAGGGTCCCAGGCCACCCACCACGCCCTCTGGAGCAGGATCTGGGCAACATTCCCTGTCAGTGATGAGGCAGCCCTAGCACTTGTCACGCCCCGATGTCGTGTCCTATGTGGGCCCCATGCTCTTGGCACCACACCCCACACTCTGCAGGTCCATGCTACAGGGTCCTTCATGCCTCAGGAGTAGAGACCACACAGCAAGCAGTTCCCTCCCCAACCAGCAGGAGGAGGGGAGGAGAGCAGGGGCACCAGGGGACTCTCACTCAGACAACAACACCCCAGGGGTGCCAGCGGGGACAGTGATGATGCAGATGAGGCACAGACCAAGAGATGGGACCAGAGGACCCAAAAGGCAGCTGGTCAGGTCCTGGCTCACCTGCACCCCGGACACCTTTGTCCCGCATACACCCCCTTCCTCATACACCCTCTCCTTAAATGCAGATTCTTCAGATGCGAACAGGCAGAGCTTCAGACTGAAAGTCAGCTCTTCCAAAATGACCCGTCAGCAAACACTGCAGGATTCCACTCCAGTGGGTGCCCTGGGGTCGACAACTCAGGGACTGAAGTGGATATCGGTGCCAGGGGCAGTGGGAGGGAATGGGGAATGAGACTTTCATGGTTGTGGAATTTTGGTTTTGCAAGATGAATAGTTCTAGGGATGGTGGTGATGGCTCCACGAGAAAGTGAATCTATCTGATGCCTCAGAAACGTGCACTTTAAATGGTGATGATGGTAAAGGGTATGTGACGTGTGTTTTATTTCACTTAAAATAAATTCTTAAAATAATGTCCTGTTAACTGAGATTCCATTTCGACTCCCCTTCATCACAAATGTCGGAGGCCCAGACACAGTCCCCTACCTTAGGGGCCATCACGGTACCCTCACAGAGCACGTGGGAGACCATTCTTTGGGGGGCCTAGTCTGTGCTCACCTGACCTCTGTCCAGGGGGACCCAGGCAGTGGTGACCCCCATAGATTAGACATATGATATGCTATAGTATTAGTATGATACCACCAAGTGTTGTCACTCACCGGAACACAGAGCAGCAACCCACTCAAACATGCCTGACCTCATATGATTTTGACAAGATGAAGAGAAGAAAAGGAACCACAGGTTAATCAGGACAACACCCTTAATGCAGAGGTTGGAAATCTCAAAGGGGACAGGACACACTGCAGGCAAAGAGCGCATATGCGGTCTCACCATCCATGTGATCCTGACTCATGCAGGTATGGTGAGACCCACACAGTCCCCGCACCCTATACCTGGGGCCACACATCCACACTCACCAGGGTGACCCACCTCCCCAGACCCCTCCACCTGGGTCACATGTCCACAGTCCCAGGGTGACCTCACCTCCCCAAACCCTGCACCTGGGGTCACACGTCCCCTTTGTCAGGACACCATGGCTCTGCAGGGGGCTCCCCCAATGTGGAAACAAGCTGGGTCCCTGGGACCTCCTGGGATGGGAAAAAGTGTCAGGTGGGTCTCCTTTCCCCACACTTGTCCCAGAGGAGTCCTCCTCTTCTCACTTTGGTTCTGTGTGATTTTAACTGTTTTTACAGCTTTCATAATAGAGTTGAACACACGACCCTGGTGCTGCCATGCTCAGTCCTTTCTCGCCTCACTTACATGTTGAGGAAACGCACAGGACAGCAGGGCTGAAAGCCGAGGGGCAGCTCTGGACTCTGCTGAGTAGGGACGGTAGACTGGAGGGAGAGCTCAGCAGCAGCCTCAGCTGTCACCCATCGGCCTTTTGCCCGATCTGCGTGCCCTGCAATCAATTCATCAGCTAAACCTGCTTCCCTATGCACCATGCACGTGCTGGTAAATTGGAATTATTGCCAGGTAGTCCTCCTGAGGATTCTCCATGAGCCCCAGGGAAGGTGAACCTTGCAGGGATTAAGACTAAGGCCCCGACCATAGCACTGACCCTTGGGAGGACCAGGTCACCACACTCAGAAGAGAGGCTGTTACGTAGACAAGCCCACCTCAGCTCCAGACCCCAGACATCTAAGCACAGACATTCAGATGCAGGCACGGAGCTTCCCAGTACTGAGGCCAGGCCGGGTCTCTACCCAGGTCCCCATAGTCCTAGCGTACACAGAACATGGTCAGTTCTAAATCTTATTATAGACAACACATGGTCAGCTCTAAACATAATCAGTAGACAGGACATGCAGAGGTCTAAATCTACCATGTAGACACAACTTGATCATGTTTAAACTAGCTTAGGGCTGATCTCATAGGGGGTACAGATCACACACATGGGTCTCTCATCTTTGGACACCCACATCAGGAAACTGAACAAAATCTTTGTCATTAAACATTTCAACAGGCAAAACAGAAATGTTCCCAATTTCTCTGGCCACCTGATGGTCAGGATCCACGGGCGAGCCACGAACTTCTTAGAGTGCAGCCCAGTCTGCTGCCAGGACACACAAGAAGTGGCCTGATTCCAGCCTCCCAGGCTTCCAGAAGGAGGCGGCCACACTGGAAGCCAGGTCAGGAGAGTCCTGCATGGTCCGGGCCGGGAGATCCGGTCTGTCCATTTGGCTGGCCGATTCCGGGCGGGGCGCTCAGGGCCTCTGAGAGCCCTGCACTCAGGTCCTGCTTCCCTGCAGCGTGTGCCTGTGCGTGTGCGTGTGCGTGTGTGTGTGTGTGTAGAGGGGGCGGTGGCTGACGGCTCCCATGGTTCCCAACCCGGGCACCGCGCTGTCTTCGAGGGGAGGCACGGGGAGAGGTAGGGGCACAGAAGCCGTTGGAGAGGAGAACCCACCGCGGAACTCCTTGCACACTGGCTCGCCCCACCCGGAGACCCGCCTGCCCATCGTGGGCCGCATGTCGCCCCCCAGTCCCCCACCCCCGAGGGCAGGGTGCCTGCTCTTTCAACAGAACAGGGTCTCACATGAAGGAGACCCAGTGGGGACTGTCAGCCCCCGACTCCTGATGCTGTGTTTGGGGAGAATGAACCCCCTTGATTGGGCGATGGGACCCTGTGAGGAAAGAGGTGGCGGCCCGATCCAAGTCGGGGCCTGGCTGAGATATGAGAAAACAGGAGCCAAGAGCAAGGCCTGGAGGCCAGGCCAACAGGAGGGACACCCCCAGCCTTGGCCGGGCTCTCCAGCGGTGATATTGTTGCTTTAGGGGACATGGGACAGGTGACTGAATGTAATGGGAGTCTAAACTGGACCCTGAATGGGGCTTAAAGAAGGTGTGAAGGATGTTACTGAGACAGTGACAGTCATTGGAAGACAAACTCTGTGTCAGGATATCCTGCTCCATCCATTTAAATCCCTGAGATCTGTGACCTTTACGTGGCTACGCAGGATTGTTAGAGCAGCTGCGTGCGGATATATCTGGGGCACAATTCAGTCTGCAGCCAACTTGCAAGTGGTTCCAGCAAACACACAGGTGTGCGCACAGGCAGGCACAGCACACACACAAACATATGCACGTGCACAGCACAAATATATTCACACACTAGCATGTGAACACACATGCACCCATATGCCCATGCACACACTAATGTGTGCAAGTGCACATACCTATGCACATGCACAGCATATGTATGCAAACAGGCACATGCACACGCATAGCACACACACAGGGAATAAAGTGAATCCGTAAAGCATTAATTCCTGAACACAAGTGAAGCTGACATGTATTTTCCCCTTTTCTTAGCCTTGATGTTTTCCACAACAAAAAGTTTAAGAAAAAAGATAACGGCAAATGACCTTTGATTCATAGGACTTTCTGATTTTATTCCACAAATATTATGACAGTAGAAATGAATGTAGATATTACATGTGTCCACTAATGGATGAATGGAGAAGAAAAACACGGTCCATCAATACAAGGGAATGCTATTCAGCCTAAAAAGGAAATCAGTTCTGACACAGGATGCAGCAGGGATGAACCTTGAGGGCATTATGCTCAGTGATGTAAGCTAGACACAAAAAAACAAACAGTGCTTGATCCACTCATACAAGGCCCCTAGAGCAGTCGGAAATATAGAGACATAAAGTAGGATGTTGAGGGCCAGAGGCTGAGGGAGGGACAATGGGGAGTGAGTGTTTAATGGGGACTGTTTCAATTTTGCAAGATGAAAAAGTTCTGGAGGATGATGGTGGTCAGGTTTGCACAACAGTGTGAATTACTTCCTGACCCTGAAATGTGCACTTAAAAATGGTTAAGATAATACATTTTATGTTATGTGTACCAGACCACAATTTTTAAAACTTTTCAAAAAACAACAGGAAATAGTCCATGAATACCACAAAATGTACAACTTCACTAACAACAGAGGGATTAAAGCCATAAGCAAAATACTGTGCATACACCTACCAGAATGGCAGACATGAAAGACATAGTATCAAATATCAGCAGGATGTGGAGCAATGGAAAGCCTGGTACGCAACGGGAGGATGCAACCACTTCTGAAGCAATCGGGCCTCAGATAGCGAAGTCCGTGCACAGAGACCCACAGTGCTCCTCCCAGTTGAACACAAACCCACCAGCCCTGCACCAGGACACACCGACATGGACTTGCAGCCACAGGAGCCAAACCTGAAGGAACCTGAAGGCCATCACAGACGGATGCAGAAATGAACCATGCACGCTCCTATGAAGGAATATTCCACAGCAATGGAGTACATTTTGTTTAAAGGTAGTAAAACTATAAAAATTATTTTTTAAAGAAAACTATATTTACAAGATGAAAGAATCTATAATTCTGGCACCTAGGGATTGTCGAATGCTCCTAAAAATAGATTGCTGTGGAAATGTTTATTATAGGGAAATTGATATATTCTCTAGGAAGGACGGGGTGAATGGGCCTGCTACATTTTCTACATTGAAGACATGTACAGGTTTTGATTCTACGTCTGTTAAATCAAGTGGGGCTTCACTGGATTTCTGCTACTGCGGAGATAATCAAATTCTGGGTAGGGGTCAGGAGAAAATTAGTCATAGGTGTTCTTGTGTAATAATTACTGTTGAAAGTGTAAATGATCCATTTACCAGTAAGACTGAGAATAGAATAACTGCTACATTACTTCATATGAGATGATCGTCTGTGCTATTGTTCCTGGAGCTCCAGTGAGGGAGTATTTTGAATGTGAAGTTCATCCAGATCTGAGGATGGACTAAATGGCTAGGTGTGATATGGCTAATAGAAATAATATGCCTACATTTATACTAATTAGTGGATGAGATATGGGAAGTGGAATTCATGTTGTGAGAGCGAGTGTTAAGGCTAGCATTGGGGCAATAATATATAAATTGATGATGTTGATGGACATAGTGGTTCTTTAATAAGTAATTTGAATGCCTCAGCAATGGGTTGTAATCATCCATGGGGGCTGATGATTTTTGGCCCTTTCTGGATTTGTATATAGCCTAGGATTTTCCATTTAGTTAATATGAGGAATGCTATGGTGAATTAAATTGGGTAATTTGTGAAAGAATGTTGATTATAAACATATTCTTAGGAAGAGGACTTGAACCAGTGCAGAAAAAGTTTCATTTTTACATAATTACCGGGCTCTGCCAGCGTAACGAACCCTGTTCTACAGTAGGGTATGTATAAATTATTTGAATGTAGATTATATCATCATTTAGGTTGAAGACATTTTGTAAAGGAAGCCGTATTGCTCTTGTCCTTTGATACTGGAAGAAATCTGCTATAGACAGAAACCAACCAGGATGACTCCAGTCTGAACTCAGGTCACGTGAGACTCTAATCGTTGAACAAACAGACAATTAATAGCAGTTATACCGTTGAAATGTCGTGATCCAGCATCAAGGTCATAAACCATATTGCCCATATGAACTCCAGAATACAATTACACTGTTATCCCTAGTAAAACTTGTTCCATTGACCAGTGTTTTAGAAGAACAGGTGATAAAGCATTTTGACTAGCTGGCCTAAATTTTAATCACTCAGAAGTGGTTTTATTCTCCAAAAAATAAATGGCACACGGGCTCAAGACACACCGGCTTCAGTAGTTGTGGCGTGCAGACTCAGTAGTTGTGGACCACTGGCTTAGTTGTTCCGTGGCACGTGAGATCTTCCCGAACCGGGGATCGAACCGGGTCCCTTGCTTTGGCAGGCGAATTCTTAATCACTGCATCACCGGGGAAGTCCCAGATTCACAGTCTCCCTTTTAATATACCTTAAGCCCAAAGAATCCATGGAAAATTGTTAGAGAAAATAAGGCAATAAATATTGTAAGGACTATAACAGAAGCATATAGTACACAGTTCATATAGACACATCCCAAGCAGTTACAAAGTATATTAAAAGGGAGGCTGCAATTTTAAAAGAATAAGAAAAATTATACCCACAAACTCCCAATCTTTCCTGAAACGTTGCAATCTGAAACCCTATTGTAGGAAGCAGAAGATTCCAGGAGACATTCTACAAATGAAGGACTCCAAACCCTGTGGTTGGATAAGGAATTCTGGAAGGAAGGTATCCTCACCCAAGGAGATCAGGTTCCTATACTTCTCTAAAATCACATCCCTATACAATTCCCATTGATCTTGGTCCAGGCATTCTCACTCCTCTTGACAGAAATCTATGGCCACATCCTGGAATGTCAGCAGTCCCTGAAATTAAACGTACACATGCCATGTGGCCACGGGAAGAGTTTATAATATGACCCAAGAAGAAAACAGCAAGTTAAGAGAAGGTTTTAATTTAGAAGAGTGTCTTCAATTATCCACTAATACATACATATATATAAATATAATTTTTTTTTACAAAGTAACTTTCTCTACCTTATTTCTTTTTTTTTTATTTATTTTGTTTATTTTTCACACACACACACACACACACACACACACACACACTGTATTTTATTTTTACAAGAGATAAATAGACTGACACCAAGCATTGTACATGGATGACCACAACAAAAGCAGCAATGATTGCAATTACCAAACATGAAACACCCTTTTAATATACCTTAAGGCCAAAGAATTCATGGAAATTTGGATTCCAGTAAAAAGGCCTGGGCTTGGCCACAGTGGGCGTGGCCCCCAGGGCGGGCCGCCCCTCTAGGACCCGCGACGGGGCCCTGCGCTCCTGGCGGCTCCCTCCCCCGCCGCCCCGCTCCCTCCCGGAAGGCCTCGGGGCAGAGCGGTCCCACCCACTGCGCGCTGAACAGAACCCGCGTTTCCTGAGCTGGAACTCCCGGCTCAGGCGGGGTCTCTTCCCTCCGCCTTCACGGAACTGCCCCGGAGCCCGAGGGGAGGGCGACCTCACTGAGGCTGCCGGCTCTGGAGGTGCCCCGGCGGCCGAAGCCATGACAGTCGCGGGGACGGCGGGCCGGGTAAGTGGGCGCCGACCCTCCGCCTGGTCTGGTGCCCGGGCGGCAGCACAAGACCAGCTTCTGAGGGGCAGGGGTTCGCTGCCACCCGCCGCTGCTGTGCAGAAAGAGCGGCCTCCAGCGTCTGGTCCCCGGGAACTTCGGTCCGTCCTCTCGCCCCTGCCCTCGTCCTGGCTCGTGAGGCCTGTTGGGCGTGAGGAGGGGGTCGGCCTGAGCGTCCTGAGGGGAAACGGGGCAAGGGAGGCTCAGGGTCCGGCTGCAGCGTCAGCGCCCCTCTTCCCGACTGCGGGGAAAGCGGCTGAAAACTCCTCCCGAGGCGCGCAGGCCCCTTATTCAGCCGAGTCCCTCTGCGCTCCTTCCTCCCTGAGCTAAAGTACCGGGGGGAGGGGACAGGGCAGGGAACTGGGGCAGGTAATGGGGAACATCAAAAGGTGATTGTTAACTAAGGCAAACCAGCTCTCCCAAGGTGAGGAATGCGGCGCTTTTCTTTGCCTGGGCTCACTGAATTCCTTCCTTTGATATGCACCTCAGCTCTCTGGGGCCTGCATTCTGTATTTGCATATCCTGAGTGCCTCAGGGCCCGCCGGCTCACATTGGAGGGCTGCAAGTGCTGAAGACTGTGACATCCTTTGTTTACTGATAGGGCAAGAACTATTCCATTTCTCACAGGCTTGAGGGGCAGACAGTGGAAAAAAGTCAGAGAATCTCACTCGGCCTGTACTTTGGTTTACATATAGATAATATTTATACTTAACTGTGCTAATAGAGGTTCTCAAGTCCAATCAACTTGTACTACTGCCTTCTATGTATCAATTTCATCAATATCATAAGATAAATGCCTATAGAATTGACTTAATCCATTTAAATAGGATAAAGATTTTTAAAGGAAACATAATAGAAATATAACAACAAAACCTTTACCACTAAAGGCTGGGTCTGGAACACCCTAAATAAATGTTCCATTGTTAAAATATTGAAAGATGTAGTCAATAGAAATATCAACAAAAATCACAAATAATAAGGGTAGCAGAATGTTGAAATGTTCTATCTTTATCATTAAAGTGGCAGAAAATCATTTATTAGTAGGCACTGGGGGCAGAAGATGCCTGATTTTATATCTGTGTCATATTGGTGCAGTTGTTTCAACAAGTAACTTAAAGACAAAATGGAAAAACAAGGAGGTTTGTGCCTGAGATCATGTTGATGTGAAACCAGGGATGGCCACCTTGTGCCAGGTGAGTTAAGTTTACCTGGCAGGTAGACCGCAGAGTTCCTGGGAAGCAAGGGTTGGAATTTTTCTGCTGGGTGCCCCTTAGTTTCTGTGACTTGACTGACTGTGAGTCATGTTTCGGGAAAGACCTGATCACAGGAAAAGGGTGGGAATAGAGTGATTTGGGGAGCAGCTAACCACATTCATCACAGCTCACGGCCTGAATGAATTTTAAAGAAACAGGAAAACAAATGCTTCTTATGGAATCAGAGAATGTGAGGGCTGGACAATCCCAGAAAAGGAGGAACACCCATCCCATTTTCCAGATGACAAAACAGAGGTCCAGCAAGGTGAAATCCCTCACCCAAGTTGCACCCGTCTCTCCTCCCCACTACGTGGTTCATGAAAGCAGGACTCTTCCTGTCTTGATCACTGCTGAACCCCAAAAAGGGCCAGGCATCTAGCAGCTGCTCCAAAAATTTGCGTTGACGGTAGGAACAATGCTATTTCTTTCTTTCTCACTCTTATTCCGAATTGTGCCAAGAACTCCCCAGGTTGCAATGTAATTCGATAAATGTAAATATTAATTGAGTTTTGTTGTGATGAGGACTTAGGCTTTGAAGGTAACAGACTTGGTTCAGATCTTGGTTCTGCCACTCCATAGCTGTTTGGCTTTGGGAAAATTACTAAACCTCTCTGAGATTATTTCCTCCTTTGTAAAGTGGGGATAAATCTATCTGAGCCAGCAGAGCACCTGCATGAGAGATGTGCACTAAATATTGGTCTTTCTCACTCTCCTACGCCATCTCTCTGTTCTTCCCAGAGAAGCTGTACAGAAGGATATAGTACTTTTGTTTAAAATAGTTAACTAATTAATTAATTAATTTGTTTTTGGCTGCGTTGGGTCTTCGTTGCTATGCGCAGGCTTTCTCTAGTTGCGGCAAGCGGGGGCTACTCTGTGTTGCGGTGCGCGGGCTTCTCATTGCGGTGGCTTCTCTTGCTAGCCTTAACCCCAATGCTAGCCTTAACCCTGGCTCTCACAACATGAATTCCTCTTCCCATATCTTATCCACTAATTAATATAAATGTAGGCATATTATTTCTATTAGCCATATCACACCTAGCCATTTACTCCATCCTCAGATCTGGATGAACTTCACATTCAAAATACACACTCACTGGAGCTCTAGGAGCAATAGCACAGACAATCATCTGATATGAAGTAATGTAGCAGTTATTCTATTCTCAGTCTTACTGACAAATGGATCATTTTCACTTTCAACAGTAATTATTACACAAGAACACCTATGACTAATTTTCTCCTGACCCCTACCCAGAATTTGATTATCTCCGCAGTAGCAGAAATCCAATGAAGCCCCACTTGATTTAACGGAAGTAGCATCAAAACCTGTATATGTCTTCAATGTAGAAAATGTAGCAGGCCCATTCACCCCGTCCCTCCTAGAGAATATGTCAATTTCCCTATAATAAACATTTCCACAGCAATCTATTTTTAGGAGCATTCGACAATCCCTAGGTGCCAGAATTATATACAGCCCAAGTCATCATTAAAACACATCTAACAATCTCCTTTCTATGAATTTGAGCCTCCTACCTACAATTTTGATATGAACAACGCATACATCTCTTATGAAAAGTTTTTTTACCACTAACATTAACCTTATGTGTATGAGAGTTTTCACTACTTGTCATCATACCAGGCAACCCACCACAAATTTAAGAAATATGTCTGACAAAAGAGTTTCTTTGATAGAGTAAATCATAGAGGTTTCAATGCTCTTATTCCTGGAAAATGAATTCTTCCTAATAATTTTACATTCTCCATGCTACCTACCACATTACACCACATGCTATATAGTAAAGTTCTCTAAGTAAGCTTCAGGCCCATACACCCAAAATATTTTTGTATATCCTTCCTGTGCTAACAAACTCTCATTGTTTTTACCATCATTCTACTGACCATTTTCTCAGGAAATATAATTGTATAACAAGCTCACCCTGGTTAATGGTATCCCCATTCTAATAAAAAAACATGAACCCATAAGCTACAGAAGCATCCAACAAATATTTCCTAAAACAGTCCACCACATCAATACTACTTATAATGGCTAATATCATTAATCTAATATACTGTGGTCAAAGAGCACAATGAATAACAAGAATCTTTAATCCAGCAGCATCCACCCTCATGACAATCGCCCTTGTCACAAAAGTAGGACTTTCCCCATTTCACTTCTGAGTGCCTGAAGTCACATAAGGCATCCCATGAACAGCAGACCTGATGCTATCAACATGACAAAATTGCACCCCTATCAGTTTTATACCACATGTCACCATCCATTAACCTAAATATACTATTAATCATAGCGATATTATAAATCATAGCTGGAGGCTGAGGCAGACATCGCCTTACTCACCTCGAAAATATTACACCCTCCTCATCAATTGCCCATATAGGATGAATAACAGCTATTATAATGTATATTCAGATTATAACAATCCTAAACATATTAACTTATATCATAACAACACTATCTTCTTCTTATTTATGCCCAGATCATGTACTACAAGAGTATCATTATCACACACATGAGATAAAACACCTCCCATCACAATCATTTTCCTCACCATTATAGTATCATTAGGACATCGCCCATCACTATCAGGCTTTCTACCCAAATGAATAATTATCCAAGAGATAACACAAACGACAACATCATTCTACCAACACTAATAGCCGTCATAGCAGTCCTCAGCATATATTTCTACTTGCAGCTAACATACTCCACATCACTAACTATATTCCCTTCATTAAACAACACAAACACAAAACAATTTGAACATACAAAGAAATAACCTTCCTATCATTACCAATCATAATACCCACATGGTTACTACACACAACACCCATTCTATCGGTGCTGGACTAGGAATTTAGGTTAGTTCAGACCAAGAGCTTTCAAAACCCTAAACAAGTGAAATTTACTTAATTCCTAAAAATAAGGATTGCAAGACTTTATTCTACATCAATTGAATGTAAAGCAAACACTGTATTGAAGCCAAATCTTTACGAGATTGATGAGTTTTAACCCCAGGAAACTTTAGTTAACAGGCAAATCCTCTAGTCAACTGGCTTCAGTCTACTTCTCCTTCATTTGAGAAAGAAAAAAAGAAAAAAAAAAAGGCAGGATAATCACTGGCAGAATTGAAGCTGCTTCTTGGAAGTTAGAATTCAATTTGTTAATTCACCACAGGGTTTGCCAGAAAGAGGGCTCAATCTCTGTCTTTAGATTTACAGTCTAATGCTAACTCAGTCATTTTACCTCTGTTCATACACTGCTGATTATTTTCAACAAATCACAAAGATATCGGTATTTTATATTTACTATTTGGTGCTTGAGCTGGAGTAGCAGGCAGCACCTTAATTATATTAATCCAGGCTGAGCTATGCTGACCTGGACCGCTACTTGGAGATGCCCAAATCTGTAAGGTTGTCATAACAGTCCCTGCACTTGTAATAATTTTCTTTATAGCTGTACCCGTTATGATTGCAGGCTTTGAAAACTGACCTGGGCCACTAATAACTCGGACACCTGAAGTAGCATTTCCCCCAATAAATCATTTAAACTTTTGACTACTTCCCCCATCATTCTTACTCCTACTCATATCACCAATAGTAGAAGCTGGTTCTGGTACCAGTGGGACCGTGTATTCAGCTCTAGCCTGCAATCTGGCCCATGCAGGAGCCTCTGTCGACCTAACTGTTTTCTCCTTACATTTAGCAGGTGTCTCCTCAATTCTTGCTATTATTACTTTTATTACTATAGTCTTTTTTTTTTTTTACTATAGTCTTTAATACAAAACCAGCAGTCATATCCCAATACCAAACATCATTATTTGTTTAATCTTCCCCAACTATAGCCATATTACTATAATTACCAATCTCAGTCCAAGCAGCCAGAATTGCCATGCTGTTAAGAGATAGAAATCTAAACATTACTTTCTTTGACCCTGCAGGAGGAGACCGAATCCTATACCAACACCTCTTTTGATACTTTGCTCACCCTGAAGTCTGTATTCATGGCCTAACAGGGTTTGTTATAAACTCACATATCATTACATACTATTTAGGACAAAAATTGCCTTTCAGCTATCTGGGAATAGTATGAGTCATGTCCACTGGTTTTTTAGGAGTTCTCTTGTGGGCCCATCATATGTTTACCATAGGGATAGCTGTGGACTCAGGAGCATACTTTGCATCAGCTACCGTAATTACTTCTATCCCTACAGGAGTAAAAGTATCTAGCTGATTAGCAACTCTTTATTTAATTTTTCTTTTTCTTCTCTTTTTTTTTTTTTGGCTGAGTTGGGTCTTGCTTGCTGCGCATGGGCTTTCTCTGGTTGCGGTGAGCGGCAGCTACTCTTCGTTGCGGTGTGCGGCCCTTTCATTGCAGTGGCTTCTCTTGTTGCAGAGCACGGCCTCTAGGCGCGTGGGCTTCAGTAGTTGTGGCTTGCGGGCTCTAGAGGGCAGGCTCAGTAGTTGTGGCACACGGGCTTTTTGCTCCGCGGCATGTGGAATCTTCCCAGACAAGGGCTCGAACCCGTGTCCCCTGCATTAGCAGGCGAATTCTTAACCACTGCGTCACCAGGGAAGTCCCTGGTTAGCAACTGTTCACGGAGGGAATACTATATGACCTCCCACTATATTATGAGTTTTAGGCTTTAGGTTTTCTTTTTACAGTAGGTGGTTTGACAGGAATCATCTTAGCCAACTCATCCCCAGACATTGTCCTCCAGGATACATACTATGTAGTAGCACACTTCCATGACCTAATGTCCATGGCAGCAGTCTTCACTATTATAGGAGGCTTCCTACACTGATTCCCACTATTCTCAGGTTATACAGTTAACCCAGCATGAGCAAAAATTCACTTCACAAGTATATTTGTAGTAGTAAATATGACTTCCTGCAGCACTTTCGTGGCCTCTCAGGGATGTCACTACGTTAGTCTGAGTACCCTGAGGCACACACAACATGAAATATTTTGTCTTTAGGCTCATTCATCTCAGTAGCAGCAGTAATGCTAATAATCTTCATACTTTGAAAAGCATTTGTGTCTAAACAAGAAGTCTTAGCAGTGGAAATTGCTACTCCTAACCTAGAATGGTTACACGGATGTCCTCCACCATATCCTACGTTTCAAGATCCTACCTATGTAAATGTAAAATAAGGAAGGACTCAAGTCCTTTTCAACCAGTTTCAAGCCAACACCATAACAATTATGTCTTCCTCAATAAATGAGATAAAAGTAAAAAGTGATGTAGCTTTGTCAAAGTTAAATGATAGGCTAAAATCCTCTATATCACTAAGGCATATCAATTTCATCTAGGCTCTCAAGATACAACATCACCGATTATGGAAGAACTTTTACATTTTCTTCGTCACACATTAATAGTGATTTTTAAAATAAGTTCTCTAGTCCTCTATATCATTTCACTAATACTGACATCTAAACTCATATGCATACAATAGATGCACAGGTAGAGAAAATGTGAACAATTTACTAGCTATTATTGTAATCTTAATTGCCCTATCATCATTGTGAATCCTTTACATGATACATGAAATCAATAACTCTTCCCAAACCATAAAAAACTATGGGTCAGTAATGATACTGAAGCTACAAATCCACAGATTACGAAGATTTAAATGTTGACTCCTCTGTAATCCCCACATCAGAGCTAAAACCAGGAGCATAATGACTAATAGAAGTCAACAACCGAGTAGTTAGGGATAGTCATTGAATATTAGTTTCATCTGAAATTGTTGTACACTCCGGAGTTGTTCCTTCTCAGGCCTAAAAGGAGCTGCTATCCCAGGACGCCTAACTTAAAGAATCCTAATATCAACAGGACCAGGCCTATGTTGTGGACAAGAGAGCTCGTTTTCCTGAGTTCAAAGACAGGACAGAGGGATATGGCTGAGATATGGGGTGAATCTGCAGCCCGTGGGGATGCACTCTCCAAGCTCCAGTATAGGAATGGGGCCTCTAGGGTCCCAGGCCACCCACCACGCCCTCTGGAGCAGGATCTGGGCAACATTCCCTGTCAGTGATGAGGCAGCCCTAGCACTTGTCAGGCCCCGATGTCGTGTCCTATGTGGGCCCCATGCTCTTGGCACCACACCCCACACTCTGCAGGTCCATGCTACAGGGTCCTTCATGCCTCAGGAGTAGAGACCACACAGCAAGCAGTTCCCTCCCCAACCAGCAGGAGGAGGGGAGGAGAGCAGGGGCACCAGGGGACTCTCACTCAGACAACAACACCCCAGGGGTGCCAGCGGGGACAGTGATGATGCAGATGAGGCACAGACCAAGAGATGGGACCAGAGGACCCAAAAGGCAGCTGGTCAGGTCCTGGCTCACCTGCACCCCGGACACCTTTGTCCCGCATACACCCCCTTCCTCATACACCCTCTCCTTAAATGCAGATTCTTCAGATGCGAACAGGCAGAGCTTCAGACTGAAAGTCAGCTCTTCCAAAATGACCCGTCAGCAAACACTGCAGGATTCCACTCCAGTGGGTGCCCTGGGGTCGACAACTCAGGGACTGAAGTGGATATCGGTGCCAGGGGCAGTGGGAGGGAATGGGGAATGAGACTTTCATGGTTGTGGAATTTTGGTTTTGCAAGATGAATAGTTCTAGGGATGGTGGTGATGGCTCCACGAGAAAGTGAATCTATCTGATGCCTCAGAAACGTGCACTTTAAATGGTGATGATGGTAAAGGGTATGTGACGTGTGTTTTATTTCACTTAAAA
The DNA here is from genome assembly GCF_965194825.1 of Balaenoptera physalus. Classification (NCBI taxonomy): domain Eukaryota; kingdom Metazoa; phylum Chordata; class Mammalia; order Artiodactyla; family Balaenopteridae; genus Balaenoptera; species Balaenoptera physalus. The sequence goes on along the minus strand of NC_138887.1, from coordinate 29,159,322 downwards.
TAAATTCTTAAAATAATGTCCTGTTAACTGAGATTCCATTTCGACTCCCCTTCATCACAAATGTCGGAGGCCCAGACACAGTCCCCTACCTTAGGGGCCATCACGGTACCCTCACAGAGCACGTGGGAGACCATTCTTTGGGGGGCCTAGTCTGTGCTCACCTGACCTCTGTCCAGGGGGACCCAGGCAGTGGTGACCCCCATAGATTAGACATATGATATGCTATAGTATTAGTATGATACCACCAAGTGTTGTCACTCACCGGAACACAGAGCAGCAACCCACTCAAACATGCCTGACCTCATATGATTGTGACAAGATGAAGAGAAGAAAAGGAACCACAGGTTAATCAGGACAACACCCTTAATGCAGAGGTTGGAAATCTCAAAGGGGACAGGACACACTGCAGGCAAAGAGCGCATATGCGGTCTCACCATCCATGTGATCCTGACTCATGCAGGTATGGTGAGACCCACACAGTCCCCGCACCCTATACCTGGGGCCACACATCCACACTCACCAGGGTGACCCACCTCCCCAGACCCCTCCACCTGGGTCACATGTCCACAGTCCCAGGGTGACCTCACCTCCCCAAACCCTGCACCTGTGGTCACACGTCCCCTTTGTCAGGACACCATGGCTCTGCAGGAGGCTCCCCCAATGTGGAAACAAGCTGGGTCCCTGGGACCTCCTGGGATGGGAAAAAGTGTCAGGTGGGTCTCCTTTCCCCACACTTGTCCCAGAGGAGTCCTCCTCTTCTCACTTTGGTTCTGTGTGATTTTAACTGTTTTTACAGCTTTCATAATAGAGTTGAACACACGACCCTGGTGCTGCCATGCTCAGTCCTTTCTCGCCTCACTTACATGTTGAGGAAACGCACAGGACAGCAGGGCTGAAAGCCGAGGGGCAGCTCTGGACTCTGCTGAGTAGGGACGGTAGACTGGAGGGAGAGCTCAGCAGCAGCCTCAGCTGTCACCCATCGGCCTTTTGCCCGATCTGCGTGCCCTGCAATCAATTCATCAGCTAAACCTGCTTCCCTATGCACCATGCACGTGCTGGTAAATTGGAATTATTGCCAGGTAGTCCTCCTGAGGATTCTCCATGAGCCCCAGGGAAGGTGAACCTTGCAGGGATTAAGACTAAGGCCCCGACCATAGCACTGACCCTTGGGAGGACCAGGTCACCACACTCAGAAGAGAGGCTGTTACGTAGACAAGCCCACCTCAGCTCCAGACCCCAGACATCTAAGCACAGACATTCAGATGCAGGCACGGAGCTTCCCAGTACTGAGGCCAGGCCGGGTCTCTACCCAGGTCCCCATAGTCCTAGCGTACACAGAACATGGTCAGTTCTAAATCTTATTATAGACAACACATGGTCAGCTCTAAACATAATCAGTAGACAGGACATGCAGAGGTCTAAATCTACCATGTAGACACAACTTGATCATGTTTAAACTAGCTTAGGGCTGATCTCATAGGGGGTACAGATCACACACATGGGTCTCTCATCTTTGGACACCCACATCAGGAAACTGAACAAAATCTTTGTCATTAAACATTTCAACAGGCAAAACAGAAATGTTCCCAATTTCTCTGGCCACCTGATGGTCAGGATCCACGGGCGAGCCACGAACTTCTTAGAGTGCAGCCCAGTCTGCTGCCAGGACACACAAGAAGTGGCCTGATTCCAGCCTCCCAGGCTTCCAGAAGGAGGCGGCCACACTGGAAGCCAGGTCAGGAGAGTCCTGCATGGTCCGGGCCGGGAGATCCGGTCTGTCCATTTGGCTGGCCGATTCCGGGCGGGGCGCTCAGGGCCTCTGAGAGCCCTGCACTCAGGTCCTGCTTCCCTGCAGCGTGTGCCTGTGCGTGTGCGTGTGCGTGTGTGTGTGTGTGTAGAGGGGGCGGTGGCTGACGGCTCCCATGGTTCCCAACCCGGGCACCGCGCTGTCTTCGAGGGGAGGCACGGGGAGAGGTAGGGGCACAGAAGCCGTTGGAGAGGAGAACCCACCGCGGAACTCCTTGCACACTGGCTCGCCCCACCCGGAGACCCGCCTGCCCATCGTGGGCCGCATGTCGCCCCCCAGTCCCCCACCCCCGAGGGCAGGGTGCCTGCTCTTTCAACAGAACAGGGTCTCACATGAAGGAGACCCAGTGGGGACTGTCAGCCCCCGACTCCTGATGCTGTGTTTGGGGAGAATGAACCCCCTTGATTGGGCGATGGGACCCTGTGAGGAAAGAGGTGGCGGCCCGATCCAAGTCGGGGCCTGGCTGAGATATGAGAAAACAGGAGCCAAGAGCAAGGCCTGGAGGCCAGGCCAACAGGAGGGACACCCCCAGCCTTGGCCGGGCTCTCCAGCGGTGATATTGTTGCTTTAGGGGACATGGGACAGGTGACTGAATGTAATGGGAGTCTAAACTGGACCCTGAATGGGGCTTAAAGAAGGTGTGAAGGATGTTACTGAGACAGTGACAGTCATTGGAAGACAAACTCTGTGTCAGGATATCCTGCTCCATCCATTTAAATCCCTGAGATCTGTGACCTTTACGTGGCTACGCAGGATTGTTAGAGCAGCTGCGTGCGGATATATCTGGGGCACAATTCAGTCTGCAGCCAACTTGCAAGTGGTTCCAGCAAACACACAGGTGTGCGCACAGGCAGGCACAGCACACACACAAACATATGCACGTGCACAGCACAAATATATTCACACACTAGCATGTGAACACACATGCACCCATATGCCCATGCACACACTAATGTGTGCAAGTGCACATACCTATGCACATGCACAGCATATGTATGCAAACAGGCACATGCACACGCATAGCACACACACAGGGAATAAAGTGAATCCGTAAAGCATTAATTCCTGAACACAAGTGAAGCTGACATGTATTTTCCCCTTTTCTTAGCCTTGATGTTTTCCACAACAAAAAGTTTAAGAAAAAAGATAACGGCAAATGACCTTTGATTCATAGGACTTTCTGATTTTATTCCACAAATATTATGACAGTAGAAATGAATGTAGATATTACATGTGTCCACTAATGGATGAATGGAGAAGAAAAACACGGTCCATCAATACAAGGGAATGCTATTCAGCCTAAAAAGGAAATCAGTTCTGACACAGGATGCAGCAGGGATGAACCTTGAGGGCATTATGCTCAGTGATGTAAGCTAGACACAAAAAAACAAACAGTGCTTGATCCACTCATACAAGGCCCCTAGAGCAGTCGGAAATATAGAGACATAAAGTAGTATGTTGAGGGCCAGAGGCTGAGGGAGGGACAATGGGGAGTGAGTGTTTAATGGGGACTGTTTCAATTTTGCAAGATGAAAAAGTTCTGGAGGATGATGGTGGTCAGGTTTGCACAACAGTGTGAATTACTTCCTGACCCTGAAATGTGCACTTAAAAATGGTTAAGATAATACATTTTATGTTATGTGTACCAGACCACAATTTTTAAAACTTTTCAAAAAACAACAGGAAATAGTCCATGAATACCACAAAATGTACAACTTCACTAACAACAGAGGGATTAAAGCCATAAGCAAAATACTGTGCATACACCTACCAGAATGGCAGACATGAAAGACATAGTATCAAATATCAGCAGGATGTGGAGCAATGGAAAGCCTGGTACGCAACGGGAGGATGCAACCACTTCTGAAGCAATCGGGCCTCAGATAGCGAAGTCCGTGCACAGAGACCCACAGTGCTCCTCCCAGTTGAACACAAACCCACCAGCCCTGCACCAGGACACACCGACATGGACTTGCAGCCACAGGAGCCAAACCTGAAGGAACCTGAAGGCCATCACAGACGGATGCAGAAATGAACCATGCACGCTCCTATGAAGGAATATTCCACAGCAATGGAGTACATTTTGTTTAAAGGTAGTAAAACTATAAAAATTATTTTTTAAAGAAAACTATATTTACAAGATGAAAGAATCTATAATTCTGGCACCTAGGGATTGTCGAATGCTCCTAAAAATAGATTGCTGTGGAAATGTTTATTATAGGGAAATTGATATATTCTCTAGGAAGGACGGGGTGAATGGGCCTGCTACATTTTCTACATTGAAGACATGTACAGGTTTTGATTCTACGTCTGTTAAATCAAGTGGGGCTTCACTGGATTTCTGCTACTGCGGAGATAATCAAATTCTGGGTAGGGGTCAGGAGAAAATTAGTCATAGGTGTTCTTGTGTAATAATTACTGTTGAAAGTGTAAATGATCCATTTACCAGTAAGACTGAGAATAGAATAACTGCTACATTACTTCATATGAGATGATCGTCTGTGCTATTGTTCCTGGAGCTCCAGTGAGGGAGTATTTTGAATGTGAAGTTCATCCAGATCTGAGGATGGACTAAATGGCTAGGTGTGATATGGCTAATAGAAATAATATGCCTACATTTATACTAATTAGTGGATGAGATATGGGAAGTGGAATTCATGTTGTGAGAGCGAGTGTTAAGGCTAGCATTGGGGCAATAATATATAAATTGATGATGTTGATGGACATAGTGGTTCTTTAATAAGTAATTTGAATGCCTCAGCAATGGGTTGTAATCATCCATGGGGGCTGATGATTTTTGGCCCTTTCTGGATTTGTATATAGCCTAGGATTTTCCATTTAGTTAATATGAGGAATGCTATGGTGAATTAAATTGGGTAATTTGTGAAAGAATGTTGATTATAAACATATTCTTAGGAAGAGGACTTGAACCAGTGCAGAAAAAGTTTCATTTTTACATAATTACCGGGCTCTGCCAGCGTAACGAACCCTGTTCTACAGTAGGGTATGTATAAATTATTTGAATGTAGATTATATCATCATTTAGGTTGAAGACATTTTGTAAAGGAAGCCGTATTGCTCTTGTCCTTTGATACTGGAAGAAATCTGCTATAGACAGAAACCAACCAGGATGACTCCAGTCTGAACTCAGGTCACGTGAGACTCTAATCGTTGAACAAACAGACAATTAATAGCAGTTATACCGTTGAAATGTCGTGATCCAGCATCAAGGTCATAAACCATATTGCCCATATGAACTCCAGAATACAATTACACTGTTATCCCTAGTAAAACTTGTTCCATTGACCAGTGTTTTAGAAGAACAGGTGATAAAGCATTTTGACTAGCTGGCCTAAATTTTAATCACTCAGAAGTGGTTTTATTCTCCAAAAAATAAATGGCACACGGGCTCAAGACACACCGGCTTCAGTAGTTGTGGCGTGCAGACTCAGTAGTTGTGGACCACTGGCTTAGTTGTTCCGTGGCACGTGAGATCTTCCCGAACCGGGGATCGAACCGGGTCCCTTGCTTTGGCAGGCGAATTCTTAATCACTGCATCACCGGGGAAGTCCCAGATTCACAGTCTCCCTTTTAATATACCTTAAGCCCAAAGAATCCATGGAAAATTGTTAGAGAAAATAAGGCAATAAATATTGTAAGGACTATAACAGAAGCATATAGTACACAGTTCATATAGACACATCCCAAGCAGTTACAAAGTATATTAAAAGGGAGGCTGCAATTTTAAAAGAATAAGAAAAATTATACCCACAAACTCCCAATCTTTCCTGAAACGTTGCAATCTGAAACCCTATTGTAGGAAGCAGAAGATTCCAGGAGACATTCTACAAATGAAGGACTCCAAACCCTGTGGTTGGATAAGGAATTCTGGAAGGAAGGTATCCTCACCCAAGGAGATCAGGTTCCTATACTTCTCTAAAATCACATCCCTATACAATTCCCATTGATCTTGGTCCAGGCATTCTCACTCCTCTTGACAGAAATCTATGGCCACATCCTGGAATGTCAGCAGTCCCTGAAATTAAACGTACACATGCCATGTGGCCACGGGAAGAGTTTATAATATGACCCAAGAAGAAAACAGCAAGTTAAGAGAAGGTTTTAATTTAGAAGAGTGTCTTCAATTATCCACTAATACATACATATATATAAATATAATTTTTTTTTACAAAGTAACTTTCTCTACCTTATTTCTTTTTTTTTTATTTATTTTGTTTATTTTTCACACACACACACACACACACACACACACACACTGTATTTTATTTTTACAAGAGATAAATAGACTGACACCAAGCATTGTACATGGATGACCACAACAAAAGCAGCAATGATTGCAATTACCAAACATGAAACACCCTTTTAATATACCTTAAGGCCAAAGAATTCATGGAAATTTGGATTCCAGTAAAAAGGCCTGGGCTTGGCCACAGTGGGCGTGGCCCCCAGGGCGGGCCGCCCCTCTAGGACCCGCGACGGGGCCCTGCGCTCCTGGCGGCTCCCTCCCCCGCCGCCCCGCTCCCTCCCGGAAGGCCTCGGGGCAGAGCGGTCCCACCCACTGCGCGCTGAACAGAACCCGCGTTTCCTGAGCTGGAACTCCCGGCTCAGGCGGGGTCTCTTCCCTCCGCCTTCACGGAACTGCCCCGGAGCCCGAGGGGAGGGCGACCTCACTGAGGCTGCCGGCTCTGGAGGTGCCCCGGCGGCCGAAGCCATGACAGTCGCGGGGACGGCGGGCCGGGTAAGTGGGCGCCGACCCTCCGCCTGGTCTGGTGCCCGGGCGGCAGCACAAGACCAGCTTCTGAGGGGCAGGGGTTCGCTGCCACCCGCCGCTGCTGTGCAGAAAGAGCGGCCTCCAGCGTCTGGTCCCCGGGAACTTCGGTCCGTCCTCTCGCCCCTGCCCTCGTCCTGGCTCGTGAGGCCTGTTGGGCGTGAGGAGGGGGTCGGCCTGAGCGTCCTGAGGGGAAACGGGGCAAGGGAGGCTCAGGGTCCGGCTGCAGCGTCAGCGCCCCTCTTCCCGACTGCGGGGAAAGCGGCTGAAAACTCCTCCCGAGGCGCGCAGGCCCCTTATTCAGCCGAGTCCCTCTGCGCTCCTTCCTCCCTGAGCTAAAGTACCGGGGGGAGGGGACAGGGCAGGGAACTGGGGCAGGTAATGGGGAACATCAAAAGGTGATTGTTAACTAAGGCAAACCAGCTCTCCCAAGGTGAGGAATGCGGCGCTTTTCTTTGCCTGGGCTCACTGAATTCCTTCCTTTGATATGCACCTCAGCTCTCTGGGGCCTGCATTCTGTATTTGCATATCCTGAGTGCCTCAGGGCCCGCCGGCTCACATTGGAGGGCTGCAAGTGCTGAAGACTGTGACATCCTTTGTTTACTGATAGGGCAAGAACTATTCCATTTCTCACAGGCTTGAGGGGCAGACAGTGGAAAAAAGTCAGAGAATCTCACTCGGCCTGTACTTTGGTTTACATATAGATAATATTTATACTTAACTGTGCTAATAGAGGTTCTCAAGTCCAATCAACTTGTACTACTGCCTTCTATGTATCAATTTCATCAATATCATAAGATAAATGCCTATAGAATTGACTTAATCCATTTAAATAGGATAAAGATTTTTAAAGGAAACATAATAGAAATATAACAACAAAACCTTTACCACTAAAGGCTGGGTCTGGAACACCCTAAATAAATGTTCCATTGTTAAAATATTGAAAGATGTAGTCAATAGAAATATCAACAAAAATCACAAATAATAAGGGTAGCAGAATGTTGAAATGTTCTATCTTTATCATTAAAGTGGCAGAAAATCATTTATTAGTAGGCACTGGGGGCAGAAGATGCCTGATTTTATATCTGTGTCATATTGGTGCAGTTGTTTCAACAAGTAACTTAAAGACAAAATGGAAAAACAAGGAGGTTTGTGCCTGAGATCATGTTGATGTGAAACCAGGGATGGCCACCTTGTGCCAGGTGAGTTAAGTTTACCTGGCAGGTAGACCGCAGAGTTCCTGGGAAGCAAGGGTTGGAATTTTTCTGCTGGGGGCCCCTTAGTTTCTGTGACTTGACTGACTGTGAGTCATGTTTCGGGAAAGACCTGATCACAGGAAAAGGGTGGGAATAGAGTGATTTGGGGAGCAGCTAACCACATTCATCACAGCTCACGGCCTGAATGAATTTTAAAGAAACAGGAAAACAAATGCTTCTTATGGAATCAGAGAATGTGAGGGCTGGACAATCCCAGAAAAGGAGGAACACCCATCCCATTTTCCAGATGACAAAACAGAGGTCCAGCAAGGTGAAATCCCTCACCCAAGTTGCACCCGTCTCTCCTCCCCACTACGTGGTTCATGAAAGCAGGACTCTTCCTGTCTTGATCACTGCTGAACCCCAAAAAGGGCCAGGCATCTAGCAGCTGCTCCAAAAATTTGCGTTGACGGTAGGAACAATGCTATTTCTTTCTTTCTCACTCTTATTCCGAATTGTGCCAAGAACTCCCCAGGTTGCAATGTAATTCGATAAATGTAAATATTAATTGAGTTTTGTTGTGATGAGGACTTAGGCTTTGAAGGTAACAGACTTGGTTCAGATCTTGGTTCTGCCACTCCATAGCTGTTTGGCTTTGGGAAAATTACTAAACCTCTCTGAGATTATTTCCTCCTTTGTAAAGTGGGGATAAATCTATCTGAGCCAGCAGAGCACCTGCATGAGAGATGTGCACTAAATATTGGTCTTTCTCACTCTCCTACGCCATCTCTCTGTTCTTCCCAGAGAAGCTGTACAGAAGGATATAGTACTTTTGTTTAAAATAGTTAACTAATTAATTAATTAATTTGTTTTTGGCTGCGTTGGGTCTTCGTTGCTATGCGCAGGCTTTCTCTAGTTGCGGCAAGCGGGGGCTACTCTGTGTTGCGGTGCGCGGGCTTCTCATTGCGGTGGCTTCTCTTGCTAGCCTTAACCCCAATGCTAGCCTTAACCCTGGCTCTCACAACATGAATTCCTCTTCCCATATCTTATCCACTAATTAATATAAATGTAGGCATATTATTTCTATTAGCCATATCACACCTAGCCATTTACTCCATCCTCAGATCTGGATGAACTTCACATTCAAAATACACACTCACTGGAGCTCTAGGAGCAATAGCACAGACAATCATCTGATATGAAGTAATGTAGCAGTTATTCTATTCTCAGTCTTACTGACAAATGGATCATTTTCACTTTCAACAGTAATTATTACACAAGAACACCTATGACTAATTTTCTCCTGACCCCTACCCAGAATTTGATTATCTCCGCAGTAGCAGAAATCCAATGAAGCCCCACTTGATTTAACGGAAGTAGCATCAAAACCTGTATATGTCTTCAATGTAGAAAATGTAGCAGGCCCATTCACCCCGTCCCTCCTAGAGAATATGTCAATTTCCCTATAATAAACATTTCCACAGCAATCTATTTTTAGGAGCATTCGACAATCCCTAGGTGCCAGAATTATATACAGCCCAAGTCATCATTAAAACACATCTAACAATCTCCTTTCTATGAATTTGAGCCTCCTACCTACAATTTTGATATGAACAACGCATACATCTCTTATGAAAAGTTTTTTTACCACTAACATTAACCTTATGTGTATGAGAGTTTTCACTACTTGTCATCATACCAGGCAACCCACCACAAATTTAAGAAATATGTCTGACAAAAGAGTTTCTTTGATAGAGTAAATCATAGAGGTTTCAATGCTCTTATTCCTGGAAAATGAATTCTTCCTAATAATTTTACATTCTCCATGCTACCTACCACATTACACCACATGCTATATAGTAAAGTTCTCTAAGTAAGCTTCAGGCCCATACACCCAAAATATTTTTGTATATCCTTCCTGTGCTAACAAACTCTCATTGTTTTTACCATCATTCTACTGACCATTTTCTCAGGAAATATAATTGTATAACAAGCTCACCCTGGTTAATGGTATCCCCATTCTAATAAAAAAACATGAACCCATAAGCTACAGAAGCATCCAACAAATATTTCCTAAAACAGTCCACCACATCAATACTACTTATAATGGCTAATATCATTAATCTAATATACTGTGGTCAAAGAGCACAATGAATAACAAGAATCTTTAATCCAGCAGCATCCACCCTCATGACAATCGCCCTTGTCACAAAAGTAGGACTTTCCCCATTTCACTTCTGAGTGCCTGAAGTCACATAAGGCATCCCATGAACAGCAGACCTGATGCTATCAACATGACAAAATTGCACCCCTATCAGTTTTATACCACATGTCACCATCCATTAACCTAAATATACTATTAATCATAGCGATATTATAAATCATAGCTGGAGGCTGAGGCAGACATCGCCTTACTCACCTCGAAAATATTACACCCTCCTCATCAATTGCCCATATAGGATGAATAACAGCTATTATAATGTATATTCAGATTATAACAATCCTAAACATATTAACTTATATCATAACAACACTATCTTCTTCTTATTTATGCCCAGATCATGTACTACAAGAGTATCATTATCACACACATGAGATAAAACACCTCCCATCACAATCATTTTCCTCACCATTATAGTATCATTAGGACATCGCCCATCACTATCAGGCTTTCTACCCAAATGAATAATTATCCAAGAGATAACACAAACGACAACATCATTCTACCAACACTAATAGCCGTCATAGCAGTCCTCAGCATATATTTCTACTTGCAGCTAACATACTCCACATCACTAACTATATTCCCTTCATTAAACAACACAAACACAAAACAATTTGAACATACAAAGAAATAACCTTCCTATCATTACCAATCATAATACCCACATGGTTACTACACACAACACCCATTCTATCGGTGCTGGACTAGGAATTTAGGTTAGTTCAGACCAAGAGCTTTCAAAACCCTAAACAAGTGAAATTTACTTAATTCCTAAAAATAAGGATTGCAAGACTTTATTCTACATCAATTGAATGTAAAGCAAACACTGTATTGAAGCCAAATCTTTACGAGATTGATGAGTTTTAACCCCAGGAAACTTTAGTTAACAGGCAAATCCTCTAGTCAACTGGCTTCAGTCTACTTCTCCTTCATTTGAGAAAGAAAAAAAGAAAAAAAAAAAGGCAGGATAATCACTGGCAGAATTGAAGCTGCTTCTTGGAAGTTAGAATTCAATTTGTTAATTCACCACAGGGTTTGCCAGAAAGAGGGCTCAATCTCTGTCTTTAGATTTACAGTCTAATGCTAACTCAGTCATTTTACCTCTGTTCATACACTGCTGATTATTTTCAACAAATCACAAAGATATCGGTATTTTATATTTACTATTTGGTGCTTGAGCTGGAGTAGCAGGCAGCACCTTAATTATATTAATCCAGGCTGAGCTATGCTGACCTGGACCGCTACTTGGAGATGCCCAAATCTGTAAGGTTGTCATAACAGTCCCTGCACTTGTAATAATTTTCTTTATAGCTGTACCCGTTATGATTGCAGGCTTTGAAAACTGACCTGGGCCACTAATAACTCGGACACCTGAAGTAGCATTTCCCCCAATAAATCATTTAAACTTTTGACTACTTCCCCCATCATTCTTACTCCTACTCATATCACCAATAGTAGAAGCTGGTTCTGGTACCAGTGGGACCGTGTATTCAGCTCTAGCCTGCAATCTGGCCCATGCAGGAGCCTCTGTCGACCTAACTGTTTTCTCCTTACATTTAGCAGGTGTCTCCTCAATTCTTGGTATTATTACTTTTATTACTATAGTCTTTTTTTTTTTTTTACTATAGTCTTTAATACAAAACCAGCAGTCATATCCCAATACCAAACATCATTATTTGTTTAATCTTCCCCAACTATAGCCATATTACTATAATTACCAATCTCAGTCCAAGCAGCCAGAATTGCCATGCTGTTAAGAGATAGAAATCTAAACATTACTTTCTTTGACCCTGCAGGAGGAGACCGAATCCTATACCAACACCTCTTTTGATACTTTGCTCACCCTGAAGTCTGTATTCATGGCCTAACAGGGTTTGTTATAAACTCACATATCATTACATACTATTTAGGACAAAAATTGCCTTTCAGCTATCTGGGAATAGTATGAGTCATGTCCACTGGTTTTTTAGGAGTTCTCTTGTGGGCCCATCATATGTTTACCATAGGGATAGCTGTGGACTCAGGAGCATACTTTGCATCAGCTACCGTAATTACTTCTATCCCTACAGGAGTAAAAGTATCTAGCTGATTAGCAACTCTTTATTTAATTTTTCTTTTTCTTCTCTTTTTTTTTTTTTGGCTGAGTTGGGTCTTGCTTGCTGCGCATGGGCTTTCTCTGGTTGCGGTGAGCGGCAGCTACTCTTCGTTGCGGTGTGCGGCCCTTTCATTGCAGTGGCTTCTCTTGTTGCAGAGCACGGCCTCTAGGCGCGTGGGCTTCAGTAGTTGTGGCTTGCGGGCTCTAGAGGGCAGGCTCAGTAGTTGTGGCACACGGGCTTTTTGCTCCGCGGCATGTGGAATCTTCCCAGACAAGGGCTCGAACCCGTGTCCCCTGCATTAGCAGGCGAATTCTTAACCACTGCGTCACCAGGGAAGTCCCTGGTTAGCAACTGTTCACGGAGGGAATACTATATGACCTCCCACTATATTATGAGTTTTAGGCTTTAGGTTTTCTTTTTACAGTAGGTGGTTTGACAGGAATCATCTTAGCCAACTCATCCCCAGACATTGTCCTCCAGGATACATACTATGTAGTAGCACACTTCCATGACCTAATGTCCATGGCAGCAGTCTTCACTATTATAGGAGGCTTCCTACACTGATTCCCACTATTCTCAGGTTATACAGTTAACCCAGCATGAGCAAAAATTCACTTCACAAGTATATTTGTAGTAGTAAATATGACTTCCTGCAGCACTTTCGTGGCCTCTCAGGGATGTCACTACGTTAGTCTGAGTACCCTGAGGCACACACAACATGAAATATTTTGTCTTTAGGCTCATTCATCTCAGTAGCAGCAGTAATGCTAATAATCTTCATACTTTGAAAAGCATTTGTGTCTAAACAAGAAGTCTTAGCAGTGGAAATTGCTACTCCTAACCTAGAATGGTTACACGGATGTCCTCCACCATATCCTACGTTTCAAGATCCTACCTATGTAAATGTAAAATAAGGAAGGACTCAAGTCCTTTTCAACCAGTTTCAAGCCAACACCATAACAATTATGTCTTCCTCAATAAATGAGATAAAAGTAAAAAGTGATGTAGCTTTGTCAAAGTTAAATGATAGGCTAAAATCCTCTATATCACTAAGGCATATCAATTTCATCTAGGCTCTCAAGATACAACATCACCGATTATGGAAGAACTTTTACATTTTCTTCGTCACACATTAATAGTGATTTTTAAAATAAGTTCTCTAGTCCTCTATATCATTTCACTAATACTGACATCTAAACTCATATGCATACAATAGATGCACAGGTAGAGAAAATGTGAACAATTTACTAGCTATTATTGTAATCTTAATTGCCCTATCATCATTGTGAATCCTTTACATGATACATGAAATCAATAACTCTTCCCAAACCATAAAAAACTATGGGTCAGTAATGATACTGAAGCTACAAATCCACAGATTACGAAGATTTAAATGTTGACTCCTCTGTAATCCCCACATCAGAGCTAAAACCAGGAGCATAATGACTAATAGAAGTCAACAACCGAGTAGTTAGGGATAGTCATTGAATATTAGTTTCATCTGAAATTGTTGTACACTCCGGAGTTGTTCCTTCTCAGGCCTAAAAGGAGCTGCTATCCCAGGACGCCTAACTTAAAGAATCCTAATATCAACAGGACCAGGCCTATGTTGTGGACAAGAGAGCTCGTTTTCCTGAGTTCAAAGACAGGACAGAGGGATATGGCTGAGATATGGGGTGAATCTGCAGCCCGTGGGGATGCACTCTCCAAGCTCCAGTATAGGAATGGGGCCTCTAGGGTCCCAGGCCACCCACCACGCCCTCTGGAGCAGGATCTGGGCAACATTCCCTGTCAGTGATGAGGCAGCCCTAGCACTTGTCACGCCCCGATGTCGTGTCCTATGTGGGCCCCATGCTCTTGGCACCACACCCCACACTCTGCAGGTCCATGCTACAGGGTCCTTCATGCCTCAGGAGTAGAGACCACACAGCAAGCAGTTCCCTCCCCAACCAGCAGGAGGAGGGGAGGAGAGCAGGGGCACCAGGGGACTCTCACTCAGACAACAACACCCCAGGGGTGCCAGCGGGGACAGTGATGATGCAGATGAGGCACAGACCAAGAGATGGGACCAGAGGACCCAAAAGGCAGCTGGTCAGGTCCTGGCTCACCTGCACCCCGGACACCTTTGTCCCGCATACACCCCCTTCCTCATACACCCTCTCCTTAAATGCAGATTCTTCAGATGCGAACAGGCAGAGCTTCAGACTGAAAGTCAGCTCTTCCAAAATGACCCGTCAGCAAACACTGCAGGATTCCACTCCAGTGGGTGCCCTGGGGTCGACAACTCAGGGACTGAAGTGGATATCGGTGCCAGGGGCAGTGGGAGGGAATGGGGAATGAGACTTTCATGGTTGTGGAATTTTGGTTTTGCAAGATGAATAGTTCTAGGGATGGTGGTGATGGCTCCACGAGAAAGTGAATCTATCTGATGCCTCAGAAACGTGCACTTTAAATGGTGATGATGGTAAAGGGTATGTGACGTGTGTTTTATTTCACTTAAAATAAATTCTTAAAATAATGTCCTGTTAACTGAGATTCCATTTCGACTCCCCTTCATCACAAATGTCGGAGGCCCAGACACAGTCCCCTACCTTAGGGGCCATCACGGTACCCTCACAGAGCACGTGGGAGACCATTCTTTGGGGGGCCTAGTCTGTGCTCACCTGACCTCTGTCCAGGGGGACCCAGGCAGTGGTGACCCCCATAGATTAGACATATGATATGCTATAGTATTAGTATGATACCACCAAGTGTTGTCACTCACCGGAACACAGAGCAGCAACCCACTCAAACATGCCTGACCTCATATGATTGTGACAAGATGAAGAGAAGAAAAGGAACCACAGGTTAATCAGGACAACACCCTTAATGCAGAGGTTGGAAATCTCAAAGGGGACAGGACACACTGCAGGCAAAGAGCGCATATGCGGTCTCACCATCCATGTGATCCTGACTCATGCAGGTATGGTGAGACCCACACAGTCCCCGCACCCTATACCTGGGGCCACACATCCACACTCACCAGGGTGACCCACCTCCCCAGACCCCTCCACCTGGGTCACATGTCCACAGTCCCAGGGTGACCTCACCTCCCCAAACCCTGCACCTGGGGTCACACGTCCCCTTTGTCAGGACACCATGGCTCTGCAGGGGGCTCCCCCAATGTGGAAACAAGCTGGGTCCCTGGGACCTCCTGGGATGGGAAAAAGTGTCAGGTGGGTCTCCTTTCCCCACACTTGTCCCAGAGGAGTCCTCCTCTTCTCACTTTGGTTCTGTGTGATTTTAACTGTTTTTACAGCTTTCATAATAGAGTTGAACACACGACCCTGGTGCTGCCATGCTCAGTCCTTTCTCGCCTCACTTACATGTTGAGGAAACGCACAGGACAGCAGGGCTGAAAGCCGAGGGGCAGCTCTGGACTCTGCTGAGTAGGGACGGTAGACTGGAGGGAGAGCTCAGCAGCAGCCTCAGCTGTCACCCATCGGCCTTTTGCCCGATCTGCGTGCCCTGCAATCAATTCATCAGCTAAACCTGCTTCCCTATGCACCATGCACGTGCTGGTAAATTGGAATTATTGCCAGGTAGTCCTCCTGAGGATTCTCCATGAGCCCCAGGGAAGGTGAACCTTGCAGGGATTAAGACTAAGGCCCCGACCATAGCACTGACCCTTGGGAGGACCAGGTCACCACACTCAGAAGAGAGGCTGTTACGTAGACAAGCCCACCTCAGCTCCAGACCCCAGACATCTAAGCACAGACATTCAGATGCAGGCACGGAGCTTCCCAGTACTGAGGCCAGGCCGGGTCTCTACCCAGGTCCCCATAGTCCTAGCGTACACAGAACATGGTCAGTTCTAAATCTTATTATAGACAACACATGGTCAGCTCTAAACATAATCAGTAGACAGGACATGCAGAGGTCTAAATCTACCATGTAGACACAACTTGATCATGTTTAAACTAGCTTAGGGCTGATCTCATAGGGGGTACAGATCACACACATGGGTCTCTCATCTTTGGACACCCACATCAGGAAACTGAACAAAATCTTTGTCATTAAACATTTCAACAGGCAAAACAGAAATGTTCCCAATTTCTCTGGCCACCTGATGGTCAGGATCCACGGGCGAGCCACGAACTTCTTAGAGTGCAGCCCAGTCTGCTGCCAGGACACACAAGAAGTGGCCTGATTCCAGCCTCCCAGGCTTCCAGAAGGAGGCGGCCACACTGGAAGCCAGGTCAGGAGAGTCCTGCATGGTCCGGGCCGGGAGATCCGGTCTGTCCATTTGGCTGGCCGATTCCGGGCGGGGCGCTCAGGGCCTCTGAGAGCCCTGCACTCAGGTCCTGCTTCCCTGCAGCGTGTGCCTGTGCGTGTGCGTGTGCGTGTGTGTGTGTGTGTAGAGGGGGCGGTGGCTGACGGCTCCCATGGTTCCCAACCCGGGCACCGCGCTGTCTTCGAGGGGAGGCACGGGGAGAGGTAGGGGCACAGAAGCCGTTGGAGAGGAGAACCCACCGCGGAACTCCTTGCACACTGGCTCGCCCCACCCGGAGACCCGCCTGCCCATCGTGGGCCGCATGTCGCCCCCCAGTCCCCCACCCCCGAGGGCAGGGTGCCTGCTCTTTCAACAGAACAGGGTCTCACATGAAGGAGACCCAGTGGGGACTGTCAGCCCCCGACTCCTGATGCTGTGTTTGGGGAGAATGAACCCCCTTGATTGGGCGATGGGACCCTGTGAGGAAAGAGGTGGCGGCCCGATCCAAGTCGGGGCCAGGCTGAGATATGAGAAAACAGGAGCCAAGAGCAAGGCCTGGAGGCCAGGCCAACAGGAGGGACACCCCCAGCCTTGGCCGGGCTCTCCAGCGGTGATATTGTTGCTTTAGGGGACATGGGACAGGTGACTGAATGTAATGGGAGTCTAAACTGGACCCTGAATGGGGCTTAAAGAAGGTGTGAAGGATGTTACTGAGACAGTGACAGTCATTGGAAGACAAACTCTGTGTCAGGATATCCTGCTCCATCCATTTAAATCCCTGAGATCTGTGACCTTTACGTGGCTACGCAGGATTGTTAGAGCAGCTGCGTGCGGATATATCTGGGGCACAATTCAGTCTGCAGCCAACTTGCAAGTGGTTCCAGCAAACACACAGGTGTGCGCACAGGCAGGCACAGCACACACACAAACATATGCACGTGCACAGCACAAATATATTCACACACTAGCATGTGAACACACATGCACCCATATGCCCATGCACACACTAATGTGTGCAAGTGCACATACCTATGCACATGCACAGCATATGTATGCAAACAGGCACATGCACACGCATAGCACACACACAGGGAATAAAGTGAATCCGTAAAGCATTAATTCCTGAACACAAGTGAAGCTGACATGTATTTTCCCCTTTTCTTAGCCTTGATGTTTTCCACAACAAAAAGTTTAAGAAAAAAGATAACGGCAAATGACCTTTGATTCATAGGACTTTCTGATTTTATTCCACAAATATTATGACAGTAGAAATGAATGTAGATATTACATGTGTCCACTAATGGATGAATGGAGAAGAAAAACACGGTCCATCAATACAAGGGAATGCTATTCAGCCTAAAAAGGAAATCAGTTCTGACACAGGATGCAGCAGGGATGAACCTTGAGGGCATTATGCTCAGTGATGTAAGCTAGACACAAAAAAACAAACAGTGCTTGATCCACTCATACAAGGCCCCTAGAGCAGTCGGAAATATAGAGACATAAAGTAGGATGTTGAGGGCCAGAGGCTGAGGGAGGGACAATGGGGAGTGAGTGTTTAATGGGGACTGTTTCAATTTTGCAAGATGAAAAAGTTCTGGAGGATGATGGTGGTCAGGTTTGCACAACAGTGTGAATTACTTCCTGACCCTGAAATGTGCACTTAAAAATGGTTAAGATAATACATTTTATGTTATGTGTACCAGACCACAATTTTTAAAACTTTTCAAAAAACAACAGGAAATAGTCCATGAATACCACAAAATGTACAACTTCACTAACAACAGAGGGATTAAAGCCATAAGCAAAATACTGTGCATACACCTACCAGAATGGCAGACATGAAAGACATAGTATCAAATATCAGCAGGATGTGGAGCAATGGAAAGCCTGGTACGCAACGGGAGGATGCAACCACTTCTGAAGCAATCGGGCCTCAGATAGCGAAGTCCGTGCACAGAGACCCACAGTGCTCCTCCCAGTTGAACACAAACCCACCAGCCCTGCACCAGGACACACCGACATGGACTTGCAGCCACAGGAGCCAAACCTGAAGGAACCTGAAGGCCATCACAGACGGATGCAGAAATGAACCATGCACGCTCCTATGAAGGAATATTCCACAGCAATGGAGTACATTTTGTTTAAAGGTAGTAAAACTATAAAAATTATTTTTTAAAGAAAACTATATTTACAAGATGAAAGAATCTATAATTCTGGCACCTAGGGATTGTCGAATGCTCCTAAAAATAGATTGCTGTGGAAATGTTTATTATAGGGAAATTGATATATTCTCTAGGAAGGACGGGGTGAATGGGCCTGCTACATTTTCTACATTGAAGACATGTACAGGTTTTGATTCTACGTCTGTTAAATCAAGTGGGGCTTCACTGGATTTCTGCTACTGCGGAGATAATCAAATTCTGGGTAGGGGTCAGGAGAAAATTAGTCATAGGTGTTCTTGTGTAATAATTACTGTTGAAAGTGTAAATGATCCATTTACCAGTAAGACTGAGAATAGAATAACTGCTACATTACTTCATATGAGATGATCGTCTGTGCTATTGTTCCTGGAGCTCCAGTGAGGGAGTATTTTGAATGTGAAGTTCATCCAGATCTGAGGATGGACTAAATGGCTAGGTGTGATATGGCTAATAGAAATAATATGCCTACATTTATACTAATTAGTGGATGAGATATGGGAAGTGGAATTCATGTTGTGAGAGCCAGGGTTAAGGCTAGCATTGGGGCAATAATATATAAATTGATGATGTTGATGGACATAGTGGTTCTTTAATAAGTAATTTGAATGCCTCAGCAATGGGTTGTAATCATCCATGGGGGCTGATGATTTTTGGCCCTTTCTGGATTTGTATATAGCCTAGGATTTTCCATTTAGTTAATATGAGGAATGCTATGGTGAATTAAATTGGGTAATTTGTGAAAGAATGTTGATTATAAACATATTCTTAGGAAGAGGACTTGAACCAGTGCAGAAAAAGTTTCATTTTTACATAATTACCGGGCTCTGCCAGCGTAACGAACCCTGTTCTACAGTAGGGTATGTATAAATTATTTGAATGTAGATTATATCATCATTTAGGTTGAAGACATTTTGTAAAGGAAGCCGTATTGCTCTTGTCCTTTGATACTGGAAGAAATCTGCTATAGACAGAAACCAACCAGGATGACTCCAGTCTGAACTCAGGTCACGTGAGACTCTAATCGTTGAACAAACAGACAATTAATAGCAGTTATACCGTTGAAATGTCGTGATCCAGCATCAAGGTCATAAACCATATTGCCCATATGAACTCCAGAATACAATTACACTGTTATCCCTAGTAAAACTTGTTCCATTGACCAGTGTTTTAGAAGAACAGGTGATAAAGCATTTTGACTAGCTGGCCTAAATTTTAATCACTCAGAAGTGGTTTTATTCTCCAAAAAATAAATGGCACACGGGCTCAAGACACACCGGCTTCAGTAGTTGTGGCGTGCAGACTCAGTAGTTGTGGACCACTGGCTTAGTTGTTCCGTGGCACGTGAGATCTTCCCGAACCGGGGATCGAACCGGGTCCCCTGCTTTGGCAGGCGAATTCTTAATCACTGCATCACCGGGGAAGTCCCAGGTTCACAGTCTCCCTTTTAATATACCTTAAGCCCAAAGAATCCATGGAAAATTGTTAGAGAAAATAAGGCAATAAATATTGTAAGGACTATAACAGAAGCATATAGTACACAGTTCATATAGACACATCCCAAGCAGTTACAAAGTATATTAAAAGGGAGGCTGCAATTTCAAAAGAATAAGAAAAATTATACCCACAAACTCCCAATCTTTCCTGAAACGTTGCAATCTGAAACCCTATTGTAGGAAGCAGAAGATTCCAGGAGATATTCTACAAATGAAGGACTCCAAACCCTGTGGTTGGATAAGGAATTCTGGAAGGAAGGTATCCTCACCCAAGGAGATCAGGTTCCTATACTTCTCTAAAATCACATCCCTATACAATTCCCATTGATCTTGGTCCAGGCATTCTCACTCCTCTTGACAGAAATCTATGGCCACATCCTGGAATGTCAGCAGTCCCTGAAATTAAACGTACACATGCCATGTGGCCACGGGAAGAGTTTATAATATGACCCAAGAAGAAAACAGCAAGTTAAGAGAAGGTTTTAATTTAGAAGAGTGTCTTCAATTATCCACTAATACATACATATATATAAATATAATTTTTTTTTACAAAGTAACTTTCTCTACCTTATTTCTTTTTTTTTTATTTATTTTGTTTATTTTTCACACACACACACACACACACACACACACACACACTGTATTTTATTTTTACAAGAGATAAATAGACTGACACCAAGCATTGTACATGGATGACCACAACAAAAGCAGCAATGATTGCAATTACCAAACATGAAACACCCTTTTAATATACCTTAAGGCCAAAGAATCCATGGAAATTTGGATTCCAGTAAAAAGGCCTGGGCTTGGCCACAGTGGGCGTGGCCCCCAGGGCGGGCCGCCCCTCTAGGACCCGCGACGGGGCCCTGCGCTCCTGGCGGCTCCCTCCCCCGCCGCCCCGCTCCCTCCCGGAAGGCCTCGGGGCAGAGCGGTCCCACCCACTGCGCGCTGAACAGAACCCGCGTTTCCTGAGCTGGAACTCCCGGCTCAGGCGGGGTCTCTTCCCTCCGCCTTCACGGAACTGCCCCGGAGCCCGAGGGGAGGGCGACCTCACTGAGGCTGCCGGCTCTGGAGGTGCCCCGGCGGCCGAAGCCATGACAGTCGCGGGGACGGCGGGCCGGGTAAGTGGGCGCCGACCCTCCGCCTGGTCCGGTGCCCGGGCGGCAGCACAAGACCAGCTTCTGAGGGGCAGGGGTTCGCTGCCACCCGCCGCTGCTGTGCAGAAAGAGCGGCCTCCAGCGTCTGGTCCCCGGGAACTTCGGTCCGTCCTCTCGCCCCTGCCCTCGTCCTGGCTCGTGAGGCCTGTTGGGCGTGAGGAGGGGGTCGGCCTGAGCGTCCTGAGGGGAAACGGGGCAAGGGAGGCTCAGGGTCCGGCTGCAGCGTCAGCGCCCCTCTTCCCGACTGCGGGGAAAGCGGCTGAAAACTCCTCCCGAGGCGCGCAGGCCCCTTATTCAGCCGAGTCCCTCTGCGCTCCTTCCTCCCTGAGCTAAAGTACCGGGGGGAGGGGACAGGGCAGGGAACTGGGGCAGGTAATGGGGAACATCAAAAGGTGATTGTTAACTAAGGCAAACCAGCTCTCCCAAGGTGAGGAATGCGGCGCTTTTCTTTGCCTGGGCTCACTGAATTCCTTCCTTTGATATGCACCTCAGCTCTCTGGGGCCTGCATTCTGTATTTGCATATCCTGAGTGCCTCAGGGCCCGCCGGCTCACATTGGAGGGCTGCAAGTGCTGAAGACTGTGACATCCTTTGTTTACTGATAGGGCAAGAACTATTCCATTTCTCACAGGCTTGAGGGGCAGACAGTGGAAAAAAGTCAGAGAATCTCACTCGGCCTGTACTTTGGTTTACATATAGATAATATTTATACTTAACTGTGCTAATAGAGGTTCTCAAGTCCAATCAACTTGTACTACTGCCTTCTATGTATCAATTTCATCAATATCATAAGATAAATGCCTATAGAATTGACTTAATCCATTTAAATAGGATAAAGATTTTTAAAGGAAACATAATAGAAATATAACAACAAAACCTTTACCACTAAAGGCTGGGTCTGGAACACCCTAAATAAATGTTCCATTGTTAAAATATTGAAAGATGTAGTCAATAGAAATATCAACAAAAATCACAAATAATAAGGGTAGCAGAATGTTGAAATGTTCTATCTTTATCATTAAAGTGGCAGAAAATCATTTATTAGTAGGCACTGGGGGCAGAAGATGCCTGATTTTATATCTGTGTCATATTGGTGCAGTTGTTTCAACAAGTAACTTAAAGACAAAATGGAAAAACAAGGAGGTTTGTGCCTGAGATCATGTTGATGTGAAACCAGGGATGGCCACCTTGTGCCAGGTGAGTTAAGTTTACCTGGCAGGTAGACCGCAGAGTTCCTGGGAAGCAAGGGTTGGAATTTTTCTGCTGGGTGCCCCTTAGTTTCTGTGACTTGACTGACTGTGAGTCATGTTTCGGGAAAGACCTGATCACAGGAAAAGGGTGGGAATAGAGTGATTTGGGGAGCAGCTAACCACATTCATCACAGCTCACGGCCTGAATGAATTTTAAAGAAACAGGAAAACAAATGCTTCTTATGGAATCAGAGAATGTGAGGGCTGGACAATCCCAGAAAAGGAGGAACACCCATCCCATTTTCCAGATGACAAAACAGAGGTCCAGCAAGGTGAAATCCCTCACCCAAGTTGCACCCGTCTCTCCTCCCCACTACGTGGTTCATGAAAGCAGGACTCTTCCTGTCTTGATCACTGCTGAACCCCAAAAAGGGCCAGGCATCTAGCAGCTGCTCCAAAAATTTGCGTTGACGGTAGGAACAATGCTATTTCTTTCTTTCTCACTCTTATTCCGAATTGTGCCAAGAACTCCCCAGGTTGCAATGTAATTCGATAAATGTAAATATTAATTGAGTTTTGTTGTGATGAGGACTTAGGCTTTGAAGGTAACAGACTTGGTTCAGATCTTGGTTCTGCCACTCCATAGCTGTTTGGCTTTGGGAAAATTACTAAACCTCTCTGAGATTATTTCCTCCTTTGTAAAGTGGGGATAAATCTATCTGAGCCAGCAGAGCACCTGCATGAGAGATGTGCACTAAATATTGGTCTTTCTCACTCTCCTACGCCATCTCTCTGTTCTTCCCAGAGAAGCTGTACAGAAGGATATAGTACTTTTGTTTAAAATAGTTAACTAATTAATTAATTAATTTGTTTTTGGCTGCGTTGGGTCTTCGTTGCTATGCGCAGGCTTTCTCTAGTTGCGGCAAGCGGGGGCTACTCTGTGTTGCGGTGCGCGGGCTTCTCATTGCGGTGGCTTCTCTTGCTAGCCTTAACCCCAATGCTAGCCTTAACCCTGGCTCTCACAACATGAATTCCTCTTCCCATATCTTATCCACTAATTAATATAAATGTAGGCATATTATTTCTATTAGCCATATCACACCTAGCCATTTACTCCATCCTCAGATCTGGATGAACTTCACATTCAAAATACACACTCACTTGAGCTCTAGGAGCAATAGCACAGACAATCATCTGATATGAAGTAATGTAGCAGTTATTCTATTCTCAGTCTTACTGACAAATGGATCATTTTCACTTTCAACAGTAATTATTACACAAGAACACCTATGACTAATTTTCTCCTAACCCCTACCCAGAATTTGATTATCTCCGCAGTAGCAGAAATCCAATGAAGCCCCACTTGATTTAACGGAAGTAGCATCAAAACCTGTATATGTCTTCAATGTAGAAAATGTAGCAGGCCCATTCACCCCGTCCCTCCTAGAGAATATGTCAATTTCCCTATAATAAACATTTCCACAGCAATCTATTTTTAGGAGCATTCGACAATCCCTAGGTGCCAGAATTATATACAGCCCAAGTCATCATTAAAACACATCTAACAATCTCCTTTCTATGAATTTGAGCCTCCTACCTACAATTTTGATATGAACAACGCATACATCTCTTATGAAAAGTTTTTTTACCACTAACATTAACCTTATGTGTATGAGAGTTTTCACTACTTGTCATCATACCAGGCAACCCACCACAAATTTAAGAAATATGTCTGACAAAAGAGTTTCTTTGATAGAGTAAATCATAGAGGTTTCAATGCTCTTATTCCTGGAAAATGAATTCTTCCTAATAATTTTACATTCTCCATGCTACCTACCACATTACACCACATGCTATATAGTAAAGTTCTCTAAGTAAGCTTCAGGCCCATACACCCAAAATATTTTTGTATATCCTTCCTGTGCTAACAAACTCTCATTGTTTTTACCATCATTCTACTGACCATTTTCTCAGGAAATATAATTGTATAACAAGCTCACCCTGGTTAATGGTATCCCCATTCTAATAAAAAAACATGAACCCATAAGCTACAGAAGCATCCAACAAATATTTCCTAAAACAGTCCACCACATCAATACTACTTATAATGGCTAATATCATTAATCTAATATACTGTGGTCAAAGAGCACAATGAATAACAAGAATCTTTAATCCAGCAGCATCCACCCTCATGACAATCGCCCTTGTCACAAAAGTAGGACTTTCCCCATTTCACTTCTGAGTGCCTGAAGTCACATAAGGCATCCCATGAACAGCAGACCTGATGCTATCAACATGACAAAATTGCACCCCTATCAGTTTTATACCACATGTCACCATCCATTAACCTAAATATACTATTAATCATAGCGATATTATAAATCATAGCTGGAGGCTGAGGCAGACATCGCCTTACTCACCTCGAAAATATTACACCCTCCTCATCAATTGCCCATATAGGATGAATAACAGCTATTATAATGTATATTCAGATTATAACAATCCTAAACATATTAACTTATATCATAACAACACTATCTTCTTCTTATTTATGCCCAGATCATGTACTACAAGAGTATCATTATCACACACATGAGATAAAACACCTCCCATCACAATCATTTTCCTCACCATTATAGTATCATTAGGACATCGCCCATCACTATCAGGCTTTCTACCCAAATGAATAATTATCCAAGAGATAACACAAACGACAACATCATTCTACCAACACTAATAGCCGTCATAGCAGTCCTCAGCATATATTTCTACTTGCAGCTAACATACTCCACATCACTAACTATATTCCCTTCATTAAACAACACAAACACAAAACAATTTGAACATACAAAGAAATAACCTTCCTATCATTACCAATCATAATACCCACATGGTTACTACACACAACACCCATTCTATCGGTGCTGGACTAGGAATTTAGGTTAGTTCAGACCAAGAGCTTTCAAAACCCTAAACAAGTGAAATTTACTTAATTCCTAAAAATAAGGATTGCAAGACTTTATTCTACATCAATTGAATGTAAAGCAAACACTGTATTGAAGCCAAATCTTTACGAGATTGATGAGTTTTAACCCCAGGAAACTTTAGTTAACAGGCAAATCCTCTAGTCAACTGGCTTCAGTCTACTTCTCCTTCATTTGAGAAAGAAAAAAAGAAAAAAAAAAGGCAGGATAATCACTGGCAGAATTGAAGCTGCTTCTTGGAAGTTAGAATTCAATTTGTTAATTCACCACAGGGTTTGCCAGAAAGAGGGCTCAATCTCTGTCTTTAGATTTACAGTCTAATGCTAACTCAGTCATTTTACCTCTGTTCATACACTGCTGATTATTTTCAACAAATCACAAAGATATCGGTATTTTATATTTACTATTTGGTGCTTGAGCTGGAGTAGCAGGCAGCACCTTAATTATATTAATCCAGGCTGAGCTATGCTGACCTGGACCGCTACTTGGAGATGCCCAAATCTGTAAGGTTGTCATAACAGTCCCTGCACTTGTAATAATTTTCTTTATAGCTGTACCCGTTATGATTGCAGGCTTTGAAAACTGACCTGGGCCACTAATAACTCGGACACCTGAAGTAGCATTTCCCCCAATAAATCATTTAAACTTTTGACTACTTCCCCCATCATTCTTACTCCTACTCATATCACCAATAGTAGAAGCTGGTTCTGGTACCAGTGGGACCGTGTATTCAGCTCTAGCCTGCAATCTGGCCCATGCAGGAGCCTCTGTCGACCTAACTGTTTTCTCCTTACATTTAGCAGGTGTCTCCTCAATTCTTGGTATTATTACTTTTATTACTATAGTCTTTTTTTTTTTTTTACTATAGTCTTTAATACAAAACCAGCAGTCATATCCCAATACCAAACATCATTATTTGTTTAATCTTCCCCAACTATAGCCATATTACTATAATTACCAATCTCAGTCCAAGCAGCCAGAATTGCCATGCTGTTAAGAGATAGAAATCTAAACATTACTTTCTTTGACCCTGCAGGAGGAGACCGAATCCTATACCAACACCTCTTTTGATACTTTGCTCACCCTGAAGTCTGTATTCATGGCCTAACAGGGTTTGTTATAAACTCACATATCATTACATACTATTTAGGACAAAAATTGCCTTTCAGCTATCTGGGAATAGTATGAGTCATGTCCACTGGTTTTTTAGGAGTTCTCTTGTGGGCCCATCATATGTTTACCATAGGGATAGCTGTGGACTCAGGAGCATACTTTGCATCAGCTACCGTAATTACTTCTATCCCTACAGGAGTAAAAGTATCTAGCTGATTAGCAACTCTTTATTTAATTTTTCTTTTTCTTCTCTTTTTTTTTTTTTGGCTGAGTTGGGTCTTGCTTGCTGCGCATGGGCTTTCTCTGGTTGCGGTGAGCGGCAGCTACTCTTCGTTGCGGTGTGCGGCCCTTTCATTGCAGTGGCTTCTCTTGTTGCAGAGCACGGCCTCTAGGCGCGTGGGCTTCAGTAGTTGTGGCTTGCGGGCTCTAGAGGGCAGGCTCAGTAGTTGTGGCACACGGGCTTTTTGCTCCGCGGCATGTGGAATCTTCCCAGACAAGGGCTCGAACCCGTGTCCCCTGCATTAGCAGGCGAATTCTTAACCACTGCGTCACCAGGGAAGTCCCTGGTTAGCAACTGTTCACGGAGGGAATACTATATGACCTCCCACTATATTATGAGTTTTAGGCTTTAGGTTTTCTTTTTACAGTAGGTGGTTTGACAGGAATCATCTTAGCCAACTCATCCCCAGACATTGTCCTCCAGGATACATACTATGTAGTAGCACACTTCCATGACCTAATGTCCATGGGAGCAGTCTTCACTATTATAGGAGGCTTCCTACACTGATTCCCACTATTCTCAGGTTATACAGTTAACCCAGCATGAGCAAAAATTCACTTCACAAGTATATTTGTAGTAGTAAATATGACTTCCTGCAGCACTTTCGTGGCCTCTCAGGGATGTCACTACGTTAGTCTGAGTACCCTGAGGCACACACAACATGAAATATTTTGTCTTTAGGCTCATTCATCTCAGTAGCAGCAGTAATGCTAATAATCTTCATACTTTGAAAAGCATTTGTGTCTAAACAAGAAGTCTTAGCAGTGGAAATTGCTACTCCTAACCTAGAATGGTTACACGGATGTCCTCCACCATATCCTACGTTTCAAGATCCTACCTATGTAAATGTAAAATAAGGAAGGACTCAAGTCCTTTTCAACCAGTTTCAAGCCAACACCATAACAATTATGTCTTCCTCAATAAATGAGATAAAAGTAAAAAGTGATGTAGCTTTGTCAAAGTTAAATGATAGGCTAAAATCCTCTATATCACTAAGGCATATCAATTTCATCTAGGCTCTCAAGATACAACATCACCGATTATGGAAGAACTTTTACATTTTCTTCGTCACACATTAATAGTGATTTTTAAAATAAGTTCTCTAGTCCTCTATATCATTTCACTAATACTGACATCTAAACTCATATGCATACAATAGATGCACAGGTAGAGAAAATGTGAACAATTTACTAGCTATTATTGTAATCTTAATTGCCCTATCATCATTGTGAATCCTTTACATGATACATGAAATCAATAACTCTTCCCAAACCATAAAAAACTATGGGTCAGTAATGATACTGAAGCTACAAATCCACAGATTACGAAGATTTAAATGTTGACTCCTCTGTAATCCCCACATCAGAGCTAAAACCAGGAGCATAATGACTAATAGAAGTCAACAACCGAGTAGTTAGGGATAGTCATTGAATATTAGTTTCATCTGAAATTGTTGTACACTCCGGAGTTGTTCCTTCTCAGGCCTAAAAGGAGCTGCTATCCCAGGACGCCTAACTTAAAGAATCCTAATATCAACAGGACCAGGCCTATGTTGTGGACAAGAGAGCTCGTTTTCCTGAGTTCAAAGACAGGACAGAGGGATATGGCTGAGATATGGGGTGAATCTGCAGCCCGTGGGGATGCACTCTCCAAGCTCCAGTATAGGAATGGGGCCTCTAGGGTCCCAGGCCACCCACCACGCCCTCTGGAGCAGGATCTGGGCAACATTCCCTGTCAGTGATGAGGCAGCCCTAGCACTTGTCACGCCCCGATGTCGTGTCCTATGTGGGCCCCATGCTCTTGGCACCACACCCCACACTCTGCAGGTCCATGCTACAGGGTCCTTCATGCCTCAGGAGTAGAGACCACACAGCAAGCAGTTCCCTCCCCAACCAGCAGGAGGAGGGGAGGAGAGCAGGGGCACCAGGGGACTCTCACTCAGACAACAACACCCCAGGGGTGCCAGCGGGGACAGTGATGATGCAGATGAGGCACAGACCAAGAGATGGGACCAGAGGACCCAAAAGGCAGCTGGTCAGGTCCTGGCTCACCTGCACCCCGGACACCTTTGTCCCGCATACACCCCCTTCCTCATACACCCTCTCCTTAAATGCAGATTCTTCAGATGCGAACAGGCAGAGCTTCAGACTGAAAGTCAGCTCTTCCAAAATGACCCGTCAGCAAACACTGCAGGATTCCACTCCAGTGGGTGCCCTGGGGTCGACAACTCAGGGACTGAAGTGGATATCGGTGCCAGGGGCAGTGGGAGGGAATGGGGAATGAGACTTTCATGGTTGTGGAATTTTGGTTTTGCAAGATGAATAGTTCTAGGGATGGTGGTGATGGCTCCACGAGAAAGTGAATCTATCTGATGCCTCAGAAACGTGCACTTTAAATGGTGATGATGGTAAAGGGTATGTGACGTGTGTTTTATTTCACTTAAAATAAATTCTTAAAATAATGTCCTGTTAACTGAGATTCCATTTCGACTCCCCTTCATCACAAATGTCGGAGGCCCAGACACAGTCCCCTACCTTAGGGGCCATCACGGTACCCTCACAGAGCACGTGGGAGACCATTCTTTGGGGGGCCTAGTCTGTGCTCACCTGACCTCTGTCCAGGGGGACCCAGGCAGTGGTGACCCCCATAGATTAGACATATGATATGCTATAGTATTAGTATGATACCACCAAGTGTTGTCACTCACCGGAACACAGAGCAGCAACCCACTCAAACATGCCTGACCTCATATGATTGTGACAAGATGAAGAGAAGAAAAGGAACCACAGGTTAATCAGGACAACACCCTTAATGCAGAGGTTGGAAATCTCAAAGGGGACAGGACACACTGCAGGCAAAGAGCGCATATGCGGTCTCACCATCCATGTGATCCTGACTCATGCAGGTATGGTGAGACCCACACAGTCCCCGCACCCTATACCTGGGGCCACACATCCACACTCACCAGGGTGACCCACCTCCCCAGACCCCTCCACCTGGGTCACATGTCCACAGTCCCAGGGTGACCTCACCTCCCCAAACCCTGCACCTGTGGTCACACGTCCCCTTTGTCAGGACACCATGGCTC
The DNA here is from genome assembly GCF_965194825.1 of Balaenoptera physalus. Classification (NCBI taxonomy): domain Eukaryota; kingdom Metazoa; phylum Chordata; class Mammalia; order Artiodactyla; family Balaenopteridae; genus Balaenoptera; species Balaenoptera physalus. Next base: position 29,129,450 of record NC_138887.1, on the reverse strand, counting down.
TGCAGGGGGCTCCCCCAATGTGGAAACAAGCTGGGTCCCTGGGACCTCCTGGGATGGGAAAAAGTGTCAGGTGGGTCTCCTTTCCCCACACTTGTCCCAGAGGAGTCCTCCTCTTCTCACTTTGGTTCTGTGTGATTTTAACTGTTTTTACAGCTTTCATAATAGAGTTGAACACACGACCCTGGTGCTGCCATGCTCAGTCCTTTCTCGCCTCACTTACATGTTGAGGAAACGCACAGGACAGCAGGGCTGAAAGCCGAGGGGCAGCTCTGGACTCTGCTGAGTAGGGACGGTAGACTGGAGGGAGAGCTCAGCAGCAGCCTCAGCTGTCACCCATCGGCCTTTTGCCCGATCTGCGTGCCCTGCAATCAATTCATCAGCTAAACCTGCTTCCCTATGCACCATGCACGTGCTGGTAAATTGGAATTATTGCCAGGTAGTCCTCCTGAGGATTCTCCATGAGCCCCAGGGAAGGTGAACCTTGCAGGGATTAAGACTAAGGCCCCGACCATAGCACTGACCCTTGGGAGGACCAGGTCACCACACTCAGAAGAGAGGCTGTTACGTAGACAAGCCCACCTCAGCTCCAGACCCCAGACATCTAAGCACAGACATTCAGATGCAGGCACGGAGCTTCCCAGTACTGAGGCCAGGCCGGGTCTCTACCCAGGTCCCCATAGTCCTAGCGTACACAGAACATGGTCAGTTCTAAATCTTATTATAGACAACACATGGTCAGCTCTAAACATAATCAGTAGACAGGACATGCAGAGGTCTAAATCTACCATGTAGACACAACTTGATCATGTTTAAACTAGCTTAGGGCTGATCTCATAGGGGGTACAGATCACACACATGGGTCTCTCATCTTTGGACACCCACATCAGGAAACTGAACAAAATCTTTGTCATTAAACATTTCAACAGGCAAAACAGAAATGTTCCCAATTTCTCTGGCCACCTGATGGTCAGGATCCACGGGCGAGCCACGAACTTCTTAGAGTGCAGCCCAGTCTGCTGCCAGGACACACAAGAAGTGGCCTGATTCCAGCCTCCCAGGCTTCCAGAAGGAGGCGGCCACACTGGAAGCCAGGTCAGGAGAGTCCTGCATGGTCCGGGCCGGGAGATCCGGTCTGTCCATTTGGCTGGCCGATTCCGGGCGGGGCGCTCAGGGCCTCTGAGAGCCCTGCACTCAGGTCCTGCTTCCCTGCAGCGTGTGCCTGTGCGTGTGCGTGTGCGTGTGTGTGTGTGTGTAGAGGGGGCGGTGGCTGACGGCTCCCATGGTTCCCAACCCGGGCACCGCGCTGTCTTCGAGGGGAGGCACGGGGAGAGGTAGGGGCACAGAAGCCGTTGGAGAGGAGAACCCACCGCGGAACTCCTTGCACACTGGCTCGCCCCACCCGGAGACCCGCCTGCCCATCGTGGGCCGCATGTCGCCCCCCAGTCCCCCACCCCCGAGGGCAGGGTGCCTGCTCTTTCAACAGAACAGGGTCTCACATGAAGGAGACCCAGTGGGGACTGTCAGCCCCCGACTCCTGATGCTGTGTTTGGGGAGAATGAACCCCCTTGATTGGGCGATGGGACCCTGTGAGGAAAGAGGTGGCGGCCCGATCCAAGTCGGGGCCAGGCTGAGATATGAGAAAACAGGAGCCAAGAGCAAGGCCTGGAGGCCAGGCCAACAGGAGGGACACCCCCAGCCTTGGCCGGGCTCTCCAGCGGTGATATTGTTGCTTTAGGGGACATGGGACAGGTGACTGAATGTAATGGGAGTCTAAACTGGACCCTGAATGGGGCTTAAAGAAGGTGTGAAGGATGTTACTGAGACAGTGACAGTCATTGGAAGACAAACTCTGTGTCAGGATATCCTGCTCCATCCATTTAAATCCCTGAGATCTGTGACCTTTACGTGGCTACGCAGGATTGTTAGAGCAGCTGCGTGCGGATATATCTGGGGCACAATTCAGTCTGCAGCCAACTTGCAAGTGGTTCCAGCAAACACACAGGTGTGCGCACAGGCAGGCACAGCACACACACAAACATATGCACGTGCACAGCACAAATATATTCACACACTAGCATGTGAACACACATGCACCCATATGCCCATGCACACACTAATGTGTGCAAGTGCACATACCTATGCACATGCACAGCATATGTATGCAAACAGGCACATGCACACGCATAGCACACACACAGGGAATAAAGTGAATCCGTAAAGCATTAATTCCTGAACACAAGTGAAGCTGACATGTATTTTCCCCTTTTCTTAGCCTTGATGTTTTCCACAACAAAAAGTTTAAGAAAAAAGATAACGGCAAATGACCTTTGATTCATAGGACTTTCTGATTTTATTCCACAAATATTATGACAGTAGAAATGAATGTAGATATTACATGTGTCCACTAATGGATGAATGGAGAAGAAAAACACGGTCCATCAATACAAGGGAATGCTATTCAGCCTAAAAAGGAAATCAGTTCTGACACAGGATGCAGCAGGGATGAACCTTGAGGGCATTATGCTCAGTGATGTAAGCTAGACACAAAAAAACAAACAGTGCTTGATCCACTCATACAAGGCCCCTAGAGCAGTCGGAAATATAGAGACATAAAGTAGGATGTTGAGGGCCAGAGGCTGAGGGAGGGACAATGGGGAGTGAGTGTTTAATGGGGACTGTTTCAATTTTGCAAGATGAAAAAGTTCTGGAGGATGATGGTGGTCAGGTTTGCACAACAGTGTGAATTACTTCCTGACCCTGAAATGTGCACTTAAAAATGGTTAAGATAATACATTTTATGTTATGTGTACCAGACCACAATTTTTAAAACTTTTCAAAAAACAACAGGAAATAGTCCATGAATACCACAAAATGTACAACTTCACTAACAACAGAGGGATTAAAGCCATAAGCAAAATACTGTGCATACACCTACCAGAATGGCAGACATGAAAGACATAGTATCAAATATCAGCAGGATGTGGAGCAATGGAAAGCCTGGTACGCAACGGGAGGATGCAACCACTTCTGAAGCAATCGGGCCTCAGATAGCGAAGTCCGTGCACAGAGACCCACAGTGCTCCTCCCAGTTGAACACAAACCCACCAGCCCTGCACCAGGACACACCGACATGGACTTGCAGCCACAGGAGCCAAACCTGAAGGAACCTGAAGGCCATCACAGACGGATGCAGAAATGAACCATGCACGCTCCTATGAAGGAATATTCCACAGCAATGGAGTACATTTTGTTTAAAGGTAGTAAAACTATAAAAATTATTTTTTAAAGAAAACTATATTTACAAGATGAAAGAATCTATAATTCTGGCACCTAGGGATTGTCGAATGCTCCTAAAAATAGATTGCTGTGGAAATGTTTATTATAGGGAAATTGATATATTCTCTAGGAAGGACGGGGTGAATGGGCCTGCTACATTTTCTACATTGAAGACATGTACAGGTTTTGATTCTACGTCTGTTAAATCAAGTGGGGCTTCACTGGATTTCTGCTACTGCGGAGATAATCAAATTCTGGGTAGGGGTCAGGAGAAAATTAGTCATAGGTGTTCTTGTGTAATAATTACTGTTGAAAGTGTAAATGATCCATTTACCAGTAAGACTGAGAATAGAATAACTGCTACATTACTTCATATGAGATGATCGTCTGTGCTATTGTTCCTGGAGCTCCAGTGAGGGAGTATTTTGAATGTGAAGTTCATCCAGATCTGAGGATGGACTAAATGGCTAGGTGTGATATGGCTAATAGAAATAATATGCCTACATTTATACTAATTAGTGGATGAGATATGGGAAGTGGAATTCATGTTGTGAGAGCCAGGGTTAAGGCTAGCATTGGGGCAATAATATATAAATTGATGATGTTGATGGACATAGTGGTTCTTTAATAAGTAATTTGAATGCCTCAGCAATGGGTTGTAATCATCCATGGGGGCTGATGATTTTTGGCCCTTTCTGGATTTGTATATAGCCTAGGATTTTCCATTTAGTTAATATGAGGAATGCTATGGTGAATTAAATTGGGTAATTTGTGAAAGAATGTTGATTATAAACATATTCTTAGGAAGAGGACTTGAACCAGTGCAGAAAAAGTTTCATTTTTACATAATTACCGGGCTCTGCCAGCGTAACGAACCCTGTTCTACAGTAGGGTATGTATAAATTATTTGAATGTAGATTATATCATCATTTAGGTTGAAGACATTTTGTAAAGGAAGCCGTATTGCTCTTGTCCTTTGATACTGGAAGAAATCTGCTATAGACAGAAACCAACCAGGATGACTCCAGTCTGAACTCAGGTCACGTGAGACTCTAATCGTTGAACAAACAGACAATTAATAGCAGTTATACCGTTGAAATGTCGTGATCCAGCATCAAGGTCATAAACCATATTGCCCATATGAACTCCAGAATACAATTACACTGTTATCCCTAGTAAAACTTGTTCCATTGACCAGTGTTTTAGAAGAACAGGTGATAAAGCATTTTGACTAGCTGGCCTAAATTTTAATCACTCAGAAGTGGTTTTATTCTCCAAAAAATAAATGGCACACGGGCTCAAGACACACCGGCTTCAGTAGTTGTGGCGTGCAGACTCAGTAGTTGTGGACCACTGGCTTAGTTGTTCCGTGGCACGTGAGATCTTCCCGAACCGGGGATCGAACCGGGTCCCCTGCTTTGGCAGGCGAATTCTTAATCACTGCATCACCGGGGAAGTCCCAGATTCACAGTCTCCCTTTTAATATACCTTAAGCCCAAAGAATCCATGGAAAATTGTTAGAGAAAATAAGGCAATAAATATTGTAAGGACTATAACAGAAGCATATAGTACACAGTTCATATAGACACATCCCAAGCAGTTACAAAGTATATTAAAAGGGAGGATGCAATTTCAAAAGAATAAGAAAAATTATACCCACAAACTCCCAATCTTTCCTGAAACGTTGCAATCTGAAACCCTATTGTAGGAAGCAGAAGATTCCAGGAGACATTCTACAAATGAAGGACTCCAAACCCTGTGGTTGGATAAGGAATTCTGGAAGGAAGGTATCCTCACCCAAGGAGATCAGGTTCCTATACTTCTCTAAAATCACATCCCTATACAATTCCCATTGATCTTGGTCCAGGCATTCTCACTCCTCTTGACAGAAATCTATGGCCACATCCTGGAATGTCAGCAGTCCCTGAAATTAAACGTACACATGCCATGTGGCCACGGGAAGAGTTTATAATATGACCCAAGAAGAAAACAGCAAGTTAAGAGAAGGTTTTAATTTAGAAGAGTGTCTTCAATTATCCACTAATACATACATATATATAAATATAATTTTTTTTTACAAAGTAACTTTCTCTACCTTATTTCTTTTTTTTTTATTTATTTTGTTTATTTTTCACACACACACACACACACACACACACACACACACTGTATTTTACTTTTACAAGAGATAAATAGACTGACACCAAGCATTGTACATGGATGACCACAACAAAAGCAGCAATGATTGCAATTACCAAACATGAAACACCCTTTTAATATACCTTAAGGCCAAAGAATCCATGGAAATTTGGATTCCAGTAAAAAGGCCTGGGCTTGGCCACAGTGGGCGTGGCCCCCAGGGCGGGCCGCCCCTCTAGGACCCGCGACGGGGCCCTGCGCTCCTGGCGGCTCCCTCCCCCGCCGCCCCGCTCCCTCCCGGAAGGCCTCGGGGCAGAGCGGTCCCACCCACTGCGCGCTGAACAGAACCCGCGTTTCCTGAGCTGGAACTCCCGGCTCAGGCGGGGTCTCTTCCCTCCGCCTTCACGGAACTGCCCCGGAGCCCGAGGGGAGGGCGACCTCACTGAGGCTGCCGGCTCTGGAGGTGCCCCGGCGGCCGAAGCCATGACAGTCGCGGGGACGGCGGGCCGGGTAAGTGGGCGCCGACCCTCCGCCTGGTCCGGTGCCCGGGCGGCAGCACAAGACCAGCTTCTGAGGGGCAGGGGTTCGCTGCCACCCGCCGCTGCTGTGCAGAAAGAGCGGCCTCCAGCGTCTGGTCCCCGGGAACTTCGGTCCGTCCTCTCGCCCCTGCCCTCGTCCTGGCTCGTGAGGCCTGTTGGGCGTGAGGAGGGGGTCGGCCTGAGCGTCCTGAGGGGAAACGGGGCAAGGGAGGCTCAGGGTCCGGCTGCAGCGTCAGCGCCCCTCTTCCCGACTGCGGGGAAAGCGGCTGAAAACTCCTCCCGAGGCGCGCAGGCCCCTTATTCAGCCGAGTCCCTCTGCGCTCCTTCCTCCCTGAGCTAAAGTACCGGGGGGAGGGGACAGGGCAGGGAACTGGGGCAGGTAATGGGGAACATCAAAAGGTGATTGTTAACTAAGGCAAACCAGCTCTCCCAAGGTGAGGAATGCGGCGCTTTTCTTTGCCTGGGCTCACTGAATTCCTTCCTTTGATATGCACCTCAGCTCTCTGGGGCCTGCATTCTGTATTTGCATATCCTGAGTGCCTCAGGGCCCGCCGGCTCACATTGGAGGGCTGCAAGTGCTGAAGACTGTGACATCCTTTGTTTACTGATAGGGCAAGAACTATTCCATTTCTCACAGGCTTGAGGGGCAGACAGTGGAAAAAAGTCAGAGAATCTCACTCGGCCTGTACTTTGGTTTACATATAGATAATATTTATACTTAACTGTGCTAATAGAGGTTCTCAAGTCCAATCAACTTGTACTACTGCCTTCTATGTATCAATTTCATCAATATCATAAGATAAATGCCTATAGAATTGACTTAATCCATTTAAATAGGATAAAGATTTTTAAAGGAAACATAATAGAAATATAACAACAAAACCTTTACCACTAAAGGCTGGGTCTGGAACACCCTAAATAAATGTTCCATTGTTAAAATATTGAAAGATGTAGTCAATAGAAATATCAACCAAAATCACAAATAATAAGGGTAGCAGAATGTTGAAATGTTCTATCTTTATCATTAAAGTGGCAGAAAATCATTTATTAGTAGGCACTGGGGGCAGAAGATGCCTGATTTTATATCTGTGTCATATTGGTGCAGTTGTTTCAACAAGTAACTTAAAGACAAAATGGAAAAACAAGGAGGTTTGTGCCTGAGATCATGTTGATGTGAAACCAGGGATGGCCACCTTGTGCCAGGTGAGTTAAGTTTACCTGGCAGGTAGACCGCAGAGTTCCTGGGAAGCAAGGGTTGGAATTTTTCTGCTGGGTGCCCCTTAGTTTCTGTGACTTGACTGACTGTGAGTCATGTTTCGGGAAAGACCTGATCACAGGAAAAGGGTGGGAATAGAGTGATTTGGGGAGCAGCTAACCACATTCATCACAGCTCACGGCCTGAATGAATTTTAAAGAAACAGGAAAACAAATGCTTCTTATGGAATCAGAGAATGTGAGGGCTGGACAATCCCAGAAAAGGAGGAACACCCATCCCATTTTCCAGATGACAAAACAGAGGTCCAGCAAGGTGAAATCCCTCACCCAAGTTGCACCCGTCTCTCCTCCCCACTACGTGGTTCATGAAAGCAGGACTCTTCCTGTCTTGATCACTGCTGAACCCCAAAAAGGGCCAGGCATCTAGCAGCTGCTCCAAAAATTTGCGTTGACGGTAGGAACAATGCTATTTCTTTCTTTCTCACTCTTATTCCGAATTGTGCCAAGAACTCCCCAGGTTGCAATGTAATTCGATAAATGTAAATATTAATTGAGTTTTGTTGTGATGAGGACTTAGGCTTTGAAGGTAACAGACTTGGTTCAGATCTTGGTTCTGCCACTCCATAGCTGTTTGGCTTTGGGAAAATTACTAAACCTCTCTGAGATTATTTCCTCCTTTGTAAAGTGGGGATAAATCTATCTGAGCCAGCAGAGCACCTGCATGAGAGATGTGCACTAAATATTGGTCTTTCTCACTCTCCTACGCCATCTCTCTGTTCTTCCCAGAGAAGCTGTACAGAAGGATATAGTACTTTTGTTTAAAATAGTTAACTAATTAATTAATTAATTTGTTTTTGGCTGCGTTGGGTCTTCGTTGCTATGCGCAGGCTTTCTCTAGTTGCGGCAAGCGGGGGCTACTCTGTGTTGCGGTGCGCGGGCTTCTCATTGCGGTGGCTTCTCTTGCTAGCCTTAACCCCAATGCTAGCCTTAACCCTGGCTCTCACAACATGAATTCCTCTTCCCATATCTTATCCACTAATTAATATAAATGTAGGCATATTATTTCTATTAGCCATATCACACCTAGCCATTTACTCCATCCTCAGATCTGGATGAACTTCACATTCAAAATACACACTCACTGGAGCTCTAGGAGCAATAGCACAGACAATCATCTGATATGAAGTAATGTAGCAGTTATTCTATTCTCAGTCTTACTGACAAATGGATCATTTTCACTTTCAACAGTAATTATTACACAAGAACACCTATGACTAATTTTCTCCTGACCCCTACCCAGAATTTGATTATCTCCGCAGTAGCAGAAATCCAATGAAGCCCCACTTGATTTAACGGAAGTAGCATCAAAACCTGTATATGTCTTCAATGTAGAAAATGTAGCAGGCCCATTCACCCCGTCCCTCCTAGAGAATATGTCAATTTCCCTATAATAAACATTTCCACAGCAATCTATTTTTAGGAGCATTCGACAATCCCTAGGTGCCAGAATTATATACAGCCCAAGTCATCATTAAAACACATCTAACAATCTCCTTTCTATGAATTTGAGCCTCCTACCTACAATTTTGATATGAACAACGCATACATCTCTTATGAAAAGTTTTTTTACCACTAACATTAACCTTATGTGTATGAGAGTTTTCACTACTTGTCATCATACCAGGCAACCCACCACAAATTTAAGAAATATGTCTGACAAAAGAGTTTCTTTGATAGAGTAAATCATAGAGGTTTCAATGCTCTTATTCCTGGAAAATGAATTCTTCCTAATAATTTTACATTCTCCATGCTACCTACCACATTACACCACATGCTATATAGTAAAGTTCTCTAAGTAAGCTTCAGGCCCATACACCCAAAATATTTTTGTATATCCTTCCTGTGCTAACAAACTCTCATTGTTTTTACCATCATTCTACTGACCATTTTCTCAGGAAATATAATTGTATAACAAGCTCACCCTGGTTAATGGTATCCCCATTCTAATAAAAAAACATGAACCCATAAGCTACAGAAGCATCCAACAAATATTTCCTAAAACAGTCCACCACATCAATACTACTTATAATGGCTAATATCATTAATCTAATATACTGTGGTCAAAGAGCACAATGAATAACAAGAATCTTTAATCCAGCAGCATCCACCCTCATGACAATCGCCCTTGTCACAAAAGTAGGACTTTCCCCATTTCACTTCTGAGTGCCTGAAGTCACATAAGGCATCCCATGAACAGCAGACCTGATGCTATCAACATGACAAAATTGCACCCCTATCAGTTTTATACCACATGTCACCATCCATTAACCTAAATATACTATTAATCATAGCGATATTATAAATCATAGCTGGAGGCTGAGGCAGACATCGCCTTACTCACCTCGAAAATATTACACCCTCCTCATCAATTGCCCATATAGGATGAATAACAGCTATTATAATGTATATTCAGATTATAACAATCCTAAACATATTAACTTATATCATAACAACACTATCTTCTTCTTATTTATGCCCAGATCATGTACTACAAGAGTATCATTATCACACACATGAGATAAAACACCTCCCATCACAATCATTTTCCTCACCATTATAGTATCATTAGGACATCGCCCATCACTATCAGGCTTTCTACCCAAATGAATAATTATCCAAGAGATAACACAAACGACAACATCATTCTACCAACACTAATAGCCGTCATAGCAGTCCTCAGCATATATTTCTACTTGCAGCTAACATACTCCACATCACTAACTATATTCCCTTCATTAAACAACACAAACACAAAACAATTTGAACATACAAAGAAATAACCTTCCTATCATTACCAATCATAATACCCACATGGTTACTACACACAACACCCATTCTATCGGTGCTGGACTAGGAATTTAGGTTAGTTCAGACCAAGAGCTTTCAAAACCCTAAACAAGTGAAATTTACTTAATTCCTAAAAATAAGGATTGCAAGACTTTATTCTACATCAATTGAATGTAAAGCAAACACTGTATTGAAGCCAAATCTTTACGAGATTGATGAGTTTTAACCCCAGGAAACTTTAGTTAACAGGCAAATCCTCTAGTCAACTGGCTTCAGTCTACTTCTCCTTCATTTGAGAAAGAAAAAAAGAAAAAAAAAAAGGCAGGATAATCACTGGCAGAATTGAAGCTGCTTCTTGGAAGTTAGAATTCAATTTGTTAATTCACCACAGGGTTTGCCAGAAAGAGGGCTCAATCTCTGTCTTTAGATTTACAGTCTAATGCTAACTCAGTCATTTTACCTCTGTTCATACACTGCTGATTATTTTCAACAAATCACAAAGATATCGGTATTTTATATTTACTATTTGGTGCTTGAGCTGGAGTAGCAGGCAGCACCTTAATTATATTAATCCAGGCTGAGCTATGCTGACCTGGACCGCTACTTGGAGATGCCCAAATCTGTAAGGTTGTCATAACAGTCCCTGCACTTGTAATAATTTTCTTTATAGCTGTACCCGTTATGATTGCAGGCTTTGAAAACTGACCTGGGCCACTAATAACTCAGACACCTGAAGTAGCATTTCCCCCAATAAATCATTTAAACTTTTGACTACTTCCCCCATCATTCTTACTCCTACTCATATCACCAATAGTAGAAGCTGGTTCTGGTACCAGTGGGACCGTGTATTCAGCTCTAGCCTGCAATCTGGCCCATGCAGGAGCCTCTGTCGACCTAACTGTTTTCTCCTTACATTTAGCAGGTGTCTCCTCAATTCTTGGTATTATTACTTTTATTACTATAGTCTTTTTTTTTTTTTACTATAGTCTTTAATACAAAACCAGCAGTCATATCCCAATACCAAACATCATTATTTGTTTAATCTTCCCCAACTATAGCCATATTACTATAATTACCAATCTCAGTCCAAGCAGCCAGAATTGCCATGCTGTTAAGAGATAGAAATCTAAACATTACTTTCTTTGACCCTGCAGGAGGAGACCGAATCCTATACCAACACCTCTTTTGATACTTTGCTCACCCTGAAGTCTGTATTCATGGCCTAACAGGGTTTGTTATAAACTCACATATCATTACATACTATTTAGGACAAAAATTGCCTTTCAGCTATCTGGGAATAGTATGAGTCATGTCCACTGGTTTTTTAGGAGTTCTCTTGTGGGCCCATCATATGTTTACCATAGGGATAGCTGTGGACTCAGGAGCATACTTTGCATCAGCTACCGTAATTACTTCTATCCCTACAGGAGTAAAAGTATCTAGCTGATTAGCAACTCTTTATTTAATTTTTCTTTTTCTTCTCTTTTTTTTTTTTTGGCTGAGTTGGGTCTTGCTTGCTGCGCATGGGCTTTCTCTGGTTGCGGTGAGCGGCAGCTACTCTTCGTTGCGGTGTGCGGCCCTTTCATTGCAGTGGCTTCTCTTGTTGCAGAGCACGGCCTCTAGGCGCGTGGGCTTCAGTAGTTGTGGCTTGCGGGCTCTAGAGGGCAGGCTCAGTAGTTGTGGCACACGGGCTTTTTGCTCCGCGGCATGTGGAATCTTCCCAGACAAGGGCTCGAACCCGTGTCCCCTGCATTAGCAGGCGAATTCTTAACCACTGCGTCACCAGGGAAGTCCCTGGTTAGCAACTGTTCACGGAGGGAATACTATATGACCTCCCACTATATTATGAGTTTTAGGCTTTAGGTTTTCTTTTTACAGTAGGTGGTTTGACAGGAATCATCTTAGCCAACTCATCCCCAGACATTGTCCTCCAGGATACATACTATGTAGTAGCACACTTCCATGACCTAATGTCCATGGCAGCAGTCTTCACTATTATAGGAGGCTTCCTACACTGATTCCCACTATTCTCAGGTTATACAGTTAACCCAGCATGAGCAAAAATTCACTTCACAAGTATATTTGTAGTAGTAAATATGACTTCCTGCAGCACTTTCGTGGCCTCTCAGGGATGTCACTACGTTAGTCTGAGTACCCTGAGGCACACACAACATGAAATATTTTGTCTTTAGGCTCATTCATCTCAGTAGCAGCAGTAATGCTAATAATCTTCATACTTTGAAAAGCATTTGTGTCTAAACAAGAAGTCTTAGCAGTGGAAATTGCTACTCCTAACCTAGAATGGTTACACGGATGTCCTCCACCATATCCTACGTTTCAAGATCCTACCTATGTAAATGTAAAATAAGGAAGGACTCAAGTCCTTTTCAACCAGTTTCAAGCCAACACCATAACAATTATGTCTTCCTCAATAAATGAGATAAAAGTAAAAAGTGATGTAGCTTTGTCAAAGTTAAATGATAGGCTAAAATCCTCTATATCACTAAGGCATATCAATTTCATCTAGGCTCTCAAGATACAACATCACCGATTATGGAAGAACTTTTACATTTTCTTCGTCACACATTAATAGTGATTTTTAAAATAAGTTCTCTAGTCCTCTATATCATTTCACTAATACTGACATCTAAACTCATATGCATACAATAGATGCACAGGTAGAGAAAATGTGAACAATTTACTAGCTATTATTGTAATCTTAATTGCCCTATCATCATTGTGAATCCTTTACATGATACATGAAATCAATAACTCTTCCCAAACCATAAAAAACTATGGGTCAGTAATGATACTGAAGCTACAAATCCACAGATTACGAAGATTTAAATGTTGACTCCTCTGTAATCCCCACATCAGAGCTAAAACCAGGAGCATAATGACTAATAGAAGTCAACAACCGAGTAGTTAGGGATAGTCATTGAATATTAGTTTCATCTGAAATTGTTGTACACTCCGGAGTTGTTCCTTCTCAGGCCTAAAAGGAGCTGCTATCCCAGGACGCCTAACTTAAAGAATCCTAATATCAACAGGACCAGGCCTATGTTGTGGACAAGAGAGCTCGTTTTCCTGAGTTCAAAGACAGGACAGAGGGATATGGCTGAGATATGGGGTGAATCTGCAGCCCGTGGGGATGCACTCTCCAAGCTCCAGTATAGGAATGGGGCCTCTAGGGTCCCAGGCCACCCACCACGCCCTCTGGAGCAGGATCTGGGCAACATTCCCTGTCAGTGATGAGGCAGCCCTAGCACTTGTCACGCCCCGATGTCGTGTCCTATGTGGGCCCCATGCTCTTGGCACCACACCCCACACTCTGCAGGTCCATGCTACAGGGTCCTTCATGCCTCAGGAGTAGAGACCACACAGCAAGCAGTTCCCTCCCCAACCAGCAGGAGGAGGGGAGGAGAGCAGGGGCACCAGGGGACTCTCACTCAGACAACAACACCCCAGGGGTGCCAGCGGGGACAGTGATGATGCAGATGAGGCACAGACCAAGAGATGGGACCAGAGGACCCAAAAGGCAGCTGGTCAGGTCCTGGCTCACCTGCACCCCGGACACCTTTGTCCCGCATACACCCCCTTCCTCATACACCCTCTCCTTAAATGCAGATTCTTCAGATGCGAACAGGCAGAGCTTCAGACTGAAAGTCAGCTCTTCCAAAATGACCCGTCAGCAAACACTGCAGGATTCCACTCCAGTGGGTGCCCTGGGGTCGACAACTCAGGGACTGAAGTGGATATCGGTGCCAGGGGCAGTGGGAGGGAATGGGGAATGAGACTTTCATGGTTGTGGAATTTTGGTTTTGCAAGATGAATAGTTCTAGGGATGGTGGTGATGGCTCCACGAGAAAGTGAATCTATCTGATGCCTCAGAAACGTGCACTTTAAATGGTGATGATGGTAAAGGGTATGTGACGTGTGTTTTATTTCACTTAAAATAAATTCTTAAAATAATGTCCTGTTAACTGAGATTCCATTTCGACTCCCCTTCATCACAAATGTCGGAGGCCCAGACACAGTCCCCTACCTTAGGGGCCATCACGGTACCCTCACAGAGCACGTGGGAGACCATTCTTTGGGGGGCCTAGTCTGTGCTCACCTGACCTCTGTCCAGGGGGACCCAGGCAGTGGTGACCCCCATAGATTAGACATATGATATGCTATAGTATTAGTATGATACCACCAAGTGTTGTCACTCACCGGAACACAGAGCAGCAACCCACTCAAACATGCCTGACCTCATATGATTGTGACAAGATGAAGAGAAGAAAAGGAACCACAGGTTAATCAGGACAACACCCTTAATGCAGAGGTTGGAAATCTCAAAGGGGACAGGACACACTGCAGGCAAAGAGCGCATATGCGGTCTCACCATCCATGTGATCCTGACTCATGCAGGTATGGTGAGACCCACACAGTCCCCGCACCCTATACCTGGGGCCACACATCCACACTCACCAGGGTGACCCACCTCCCCAGACCCCTCCACCTGGGTCACATGTCCACAGTCCCAGGGTGACCTCACCTCCCCAAACCCTGCACCTGGGGTCACACGTCCCCTTTGTCAGGACACCATGGCTCTGCAGGGGGCTCCCCCAATGTGGAAACAAGCTGGGTCCCTGGGACCTCCTGGGATGGGAAAAAGTGTCAGGTGGGTCTCCTTTCCCCACACTTGTCCCAGAGGAGTCCTCCTCTTCTCACTTTGGTTCTGTGTGATTTTAACTGTTTTTACAGCTTTCATAATAGAGTTGAACACACGACCCTGGTGCTGCCATGCTCAGTCCTTTCTCGCCTCACTTACATGTTGAGGAAACGCACAGGACAGCAGGGCTGAAAGCCGAGGGGCAGCTCTGGACTCTGCTGAGTAGGGACGGTAGACTGGAGGGAGAGCTCAGCAGCAGCCTCAGCTGTCACCCATCGGCCTTTTGCCCGATCTGCGTGCCCTGCAATCAATTCATCAGCTAAACCTGCTTCCCTATGCACCATGCACGTGCTGGTAAATTGGAATTATTGCCAGGTAGTCCTCCTGAGGATTCTCCATGAGCCCCAGGGAAGGTGAACCTTGCAGGGATTAAGACTAAGGCCCCGACCATAGCACTGACCCTTGGGAGGACCAGGTCACCACACTCAGAAGAGAGGCTGTTACGTAGACAAGCCCACCTCAGCTCCAGACCCCAGACATCTAAGCACAGACATTCAGATGCAGGCACGGAGCTTCCCAGTACTGAGGCCAGGCCGGGTCTCTACCCAGGTCCCCATAGTCCTAGCGTACACAGAACATGGTCAGTTCTAAATCTTATTATAGACAACACATGGTCAGCTCTAAACATAATCAGTAGACAGGACATGCAGAGGTCTAAATCTACCATGTAGACACAACTTGATCATGTTTAAACTAGCTTAGGGCTGATCTCATAGGGGGTACAGATCACACACATGGGTCTCTCATCTTTGGACACCCACATCAGGAAACTGAACAAAATCTTTGTCATTAAACATTTCAACAGGCAAAACAGAAATGTTCCCAATTTCTCTGGCCACCTGATGGTCAGGATCCACGGGCGAGCCACGAACTTCTTAGAGTGCAGCCCAGTCTGCTGCCAGGACACACAAGAAGTGGCCTGATTCCAGCCTCCCAGGCTTCCAGAAGGAGGCGGCCACACTGGAAGCCAGGTCAGGAGAGTCCTGCATGGTCCGGGCCGGGAGATCCGGTCTGTCCATTTGGCTGGCCGATTCCGGGCGGGGCGCTCAGGGCCTCTGAGAGCCCTGCACTCAGGTCCTGCTTCCCTGCAGCGTGTGCCTGTGCGTGTGCGTGTGCGTGTGTGTGTGTGTGTAGAGGGGGCGGTGGCTGACGGCTCCCATGGTTCCCAACCCGGGCACCGCGCTGTCTTCGAGGGGAGGCACGGGGAGAGGTAGGGGCACAGAAGCCGTTGGAGAGGAGAACCCACCGCGGAACTCCTTGCACACTGGCTCGCCCCACCCGGAGACCCGCCTGCCCATCGTGGGCCGCATGTCGCCCCCCAGTCCCCCACCCCCGAGGGCAGGGTGCCTGCTCTTTCAACAGAACAGGGTCTCACATGAAGGAGACCCAGTGGGGACTGTCAGCCCCCGACTCCTGATGCTGTGTTTGGGGAGAATGAACCCCCTTGATTGGGCGATGGGACCCTGTGAGGAAAGAGGTGGCGGCCCGATCCAAGTCGGGGCCAGGCTGAGATATGAGAAAACAGGAGCCAAGAGCAAGGCCTGGAGGCCAGGCCAACAGGAGGGACACCCCCAGCCTTGGCCGGGCTCTCCAGCGGTGATATTGTTGCTTTAGGGGACATGGGACAGGTGACTGAATGTAATGGGAGTCTAAACTGGACCCTGAATGGGGCTTAAAGAAGGTGTGAAGGATGTTACTGAGACAGTGACAGTCATTGGAAGACAAACTCTGTGTCAGGATATCCTGCTCCATCCATTTAAATCCCTGAGATCTGTGACCTTTACGTGGCTACGCAGGATTGTTAGAGCAGCTGCGTGCGGATATATCTGGGGCACAATTCAGTCTGCAGCCAACTTGCAAGTGGTTCCAGCAAACACACAGGTGTGCGCACAGGCAGGCACAGCACACACACAAACATATGCACGTGCACAGCACAAATATATTCACACACTAGCATGTGAACACACATGCACCCATATGCCCATGCACACACTAATGTGTGCAAGTGCACATACCTATGCACATGCACAGCATATGTATGCAAACAGGCACATGCACACGCATAGCACACACACAGGGAATAAAGTGAATCCGTAAAGCATTAATTCCTGAACACAAGTGAAGCTGACATGTATTTTCCCCTTTTCTTAGCCTTGATGTTTTCCACAACAAAAAGTTTAAGAAAAAAGATAACGGCAAATGACCTTTGATTCATAGGACTTTCTGATTTTATTCCACAAATATTATGACAGTAGAAATGAATGTAGATATTACATGTGTCCACTAATGGATGAATGGAGAAGAAAAACACGGTCCATCAATACAAGGGAATGCTATTCAGCCTAAAAAGGAAATCAGTTCTGACACAGGATGCAGCAGGGATGAACCTTGAGGGCATTATGCTCAGTGATGTAAGCTAGACACAAAAAAACAAACAGTGCTTGATCCACTCATACAAGGCCCCTAGAGCAGTCGGAAATATAGAGACATAAAGTAGGATGTTGAGGGCCAGAGGCTGAGGGAGGGACAATGGGGAGTGAGTGTTTAATGGGGACTGTTTCAATTTTGCAAGATGAAAAAGTTCTGGAGGATGATGGTGGTCAGGTTTGCACAACAGTGTGAATTACTTCCTGACCCTGAAATGTGCACTTAAAAATGGTTAAGATAATACATTTTATGTTATGTGTACCAGACCACAATTTTTAAAACTTTTCAAAAAACAACAGGAAATAGTCCATGAATACCACAAAATGTACAACTTCACTAACAACAGAGGGATTAAAGCCATAAGCAAAATACTGTGCATACACCTACCAGAATGGCAGACATGAAAGACATAGTATCAAATATCAGCAGGATGTGGAGCAATGGAAAGCCTGGTACGCAACGGGAGGATGCAACCACTTCTGAAGCAATCGGGCCTCAGATAGCGAAGTCCGTGCACAGAGACCCACAGTGCTCCTCCCAGTTGAACACAAACCCACCAGCCCTGCACCAGGACACACCGACATGGACTTGCAGCCACAGGAGCCAAACCTGAAGGAACCTGAAGGCCATCACAGACGGATGCAGAAATGAACCATGCACGCTCCTATGAAGGAATATTCCACAGCAATGGAGTACATTTTGTTTAAAGGTAGTAAAACTATAAAAATTATTTTTTAAAGAAAACTATATTTACAAGATGAAAGAATCTATAATTCTGGCACCTAGGGATTGTCGAATGCTCCTAAAAATAGATTGCTGTGGAAATGTTTATTATAGGGAAATTGATATATTCTCTAGGAAGGACGGGGTGAATGGGCCTGCTACATTTTCTACATTGAAGACATGTACAGGTTTTGATTCTACGTCTGTTAAATCAAGTGGGGCTTCACTGGATTTCTGCTACTGCGGAGATAATCAAATTCTGGGTAGGGGTCAGGAGAAAATTAGTCATAGGTGTTCTTGTGTAATAATTACTGTTGAAAGTGTAAATGATCCATTTACCAGTAAGACTGAGAATAGAATAACTGCTACATTACTTCATATGAGATGATCGTCTGTGCTATTGTTCCTGGAGCTCCAGTGAGGGAGTATTTTGAATGTGAAGTTCATCCAGATCTGAGGATGGACTAAATGGCTAGGTGTGATATGGCTAATAGAAATAATATGCCTACATTTATACTAATTAGTGGATGAGATATGGGAAGTGGAATTCATGTTGTGAGAGCCAGGGTTAAGGCTAGCATTGGGGCAATAATATATAAATTGATGATGTTGATGGACATAGTGGTTCTTTAATAAGTAATTTGAATGCCTCAGCAATGGGTTGTAATCATCCATGGGGGCTGATGATTTTTGGCCCTTTCTGGATTTGTATATAGCCTAGGATTTTCCATTTAGTTAATATGAGGAATGCTATGGTGAATTAAATTGGGTAATTTGTGAAAGAATGTTGATTATAAACATATTCTTAGGAAGAGGACTTGAACCAGTGCAGAAAAAGTTTCATTTTTACATAATTACCGGGCTCTGCCAGCGTAACGAACCCTGTTCTACAGTAGGGTATGTATAAATTATTTGAATGTAGATTATATCATCATTTAGGTTGAAGACATTTTGTAAAGGAAGCCGTATTGCTCTTGTCCTTTGATACTGGAAGAAATCTGCTATAGACAGAAACCAACCAGGATGACTCCAGTCTGAACTCAGGTCACGTGAGACTCTAATCGTTGAACAAACAGACAATTAATAGCAGTTATACCGTTGAAATGTCGTGATCCAGCATCAAGGTCATAAACCATATTGCCCATATGAACTCCAGAATACAATTACACTGTTATCCCTAGTAAAACTTGTTCCATTGACCAGTGTTTTAGAAGAACAGGTGATAAAGCATTTTGACTAGCTGGCCTAAATTTTAATCACTCAGAAGTGGTTTTATTCTCCAAAAAATAAATGGCACACGGGCTCAAGACACACCGGCTTCAGTAGTTGTGGCGTGCAGACTCAGTAGTTGTGGACCACTGGCTTAGTTGTTCCGTGGCACGTGAGATCTTCCCGAACCGGGGATCGAACCGGGTCCCCTGCTTTGGCAGGCGAATTCTTAATCACTGCATCACCGGGGAAGTCCCAGATTCACAGTCTCCCTTTTAATATACCTTAAGCCCAAAGAATCCATGGAAAATTGTTAGAGAAAATAAGGCAATAAATATTGTAAGGACTATAACAGAAGCATATAGTACACAGTTCATATAGACACATCCCAAGCAGTTACAAAGTATATTAAAAGGGAGGATGCAATTTCAAAAGAATAAGAAAAATTATACCCACAAACTCCCAATCTTTCCTGAAACGTTGCAATCTGAAACCCTATTGTAGGAAGCAGAAGATTCCAGGAGACATTCTACAAATGAAGGACTCCAAACCCTGTGGTTGGATAAGGAATTCTGGAAGGAAGGTATCCTCACCCAAGGAGATCAGGTTCCTATACTTCTCTAAAATCACATCCCTATACAATTCCCATTGATCTTGGTCCAGGCATTCTCACTCCTCTTGACAGAAATCTATGGCCACATCCTGGAATGTCAGCAGTCCCTGAAATTAAACGTACACATGCCATGTGGCCACGGGAAGAGTTTATAATATGACCCAAGAAGAAAACAGCAAGTTAAGAGAAGGTTTTAATTTAGAAGAGTGTCTTCAATTATCCACTAATACATACATATATATAAATATAATTTTTTTTTACAAAGTAACTTTCTCTACCTTATTTCTTTTTTTTTTATTTATTTTGTTTATTTTTCACACACACACACACACACACACACACACACACACTGTATTTTATTTTTACAAGAGATAAATAGACTGACACCAAGCATTGTACATGGATGACCACAACAAAAGCAGCAATGATTGCAATTACCAAACATGAAACACCCTTTTAATATACCTTAAGGCCAAAGAATCCATGGAAATTTGGATTCCAGTAAAAAGGCCTGGGCTTGGCCACAGTGGGCGTGGCCCCCAGGGCGGGCCGCCCCTCTAGGACCCGCGACGGGGCCCTGCGCTCCTGGCGGCTCCCTCCCCCGCCGCCCCGCTCCCTCCCGGAAGGCCTCGGGGCAGAGCGGTCCCACCCACTGCGCGCTGAACAGAACCCGCGTTTCCTGAGCTGGAACTCCCGGCTCAGGCGGGGTCTCTTCCCTCCGCCTTCACGGAACTGCCCCGGAGCCCGAGGGGAGGGCGACCTCACTGAGGCTGCCGGCTCTGGAGGTGCCCCGGCGGCCGAAGCCATGACAGTCGCGGGGACGGCGGGCCGGGTAAGTGGGCGCCGACCCTCCGCCTGGTCCGGTGCCCGGGCGGCAGCACAAGACCAGCTTCTGAGGGGCAGGGGTTCGCTGCCACCCGCCGCTGCTGTGCAGAAAGAGCGGCCTCCAGCGTCTGGTCCCCGGGAACTTCGGTCCGTCCTCTCGCCCCTGCCCTCGTCCTGGCTCGTGAGGCCTGTTGGGCGTGAGGAGGGGGTCGGCCTGAGCGTCCTGAGGGGAAACGGGGCAAGGGAGGCTCAGGGTCCGGCTGCAGCGTCAGCGCCCCTCTTCCCGACTGCGGGGAAAGCGGCTGAAAACTCCTCCCGAGGCGCGCAGGCCCCTTATTCAGCCGAGTCCCTCTGCGCTCCTTCCTCCCTGAGCTAAAGTACCGGGGGGAGGGGACAGGGCAGGGAACTGGGGCAGGTAATGGGGAACATCAAAAGGTGATTGTTAACTAAGGCAAACCAGCTCTCCCAAGGTGAGGAATGCGGCGCTTTTCTTTGCCTGGGCTCACTGAATTCCTTCCTTTGATATGCACCTCAGCTCTCTGGGGCCTGCATTCTGTATTTGCATATCCTGAGTGCCTCAGGGCCCGCCGGCTCACATTGGAGGGCTGCAAGTGCTGAAGACTGTGACATCCTTTGTTTACTGATAGGGCAAGAACTATTCCATTTCTCACAGGCTTGAGGGGCAGACAGTGGAAAAAAGTCAGAGAATCTCACTCGGCCTGTACTTTGGTTTACATATAGATAATATTTATACTTAACTGTGCTAATAGAGGTTCTCAAGTCCAATCAACTTGTACTACTGCCTTCTATGTATCAATTTCATCAATATCATAAGATAAATGCCTATAGAATTGACTTAATCCATTTAAATAGGATAAAGATTTTTAAAGGAAACATAATAGAAATATAACAACAAAACCTTTACCACTAAAGGCTGGGTCTGGAACACCCTAAATAAATGTTCCATTGTTAAAATATTGAAAGATGTAGTCAATAGAAATATCAACCAAAATCACAAATAATAAGGGTAGCAGAATGTTGAAATGTTCTATCTTTATCATTAAAGTGGCAGAAAATCATTTATTAGTAGGCACTGGGGGCAGAAGATGCCTGATTTTATATCTGTGTCATATTGGTGCAGTTGTTTCAACAAGTAACTTAAAGACAAAATGGAAAAACAAGGAGGTTTGTGCCTGAGATCATGTTGATGTGAAACCAGGGATGGCCACCTTGTGCCAGGTGAGTTAAGTTTACCTGGCAGGTAGACCGCAGAGTTCCTGGGAAGCAAGGGTTGGAATTTTTCTGCTGGGTGCCCCTTAGTTTCTGTGACTTGACTGACTGTGAGTCATGTTTCGGGAAAGACCTGATCACAGGAAAAGGGTGGGAATAGAGTGATTTGGGGAGCAGCTAACCACATTCATCACAGCTCACGGCCTGAATGAATTTTAAAGAAACAGGAAAACAAATGCTTCTTATGGAATCAGAGAATGTGAGGGCTGGACAATCCCAGAAAAGGAGGAACACCCATCCCATTTTCCAGATGACAAAACAGAGGTCCAGCAAGGTGAAATCCCTCACCCAAGTTGCACCCGTCTCTCCTCCCCACTACGTGGTTCATGAAAGCAGGACTCTTCCTGTCTTGATCACTGCTGAACCCCAAAAAGGGCCAGGCATCTAGCAGCTGCTCCAAAAATTTGCGTTGACGGTAGGAACAATGCTATTTCTTTCTTTCTCACTCTTATTCCGAATTGTGCCAAGAACTCCCCAGGTTGCAATGTAATTCGATAAATGTAAATATTAATTGAGTTTTGTTGTGATGAGGACTTAGGCTTTGAAGGTAACAGACTTGGTTCAGATCTTGGTTCTGCCACTCCATAGCTGTTTGGCTTTGGGAAAATTACTAAACCTCTCTGAGATTATTTCCTCCTTTGTAAAGTGGGGATAAATCTATCTGAGCCAGCAGAGCACCTGCATGAGAGATGTGCACTAAATATTGGTCTTTCTCACTCTCCTACGCCATCTCTCTGTTCTTCCCAGAGAAGCTGTACAGAAGGATATAGTACTTTTGTTTAAAATAGTTAACTAATTAATTAATTAATTTGTTTTTGGCTGCGTTGGGTCTTCGTTGCTATGCGCAGGCTTTCTCTAGTTGCGGCAAGCGGGGGCTACTCTGTGTTGCGGTGCGCGGGCTTCTCATTGCGGTGGCTTCTCTTGCTAGCCTTAACCCCAATGCTAGCCTTAACCCTGGCTCTCACAACATGAATTCCTCTTCCCATATCTTATCCACTAATTAATATAAATGTAGGCATATTATTTCTATTAGCCATATCACACCTAGCCATTTACTCCATCCTCAGATCTGGATGAACTTCACATTCAAAATACACACTCACTGGAGCTCTAGGAGCAATAGCACAGACAATCATCTGATATGAAGTAATGTAGCAGTTATTCTATTCTCAGTCTTACTGACAAATGGATCATTTTCACTTTCAACAGTAATTATTACACAAGAACACCTATGACTAATTTTCTCCTGACCCCTACCCAGAATTTGATTATCTCCGCAGTAGCAGAAATCCAATGAAGCCCCACTTGATTTAACGGAAGTAGCATCAAAACCTGTATATGTCTTCAATGTAGAAAATGTAGCAGGCCCATTCACCCCGTCCCTCCTAGAGAATATGTCAATTTCCCTATAATAAACATTTCCACAGCAATCTATTTTTAGGAGCATTCGACAATCCCTAGGTGCCAGAATTATATACAGCCCAAGTCATCATTAAAACACATCTAACAATCTCCTTTCTATGAATTTGAGCCTCCTACCTACAATTTTGATATGAACAACGCATACATCTCTTATGAAAAGTTTTTTTACCACTAACATTAACCTTATGTGTATGAGAGTTTTCACTACTTGTCATCATACCAGGCAACCCACCACAAATTTAAGAAATATGTCTGACAAAAGAGTTTCTTTGATAGAGTAAATCATAGAGGTTTCAATGCTCTTATTCCTGGAAAATGAATTCTTCCTAATAATTTTACATTCTCCATGCTACCTACCACATTACACCACATGCTATATAGTAAAGTTCTCTAAGTAAGCTTCAGGCCCATACACCCAAAATATTTTTGTATATCCTTCCTGTGCTAACAAACTCTCATTGTTTTTACCATCATTCTACTGACCATTTTCTCAGGAAATATAATTGTATAACAAGCTCACCCTGGTTAATGGTATCCCCATTCTAATAAAAAAACATGAACCCATAAGCTACAGAAGCATCCAACAAATATTTCCTAAAACAGTCCACCACATCAATACTACTTATAATGGCTAATATCATTAATCTAATATACTGTGGTCAAAGAGCACAATGAATAACAAGAATCTTTAATCCAGCAGCATCCACCCTCATGACAATCGCCCTTGTCACAAAAGTAGGACTTTCCCCATTTCACTTCTGAGTGCCTGAAGTCACATAAGGCATCCCATGAACAGCAGACCTGATGCTATCAACATGACAAAATTGCACCCCTATCAGTTTTATACCACATGTCACCATCCATTAACCTAAATATACTATTAATCATAGCGATATTATAAATCATAGCTGGAGGCTGAGGCAGACATCGCCTTACTCACCTCGAAAATATTACACCCTCCTCATCAATTGCCCATATAGGATGAATAACAGCTATTATAATGTATATTCAGATTATAACAATCCTAAACATATTAACTTATATCATAACAACACTATCTTCTTCTTATTTATGCCCAGATCATGTACTACAAGAGTATCATTATCACACACATGAGATAAAACACCTCCCATCACAATCATTTTCCTCACCATTATAGTATCATTAGGACATCGCCCATCACTATCAGGCTTTCTACCCAAATGAATAATTATCCAAGAGATAACACAAACGACAACATCATTCTACCAACACTAATAGCCGTCATAGCAGTCCTCAGCATATATTTCTACTTGCAGCTAACATACTCCACATCACTAACTATATTCCCTTCATTAAACAACACAAACACAAAACAATTTGAACATACAAAGAAATAACCTTCCTATCATTACCAATCATAATACCCACATGGTTACTACACACAACACCCATTCTATCGGTGCTGGACTAGGAATTTAGGTTAGTTCAGACCAAGAGCTTTCAAAACCCTAAACAAGTGAAATTTACTTAATTCCTAAAAATAAGGATTGCAAGACTTTATTCTACATCAATTGAATGTAAAGCAAACACTGTATTGAAGCCAAATCTTTACGAGATTGATGAGTTTTAACCCCAGGAAACTTTAGTTAACAGGCAAATCCTCTAGTCAACTGGCTTCAGTCTACTTCTCCTTCATTTGAGAAAGAAAAAAAGAAAAAAAAAAAGGCAGGATAATCACTGGCAGAATTGAAGCTGCTTCTTGGAAGTTAGAATTCAATTTGTTAATTCACCACAGGGTTTGCCAGAAAGAGGGCTCAATCTCTGTCTTTAGATTTACAGTCTAATGCTAACTCAGTCATTTTACCTCTGTTCATACACTGCTGATTATTTTCAACAAATCACAAAGATATCGGTATTTTATATTTACTATTTGGTGCTTGAGCTGGAGTAGCAGGCAGCACCTTAATTATATTAATCCAGGCTGAGCTATGCTGACCTGGACCGCTACTTGGAGATGCCCAAATCTGTAAGGTTGTCATAACAGTCCCTGCACTTGTAATAATTTTCTTTATAGCTGTACCCGTTATGATTGCAGGCTTTGAAAACTGACCTGGGCCACTAATAACTCAGACACCTGAAGTAGCATTTCCCCCAATAAATCATTTAAACTTTTGACTACTTCCCCCATCATTCTTACTCCTACTCATATCACCAATAGTAGAAGCTGGTTCTGGTACCAGTGGGACCGTGTATTCAGCTCTAGCCTGCAATCTGGCCCATGCAGGAGCCTCTGTCGACCTAACTGTTTTCTCCTTACATTTAGCAGGTGTCTCCTCAATTCTTGGTATTATTACTTTTATTACTATAGTCTTTTTTTTTTTTTACTATAGTCTTTAATACAAAACCAGCAGTCATATCCCAATACCAAACATCATTATTTGTTTAATCTTCCCCAACTATAGCCATATTACTATAATTACCAATCTCAGTCCAAGCAGCCAGAATTGCCATGCTGTTAAGAGATAGAAATCTAAACATTACTTTCTTTGACCCTGCAGGAGGAGACCGAATCCTATACCAACACCTCTTTTGATACTTTGCTCACCCTGAAGTCTGTATTCATGGCCTAACAGGGTTTGTTATAAACTCACATATCATTACATACTATTTAGGACAAAAATTGCCTTTCAGCTATCTGGGAATAGTATGAGTCATGTCCACTGGTTTTTTAGGAGTTCTCTTGTGGGCCCATCATATGTTTACCATAGGGATAGCTGTGGACTCAGGAGCATACTTTGCATCAGCTACCGTAATTACTTCTATCCCTACAGGAGTAAAAGTATCTAGCTGATTAGCAACTCTTTATTTAATTTTTCTTTTTCTTCTCTTTTTTTTTTTTTGGCTGAGTTGGGTCTTGCTTGCTGCGCATGGGCTTTCTCTGGTTGCGGTGAGCGGCAGCTACTCTTCGTTGCGGTGTGCGGCCCTTTCATTGCAGTGGCTTCTCTTGTTGCAGAGCACGGCCTCTAGGCGCGTGGGCTTCAGTAGTTGTGGCTTGCGGGCTCTAGAGGGCAGGCTCAGTAGTTGTGGCACACGGGCTTTTTGCTCCGCGGCATGTGGAATCTTCCCAGACAAGGGCTCGAACCCGTGTCCCCTGCATTAGCAGGCGAATTCTTAACCACTGCGTCACCAGGGAAGTCCCTGGTTAGCAACTGTTCACGGAGGGAATACTATATGACCTCCCACTATATTATGAGTTTTAGGCTTTAGGTTTTCTTTTTACAGTAGGTGGTTTGACAGGAATCATCTTAGCCAACTCATCCCCAGACATTGTCCTCCAGGATACATACTATGTAGTAGCACACTTCCATGACCTAATGTCCATGGCAGCAGTCTTCACTATTATAGGAGGCTTCCTACACTGATTCCCACTATTCTCAGGTTATACAGTTAACCCAGCATGAGCAAAAATTCACTTCACAAGTATATTTGTAGTAGTAAATATGACTTCCTGCAGCACTTTCGTGGCCTCTCAGGGATGTCACTACGTTAGTCTGAGTACCCTGAGGCACACACAACATGAAATATTTTGTCTTTAGGCTCATTCATCTCAGTAGCAGCAGTAATGCTAATAATCTTCATACTTTGAAAAGCATTTGTGTCTAAACAAGAAGTCTTAGCAGTGGAAATTGCTACTCCTAACCTAGAATGGTTACACGGATGTCCTCCACCATATCCTACGTTTCAAGATCCTACCTATGTAAATGTAAAATAAGGAAGGACTCAAGTCCTTTTCAACCAGTTTCAAGCCAACACCATAACAATTATGTCTTCCTCAATAAATGAGATAAAAGTAAAAAGTGATGTAGCTTTGTCAAAGTTAAATGATAGGCTAAAATCCTCTATATCACTAAGGCATATCAATTTCATCTAGGCTCTCAAGATACAACATCACCGATTATGGAAGAACTTTTACATTTTCTTCGTCACACATTAATAGTGATTTTTAAAATAAGTTCTCTAGTCCTCTATATCATTTCACTAATACTGACATCTAAACTCATATGCATACAATAGATGCACAGGTAGAGAAAATGTGAACAATTTACTAGCTATTATTGTAATCTTAATTGCCCTATCATCATTGTGAATCCTTTACATGATACATGAAATCAATAACTCTTCCCAAACCATAAAAAACTATGGGTCAGTAATGATACTGAAGCTACAAATCCACAGATTACGAAGATTTAAATGTTGACTCCTCTGTAATCCCCACATCAGAGCTAAAACCAGGAGCATAATGACTAATAGAAGTCAACAACCGAGTAGTTAGGGATAGTCATTGAATATTAGTTTCATCTGAAATTGTTGTACACTCCGGAGTTGTTCCTTCTCAGGCCTAAAAGGAGCTGCTATCCCAGGACGCCTAACTTAAAGAATCCTAATATCAACAGGACCAGGCCTATGTTGTGGACAAGAGAGCTCGTTTTCCTGAGTTCAAAGACAGGACAGAGGGATATGGCTGAGATATGGGGTGAATCTGCAGCCCGTGGGGATGCACTCTCCAAGCTCCAGTATAGGAATGGGGCCTCTAGGGTCCCAGGCCACCCACCACGCCCTCTGGAGCAGGATCTGGGCAACATTCCCTGTCAGTGATGAGGCAGCCCTAGCACTTGTCACGCCCCGATGTCGTGTCCTATGTGGGCCCCATGCTCTTGGCACCACACCCCACACTCTGCAGGTCCATGCTACAGGGTCCTTCATGCCTCAGGAGTAGAGACCACACAGCAAGCAGTTCCCTCCCCAACCAGCAGGAGGAGGGGAGGAGAGCAGGGGCACCAGGGGACTCTCACTCAGACAACAACACCCCAGGGGTGCCAGCGGGGACAGTGATGATGCAGATGAGGCACAGACCAAGAGATGGGACCAGAGGACCCA
The DNA here is from genome assembly GCF_965194825.1 of Balaenoptera physalus. Classification (NCBI taxonomy): domain Eukaryota; kingdom Metazoa; phylum Chordata; class Mammalia; order Artiodactyla; family Balaenopteridae; genus Balaenoptera; species Balaenoptera physalus. The sequence continues at coordinate 29,101,285 of NC_138887.1, read as the reverse complement.
AAAGGCAGCTGGTCAGGTCCTGGCTCACCTGCACCCCGGACACCTTTGTCCCGCATACACCCCCTTCCTCATACACCCTCTCCTTAAATGCAGATTCTTCAGATGCGAACAGGCAGAGCTTCAGACTGAAAGTCAGCTCTTCCAAAATGACCCGTCAGCAAACACTGCAGGATTCCACTCCAGTGGGTGCCCTGGGGTCGACAACTCAGGGACTGAAGTGGATATCGGTGCCAGGGGCAGTGGGAGGGAATGGGGAATGAGACTTTCATGGTTGTGGAATTTTGGTTTTGCAAGATGAATAGTTCTAGGGATGGTGGTGATGGCTCCACGAGAAAGTGAATCTATCTGATGCCTCAGAAACGTGCACTTTAAATGGTGATGATGGTAAAGGGTATGTGACGTGTGTTTTATTTCACTTAAAATAAATTCTTAAAATAATGTCCTGTTAACTGAGATTCCATTTCGACTCCCCTTCATCACAAATGTCGGAGGCCCAGACACAGTCCCCTACCTTAGGGGCCATCACGGTACCCTCACAGAGCACGTGGGAGACCATTCTTTGGGGGGCCTAGTCTGTGCTCACCTGACCTCTGTCCAGGGGGACCCAGGCAGTGGTGACCCCCATAGATTAGACATATGATATGCTATAGTATTAGTATGATACCACCAAGTGTTGTCACTCACCGGAACACAGAGCAGCAACCCACTCAAACATGCCTGACCTCATATGATTGTGACAAGATGAAGAGAAGAAAAGGAACCACAGGTTAATCAGGACAACACCCTTAATGCAGAGGTTGGAAATCTCAAAGGGGACAGGACACACTGCAGGCAAAGAGCGCATATGCGGTCTCACCATCCATGTGATCCTGACTCATGCAGGTATGGTGAGACCCACACAGTCCCCGCACCCTATACCTGGGGCCACACATCCACACTCACCAGGGTGACCAACCTCCCCAGACCCCTCCACCTGGGTCACATGTCCACAGTCCCAGGGTGACCTCACCTCCCCAGACCCTGCACCTGGGGTCACACGTCCCCTTGGTCAGGACACCATGGCTCTGCAGGGGGCTCCCCCAATGTGGAAACAAGCTGGGTCCCTGGGACCTCCTGGGATGGGAAAAAGTGTCAGGTGGGTCTCCTTTCCCCACACTTGTCCCAGAGGAGTCCTCCTCTTCTCACTTTGGTTCTGTGTGATTTTAACTGTTTTTACAGCTTTCATACTAGAGTTGAACACACGACCCTGGTGCTGCCATGCTCAGTCCTTTCTCGCCTCACTTACATGTTGAGGAAACGCACAGGACAGCAGGGCTGAAAGCCGAGGGGCAGCTCTGGACTCTGCTGAGTAGGGACGGTAGACTGGAGGGAGAGCTCAGCGGCAGCCTCAGCTGTCACCCATCGGCCTTTTGCCCGATCTGCGTGCCCTGCAATCAATTCATCAGCTAAACCTGCTTCCCTATGCACCATGCACGTGCTGGTAAATTGGAATTATTGCCAGGTAGTCCTCCTGAGGATTCTCCATGAGCCCCAGGGAAGGTGAACCTTGTAGGGATTAAGACTAAGGCCCCGACCATAGCACTGACCCTTGGGAGGACCAGGTCACCACACTCAGAAGAGAGGCTGTTACGTAGACAAGCCCACCTCAGCTCCAGACCCCAGACATCTAAGCACTGACATTCAGATGCAGGCACGGAGCTTCCCAGTACTGAGGCTAGGCCGGGTCTCTACCCAGGTCCCCATAGTCCTAGCGTACACAGAACATGGTCAGTTCTAAATCTTATTATAGACAACACATGGTCAGCTCTAAACATAATCAGTAGACAGGACATGCAGAGGTCTAAATCTACCATGTAGACACAACTTGATCATGTTTAAACTAGCTTAGGGCTGATCTCATAGGGGGTACAGATCACACACATGGGTCTCTCATCTTTGGACACCCACATCAGGAAACTGAACAAAATCTTTGTCATTAAACATTTCAACAGGCAAAACAGAAATGTTCCCAATTTCTCTGGCCACCTGATGGTCATGATCCACGGGCGAGCCACGAACTTCTTAGAGTGCAGCCCAGTCTGCTGCCAGGACACACAAGAAGTGGCCTGATTCCAGCCTCCCAGGCTTCCAGAAGGAGGCGGCCACACTGGAAGCCAGGTCAGGAGAGTCCTGCATGGTCCGGGCCGGGAGATCCGGTCTGTCCATTTGGCTGGCCGATTCCGGGCGGGGCGCTCAGGGCCTCTGAGAGCCCTGCACTCAGGTCCTGCTTCCCTGCAGCGTGTGCCTGTGCGTGTGCGTGTGCGTGTGTGTGTGTGTGTAGAGGGGGCGGTGGCTGACGGCTCCCATGGTTCCCAACCCGGGCACCGCGCTGTCTTCGAGGGGAGGCACGGGGAGAGGTAGGGGCACAGAAGCCGTTGGAGAGGAGAACCCACCGCGGAACTCCTTGCACACTGGCTCGCCCCACCCGGAGACCCGCCTGCCCATCGTGGGCCGCATGTCGCCCCCCAGTCCCCCACCCCCGAGGGCAGGGTGCCTGCTCTTTCAACAGCACAGGGTCTCACATGAAGGAGACCCAGTGGGGACTGTCAGCCCCCGACTCCTGATGCTGTGTTTGGGGAGAATGAACCCCCTTGACTGGGCGATGGGACCCTGTGAGGAAAGAGGTGGCGGCCCGATCCAAGTCGGGGCCTGGCTGAGATATGAGAAAACAGGAGCCAAGAGCAAGGCCTGGAGGCCAGGCGAACAGAAGGGACACCCCCAGCCTTGGCCGGGCTCTCCAACGGTGATATTGTTGCTTTAGGGGACATGGGACAGGTGACTGAATGTAATGGGAGTCTAAACTGGACCCTGAATGGGGCTTAAAGGAGGTGTGAAGGATGTTACTGAGACAGTGACAGTCATTGGAAGACAAACTCTGTGTCAGGATATCCTGCTCCATCCATTTAAATCCCTGAGATCTGTGACCTTTACGTGGCTACGCAGGATTGTTAGAGCAGCTGCGTGCGGATATATCTGGGGCACAATTCAGTCTGCAGCCAACTTGCAAGTGGTTCCAGCAAACACACAGGTGTGCGCACAGGCAGGCACAGCACACACACAAACATATGCACGTGCACAGCACAAATATATTCACACACTAGCATGTGAACACACATGCACCCATATGCCCATGCACACACTAATGTGTGCAAGTGCACATACCTGTGCACATGCACAGCATATGTATGCAAACAGGCACATGCACACGCATAGCACACACACAGGGAATAAAGTGAATCCGTAAAGCATTAATTCCTGAACACAAGTGAAGCTGACATGTATTTTCCCCTTTTCTTAGCCTTGATGTTTTCCACAACAAAAAGTTTAAGAAAAAAGATAACGGCAAATGACCTTTGATTCATAGGACTTTCTGATTTTATTCCACAAATATTATGACAGTAGAAATGAATGTAGATATTACATGTGTCCACTAATGGATGAATGGAGAAGAAAAACACGGTCCATCAATACAAGGGAATGCTATTCAGCCTAAAAAGGAAGTCAGTTCTGACACAGGATGCAGCATGGATGAACCTTGAGGGCATTATGCTCAGTGATGTAAGCTAGACACAAAAAAACAAACAGTGCTTGATCCACTCATACAAGGCCCCTAGAGCAGTCGGAAATATAGAGACATAAAGTAGGATGTTGAGGGCCAGAGGCTGAGGGAGGGACAATGGGGAGTGAGTGTTTAATGGGGACTGTTTCAATTTTGCAAGATGAAAAAGTTCCGGAGGATGATGGTGGTCAGGTTTGCACAACAGTGTGAATTACTTCCTGACCCTGAAATGTGCACTTAAAAATGGTTAAGATAATACATTTTATGTTATGTGTACCAGACCACAATTTTTAAAACTTTTCAAAAAACAACAGGAAATAGTCCATGAATACCACAAAATGTACAACTTCACTAACAACAGAGGGATTAAAGCCATAAGCAAAATACTGTGCATACACCTATCAGAATGGCAGACATGAAAGACATAGTATCAAATATCAGCAGGATGTGGAGCAATGGAAAGCCTGGTACGCAACGGGAGGATGCAACCACTTCTGAAGCAATCGGGCCTCAGATAGCGAAGTCCGTGCACAGAGACCCACAGTGCTCCTCCCAGTTGAACACAAACCCACCAGCCCTGCACCAGGACACACCGACATGGACTTGCAGCCACAGGAGCCAAACCTGAAGGAACCTGAAGGCCATCACAGACGGATGCAGAAATGAACCATGCACGCTCCTATGAAGGAATATTCCACAGCAATGGAGTACATTTTGTTTAAAGGTAGTAAAACTATAAAAATTATTTTTTAAAGAAAACTATATTTACAAGATGAAAGAATCTATAATTCTGGCACCTAGGGATTGTCGAATGCTCCTAAAAATAGATTGCTGTGGAAATGTTTATTATAGGGAAATTGATATATTCTCTAGGAAGGACGGGGTGAATGGGCCTGCTACATTTTCTACATTGAAGACATGTACAGGTTTTGATTCTACGTCTGTTAAATCAAGTGGGGCTTCACTGGATTTCTGCTACTGCGGAGATAATCAAATTCTGGGTAGGGGTCAGGAGAAAATTAGTCATAGGTGTTCTTGTGTAATAATTACTGTTGAAAGTGTAAATGATCCATTTACCAGTAAGACTGAGAATAGAATAACTGCTACATTACTTCATATGAGATGATCGTCTGTGCTATTGTTCCTGGAGCTCCAGTGAGTGAGTATTTTGAATGTGAAGTTCATCCAGATCTGAGGATGGACTAAATGGCTAGGTGTGATATGGCTAATAGAAATAATATGCCTACATTTATACTAATTAGTGGATAAGATATGGGAAGTGGAATTCATGTTGTGAGAGCCAGGGTTAAGGCTAGCATTGGGGCAATAATATATAAATTGATGATGTTGATGGACATAGTGGTTCTTTAATAAGTAATTTGAATGCCTCAGCAATGGGTTGTAATCATCCATGGGGGCTGATGATTTTTGGCCCTTTCTGGATTTGTATATAGCCTAGGATTTTCCATTTAGTTAATATGAGGAATGCTATGGTGAATTAAATTGGGTAATTTGTGAAAGAATGTTGATTATAAACATATTCTTAGGAAGAGGACTTGAACCAGTGCAGAAAAAGTTTCATTTTTACATAATTACCGGGCTCTGCCAGCGTAACGAACCCTGTTCTACAGTAGGGTATGTATAAATTATTTGAATGTAGATTATATCATCATTTAGGTTGAAGACATTTTGTAAAGGAAGCCGTATTGCTCTTGTCCTTTGATACTGGAAGAAATCTGCTATAGACAGAAACCAACCAGGATGACTCCAGTCTGAACTAAGGTCACGTGAGACTCTAATCGTTGAACAAACAGACAATTAATAGCAGTTATACCGTTGAAATGTCGTGATCCAGCATCAAGGTCATAAACCATATTGCCCATATGAACTCCAGAATACAATTACACTGTTATCCCTAGTAAAACTTGTTCCATTGACCAGTGTTTTAGAAGAACAGGTGATAAAGCATTTTGACTAGCTGGCCTAAATTTTAATCACTCAGAAGTGGTTTTATTCTCCAAAAAATAAATGGCACACGGGCTCAAGACACACCGGCTTCAGTAGTTGTGGCGTGCAGACTCAGTAGTTGTGGACCACTGGCTTAGTTGTTCCGTGGCACGTGAGATCTTCCCGAACCGGGGATCGAACCGGGTCCCCTGCTTTGGCAGGCGAATTCTTAATCACTGCATCACCGGGGAAGTCCCAGATTCACAGTCTCCCTTTTAATATACCTTAAGCCCAAAGAATCCATGGAAAATTGTTAGAGAAAATAAGGCAATAAATATTGTAAGGACTATAACAGAAGCATATAGTACACAGTTCATATAGACACATCCCAAGCAGTTACAAAGTATATTAAAAGGGAGGCTGCAATTTTAAAAGAATAAGAAAAATTATACCCACAAACTCCCAATCTTTCCTGAAACGTTGCAATCTGAAACCCTATTGTAGGAAGCAGAAGATTCCAGGAGACATTCTACAAATGAAGGACTCCAAACCCTGTGGTTGGATAAGGAATTCTGGAAGGAAGGTATCCTCACCCAAGGAGATCAGGTTCCTATACTTCTCTAAAATCACATCCCTATACAATTCCCATTGATCTTGGTCCAGGCATTCTCACTCCTCTTGACAGAAATCTATGGCCACATCCTGGAATGTCAGCAGTCCCTGAAATTAAACGTACACATGCCATGTGGCCACGGGAAGAGTTTATAATATGACCCAAGAAGAAAACAGCAAGTTAAGAGAAGGTTTTAATTTAGAAGAGTGTCTTCAATTATCCACTAATACATACATATATATAAATATAATTTTTTTTTACAAAGTAACTTTCTCTACCTTATTTCTTTTTTTTTTATTTATTTTGTTTATTTTTCACACACACACACACACACACACACACACACTGTATTTTATTTTTACAAGAGATAAATAGACTGACACCAAGCATTGTACATGGATGACCACAACAAAAGCAGCAATGATTGCAATTACCAAACATGAAACACCCTTTTAATACACCTTAAGGCCAAAGAATCCATGGAAATTTGGATTCCAGTAAAAAGGCCTGGGCTTGGCCACAGTGGGCGTGGCCCCCAGGGCGGGCCGCCCCTCTAGGACCCGCGACAGGGCCCTGCGCTCCTGGCGGCTCCCTCCCCCGCCGCCCCGCTCCCTCCCGGAAGGCCTCGGGGCAGAGCGGTCCCACCCACTGCGCGCTGAACAGAACTCGCGTTTCCTGAGCTGGAACTCCGGGCTCAGGCGGGGTCTCTTCCCTCCGCCTTCACGGAACTGCCCCGGAGCCCGAGGGGAGGGCGACCTCACTGAGGCTGCCGGCTCTGGAGGTGCCCCGGCGGCCGAAGCCATGACAGTCGCGGGGACGGCGGGCCGGGTAAGTGGGCGCCGACCCTCCGCCTGGTCCGGTGCCCGGGCGGCAGCACAAGACCAGCTTCTGAGGGGCAGGGGTTCGCTGCCACCCGCCGCTGCTGTGCAGAAAGAGCGGCCTCCAGCGTCTGGTCCCCGGGAACTTCGGTCCGTCCTCTCGCCCCTGCCCTCGTCCTGGGTCGTGAGGCCTGTTGGGCGTGAGGAGGGGGTCGGCCTGAGCGTCCTGAGGGGAAACGGGGCAAGTGAGGCTCAGGGTCCGGCTGCAGCGTCAGCGCCCCTCTTCCCGACTGCGGGGAAAGCGGCTGAAAACTCCTCCCGAGGCGCGCAGGCCCCTTATTCAGCCGAGTCCCTCTGCGCTCCTTCCTCCCTGAGCTAAAGTACCGGGGGGAGGGGACAGGGCAGGGAACTGGGGCAGGTAATGGGGAACATCAAAAGGTGATTGTTAACTAAGGCAAACCAGCTCTCCCAAGGTGAGGAATGCGGCGCTTTTCTTTGCCTGGGCTCACTGAATTCCTTCCTTTGATATGCACCTCAGCTCTCTGGGGCCTGCATTCTGTATTTGCATATCCTGAGTGCCTCAGGGCCCGCCGGCTCACATTGGAGGGCTGCAAGTGCTGAAGACTGTGACATCCTTTGTTTACTGATAGGGCAAGAACTATTCCATTTCTCACAGGCTTGAGGGGCAGACAGTGGAAAAAAGTCAGAGAATCTCACTCGGCCTGTACTTTGGTTTACATATAGATAATATTTATACTTAACTGTGCTAATAGAGGTTCTCAAGTCCAATCAACTTGTACTACTGCCTTCTATGTATCAATTTCATCAATATCATAAGATAAATGCCTATAGAATTGACTTAATCCATTTAAATAGGATAAAGATTTTTAAAGGAAACATAATAGAAATATAACAACAAAACCTTTACCACTAAAGGCTGGGTCTGGAACACCCTAAATAAATGTTCCATTGTTAAAATATTGAAAGATGTAGTCAATAGAAATATCAACCAAAATCACAAATAATAAGGGTAGCAGAATGTTGAAATGTTCTATCTTTATCATTAAAGTGGCAGAAAATCATTTATTAGTAGGCACTGGGGGCAGAAGATGCCTGATTTTATATCTGTGTCATATTGGTGCAGTTGTTTCAACAAGTAACTTAAAGACAAAATGGAAAAACAAGGAGGTTTGTGCCTGAGATCATGTTGATGTGAAACCAGGGATGGCCACCTTGTGCCAGGTGAGTTAAGTTTACCTGGCAGGTAGACCGCAGAGTTCCTGGGAAGCAAGGGTTGGAATTTTTCTGCTGGGTGCCCCTTAGGTTCTGTGACTTGACTGACTGTGAGTCATGTTTCGGGAAAGACCTGATCACAGGAAAAGGGGGGGAATAGAGTGATTTGGGGAGCAGCTAACCACATTCATCACAGCTCACGGCCTGAATGAATATTAAAGAAACAGGAAAACAAATGCTTCTTATGGAATCAGAGAATGTGAGGGCTGGACAATCCCAGAAAAGGAGGAACACCCATCCCATTTTCCAGATGACAAAACAGAGGTCCAGCAAGGTGAAATCCCTCACCCAAGTTGCACCCGTCTCTCCTCCCCACTACGTGGTTCATGAAAGCAGGACTCTTCCTGTCTTGATCACTGCTGAACCCCAAAAAGGGCCAGGCATCTAGCAGCTGCTCCAAAAATTTGCGTTGACGGTAGGAACAATGCTATTTCTTTCTTTCTCACTCTTATTCCGAATTGTGCCAAGAACTCCCCAGGTTGCAATGTAATTCGATAAATGTAAATATTAATTGAGTTTTGTTGTGATGAGGACTTAGGCTTTGAAGGTAACAGACTTGGTTCAGATCTTGGTTCTGCCACTCCATAGCTGTTTGGCTTTGGGAAAATTACTAAACCTCTCTGAGATTATTTCCTCCTTTGTAAAGTGGGGATAAATCTATCTGAGCCAGCAGAGCACCTGCATGAGAGATGTGCACTAAATATTGGTCTTTCTCACTCTCCTACGCCATCTCTCTGTTCTTCCCAGAGAAGCTGTACAGAAGGATATAGTACTTTTGTTTAAAATAGTTAACTAATTAATTAATTTGTTTTTGGCTGCGTTGGGTCTTCGTTGCTATGCGCAGGCTTTCTCTAGTTGCGGCAAGCGGGGGCTACTCTGTGTTGCGGTGCGCGGGCTTCTCATTGCGGTGGCTTCTCTTGCTAGACTTAACCCCAATGCTAGCCTTAACCCTGGCTCTCACAACATGAATTCCTCTTCCCATATCTTATCCACTAATTAATATAAATGTAGGCATATTATTTCTATTAGCCATATCACACCTAGCCATTTACTCCATCCGCAGATCTGGATGAACTTCACATTCAAAATACACACTCACTGGAGCTCTAGGAGCAATAGCACAGACAATCATCTGATATGAAGTAATGTAGCAGTTATTCTATTCTCAGTCTTACTGACAAATGGATCATTTTCACTTTCAACAGTAATTATTACACAAGAACACCTATGACTAATTTTCTCCTGACCCCTACCCAGAATTTGATTATCTCCGCAGGAGCAGAAATCCAATGAAGCCCCACTTGATTTAACGGAAGTAGCATCAAAACCTGTATATGTCTTCAATGTAGAAAATGTAGCAGGCCCATTCACCCCGTCCCTCCTAGAGAATATGTCAATTTCCCTATAATAAACATTTCCACAGCAATCTATTTTTAGGAGCATTCGACAATCCCTAGGTGCCAGAATTATATACAGCCCAAGTCATCATTAAAACACATCTAACAATCTCCTTTCTATGAATTTGAGCCTCCTACCTACAATTTTGATATGAACAACGCATACATCTCTTATGAAAAGTTTTTTTACCACTAACATTAACCTTATGTGTATGAGAGTTTTCACTACTTGTCATCATACCAGGCAACCCACCACAAATTTAAGAAATATGTCTGACAAAAGAGTTTCTTTGATAGAGTAAATCATAGAGGTTTCAATGCTCTTATTCCTGGAAAATGAATTCTTCCTAATAATTTTACATTCTCCATGCTACCTACCACATTACACCACATGCTATATAGTAAAGTTCTCTAAGTAAGCTTCAGGCCCATACACCCAAAATATTTTTGTATATCCTTCCTGTGCTAACAAACTCTCATTGTTTTTACCATCATTCTACTGACCATTTTCTCAGGAAATATAATTGTATAACAAGCTCACCCTGGTTAATGGTATCCCCATTCTAATAAAAAAACATGAACCCATAAGCTACAGAAGCATCCAACAAATATTTCCTAAAACAGTCCACCACATCAATACTACTTATAATGGCTAATATCATTAATCTAATATACTGTGGTCAAAGAGCACAATGAATAACAAGAATCTTTAATCCAGCAGCATCCACCCTCATGACAATCGCCCTTGTCACAAAAGTAGGACTTTCCCCATTTCACTTCTTTTTTTTTTTTTTTTTTTTTAATTTTATTTATTTATTTATTTTTTATTTTTGGCTGTGTTGGGTCTTCGGTTCGTGCGAGGGCTTTCTCTAGTTACGGCAAGTGGGGGCCACTCTTCATCGCGGTGCGGGGACCGCTCTTCATCGCGGTGCGCGGGCCTTTCACTATCGCGGCCCCTCCCGTTGCGGGGCACAGGCTCCAGACGCGCAGGCTCAGTAGTTGTGGCTCACGGGCCCAGCTGCTCCGTGGCATGTGGGATCTTCCCAGACCAGGGCTCGAACCCGTGTCCCCTGCATTAGCAGGCAGATTCTCAACCACTGCGCCACCAGGGAAGCCCCCCATTTCACTTCTGAGTGCCTGAAGTCACATAAGGCATCCCATGAACAGCAGACCTGATGCTATCAACATGACAAAATTGCACCCCTATCAGTTTTATACCACATGTCACCATCCATTAACTTAAATATACTATTAATCATAGCGGTATTATAAATCATAGCTGGAGGCTGAGGCAGACTTCGCCTTACTCACCTGGAAAATATTACACCCTCCTCATCAATTGCCCATATAGGATGAATAACAGCTATTATAATGTATATTCAGATTATAACAATCCTAAACATATTAACTTATATCATAACAACACTATCTTCTTCTTATTTATGCCCAGATCATGTACTACAAGAGTATCATTATCACACACATGAGATAAAACACCTCCCATCACAATCATTTTCCTCACCATTATAGTATCATTAGGACATCGCCCATCACTATCAGGCTTTCTACCCAAATGAATAATTATCCAAGAGATAACACAAACGACAACATCATTCTACCAACACTAATAGCCATCATAGCAGTCCTCAGCATATATTTCTACTTGCAGCTAACATACTCCACATCACTAACTATATTCCCTTCATTAAACAACACAAACACAAAACAATTTGAACATACAAAGAAATAACCTTCCTATCATTACCAATCATAATACCCACATGGTTACTACACACAACACCCATTCTATCGGTGCTGGACTAGGAATTTAGGTTAGTTCAGACCAAGAGCTTTCAAAACCCTAAACAAGTGAAATTTACTTAATTCCTAAAAATAAGGATTGCAAGACTTTATTCTACATCAATTGAATGTAAAGCAAACACTGTATTGAAGCCAAATCTTTACGAGATTGATGAGTTTTAACCCCAGGAAACTTTAGTTAACAGGCAAATCCTCTAGTCAACTGGCTTCAGTCTACTTCTCCTTCATTTGAGAAAGAAAAAAAGAAAAAAAAAAAGGCAGGATAATCACTGGCAGAATTGAAGCTGCTTCTTGGAAGTTAGAATTCAATTTGTTGATTCACCACAGGGTTTGCCAGAAAGAGGGCTCAATCTCTGTCTTTAGATTTACAGTCTAATGCTAACTCAGTCATTTTACCTCTGTTCATACACTGCTGATTATTTTCAACAAATCACAAAGATATCGGTATTTTATATTTACTATTTGGTGCTTGAGCTGGAGTAGCAGGCAGCACCTTAATTATATTAATCCAGGCTGAGCTATGCTGACCTGGACCGCTACTTGGAGATGCCCAAATCTGTAAGGTTGTCATAACAGTCCCTGCACTTGTAATAATTTTCTTTATAGCTGTACCCGTTATGATTGCAGGCTTTGAAAACTGACCTGGGCCACTAATAACTCGGACACCTGAAGTAGCATTTCCCCCAATAAATCATTTAAACTTTTGACTACTTCCCCCATCATTCTTACTCCTACTCATATCACCAATAGTAGAAGCTGGTTCTGGTACCAGTGGGACCGTGTATTCAGCTCTAGCCTGCAACCTGGCCCATGCAGGAGCCTCTGTCGACCTAACTGTTTTCTCCTTACATTTAGCAGGTGTCTCCTCAATTTTTGGTATTATTACTTTTATTACTATAGTCTTTTTTTTTTTTTTACTATAGTCTTTAATACAAAACCAGCAGTCATATCCCAATACCAAACATCATTATTTGTTTAATCTTCCCCAACTATAGCCATATTACTATAATTACCAATCTCAGTCCAAGCAGCCAGAATTGCCATGCTGTTAAGAGATAGAAATCTAAACATTACTTTCTTTGACCCTGCAGGAGGAGACCGAATCCTATACCAACACCTCTTTTGATACTTTGCTCACCCTGAAGTCTGTATTCATGGCCTAACAGGGTTTGTTATAAACTCACATATCATTACATACTATTTAGGACAAAAATTGCCTTTCAGCTATCTGGGAATAGTATGAGTCATGTCCACTGATTTTTTAGGAGTTCTCTTGTGGGCCCATCATATGTTTACCATAGGGATAGCTGTGGACTCAGGAGCATACTTTGCATCAGCTACCGTAATTACTTCTATCCCTACAGGAGTAAAAGTATCTAGCTGATTAGCAACTCTTTATTTAATTTTTCTTTTTCTTCTCTTTTTTTTTTTTTGGCTGAGTTGGGTCTTGCTTGCTGCGCATGGGCTTTCTCTGGTTGCGGTGAGCGGCAGCTACTCTTCGTTGCGGTGTGCGGCCCTTTCATTGCAGTGGCTTCTCTTGTTGCAGAGCACGGCCTCTAGGCGCGTGGGCTTCAGTAGTTGTGGCTTGTGGGCTCTAGAGGGCAGGCTCAGTAGTTGTGGCACACGGGCTTTTTGCTCCGCGGCATGTGGAATCTTCCCAGACAAGGGCTCGAACCCGTGTCCCCTGCATTAGCAGGCGAATTCTTAACCACTGCGTCACCAGGGAAGTCCCTGGTTAGCAACTGTTCACGGAGGGAATACTATATGACCTCCCACTATATTATGAGTTTTAGGCTTTAGGTTTTCTTTTTACAGTAGGTGGTTTGACAGGAATCATCTTAGCCAACTCATCCCCAGACATTGTCCTCCAGGATACATACTATGTAGTAGCACACTTCCATGACCTAATGTCCATGGCAGCAGTCTTCACTATTATAGGAGGCTTCCTACACTGATTCCCACTATTCTCAGGTTATACAGTTAACCCAGCATGAGCAAAAATTCACTTCACAAGTATATTTGTAGTAGTAAATATGACTTCCTTCCGCACTTTCGTGGCCTCTCAGGGATGTCACTACGTTAGTCTGAGTACCCCGAGGCACACACAACATGAAATATTTTGTCTTTAGGCTCATTCATCTCAGTAGCAGCAGTAATGCTAATAATCTTCATACTTTGAAAAGCATTTGTTTCTAAACAAGAAGTCTTAGCAGTGGAAATTGCTACTCCTAACCTAGAATGGTTACACGGATGTCCTCCACCATATCCTACGTTTCAAGATCCTACCTATGTAAATGTAAAATAAGGAAGGACTCAAGTCCTTTTCAACCAGTTTCAAGCCAACACCATAACAATTATGTCTTCCTCAAATAAATGAGATAAAAGTAAAAAGTGATGTAGCTTTGTCAAAGTTAAATGATAGGCTAAAATCCTGTATATCACTAAGGCATATCAATTTCATCTAGGCTCTCAAGATACACCATCACCGATTATGGAAGAACTTTTACATTTTCTTCATCACACATTAATAGTGATTTTTAAAATACGTTCTCTAGTCCTCTATATCATTTCACTAATATTGACATCTAAACTCATATGCATACAATAGATGCACAGGTAGAGAAAATGTGAACAATTTACTAGCTATTATTGTAATCTTAATTGCCTATCATCATTGTGAATCCTTTACATGATACATGAAATCAATAACTCTTGCCAAACCATAAAAAACTATGGATCAGTAATGATACTGAAGCTACAAATCCACAGATTACGAAGATTTAAATGTTGTCTCCTCTGTAATCCCCACATCAGAGCTAAAACTAGAATAATGACTAATAGAAGTCAACAACCGAGTAGTTAGGGATAGTCATTGAATATTAGTTTCATCTGAAATTGTTGTACACTCCGGAGTTGTTCCTTCTCAGGCCTAAAAGGAGCTGCTATCCCAGGACTCCTAACTTAAAGAATCCTAATATCAACAGGACCAGGCCTATGTTGTGGACAAGAGAGCTCGTTTTCCTGAGTTCAAAGACAGGACAGAGGGATATGGCTGAGATATGGGGTGAATCTGCAGCCCATGGGGATGCACTCTCCAAGCTCCAGTATAGGAATGGGGCCTCTAGGGTCCCAGGCCACCCACCACGCCCTCTGGAGCAGGATCTGGGCAACATTCCCTGTCAGTGATGAGGCAGCCCTAGCACTTGTCACACCACGATGTCGTGTCCTATGTGGGCCCCATGCTCTTGGGACCACACCCAACACTCTGCAGGTCCATGCTACAGGGTCCTTCATGCCTCAGGAGTAGAGACCACACAGCAAGCAGTTCCCTCCCCAACCAGCAAGAGGAGGGGAGGAGAGCAGGGGCACCAGGGGACTCTCACTCAGACAACAACACCCCAGCGGTGCCAGCGGGGACAGTTATGATGCAGATGAGGCACAGACCATGAGATGGGACCACAGGACCCAAAAGGCAGCTGGTCAGGTCCTGGGTCACCTGCAACCCTGACACCTTCGTCCCGCATACACCCCCTTCCTCATACACCCTATCCTTAAATGCAGCTTCTTCAGATGCAAAAAGGCAGCGCTTCAGACTGAAAGTCAGCTCTTCCAAAATGACCCGTCAGCAAACACTGCAGGATTCCACTCCAGTGGGTGCCCTGGAGTCGACAACTCAGGGACTGAAGTGGATATCGGTGCCAGGGGCAGTGGGAGGGAATGGGGAATGAGACTTTCATGGTTGTGGAATTTTGGTTTTGCAAGATGAAAAGTTCTAGGGATGGTGGTGATGGCTCCACGAGAATGTGAATCTATCTGACGCCTGAGAAACGTACACTTAAAATTGTGATGATGGTAAAGGGTATGTGACGTGTGTTTTATTTCACTTAAAATAAATTCTTAAAATAATTTCTTGTTAATTGAGATTCCATTTCGACTCCCCTTCATCACAAATGTCGGAGGCCCATACACAGTCCCCTACCTTAGGGGCCATCACGGTACCCTCACAGAGCACGTGGGAGACCATTCTTTGGGGGGGCTAGTCTGTGCTCACCTGACCTCTGTCCAGGGGGACCCAGGCAGTGGTGACCCCCATAGATTAGACATATGATATGCTATAGTATTAATACGATACCACCAAGTGTTGTCACTCACCGGAACACAGAGCAGCAACCCACTCAAACATGCCTGACCTCATATGATTGTGACAAGATGAAGAGAAGAAAAGGAACCACAGGTTAATCAGGACAACACCCTTAATGCAGAGGTTGGAAATCTCAAAAGGGACAGGACACACTGCAGGCAAAGAGCGCATATGCGGTGTCCCGATCTATGTGATCCTGACCCATGCAGGTATGGTGAGACCCACAGAGTCCCCGCACCCTACACCTGGGGCCACACATCCAAACTCACCAGGGTGACCTCACCTCCCCAGACCCTGCACCTGGGTCACATGTCCACAGTCCCAGGGTGACCTCACCTCCCCAGACCCTGCACCTGGGGTCACACGTCCCCATGGTCAGGACACCATGGCTCTGCAGGCGGCTCCCCCAATGTGGAAACAAGCTGGGTCCCTGGGACCTCCTGGGATGGGAAAAAGTGTCAGATGGGTGTCCTTTCCCCACACTTGTCCCAGAGGAGTCCTCCTCTTATCACTTTGGTTCTGTGTGATTTTAACTGTTTTTACAGCTTTCATACTAGAGTTGAACACACGACCCTGGTGCTGGCATGCTCAGTCGTTTCTCGTCTCAATTACATGTTGAGAAACCTCACAGGACAGCAGGGCTGAAAGCCGAGGGGCAGCTCTGGACTCTGCTGAGTAGGGACGGTAGACTGGAGGGAGAGCTCAGCAGCAGCCTCAGCTGTCACCCATCGGCCTTTTGCCCTATCTGCGTGCACTGCAATCAATTCAGCAGCTAATCCTGCTTCCCTATGCACCACGCACGTGCTGGTAAATTGGAATTATTGCCAGGTAGTCCTCCTGAGGATTCTCCATGAGCCCCAGGGAAGGTGAACCTTGCAGGGATTAAGACTAAGGCCCCGACCATAGCACTGACCATTGGGAGGACCAGGTCACCACACTCAGAAGAGAGGCTGTTACGTACACAAGCCCACCTCAGCTCCAGACCCCAGACATCTAATCACTGACATTCAGATGCAGGCACGGAGCTTCCCAGTACTGAGGCCAGGCCGGGTCTCTACCCAGGTCCCCATAGTCCTAGCCTACACAGAACATGGTCAGGTCTAAATCTTCTTATTATAGACAACACCTGGTCAGCTCCAAACATAATCAGTAGACAGGACATGCAGAGGTCTAAATCTACCATGTAGATACAACTTGATCATGTTTAAACTAGCTTAGGGCTGATCTCATAGGAGGAACAGATCACACACATGGGTCTCTCATCTTTGGACACCCACATCAGGAAACTGAACAAAATCTTTGTCATTAAACATTTCAACAGGCAAAACAGAAATGTTCCCAATTTCTCTGGCCACCTGATGGTCAGGATCCACGGGCGAGCCACGAACTTCTTAGAGTGCAGCCCAGTCTGCTGCCAGGACAGACAAGAAGTGGTCTGATTCCAGCCTCCCAGGCTTCCAGAAGGAGGTGGCCACACTGCAAGCCAGGTCAGGAGAGGCCTGCATGGTCCGGGCCGGGACATCCGGTCTGTCCATTCGGCTGGCCGATTCCTGGCGGGGCGCTCAGGGCGGCTGAGAGCCCTGCACTCAGGTCCTGCTTCCCTGCAGCGTGTGCGTGTGCGTGTGCGTGTGCGTGTGTGTGTGTGTAGAGGGGGCGGTGGCTGACGGCTTCCATGGTTCCCATCCCGGGCACCGCGCTGTCTTCGAGGCTAGGCACGGGGAGAGGAAGGGGCACAGAAGCCGTTGGAGAGGAGAACCCACCGCGGAACTCCTTGAACACTGGCTCGCCCCACCCGGAGACGCGACTGCCCATCGTGGGCCGCATGTCGCCCCAGAGACCCCACCCCCGAGGGCAGGGTGCCTGCTCTTTCAACAGCACAGGGTCTCACATGAAGGAGACCCAGTTGGGACTGTCAGCCCCCGACTCCTGATGCTGTGTTTGGGGAGAATGAACCCCCTTGACTGGGCGATGGGACCCTGTGAGGAAAGAGGTGGTGCCCCGATCCAAGTCGTGGCCTGGCTGAGATATGATAAAACAGGAGCCAAGGGCAGGGCCTGGATTCCAGGCCAACAGGAGGGGCACCCCCAGCCTTGGCCGGGCTCTCCAACGGTGACATTGTTGCTTTAGGGGACCTGGGACAGGTGACTGAATGTAATGGGAGTCTAAACTGGACCCTGAATGGGTCTTAAAGAAGGTGTGAAGGATGTTACTGAGACAGTGACAGTCATTGGAAGACAAACTCTGTGTCAGGATATCCTGCTCCATCCATTTAAATCCCTGAGACCTGTGACCTTTACGTGGCTACGCAGGATTGTTAGAGCAGCTGCGTGCGGATATATCTGGGGCACAATTCAGTCTGCAGCCAACTTGCAAGTGGTTCCAGCAAACACACAGGTGTGCGCACAGGCAGGCACAGCACACACACAAACATATGCACGTGCACAGCACAAATATATTCACACACTAGCATGTGAACACACATGCACCCATATGCCCATGCACACACTAATGTGTGCAAGTGCACATACCTATGCACATGCACAGCATATGTATGCAAACAGGCACATGCACACGCATAGCACACACACAGGGAATAAAGTGAATCCGTAAAGCATTAATTCCTGAACACAAGTGAAGCTGAAATGTATTTTCCCCTTTTCTTAGCATTGATGTTTTCCACAACAAAAAGTTTAAGAAAAAAGATAACGGCAAATGACTTTTGATTCATAGGACTTTCTGATTTTATTCCACAAATATTATGACAGTAGAAATGAAAGTAGATATTACACGTGTCCACTAATGGATGAATGGAGAAGAAAAACACGGTCCATCAATACAAGGGAATGCTATTCAGCCTAAAAAGGAAGTCAATTCTGACACAGGATGCAGCAGGGATGAACCTTGAGGGCATTATGCTCAGTGATGTAAGCTAGACACAAAAAAACAAACCGTGCTTGATTCACTCATACAAGGCCCCTAGAGCAGTCGGAAATATAGAGACATAAAGTAGGATGTTGAGGGCCAGGTGCTGAGGGAGGGACAATGGGGAGTGAGGCTTTAATGGGGACTGTTTCAATTTTGCAAGATGAAAAAGTTCTGGAGGATGATGGTGGTCAGGTTTGCACAACAGTGTGAATTACTTCTTGACCCTGAAATGTGCACTTAAAAATGGTTAAGATAGTACATTTTACGTTATGTGTACCAGACCACAATTTTTAAAGCTTTTTAAAAATCAACAGGAAATAGTCCATGAATACCACAAGATGCACAACTTCACTAACAACAGAGGGATTAAAGTCATAAGAAAAATACTGTGCATACACGTACCAGAATGGCAGACATGAAAGACATAGTATCAAATATCAGCAGGATGTGGAGCAATGGAAAGCCTGGTACGCAACGGAGGGATGCAACCACTTCTGAAGCAATCGGGCCTCAGATAGCGAAGTCCGTGCACAGAGACCCACAGTGCTCCTCCCAGTTGAACACAAACCCTCATGCCCTGCACCAAGACACATGGACATGGACTTGCAGCCACAGGAGCCAACCCTGAAAGAACCTGAAGGCCATCACAGACGGATGCAGAAATGAACCATGCACGCTCCTATGAAGGAATATTCCACAGCAATGGAGTACATTTTGTTTAATGGTAGTAAAACTATAAAAAATATTTTTTTAAAAAAACTATATTTACAAGATGAAAGAATCTATAATTCTCGCACCTAGGGATTGTCGGATGCTCCTAAAAATAGATTGCTGTGGAAATGTTTATTATAGGGAAATTGATATATTCTCTAGGAAGGACGGGGTGAATGGGCCTGCTACATTTTCTACATTGAAGACATGTACAGGTTTTGATTCTACTTCTGTTAAATCAAGTGGGGCTCCACTGGATCTCTGCTACTGCGGAGATAATCAAATTCTGGGTAGGGGTCAGGAGAAAATTAGTCATAGGTGTTCTTGTGTAATAATTACTGTTGAAAGTGTAAATGATCCATTTATCAGTAAGACTGAGAATAGAATAACTGCTACATTACTTCATATGAGATGATCGTCTGTGCTATTGTTCCTACAGCTCCAGTGAGTGAGTATTTTGAATGTGAAGTTCATCCAGATCTGAGGATGGAATAAATGGCTAGGTGTGATATGGCTAATAGAAATAATACGCCTACATTTATACTAATTAGTGGATAAGTTATGGGAAGAGGAATTCATGTTGTGAGAGCCAGGGTTAAGGCTAGCATTGGGGCAATAATATATAAATTGATGATGTTGATGGACATAGTGGTTCTTTAATAAGTAATTTGAATGCCTCAGCAATGGGTTGTAATCATCCATGGGGGCTGATGATTTTTGGCCCTTTCTGGATTTGTATATAGCCTAGCATTTTCCATTTAGTTAATATGAGGAATACTATGGTGAATTACATTGGGTAATTTGTGAAAGAATGTTGATTATAAACATATTCTTAGGAAGAGGACTTGAACCAGTGCAGAAAAAGTTTCATTTTTACATAATTACCGGGCTTTGCCAGCGTAACGAACCCTGTTCTACAGTAGGGTATGTATAAATTAATTGAATGTAGATTATATCATCATTTAGTTTGAAGACATTTTGTAAAGTAAGCCGTATTGCTCTTGTCCTTTCATACTGGAAGAAATCTGCTATAGACAGAAACCAACCAGGATGACTCCAGTCTCAACTCAGATCACGAGAGACTTTAATCGTTGAACAAACAGACAATTAATAGCAGTTATACCGGTGAAATGTTGTGATCCAGCATCAAGGTCATAAACCATATTGCCCATATGAACTCCAGAATACAATTACACTGTTATCCCTACTAAAACTTGTTCCATTGACCAGTGTTTTAGAAGAACAGGTGATAAAGCATTTTGACTAGCTGGCCTAAATTTTAATCACTCAGAAGTGGTTTTATTCTCCAAAACATAAATGGCGCATGGGCTCAAGACACACCGGCTTCAGTAGTTGTGGCGTGCAGACTCAGTAGTTGTGGCCCACTGGCTTAGTTGTTCCGTGGCACGTGAGATCTTCCCGGTCCGGGGATCGAACTGGGTCCCCTGCATTGGCAGGCGAATTCTTAATCACTGCATCACCAGGGAAGTCCCAGATTTGCAGTCTCCCTTTTAATATACCTTAAGCCCAAAGAATCCATGGAAAATTGTTAGAGAAAATAAGACAATAAAATATTGTAAGGACTATAACAGAAGCATATAGTACACAGTTCATATAGACACATCCCAAGCAGTTACAAAGTATATTAAAAGGGAGGCTGCAATTTTAAAAGAATAAGAAAAATTATACCCACAAACTCCCAATCTTTCCTGAAACGTTGCAATCTGAAACCCTATTGTAGGAAGCAGAAGATTCCAGGAGACATTCTACAAATGAAGGACTGCAAACCCTGTGGTTGGATAAGGAATTCTGGAAGGAAGGTATCCTCACCCAAGGAGAGCAGGTTCCTATACTTTTCTAACATCACATCCCTGTACAATTCCCATTGATCTTGGTCCAGGCATTCTCACTCCTCTTGACAGAAATCTATGGCCACATCCTGGAATGTCATCATTCCCTGAAATTAAACGTACACATGCCATGTGGCCACGGGAAGAGTTCCTAATATGACCCAAGATGAAAACAGCAGGTTAAGAGAAGGTTTTAATGTAGAAGAGTGTCTTCAAATATCCACTAATATATATATATATATTTTTTACAAAGTAACTTTCTGTACCTTATTTCTAACTACAAGAAAAGAGTATGACATGTGATCCACAAAACCAGTATAGAGACTATACTTGTCTGGAAAAGAAATGATAAAATGATGGTTTCAACACAGGCATATGCATTTTTGAGTGTTTTATTTATATCAAACTGGAGAAAATGTGTGTATTTCTCATAGAGAAAAGACCTGTCGAGGTAGAAATGTACCTTTCAACTATTCATGAGTACACGAGGACACTGGGGAGATTGTCAAAGTGCAGATTGTGATTCAGTAGGTCCGGTGGGCCTGAGTTCTATTTTTTTAACAAACTCATTTTTAAGTAGTGATGCCACAGTCTCTGATTCATTGACCACAACTGTGAATATCAGAGACATAATTAGAAAGGTAAAAATTCATATTTAATTTTGTACTTAAATTGTTTTATGGATTTTACACCTTTAATAGAATAGTGAGCACAGCAGCAACAATCATTTGTGAGTATTTACTATAGACTGTGTATCTTTCTAATTTTTTTGTGTAGGATTCCAGGAAAAAGGCCTGGACTGTGGCCACAGTGGGCGTTGCCCCCAGGCCGGGCCGCCCCTCCATGACCCCCGACGGGGCCCTGCGCTCCTGGCGGCTCCCTCCCCCGCCGCCCCGCTCCCTCCCGGAAGGCCTCGGGGCAGAGCGGTCACACCCACTGCGCGCTGAACAGAGCCCGCGTTTCCTCAGAGCTGGAACTCCCGGCTCAGTCGGGGTCTCTTCCCTCCGCCTTCACGAAACTGCCCCGGAGCCTGAGGGGAGGGCGACCTCACTGAGGTTGCCGGCTATGGAGGAGCCCCGTCGGCCGAAGCCATGACAGTCGCGGGGACAGCGGGCCGGGTAAGTGGGCGCCGACCCTCCGCCTGGTCCGGTGCCCGGGCGGCAGCACAAGACCAGCTTCTGAGTGGCAGGGATTCACTGCCACCCTCCGCTGCTCTGCAGAAAGAGCGGCCTCCAGCGTCTGGTCCCCGGGAACTTCGGTCCGTCCTCTCACCCCTGCCCTCGGCCTGGCTCGCGAGGCCTGGTGGGCGTGAGGAGGGGGTCGGCCTGAGCGTCCTGAGGGGAAACGGGGCAAGGGAGGCTCAGTGTCCGGCTGCAGCATCAACGCCCCTCCTCCCGACTGTGGGGAAAGCGGCTGAAAAGTCCTCCCGAGGCGCGCAGGCCCCTTATTCAGCCGAGTCCCTCTGCGCTCCTTCCTCCCTGAGCTAAAGTACCGGGGGGAGGGGACAGGGCAGGGAACTGGCGCAGGTAATGGGGAACATCAAAAGGTGATTGTTAACTAAGGAAACCAGCTCTCCCAAGGTGAGGAATGCGGCGCTTTTCTTTGCCTGGGCTCACTGAATTCCTTCCTTTGATATGCACCTCAGCTCTCTGGGGCCTGCATTCTGTATTTGCATATCCTGAGTGCCTCAGGGCCCGCCGGCTCACATTGGAGGGCTGCAAGTGCTGAAGACTGTGACATCCTTTGTTTACTGATAGGGCAAGAACTATTCCATTTCTCACAGGCTTGAGAGGCAGACAGTGGAAAAAAGTCAGAGAATCTCACTCGGCCTGTACTTTGGTTTACATATAGATAATATTTGTACTTAACTGTGCTAATAGAGGTTCTCAAGTCCAATCAACTTGTACTACTGCCCTCTATGTATCAATTTCATCAATATCATAAGATAAATGCCTATAGAATTGACTTAATCCATTTAAATAGGATAAAGATTTTTAAAGGAAACAGAAATATAACAACACAACCTTCACCACTAAAGGCTGGGTCTGGAACACCCTAAATAAATGCTCCATTGTTAAAATATTGAAAGATGTAGTCAATAGAAATATCAACAAAAATGACAAATAATAAGGGTAGCAGAATGTTGAAATGTTGTATCTTTATCATTAAAGTGGCAGAAAATCATTTATTAGTAGGCACTGGGGGCAGAAGATGCCTGATTTTATATCTGTGTCATATTTGTGCAGTTGTTTCAACAAGTAACTTAAAGACAAAATGGAAAAACAAGGAGGTTTGTGCCTGAGATCATGTTGATGTGAAACCAGGGATGGCCACCTTGTGCCAGGTGAGTTAAGTTTACCTGGCAGGTAGACCGCAGAGCTCCTGGGAAGCAAGGGTTGGAATTTTTCTGCTGGGTGCCCCTTAGGTTCTGTGACTTGACTGACTGTGAGTCATGTTTCGGGAAAGACCTGATCACAGGAAAAGGGTGGGAATAGAGTGATTTGGGGAGCAGCTAACCACATTCATCACAGCTCACGGCCTGAATGAATTTTAAAGAAACAGGAAAACAAATGCTTCTTATGGAATCAGAGAATGTGAGGGCTGGACAATCCCAGAAAAGGAGGAACACCCATCCCATTTTCCAGATGACAAAACAGAGGTCCAGCAAGGTGAAATCACTCACCCAAGTTGCACCCGTCTCTCCTCCCCACTACGTGGTTCATGAAAGCAGGACTCTTCCTGTCTTGATCACTGCTGAACCCCAAAAAGGGCCAGGCATCTAGCAGCTGCTCCAAAAATTTGGGTTGACTGTAGGAACAATGCTATTTCTTTCTTTCTCACTCTTATTCAGGATTGTGCCAAGAACTCCCCAGGTTGCAATGTAATTCGATAAATGTAAATATTAATTGAGTTTTGTTGTGATGAGGACTTAGGCTTTGAAGGTAACAGACTTGGTTCAGATCTTGGTTCTGCCACTCCATAGCTGTTTGGCTTTGGGAAAATTACTAAACCTCTCTGAGATTATTTCCTCCTTTTTAATGTGTGGATAAATCTATCTGAGCCAGCAGAGCACCTGCATGAGAGATGTGCACTAAATATTGGTCTTTCTCACTCTCCTACGCCATCTCTCTGTTCTTCCCAGAGAAGCAGTACAGAAGGAAATAGTACTTTTTTTTAAAATAGTTAACTAATTAATTAATTAATTTGTTTTTGGCTGCGTTGGGTCTTCGTTGCTATGCGCAGGCTTTCTCTAGTTGTGGCAAGCGGGGGCTACTCTTTGTTTCGGTGTGCGGGGTTCTCATTGCGGTGGCTTATCTTGCTGCGCTTTTTGTGGAGCACCGGTTCTAGGCGCGCGGGTTTCAGTAGTTGTGGTCTGCAGGCTCAGTAGTTTTGGACCATGGGCTTAGCTGCTGCGCGGCATGTGGGATCTTCCCTGACCAGGGCTCGAACCCCTGTCCTCTGCCTTGGCAGGCAGATTCTTAACCACTGCGCCACCAGGGAATTCCGATATAGTACTTTTTAAAGAGGGGTTTGAATTTATTTCAGATTGTGTACATTTTTCTTGTAGAAAAGATTATTCCACTATAGAAACATAAACACGCAAAACCACTCCAAATGCAGTATTTTATGGTTTAGATATTATCAGTCACATTTTTTTTTTAAATAGGTATTTGTCTCTTTGGGTTTTTTTTTTTTTTAAAGAAATTCACGTTCTTTTATTTATTTATTTATGACTGTGTTGAGTCTTCGTTTCTGTGCGAGGGCTTTCTCTAGTTGCGGCAAGTGGGGACCACTCTTCATCGCGGTGCGCGGGCCTCTCACCATCGCGGCCTCTCTTGTTGCAGAGCACAGGCTCCAGACGCGCAGGCTCAGTAATTGTGGCTCACGGGCCCAGTTGCTCCGTGGCATGTGGGATCTTCCCAGACCAGGGCTCGAACCCGTGTCCCCTGCATTGGCAGGCAGATTCTCAACCACTGCACCACCAGGGAAGCCCCTATCAGTCACATTTTATAAGTAATTGGGCAAATGCCAAAGCACTAGGTACTGGGGCATAAGAAGACTCAAATCTGGGGTGACCCCACCCCAATTTCAAGAGCAGGGTGTGCTTTTCAAATCCATGTTTCATCTGGTCTTTGTTTCTCATCCATCCTCTGTGTCTGCCTTTCTCAAGAAGGCTCAGATCCTCGGCTTTCACACCCTCCCGGCTGGCTGTGCCCCAGCTCCCGGCCTGGAACCTCTGCGTGCCTGAGTGTGCCTGCTCCCCCTGTGCATCACCAGCTTTGCCAGGTAGCTGCTGTATCATGCACTGCTTGCTGTACCCAGAGTACCTGGACCCTTCTGGTACATGAAGTGCACCCTCCTCACCATGTGTGCAGCCCATCCCCTTACCTTATATCCTGCCTCTAAGCCAGGCTTGGTGGTGACTACAGTGTGCATTCAGCTGTGTTAGGTGCTGGGATCAAAGTGAAGTTCCCAACTTTTGAAGTGGTAGGCTTGAGGGGCACACAGTGATTTAAAGTCGGGTCACCTGACTTAAAGGGGGGACTGATTGATTTAAAGCCAAGGCAGCTGACTTAAAGCCTGCGTCCCTCAGCTGCAGGACGAGACCAACTTTGGCGGTGCACGGGTTCGCTCCAAGCCAGCACTGCTGTTCAGGAAGAGATTCCAGTAGCGCCTTAGTGCAGGGGGACTTGGTCCGTTGTCTTGCCCCTGCCCTCAGAGGGGGCCACCTGCTCTTCTGGAGAATCAGGGAGGGGGAAGTGCAGAGTCCCGGCTGGAGTTGCGGCACCGCTTGTCTGATGGCAGGGAAAGGGGGACAGGGCTGTGTGGTGTCCTGGGGCTGGACTCAGGAGGTCGACTCAGCCTCTCAGCCTCCTAACCTCCCCCCCACACACTCCACAAGAGTTTCCAATAATATGTAATTGCGCCTTAGGTTCTCGGTCTTCAAACTCATCCCCAGGCTCCCAGGTCCCTTGATTCAGCCAATTCCTCTGTGCTCTTTCTTCTATTAGATACAATCCCAGAGGGAGGGGCTGGGGGATGGGACTGGAGGGATGCCGGCAGCACTGGCCTCAGCTGACTAAAGAGATCCGGGGCCTGCGCTATCACACATGTGCGAGGACCCTTAAGGCGGAATCGAGGGGGCCAGTTAGAGGCAGTCCTTGCTGCCTCAAGTGAGTATGGATCACCGTCGGGTGGGGAGCACGCTGACCCCTGAGAAGTACTGTTAGGAGGATGTGTTCCTCCCTCGGCTTCAAGGACGTGGGTGGGCTTCAGGGCTCCAGTTCCCCTCCAGGCCTCCAGGTCCGACTGCACCGCAGCGGCCTTGCAGACCCGCCTTCCTGTCCCAGAACTTGCCAGGCTCCAGGAAGAATCCAGACAGCAGAGATGGTGCCTGAGGGCTCCAGCTTGAAAAGTGCTGTCCCTGGGGACCCAACAGTGGAGGGAGGAAGGGTGAAGGGAGTGGGGGGGGTGGGGTCGGGAGGGGTGGCTGCCCTGGGAGACGTTGAGAGAGAAATATCGCCCCCCACACCCCCTGCCCCTGCAACTGACCCATTGATGCCATAGTATCTTAGGGCCTTTTAGTCAGAGATGCCTCTGCTTCTTTACTCCTGTGTTCAAAACTATGCAAAACCAACTCTTCATCCTCTTGCTGCCTTGCCAGGACTTTTAAAGCACTGTTCTTTTGAAGCACTCGTTCCCTAAACTGCAGTTTGGAGCTGTCCAAGCTATTTAAAAGTGTTCTCCTTAAACTGAGACTAAATCCTACTCTTTTGGAAAAACGGCCTTCACTTCACTGGAGATCGTCTTTTCTGCCCATTCCTTCCTTCTACTGCCCTCTTAAGAACCCCTTTGCTCAAAGAGCTTGGTGATTTACTTTTTGCTTGATGTCAAAGAGAAACCTTCCCCATGCACCCCAAAAAGCTTTCCTGGAACATAGGTGTTTCACAACCATGACAGTGTTTTGCAGTTAGTATACACTGGGTAGAGTGCCTAGCAATCCCTCCAAGAGCCAGAGGTGAGCAGACCTTTACTTATTTGATTGGATGCCCTTCAAGTTTAGGAAGGTCCCATTCTTATGACCCAGCAGGTAAGACAGAGCCCTGGATGGCTGTGGCTGTGATTAGATAACTTCTGATGATTTTATTTCCCTTACTGAGCTGCTGCTTCTAGGTTAAATTCGTTTTATTACCTGTCCATTTTTAAAGAAAGGCTGACAAAGTCACTGTAATAGGTCAGGAGTCTGAACTCAGGGTTGGTCAAAGGTACTCACAGGGAGGAAGGTGGATAAAAATAGGTGGGTAAAATAGGAGGGTTGGCAAGTACAGCCAGGACACCCGTGTTCATCATGCATACTAATAGAGGCCAGAATCTCCTCATTTATCTCTGGTGGGAAGTGCTGATGGTTTCACAGGATCAAACTCAAATCATATTCAAACTAGGGGATTTCCCTGAGCATGAAAGGAAGTATCCGTCCCTAGCAGGAGTCGCTGCCGAGAA
Source organism: Balaenoptera physalus (assembly GCF_965194825.1). Classification (NCBI taxonomy): domain Eukaryota; kingdom Metazoa; phylum Chordata; class Mammalia; order Artiodactyla; family Balaenopteridae; genus Balaenoptera; species Balaenoptera physalus. Next base: position 29,073,670 of record NC_138887.1, on the reverse strand, counting down.
ATAAAGACGTAGATGTAGAGAACGGACCTGAGGACACAGGGAGGGGGAAGGGTATGCTGGGATGAAGTGAGAGAGTAGCATGGACATATATACACTACCAAAGGTGAAATAGATAGCTATTGGGAAGCAGCTGCATATAGCACAGGGAGATCAGCTCAGTGCTTTGTGACCACCTAGAGGGGTGGGATAGGGAAGGTGGGAGGGAGACACAAGAGGGAGAGGATATGGGGATATATGTATACGAATAGTTGATTCACTTTGTTATACAGCAGAAGCTAACACAACAAGGTAAAGCAATTATACTCCAATAAAGATGTTAACAACAACAACAACAACAAAAAACCCAAAATCTAAGTCAATCAAGCCAACGGAGACAATGTATGTGTTTACAATTCAAGAAATCCACAAGGGAATCCTTTATTCTGTAGGCAATGAATGGTCCATTCGAAAAGGAAAAAACTTTCTAAAATGTTGTCTTTCCATTTATTGTTCAGAACATCATTTTTATACCTCTGCATTTCTTACTATTCAAAGCCAAGTCACGTGAGTTACAGGGAAGCAGCTGATGGATTTAAAGTTGGGTCACTTGATTTAAAAACCAGTGGCAGTTGATTGATTTAAATCCCGGTCATATGACATGAGGAGGGGGTGCTAAAAACTGCTTTTTCATCTCTGGCTCAGAATATCATATTTACCTTGGTTTTTCTTATGATTTAGAAAACTTGAGCTGTCTCTCCTTGGAATCATCAGGAGAAAAATACAGTATTTCAGGTTCATTCTTGAAACCAACTTCTCACGGTTAAGGTGTATTGGCTACAAGATCTTCCTTCTTCAAGAGATTCCAAACCTCTGTAAGACACTTCATTGTAATTGGAGAAAAAAGAAGAATGAATTCAGGCCAGCAGCTGCAGGAGGCCAAGGCAGCCCCCAGGACTAGGGAAGGAGGAGGAGGAAGGGCTGAGAGGAAGGCCATTAGAGCAGACAACCTCCAGAGGGCGCTGAAGCACCGGCAGAGCCCACCTGCCACTCCCAGTTTGGCACTCCAGGGTCAGATTTGGATTTGGAGATGGGGTTGCTGTAACCCCAAGGAGGTGAGCAGAGAGGAGGAGTTGTTTACCGGTCTCCTCTGACTCTCTGACCCAAATTGCCTGGCTTCACAGCGGGGACAGGGTTTTGCTTTCAGCAAACTGATGGGGCACTTCCAGGCTGGTCGGGTTGCCCAGTGGCCCGACAGCCTGACAGGCTGACTGCGGTGTGACTGCCCTTTGTTTCTCCAGAATCTGTGCATCAGGAGGTGCATGGGTGCGGGAGCCCATCCACCGCCCCTCCCCCCAAGGGGGATGGCACCTTCCCTGGCTGTACCCTATGATCACCAGGTACTTGAAATGAATGCAAGTTTTTTGACTTCAAGGAAAAGCTCACATAACCGTTTCTTCCTCATAATGTGTGGGATTTACTATAATGGAAGGACATTAGAAAGAACAGGTAGAAAACTCACCTGTTGGTCTCCATGTAGGAGTTTATTTTGCATGAATCCCTCCTACGTGAGTAGATAGCAGAGGTTTATTTTTGTTCCCATGTGTGTAGTTGTGGCAGAGGATGTAGGTATGGTGATTTGAAGCCCTCAAAGAAATATTCTCAGAACTCTCAAGATTTCTCTTGATCGGAACCGAAAGAGACCTGGAAAAGGAGGAAAAGAAAAGGAGGAGGGAGAACGAATGACTGTTTCTCAGTAAATACACCTTCCTGGTTGATTGTTCTGTCTTCTCATTTCTTTTAACTTCTATGTATGTCTAATGGAATAATGTAGAAAGGCTGATTTTTATGCTTTAAAAGATTTTACATCACAAAGAAACTAGAAGTGGCTAACAGAACTTATTCAAATCAATTTTGCATAGAGACTTTGATATTAAATTTGGATACTAAAATGGGTTTATCCCAATTTTCTCTTTCTTTTTGAGTGAATATTTGTAACATATTTTTGTAGATAATAATTTATCCTAGATATACAAAATTGTGAGAATGGGTACCATTTTTTACCACTTAAATGATTTCTTTTAAATAAATAGATTTTACACGTTAAATGCCAATGTTGTGTCTTACGTGTTGTTTTTTAATTCCTAGATTTCCAAAACTTGTGTTTATTTAATTGATTTCTATCTAATAATCTGTGTCTCCCCTTTATTGTTTCTTACTTTATATTCTATTGATCTATAGTTAATTTACATTATTATATTAGTTTCAGAGGTACAGCATAGTGATTCATAAATGTTTAGGTTCTTCTCCATTTATAGTTATTATAAAAGAGTGGCTATATTCCCCATGCTATACAGTACATCACTGTAGATTATTGATTTTCTACATAGTGGATTGTACCTCAAAATCTCCTACCACTATTTTGCTCCTCCACCCTATCTCTCCCTGCTGGTAACCACTAGTCTGTTCTTTAATCTGTGAGTCTGTTTTTTTGTTGTTATTGTATTCAAATTTTTAGATGCCACGTGTAAGTGATAACATACCATGCTTGTTTTCTCATACCATACCATGCTTTTTTTCTCATAACATGCCATGCTTGTTTTCTCTGCGGTTTATTTTACTAAGCATAATACCCTCCAAATCCATCCATGTTCTTGCAAATGGCAAAATTTCATTTTTTGCTGAAGTCATCATAAAAAATCTTTTTTATCCATGAAGCTATTGATGAACACTTAGTTTGACTCTATATCTTGGCTATGGCAAATAACACTGTTATGAACATTGGTGTGCAGTTATTTTTTTTGAAATAGTGTTTTTGTTTTCTTCTGATATACCCAACAGTGAAATTGCTGGATATTATGGTAGTTCTATTTTTCGTTTTTTGTGGAACCTCCATTCTGCTTTCCACAGTAGCTGCACTACTTCACATTCACATCAAGAGTGTACAAGAGTTTCCCTTTCTCCACATCCTCACCAACCTTTGTTATTTGTGATCTTTTGGATGACAGCCATTCTGACAAGACTGAGGTGATATATCTCATAGTTTTGATTTGCATTTTACTGCCGATTAGCTATGTTTAGCATCTTTGTGAGTTCTGGCTGTCTATATGTAGTTTTTCCTTGGAAAAAAAGGTCTATTTAGGTCTTCTCATTTTTTTAAAAAAGATTTTGGGTGTTTTTTTGATATTGAGTTGTATGTGCTGTTTCTGTAGTTTAGGTATGAACCCTTGCTTGGTCATCTTTTTTGATGTTAACCTCTTATCATGTGCAAATATGGTCTCTCCCTCAGCAGGTTGTCTTTTCATTTTGTCTTTGGTTTCCTTTGCTGTGCAAAATCTTTTAAGTTTAGTGAAGTCCCATTTGTTTATTTTTGCTTTTGTTTCATTTGCCTTAGTAGACTGAACCTAAAACTGTTGCTATCATTTATGTTGAAGAATGTTCTATAATTTCCTCTAGGGGTTTTATGGTTTCTGGTCCTACATTTAGGTCTTTATTCAGTTTTGCATTTATTTTATATATGGTGTGCTAAAATAATCTAATTTTATTCTTTTCCATGTAGCTGACCAGTTTTCCCAGTACCACTTATTGAAGAGACAGTTTTTTCTCCATATTGCCTGCTTTGTCATACATCAATTAAATATAAGTGTGTGGGCTTATTTCTGGGATCTCTATTCTATTCCAGTGATCTTTGTGTCTCTTTTTGCTCTGGTACCTTTCTCTTTGATTACTGTCGCTTTGCAGTATAGTCTGAAGTCAAGGTGCGTGACGCCTCCAGCTGTGTTCTTTCTCAAGATTGTTTGGCTATTTGGGGTCTTTGTGTTTCTATACAAATTTTAAAATTACTTTTTCAAGTTCTGTGAAAATGCTTTGGTATTCTGATAGGGATTGCATTAAATCTGTAGATTGTCTTTGATAGTATGGTTATTTTAACAGTATTAATTCTTCCAGTCGATGCACATGCTATATTTTTCCATCTTTTTGTGTTGTCTTCAACTTCTTTCACCAATGGCTGATAGATTTCTGAGCACATGTCTTTTACCTGCTTAGGTGTGTTTATTCCTAGGTGTCTTATTCTTTTTGATGTCATTGCATATGGTATAGTTTTCTTAATTTTTCTTTCTGACAGCTTTGAGTTTTGTTTTTTCTTCTTTTTCTAATTCCTTCAGGTGTAATGTTAGGTTGTTTATTTGATATTTTTCTTGATTCCTAAGAATAAGCTTGTATCACTATAACTTCCCCCTGTGAACTGCGTTGGCTGTGTCCCATAGATTTTGGATCATTGTGTGTTCATTTTCATTTGTCTTGGGTATTTTTAGAATCCCTCTTTAATTTCTTCAGTGTTCCTTTCTTCCCCTTTTATTCCCTTCATCTGTGATGTGAGGACTATCTTTAATATTATGTTTGGATTTCTTTCAGTTTTGTTTATGTGTGTGTGTGTGTGTGTGTGTGTGTGTGTGTGATTATTTAAGTTGCTGAGCTCTTAATTTCACATGGACACTAACAACCCTGCATTGTTACTCTGCTCCCCCACAGTTACTGAATTTGACCTTATATTTTACATCTACTTGTTTTGTGTGTCCCTTAACTTCTTATTGTGAATATAGATGATTTTATTACTGTTTTTTTTTATCCTTCCTATTAGCTGTGTCCATGGTTGATTTACTACCTTTGTTGAATATGTGCCTTAACCAATGAGGTTTTTCCTTTAGTAAGTTTCCTTTCCTAATTTTTATGTTTCAATCGTGACCTTTTCTTTTTCACTTAGAAAAGCCCCTTTAAGATTTCTCATATAGCTGGTTTAGCGATGCTGAGCTCTTTTAGTTTTGCTTCTCTGTAAAACTTTAGATCTGACCATCAAAGCTGAGGGAGAGCCTTGCTGGGTAGAGTATTTTTGCTTATAGGCTTTTCCCTTTCATGACTTTAAATATACCGTGCCCCTCCCTTCTGGCATGCAGAGGTTATCCTGAAAAGTCAGCAGATAACTTTATGCAATTTCCCATGTTTGTAACTTGTTGCTTTTCCTTTGCTCCTTTTAATAGTGTCTTTTTATCTTTATTATTTTTTTTTCCATTTTAATTACAATGAGTCTTGGTGTGGTCCTCTTTGGGTTGATCCTGTTTTGGCCTTACTGTGTTTACTGGACTTGGATGTCTGTTTCCTTTCCCAGGTTAGGGAAGTTTTCAACTCTTATGTCTTCAGGTATGTTCTACACTGCTTTGTCTTTCCTTTTTGCTTCTGGGACCAGTATAATGCAAATATTAGTACACTTGATGTTGTTTCACAAGTCTGTTCAACTTTCCTCATTTCATTTTAATCTATTGTTTTACCGTTCATCTTCAGTGATTGCCAGTACTCTGTCCTTCAGTTTTCTGATTCATTCCTCTGTATCATTTAGTCTACAGTAGTTTCCTTTAATGTATTTTTCATTTCAGTTATTGTATTCCTCATCTCTGTTTTGTTGTTCTTTAATGTCTAACTCTTTTTAAAAATAAATCTAACTTCTTGCTCTGGTCGTCCATTCTTCTCCTGAGTTCTTTGATCATCTTTACAGTCATTACCTTGAACCCTTTGTTGAGGAGATTGGCTATCTCCACTTCACTTAGATCTTCTTCTGAATTCTTATCTTGGTACTTCATTTGGATCGTGTTTCCGTGTCACCTCATTTTTCTTAACTTCCTGTTTTTATTGCTATGTGTGTAGTAGGTTCGTTACATTTCCTGACCTTGGGGAAGTGGCCTTTTGTAGGAGCTGTCCTATGGGTCCCAGCAGCCCCCTCTCCCCTGGTCACTAGAGCTATATATTCTAGGTGTATGTACCCCCTATGTGGGCTGCTTGGGCTCTTCTGCTGTGGTGGGCTGACTACTGTGGGTAGTCTGGTAGGCTTGGCTGCCCCCAGACTGCTTGTTTGCCAGGCTCTGCCTTGTATGGAGGCTGTCTGTGCTGCTTGGTGAGACTAAATCATAAGGCAGCTGGCTGCACAACTCTGGGGGACACCAAATCTGGTGCTGGTTCACTTATGGGTAGAATTGCAGTCCAGGTGTTATCAGGGCTAGTGCCCAGTCACTGGTTCTGGGGCTATGCTGGCTACTGGGAGGAAGAGACAGGTTCTGCGTTCTGGCTGCAGGGCCCAGGAGCCACAGAGTTGGTGTTGGATCACTGTTCCTGACACAGCTCTCTGCAGGGCCGGGGGTATCCCTAATCTTGTGTTGGCATTCTGATGGGCAGGGTCAGGACCCAGCTGAGTCTGTGGCTGCTTCTGGCCTGCAATTAAGTGGCCTGGTTACACAGGCTGCTGGGCTGTGGTATCCCTGGAGCTGGTGTGTGCCTGTCGGTGTATGAGGCTGATCCCACTGCTAAAGCAGGTTTGCTGTTGGGTAGGTCCAAGCTCCATCCAGTCCCTGTGCAGTTACCACCTGCCGATGGTGAGGCTGACTCCAAGGCCAGAGCAGGCTCACTTGTCAGAGGGGCCAAGGACTCTGGGGCTGGTGCCTGTCCACTGAGGTGTTGAGGCTGGTCCTGGGGATTTTGGTGGCTGGACCCACGTCCAGGGGCAGCTGTGCACTGAGAGGATCTGAAGGCAGCCTGTTTGCTGGTGGATGGGTCTATGCCCCTGCTCAGTTAGTTGCTTGGCCTGCAGCATCCTAGTACTTGTGTCTGTAGTCTGGTGGAAATGGGTGGGGCTCGGTCCTGAGGCTGATAAGCTACAGGGAGGATTCTGAAATTATGCTTGCTGGTACCAGCGTCCACGAGGTAGAAGGAGCTCGCCCGAATGGCTGCTGCCAGTGTCTCTGTCCCTGAGGCTGTGCTGTAGTTGCCTCTTGCCTCTCTGGGAGACTCTCCAAGATCAGGAGGTAGGTGTGACCAGGGATCCTTTCAAATGACTGCTTCTGTTCTGATTCTCAGATCATGTGGGATTTTGTGAGCATCTTTTAAAAGTGGAATCTCTATTTCCCACAACCCTCTGGCTCTCTGGAAAATAAGCACTACTGGTCTTCAAAGCCCAACTTCCTAGGAACTCTTCTTTCCACAACAGGATCCCTGGGCTTGGGAGCCTGATGTTGGCTTCATACCCCTTGCTACCTGGGAGCACCTCTGAAATTGTAATTATTCTCCCATTTGTGGGCCACCCACTTGGTGGTATGGGTCTTGACTCTATTGAGATTTTGCCCTTCCTTTCTGTCTTGTCGAGGTGCTTTCCTTATATCTTTAGCTGTAAAACATCTTTTATGGTAGGTCCCAGCCTTTTTCATCAATTGCTGTTCTGTAAACAGTTGTGACTTTGGTGTGCCCATGAGAGGCATCAAGCTCTGGGTCTTTGAATGCTACCATGTTGGACAATCTCTCTACTTCATTCTTAAATCATATTATTTAAGTTTTCTTAGTATCTTATTTGATTAGCGACAGTTTGAAATTTATTATCACTCATGTTTACTTCGCTTGTTTAAAAATATTGAATAGTGCATTCATTCAGTTTGAAATGAAGGTAGTGACCTGTGAATTTCCATACCTCAAAAATCAAGGATAGGACAAAAGCCTTTTCTACTTGTGTTACCCTCAAACTCTGCACCCCACCCCAGCCTGGGGATTAACCTCTTGCACCCATGCTCACCTTCTGTTTTCGGACCGTTAACCATCATTGCATCTGTATGTGTGTTGACAAAATGAACTCTAGTCTTTGCAGTTTTTGTGTTTTGTTTTTTGGTTTAGGGAACAGTCCTACTATGAATGTACATTTACTGCTCTACTGAAGTTCATATATAAACCTGTCAAGCACATTACCAGGATTGGAATTGCTTGTATATACACTGTGATAAATTTTAGAGACAATGGTAGAACAGAAGTAAATTGTATTTCAAATGCCACAATATTCTCACACCATGAAAACCCTTCCCTTTTTAATATATTTGTGTGTAGTTTATCTTTATGCCCATACTATATTTCCCAGAGATGGGTAAGTGTTATGTTTCTTGCTGGCACATTTACCGTATTGTTCAAAGTCAGGCGTTTAGTGGTTTTAGCATGATCCTATTTCCATGAACTCGCAAATACAAGATCTTCTCTCACACTGTCTTTTACTCCCTGCTGTTTTATATTGCCCTCCTAATTCTCAGTCCTGGTCTTTCTTTATGTTCTTCATCAACCTGGATAGGTTATACTATTTTCTCCCTTATTCAAGACCAATAGAATAGAATAGAATACAACACCCAGAAATAAACCCTGATATATGGCCAAATGATTTTTGACAAGTTGCCAAGACTTTTCAAAGTAGAAAGGATAGTATTTTCAACACATGTTGCTGAGAAGTCTTGTGGTCAACATGCAAAAGAAGGAAGATGGACCCTTACCTAACATCATATGCAAAAAATAATGCAAAAGTATCAAGAAACTAAATATAAGGCCTAATAATATAACAAGTCTTAGAAGAAGATACAGGACAAGAGCTTCATGATATTGGATTTGGCAGTGTTTTCCTCCATATGAAACGAAGGAACAACAAAGGTACAGCTAACAAAAAAATAAACAATTTGCAGTACATAAGTTAAAAAAAAATGTGTATCAAAGAAATGTAAACAGAATAAAATGGCAACCCACAAGATGGGAGAAAATATTTCAAAGCCATCTATCTGACAAGAGATTTCTATTCAGAATATACAGAGAACTCCTACAAGTGAACAAAAAGCAAACACCCTGATTCAAAAATGGATAAAAGACATCAATAGATGGTTCTTCCAAAAGATGTACAAATGACTAAGCACTTGAATAGATGCTCCATATCACTAAATGCATGTTTATATATTTGTGTGCATGCATACACACACAAGCACACACACACATACACAAGCAGAAAACAACTATTGGTGAGGATGTGAGGGAGTTGGAACCATTGTGCTATGTCAGAGGGAATGCAGAATGATACAGCTGCTTTGCAAAAGAGTATGGCAATTTTTCAGATATTGAAAAATAGAATTACTACATGATCCAGGAATTTTACTATGAGGTATACCCAAAGGTATTGAAATCAGGGTCTTAAAGAAATATTTGTACTCCAGGGTTTAGAGCAGTAATAATCACAGTAGCTAAAATATGAAAGCAACCTAAGTGTTCATCCACTAGTTCCTGGATAAGCAAAGTGTGGTATACCCATATAATACAATATTATTCAGTGTTAAGAAGGAAAAGATCTAGGAATATGCTACAACATGGATGAATCTTGAGGAAATTTAGCTACCAAAAATGCCATTTTTGTGACTTTTAGTGAGTCATAACAATACAACTACTTATTTCAATTTTATGGGGGTACTTAGGGTAGTCAAAACCATAGAAATTGGGAGGGTAATGACGCTTTTCAGGTGGTTATGGAACAAAAAGGAAAGTTATATTTAAAGGATATAGAGTTACAGTTTTAAAACGTAGAAAAGAATTAGAAAGATAAATGGTGATGTTGATCGCCCAATAATATGAATGCATTTAATATCACTGAACGGTGCACTTTATAATAACTTACATGTTGTATTTTATGTTATTTGATTTTACCAACATACAAAATTGGGAAAGAATGTAATATCAGGAAAGGGAGTGGACCTGGGATAGAGCAGAGAGCAATCAGAAGGGTGAGACACTGCATATGTTGAAGAAGAAGAGCTGAGAGTCTTCATTGGCCAGAAGAGACTTTATAAAAGAGAAAAAAAATTACTCTGAGGGTGTATTAGATAGATATCTGTGGGTGTGCTGCTATCTCCCATGGGTTATCTTAAAGAGTCTTTAATAAAGTCCATAAGGCTTGCTGAGGCTTTTTTAAAAATTGGATTCCCTAGGAGATAATTAGAGGGTGGTACTTAAGTCTATGTCTAGGTTGACAGATTTTGCAGGGAAGACGAACCTGAGAACAGTGGAGGTCTTAAGAGTGTAAGTACATGAAAATTAGAAAAAAAAGTAATACTAAAGGGAATTAGGAAAACTTTGGACTTTGAAGGTCATGTATTATTACTGAGTCAGACCTGAGGTTTCTAAGGAGTTATATACACAGTTGCTATTTGGATTACTTGTTGATAAAGATAAGTGGAAAAACTAGAGTCGTTCCCAAGTGTAGGTAAGATATAATGAGAGGATGGAGGTGGAAAGTAGGGAGACCCAGAGAAAAGTGGGAAGGTCATATTGGGCCAAGATGGTGGTAATATCCAACAGAACAGACGGTAGGACAGACTATGGATTCATCTTTTTTATTTCGCCTCCCCCCCTCATCCTTAATAATTCTTTGGGAATATTTCAGTGCTCTGTGATGCAGGTACAGAATTCGAGTGAGGAGGCTACACCTTCAGTGTCCAGCTGTCTGAGTCCTCAGTGTGCTTCAAATGATGGAGAACTATTGCTTCTTTATGAGAAGGGTTAGTACCTCGTAGCTAAGCTTAAGCTGGAGCTTATGCAATATTGATTCCATTTTATATATACTGTTGGCATGGAGGTTCCTCCTCCTCTTTTCTTGAACATTATGAAATGAATCTATATTTCTCAGTATTTGGGTATATCAGATAAATACGTTAAGTAAAGGAATCTTATATATTGCTCCCTGCATAGTTTGCTCTTTCTTGTTTCTCTTTTACCTTTACTAAATTAGCACAGGGAGAGACCTTGAAATGTTCTAATCAGGAGAGATTAGAACATCATATTTCTAGAGAGGTTGGTTGGACAGAGCAGGGGTCCCAGTGAGAATCCAAACTTCTGCTTCTACTTGGAAGTGTACCTGTGTAGAATAGAGGGCTCCAGGAAATATCCTAGAATATTCCAATGTCCCTGTGGGAGATCATTAAGAGAGGCAGGATCTGGTACCAGATCAGTGTACTATGACATGTTTGTCAGTCATCTGATGTGAGATTCTCAGAGCCAATCCCATATGGTAGGGCTGAGTGCAGAGTGATGAAGAACCTGTGAAAGCCTTTGATTGCATGTTAAAGATGAAGCTCTGATTTCGGGGAGAATTTTCTTACCTGACTGAATGTCACTCTTCTGTGGGGATGAGATTCTGTGCTTTTCCTCTATTGATGACCACTGACTGCAAATCATTAGAGGATCATGTCTAGAAAGCATTCTTTATTTAATTTCTTAAAGAAGAAAGCATAGAAAACATTTTTATCCACTTTCAAATTGAGGATCAAGGGGAATGACATCAGTGAAAATGTCAGAGTAGGGAGCTCTGGCTTGTGTCCATCCCCAGAAACACTGACATCCGTGGTAAAACCTGTCAAAATGACCTTATCAACACATGTAAGTTTTCTTTTCTTTTCACGCTGTAGATTTATCTTTCGTGGAAACTTTACTTACTACAGGATGTGGAGAATAAACAGGGAAGTAGAAATTGTATTTCCTGATGAGAGAATCACTAAGTCACATTAGCTGTTCTGAACTCTGCCTTACTCACCGTGACTCTAATTAAAACAAACAAACAAACAAAACACTTTTTTTTTTTGGTAAGTCAGTTCTGACATTTCCTCGTTTAAGACAAGGTAACAGATACAGACTTAGATCTACCAGAATTGAGCAAACATTTGATTGTACCTGTGTTGAACATATGAGCATGACCTGCTACAAATCTTCATTATACTTATTGCCACAACGGACAAATTCCCTTTTTCCACTCCTGATATGTTGCATGTAAGGAATGCATAGGTCACTAACCCCAGCTGGTCACAGGTAAACTCTGCCACATGGATTACTGCATGTTTTCCTGCTGGAAGACCACACATTCTCGAGGATCATGCCTGCAGAGTATCTGGGCTCTTCTTTTTTTCTGGATAAAGGTTAGATCATCACCTAATTTTATGAGAAATATATAAATTGTATTTGCATATTCTTCCGGTTTTTATTTATCCATTCTCTTTCAAGTCCTAAGTGCAAATATTAAAGTGATTTCCAAGAGGGTGGTAAATAAGACAGCTCCAAAATTAGCAATAAATCATAATACAATTGTGAATGCATTAATGTGTGATTAATGTGTAGATACTTATGTAAATGCAAGTTTAGTAATGCTTTGTGGAGAGCTTCAGAATCTAGGTATTAAAAAAAAAAAGAAGAAGGAGTTCTTGAAACTCTCAGGGAATTATAGAGAAGTCTTTGTGTCTATAAATATCATTCTGAAATAATGCATATTCTCAGAAATAAACTAGGCATAACATTGTAGGAAAAAACTTCATGAAATGAAAGAGCATGTGAGATGGCCATACAAGAAAAAGAATATTCTCAGAGAATAATGAACAGTGTGGAGTTCAGCAGAAGGGTCATACACATTCAGAGATGAAAACTTTGGAGAGCCTAATTGTGAGTTCCTCATATTTCATCTATGGAGACACGGTAGTCATTTGCAATATGATGTTATAAGATGACGTTAATAAAAAAAAAAATAAGGTGACGTTAACACACTTAAATACTTTCGTTTAGAAATGACCACTTAGAACCAGAGTAAATGAAAGAGAACACAAAATTATGTTTATGTTGATTTTTAAAGACCTCAGGTGAGTGCTGATTATTTAAAAATGCATGATGTCTTTCACTGCAAAGTAAAGGAGCTGTTACAGTGGAGGATTACTGGACTGAATGTCAATATTATGACATAGTATGAGTGTGTTTCGTGTTTGGTAATTGCAATCATTGTTGCTTTTGTTGTGGTCATCCATTGACAGTGCTTGGTGTCAGTTGATTTATCTCTTGTAAAAATAAAATACAGTCTGTGTGTGTGTGTGAAAAAAAACATACATGATGTCTTGACTAAAGTTGTATGGAATTTGAGATCTGGAAAAAAGCATTTCTTTTCTGTAATGCTAGGATGATAATTGGACATTTTTGCAAGAAAGAGATTTCAGGATGCAAATCTCGTGCCTCTAAGGTGGGAAGTCAGTTCATGGTGGAACATTCTATTAAACTTGTGTGAGTGGAGAAATATTTCTTTGGAAGGAAGAGGTCACGAATCCCTTTTTAAGAGTTAATGGTTTATAGCATACCGAATGAGCAAAATGGCTATTTCTGAACTTCAGAAAAAAATAATATAGTTTTTCTGCATTTATAACATGAGGCTGATGTAAAATATCAAAAATTCTTTATTTTGAAAAGCAATGTAATCAATTTGACATAATTCATATATATTGAACCTGTGGTACACACACACACAGTAAAACTTTCATTCAGAAAATTGTTTGCACTTAAGAAATATTTTCAAGTGTAGTTGATTTACAATGTTGTGGGTTTTTTAAATACATGTTTATTGGAGTATACTTACTTTATAACACTGTATTAGTTTCTGCTTTACAACAAAGTGAATCAGCTATATGTATACATATATTCCCCATATCCCCCCCCCCTTGAGCCTCCCTCCCACACTCCCTATCCCACCCCTCTGGGGGACATAAAGCACCGAGCTGATCTCCCTGTGCTATGCGGCAGCTTACCACTAGCTATTTTACATTTGGTAGTGTATATATGTCAGTGCTACTCTCTCACTATGTCCCTGTCTCCCCTTGCCCCCTGTGTCCTTAAGTCCGTTCTCTACATCTGTGTCTTTATTCCTGCCCTGTCACTAGGTTCGTCAGTACCATTTTTCTAGATTCCGTATATATGTGTTAGCGTACGGTATTTGTTTTTCTCTTTCTGACTTACTTCACTCTGTATGACAGACTCTAGGTCCAACCACCTCACTGCAAATAACTCAATTTTGTTCCATTTTATGGCTGAGTAATACTCCATTGTATAGATGTGCCACATCTTCTTTATATATTCATCTGTCGATGGACATTTAGGTTGCTTCTATGTCCTGGCTATTGTAAATAGTGCTACAGTGAACATTGGGGTACATGTATCTTTTTGAATTATGGTTTTCTCCGGGTATATGCCCAGTAGTGGGATTGCTGGGTCATATGGTAGTTCTTTTTTTTAGCTTTTAAGGGATCTCCATACTGTTCTCCATAGTGGCTGTATCAGTTTACATTCCCACCAACAGTTCAGGAGGGTTCCCTTTTCTCAACACCCTCTGCAGCCTTTATACATTGTTGTATTAATTTCTGCTGTTCAGCAAAGTGATTCAGTTTTATATCTATCTATCTATATATCTATCTATATCTATATATCTATATCTATATATCTATATATATTCTTTTCCATTATGGTTTATCACAGGATATTGAATATAGTTTCCTGTGCTATACAGTAGGTCTTGGTGGGTTGTCTATCCTATGTAGAAAAGTTTGCTTCTGCTATTCCAAAACTCCCAATCTTTCCTTCACTCTCTCCTTGGCAACCACAACTCTCTTTTCTATATCTGTGTGTTTGTTTCTGTTTCGCTGACATGCTCATTTGTGTCCTGTTTTCGATTCCACATATAAGTGATATTATATGGTATTTGTCTTTCTCTCTCTGACTTATTTCACTTAGTATCATTATCTCTAGGTCCATCCATGTTGCTGCAAATGGTATTATTTCATTCTTTTTTATGTCTGAGTAATATCTTTTGTATACGTATACCACACCTTTTTTATACACTCATTTTTCAATGAACATTTAGGTTGTTTCCATGTCTTGGCTGTTATAAATAGTGCTGCTATGAACATAGGGTTTCATGTATCTTTTTGAATTATAGTTTTGTCTAGATATATGTCCACAAGTGGGATTGCTAGATCATATGGCAACCCTATAGTTTTTTTGAGGAACCTCCATACTGTTTTCCATAGTGGCTGCACCAACTTACATGGCCACCGACAGTGTAGAAGGGTTCCCTTTTCTCCGTACCCCCTCCAGCATTTGTTAATTGTAGATTTTTTTTTTTTTAATGATGGCCATTCTGATCAGTTTGAAGTGATACCTCATTGTAATTTGGATTTGCATTTATCTAATAATTAGTGATGATGAGCATCTTTTCATGTGCCTATTGGCTCTCTGTATATCTTCTTTGGAGAAATGTTTATTTAAGTCTTCTACCCATTTATCCATTGAGTTATTTGTTATTTTGTTATTGAGTTGTATGAGCTGTTTGTATAGTTTGGAAATTAAGCCCTTGTCAGTCTCATCATTTGCTAATATTTTCTCCCAGTCCATAGGTTGTATTTTCATTTTGATTATGGTTTCCTTTGCTGTGCAAAAGCTTATAAGTTTGATTAGTTCCTGTTTCTTTTTTGCTTTTACAGTAAGTCCCCTACATATGAACAAGTTCTCTTCCAAGAGTGCGTTTGTAAGTTCAATTTGTTTGTAAGTCCAACAAAGTTCGCCTAGGTACCCAACTTACACAGTCGGCTATAAGGTATTGTACCGTAATAGGTTTATAATACTTTTCACGCAAACAATACATAAAAAACAAGCACAAAAACAAAGAAAGCATTTTTAATCTTACAGTACAGTAACTTGAAAAGTACAGTAATACAGTACAACAGCTGGGATACTCGGGCTGGCATCGAGGGAACAGGCAAGCAGAGTTACTGATTGGAGGAGGGAGGGGAGGTGGGAGATGGTAGGGGTGAAGGATTATCAGCAGTAGGAGACAGAGGGCAAGCTGCAATTTCTCTCATACCTGACGTTGATGGCAAAGGTTCTGGTTCCTTGCTGGATTTAATTCTATCTAACCTCTTGAAAGAATGATCCATTGATGTCTGGGTAGTAGCTCTTTTTTTCTCATCATAGATGACAAGGTAACACTGGATTGCAATCTGAATGGCTGCTGCCACCTTTGGGTCCCATTCTAGGTTCGGGTCCTGTGCCTCAAAAACTAACAGTGCTTCCTCAAATAACGAAGATTCCCTTGCCATTTTCTGTGTCGTGAATCTCTTCAGTTCTTCAGTTACTTTTTCTTCCTCCTGTCCCTCTTCATCCTTTCTCTGGGCCTCCAATTCCATCAGTAAGCTCCTCATGTTGCACAGCAAGGAGGTCAGCGAAATCGTCCTCTTGCAGATCTAGCTCCAGCTTCTCGCTGAGGGTCACTACGTTGCTGAAGACCTCTTCGGACTTCTGATCTACCTTCTCAAATCCACAAAAATCATGAACAAACTGTGGGCAAAGGTTCTTCCAAACCCCATTCATCGTGACCGCCATACCCTCACACCATGCAAAGTCAATGTTTTTTATGGTCTTGTAGATGTTATAGTCCTCCCAAAGTTGTCCCTAGGTTGTTCCTGATTTGTCACTTACCTTTACTGCCTGACAAAAAGTGTGACATAAATAATATTTCTTGAAAGTCGCTATAACGCCCTGGTCCATAGGTTGGATGAGCAACGTAGTATTTGGTGACAGATGCAGTACTTTGACGTTGGGATGAAAGTCATCCATGAATGGGGGGTGGCCCAGAGCATAGTCGAGCAGCAAAAGAATGTTTTGCTGGAACGTCCTTCTCCAAGCAATATTTCTCTACATCTGGGATAAAGTGGTGGCAAAACCAGTCCTGGAACGTGGCCTGTGTAATCCGGGATTTGGGGTTACGCTTCCACACAACAGGAAGAGAGCCCTTGGCTATGTTTTTAAGGGTTCTTGGGTTCTGTGAATGATAAACTAAGAGAGGTTTCAGCTTCAATTCACCGGAAGCATTGCCACCAAACAACAGTTAGCCTATCCTTTGCTGCTTTACAGCCCGGCATCAACTTTTCCTCCTTACTGACGTAACTTCGGTCTGGCATCCTCTTCCAGTACAGTTGTGTCTCATCCACATTAAAAACCTGGTTGGGTAAATACACACCATCATCAATAATTTCTCAAAGTGTTTCTGGAAGTTCCTGGACAGCTACCCTATCTGCACTTGCTGTCTCTCCACTTACTTTTACATTGTGAAGGCTGGCTCTAGCCTTGAACCGATGAAAGCAGCCATGGCTGGCATTAAAAGATGTGCCCTCTGATTCTTTGCCGTGTTTCTTCTTCAAGTCTTCATAAAGGCTTTTAGCTTTCTCTTGAATCAGCGTTAAGCTGAGCAGGACTCAGCGCTGATGTTGATCCTGCATCCGCACACTGAGAAGTTTCTCCATCTCCTCCATCACTTTTCCATGCTTCTTGGATATTGTGTCAACATCGTCGGCACAGCAGACTTCACATGTTCCATGATCTTGTCCTTGTTCTTTAGATTCGTGCCAATGATTGAATGATTCACATTATAAGAATGAGCGATGTCTAACATCTTTTTGCCTCGCTCCACTCTCTCAATTACTTTCACTTTTGTTTCCGTCATTATCGCTTGGCGCTTCTTAACAGTACCAGCTACATCACGTCTGCTTTTACGCTTGCTTCCAGACATCTTGGGCTTGAAATAAAGGTACTGTACTACTGTACTCTATACAGTACTGTAAAGTACACAAAAGCACAAGCACATATAGAGGAAGCACGCACGTGACAATGTATGTCAGACACGTGAACTAACTTACATGATTGGACACGCGAACGGACGTTTGCATCTTTGAAAGTTTGCAACTTGAAGGTTCGTATGTAGGTGACTTACTGTATTTGTACTGCCTAGGGAGAACTACCTAGGAAAATTTTGGTATGACTTATGTCAGAGAATGTTTTGCTTATGTTCTCTTCTAGGAGTTATAAGGTGTCCTATCTTATATTTAAGCATATAAGCCATTTTGAGTTTATTTTTGTGTATGGTGTGAGGGTATGTTCTGACTTCACTGATTTGCATACGGCTCTCCAACTTTCAAAACACCACTTGCTGAAGAGACTGTCTTTTCCCCATTGTATATTCTTGCCTCCTTTGTCAAAGGTTAATTGACCATAGGTGTGTGGGTTTATTTCGTAGCTCTCTATTCTATTCCATTGATCCATGTATCTCTTTCTGTGCCAATACAATGCGGCTTTGATTACTGTAACTTTGTAGTATTTTCTGAAGTTTAGGAGGGTTATGCCTCCTGCTTTGTTCTTTTTCCTGGGGATTGTGTTCACATTTCTGACTTTTTTATGGTTCCAGATACATTTTAGGATTATTTGTTCTAGTTCTGGGGAAAATGTCATGGGTAATTTGATAGGGATCCCATTAAATCTGTAGATTGCTTTGGGTAGTATAGCCATTTTAACAGTATGAATTCCTCCCATCCAAGAGCATGGGATGTCTTTCCATTTCTTTGAATCATCTTCAGCTTCCTTTACTAATGTTTTGTAGTTCTCAGTATATAAGTCTTTCACCTCCTTGGTGAGGTTTAATCCTAAGCATTTTATTTTTTTGATGCCATTAAAAAAAGGATTGCTTGTTTACATTTCCTTTCTGATATTTCATTGTTAGTGTAAAGAAATGCAACCAGGGACTTCCCTGATGGCTCCGTGGTTGAGAATCCGCCTGCCAATAGAGGGGACACGGGTTTGAGCCCTGATGCAGGAAGATCTCACATGCCGTGGAGCAACTAAACCTGTGTGCCACAACTACTTAGCCTGGACTCTAGAGCCAGTGAGCCACAAATACTGAGCCCATATGCCACAACTACTTAAGCCTGCATGCCTAGAGCCCGTGCTCCACAACAAGAGAAGCCACTGCAATGAGAAGCCTGCGCACCACAAGAAAGTCTAGTCCCCACTGGCCACAACTAGAGAAAGCCCGTGCACAGCAATGAAGACCCAATGCAGCCAAAATAAATTTAGAAAAAAAAGAAAGAAAAACCAGGAAATGCAACCAATTTATATATGTTAATCTTGTATCCTGCTACTTTGCTGAATTTGTTTATCAGTTCTAGTAGTGTTTGTGTGGAATTTTTAGGGTTTCCTTTATATATATTATCATGTCATCTGCATATAATGGCAACTTTACCTCTTCCCTTCCAATTTGGTTAGATTTTATTTCTTTTTCTTGTCTGATTGTTGTGGCTAGGACTTCCAATACTATGTTGAAGAGAAGACGTGAGAGTGGGTATCCTTGTCTTGTTCCAGATTTTAGCGGGAAGGCTTTCAGCTTATGAACGTTGAGTATTATATTGGCTGTGGGTTTGTCATAAATAGCTTTTATTATGTTGAGATATGTTTCCTCTGTACCCACGTCGGTAAGTGTTTTTACCATGAATGGATGTTGAAGCTTTTCAAATGCTTTTTCGCCATCTATTGAGATGATCGTTTGTTTCTTGTTTTTCCTTTGTCGATGGGGTGTATCATGTTGATTGATTTGCATATGTTGAAACAGCTTTGTGAAACTGGGGTGAATCAAATTTGGTCATGGTGTATGATCCTCTTATGTGTTGTCGGATTCGGTTTTCTAATATTCAGTTGAGAATTTTTGAATCTATATTTATCAGTGATATTGGCCTGCAGTTTTCTTTTTCGGTAGTGTCTTTCTCTGTGGTTTTTTTAAAAGTCTTTATTGAATTTGTTCCAATATTGCTTCTGTTTTATGTTTTGGTTTCTTGTTTGTGAGGCATGTGGGATCTTAGCTCCAAAACCAGGGATCGAACCCGCACCCCCTGCACTGGAAGGCGAAATCTTAACTGCTGGACCACGAGAAAAGTCCCCATCTGTTTTATTTGGTTTTTTTTTAAGTAAATTTCTTTCTTTATTTATTTTTGGATGCATTGGACATTCGTTGCTGTGCTTGGGCTCTCTCTAGTTGCGGTGAGCGGGAGCTACTCTTCGTTGTGGTGTGCAGGCTGTTCATTGTGGTGGCTTCTTTTGTTGCAGATCATGGGCTCTAGTTGCGTGGCCTTCAGCAGTTGTGGCTATCAGGCTCAGTAGTTGTGGCTCGTGGGCTGTAGAGTGCAGGCTCAGTAGTTGTGGCACACAGGCTTAGTTGCTCCATGGCATGTGGGATCTTTCCAGACCAGGTCTCGAACCTATGTCCCCTGCAGTGGCAGACAGATTCTTAACCACTGTGCCACCAGGGAAGTCCCCCCTCCCCATCTGTTTTTGATATCAGCGTGATAGTGACTTCATAGAATGTCTTTGGAAGTATTCCTTACTCTTCAATCTTTTCGAAGAGTTTGAGAAGAATCAGTGTAAGTTCTGCTTTTTATATTTGGTAGAATTTGCCTGTGAAACCATCTGATCCTGGACTTCTGTTGCTAGGGAGTTTTTTTAAATTACAGATTCTATTTTTTTTAAAATTCTATTTATTTATTTATTTATTTTGGCTGTGTTGGGTCTTCGTTTCTGTGCGAGGGCTTTCTCTAGTTGCAGCGAGCGGGGGCCACTCTTCATCACGGTGCGTGGGCCTCTCACTATCGTGACCTCTCTTGTTGTGGAGCACGGGCTCCAGACGCTCAAGCTCAGTAGTTGTGGCTCACGGTCCCAGTTGCTCCGCGGCATGTGGGATCTTCCTAGACCAGGGCTCGAACCCGTGTCCCCTGCATTGGCAGGCAGATTCTCAACCACCGCGCCACCAGGAAAGCCCTCTATTTTGCTTTTAGTGATCAGTATGTTCAAGTTATCTATTTCTTCTTGATTCAGTTTTGTTCGGCTGTAAAAAAGCAAAATATATTTTTAAGTTATGTTAGCAGCTAAATACTTACCATGTATTAGACCACAAAAGAGAGAAGAAAAAATATTAAAATATTTTTTCAAATACAACAAGTATTGAAATGTTTTAAAGAAATTGGTATAATAATACTAATTACAATAATGACAAATTGTTCTGAACTTAAAGACTACTTATATCTAAGATGCATACTATATGCTTATTGTTTTATTGTTTTTAAATACATGGAATGTTTTCTCCTTTCTAATGTAATTCTTTTATTTTACCTGTATATTGTGAAAAAAATTTAGTTGCACATAATATAAAAAATTACACTTTAATAGGAGATATTAATCCATTTACATTTACTATAGTACTGAAAATACTTAAGTTTAGCGTTCCATGTCATGGAATGCTCTTTTTTATTTATTTATTTTTAAAAAAGATTTAATTTGGAAGGGGGGCCATAAATTATTCATTTATTTATTTATTTAATTTTAACATCTTTATTGGACTATAATTGCTTTACAATGGTGTGTTAGTCTCTGCTTTAGAACAAATTGAATCAGCTATACATATCCATATATCCCCATATCTCCTCCCTGTTGCGTCTCCCTCCCGCCCTCCCTATCCCACCCCTCTAAGTGGTCATAAAGCACTGAGCTGATCTCCCTCTTCTATGCAGCTGTTTCCTACTAGCTAGCTATTTTACATTTGGTAGTATATATAAGTCCATGCCACTCTCTCACTTCGTCCCAGCTTACCCTTCCCGCTCCCCATGTCCTCAAGTCCATTCTCTATGTCTGCGTCTTTATTCCTGTCCTGTCCCTAGGTTCTTCCCAACCGTTTCTTTTCCTTTTCTTTTTAGATTCCACATATATGTGTTAGCATACAGTATTTGTTTTTCTCTTTCTGACTTACTTCACTCTGTATGACAGACTCTAGGTCCATCCATCTCACTACAAATAACTCAATTTCATTTCTTTTTATGGCTGAGTAATATTCCATTTTATATTGAAGATGTGCAACATCTTTTTTACCCATTCATCAGTTGATGGACACTTAGGTTGCTTCCATGTCCTGGCTATTGCAAATGGAGCTGCAATGAACATTGTGGCACATGACTCTTTTTGAATTATGGTTTTCTCCAGGTATATGCCCAGTAGTGGGATTGCTGTGTCATATGGTAGTTCTATTTTTAGTTTTTTAAGGAACCTCGATACCGTTCTCGATAGTGGCTGTATCAATTTACACTCCCACCAACGGTGCAAGAGGGTTCCCTTTTTTCCACACCTCTGCAGCATTTATTGTTTATAGATTTTTTTGATGATGGCCATTCTTACCTGTGTGTGGTGATACCTCATTGTAATTTCGACTTGCATTTCTCTAATGATCAGTGATGTTGAGCATTCTTTCATGTGTTTGTTGGCAATCTGTATATCTTCTTTGGAGAAATGTCTATTTAGGTCTTCTGCCCATTTATGGATTGGGTTGTTTGTGTTTTTTTTTTTTTGATATTGAGTTGCATGGGCTGCTTGTAAAGTTTGGAGATTAATCCTTTGTCAGCTGCTTCGTTGGCAAATATTTTCTCCCATTCTGAGGGTGGCCTTTTCGTCTTGTTTACGTTTTCCTTTGCTGTGCAAAAGCTTTTAAGTCTCCTTAGGTCTCATTTGTTTATGTTTCTTTTTAATTTCCGTTTTCTAGGAGGTGGGTCAAAAAGGATCTTGCTGTGATTGATGTCATAGAGTGTTCTGCCTATGTTTTCCTCTAAGAGTTTGATAGTGTCTGGCCTTACATTTAGGTCTTTAATCCATTTTGAATTTATTTTTGTGTATGGTGTTAGGGAGTCTTCTAATATCATTCTTTTACTGGTAGCTGTCCAGTTTTCCCAGCACCACTTATTGAAGAGCCTGTGATTTCTCCATTGTATATTCTTGCCTCCTTTATCAAAATTAAGGTGACCATATGTGTATGGGTTTATGTCTGGGCTTTCTCTTCTGTTCCATTGCTCTATATTTCTGTTTTTGTGCCAGTACCATACTGTCTTGACTACTGTAGCTTTGTAGTATTGTCTGAAGTCAGGGAGCCTGATTCCTCCAGCTCTGTTTTTCTTCTCAAGATTGCTTTGGCTGTTCGGGGTCTTTTGTGTTTCCATACAAATTGTGAAATTTTTTTGTTCTAGTTCTCTGAAAAATTCCATTGGTAGTTTGATAGGGATTGCATTGAATCTGTAGATTGCTTTGGGTAGTAGAGTCATTTTCACAATGTTGATTCTTCCAATCCAAGAACATGGTATATCTCCGTATCTGTTTGTGTCGTCTTTGACTTCTTTCATCAGTGTCTTATAGTTTGTTGAGTAAACGTCTTTTGTCTCCTTAGGTAAGTTTATTCCTAGGTATTTTATTCTTTGTGTTGCAGTGGTAAATGGGAGTGTTTCCCTAATTTCTCTTTCAGAAGTTTCATCTTTAGTGTATAGGAATGAAAGAGATATCTGTACATTAATTTTGTATCCTGCAACCTTACCAGTTCATTGATTAACTCTAATAGGTTTCTGGTAGCATCTTTAGGATTCTCTATGTATAGTATCATGTCATCTACAAACAGTGAGAGCTTAACTTCTTCTTTTCCGATTTGGATTCCTTTTATTTCTTTTTCTTCTCTGATTGCTGTAGCTAAAAATTCCAAAAGTGTGTGAAATAATAGTGGTGAGAGTGGGCAACCTTGTCTTGTTCCTGATCTTGGTGGAAATGGTTTCACTTTTTCACCATTGAGAACGATGCTGGCTGTGGGTTTGTCATATATGGCCTTTATTATTTTGAGGAAAGTTCCCTCTATGCCTACTTTCTGGAGGGTTTTTATGATAAATGGGTGTTTAATATTGTCGAAAGCATTTTCTGCATCTATTGAGATGACCATATTGTTTTTATCCTTCAGTTTTTTAATATGGTGTATCACATTGATTTGCATGTATTGAAGAATCCTTGCATCCCTGGGATAAACCCCACTTGATCATGGTGTATGATCCTTTTAAGGCGCTGTTGGATTCTGTTTGCTAGTATTGTGCAGTGGATTTTTGCAGCTATGTTCATCAGTGATATTGACCTGTCGTTTTCTTTCTTTGTGGCATCTTTGTCTGGTTTTGGTGTCAGGGAGATGGTGGTCTCATAGAATAAGTTTGGGAGAGTTCCTCCCTCTGCTATATTTTGGAAGAGTTTGAGAAGGATAGGTGTTAACTCTTCTCTAAATGTTTGATAGAATTTGCCTGTGAAGCCATCTGGTCCTGGGCTTTTGTTTGTTGGAAGATTTTTAATCACAGTCTCAAGTTCAGTGCTTGGGATTGGTTTGTTTGTAGTTTCTATTTCTTCCTGGTTCAGTCTTGGAAGGTTGTGCTTTTCTAAGAATTTGTCCAGTTCTTCCAGGTTGTCCATTTTATTGGCATATAGTTGCTTGCAGTAATCTCTCATGATCCTTTGTATGTCTGCAGTGTCAGTTGTTACTTCTCCTTTTTCATTTGTAATTCTATTGATTTGAGTCGTCTCCCTTTTTTTCTTGATGAGTCTGGCTAATGGTTTCTCAATTTTGTTTATCCTCTCAAGGAACCAGCTTTTAGTTTTTTTGATCTTTGCTGTTGTTTCCTTCATTTCTTTTTCATTTATTTCTGGTCTGATCTTTATGATGTCTCTCTTCTGCTGACTTTGTTTTTTTTTTTTCTTTCTTTCTCTAATTGCTTTAGGTGTAAGGTTAACTTGTTTATTTGAGATATTTCTTGTTTCTTGAGGTAGGATTGTATTGCTATAAACTTCTCTCTTAGAACTGCTCTTGCTGCATCCCATAGGTTTTGGGTCTTCATGTTTTCATTGTCATTTGTTTCTAGGTATTTTTTTATTTCCTCTTTGATTTCTTCAGTGATGTCTTGGTTATTAAGTAGTGTATTGTTGAGCGTCCATGTGTTTTTATGTTTTACAGATTTTTTTCCTGTAATTGATATCTAGTCTGATAGCATTGTGGTCGGAAAAGATACTTGATACGATTTCAATTTTCTTATATTTACCAAGGCTTGATTTGTGACCCAAGATATGATCTATATCCTGGAGAATGTTCCAGGAGCACTTGAGAAAAAGTGTATTCTGTTGTTTTTGGATGGAATGTCCCATAAATATCAATTAAGTCCATCTTGTTTAATGTATCATTTAAAGCTTGTGTTTCCTTATTTATTTTCATTGCGGATGATCTGTTCATTGGTGAAAGAGGGGTGCTAAAGTCCCCTACTATGATTGTGTTACTGTCGATTTCCCCTTTTATGGCTGTTAGCATTTGCTTTATGTTTTGAGGTGCTCCTATGTTGGGTGCATAAAATTATACAATTGTTATATCTTCTTCTTGGATTGATCCCTTGATCATTATGTAGTGTCCTTCTTTGTCTCCTGTAATAGTCTTTATTTTAAAGTCTTTTTTGTCTGATATGAGAATTGCTACTCTAGCTTTCTTTTGATTTCCATTTGCATGGAATATCTTATTCCATCCCCTCACTTTCCATCTGTATGTGTCCCTATGTCTGAGGTGGGTCTCTTGTAGACCACATACATACTGGTCGTGTTTTCGGATCCATTCAGCCAGTCTATGTCTTTTGGTTGGAGCATTTAATCCATTTACATTTAAGGTAATTATTGATATGTATGTTCTTATTACCATTTTCTTAATTGTTTTGGGTTTCTTATTGTAGGTCTTTTCCTTCTCTTGTGTTTCCTGCCTAGAGAAGTTCCTTTAGCATTTGTTGTAAAGCAGGTTTGGTGGTGCTGAATTCTCTTAGCTTCTGCTTGTCTGTAAAGGTTTTAATTTCTCTGTCGAATCTGAACGAGATCCTTGGTGGGTCGAGTAATCTTGGTTGTAGCTTTTCCCCTTTCATTACTTTAAATAGGTCCTGCCAGTCCCTTCTGGCTTGCAGAGTTTCTGCTGAAAGTTCAGCTGTTAAGCTTACGAGGATTCCCTTGTATGTTATTTGTTGTTTTTCCCTTGCTGCTTTTAATATTTTTTCTTTGTATTTAATTTTTGATAGTTTGATTAATATATGTTTTGGCATGTTTCTCCTTGGGTTTATCTTGTATGGGACTCCCTGCGCTTCCTGGACTTGATTAACGATTTCCTTTCCCATATTAGGGAAGTTTTCAACTATAATCTCTTTAAATATTTTCTCAGTGTCTTTCTTTTTCTCTTCTACTTCTGGGAAAACTATATTCGAATGTTGGTGCGTTTAATGTTTTCCCAGAGATGTCTCAGATTGTCCTCAATTCTTTTCATTCTTTTTTCTTTATTTTGCTTTGCAGTAGTTATTTCCACTATTTTATCTTCCAGGTCATTTATCCATTCTTCTGCCTCAGTTATTCTGCTATTGTTTCCTTCTAGAGAATTTTTAATTCCATTTATTGTGTTGTTCATCATTGTTTGTTTGCTCTTTAGTTCTTCTAGGTCCTTGTTAAACGTTTCTTGTCTATTCTCCATTCCAGTACCAAGATTTGGGGTCATCTTTACTATCATTATTCTGAATTCATTTTCAGGTAGACTGCCTATTTCCTCCACGTTTGGTCTGGTGGGTTTTTACCTTGCTCCTTCATCTGCTGTGTGTTTCTGTGTCTTCTCATTTGGCTTTGGGGACTGTGTTTGGGGTCTCCTTTTCAGAGGCTGCAGATTCGTAGTTCCCGTTGTATTTGGTGTCTGCCCCCAGTGGCTAAGGTTGGTTCAGTGGGTTGTGTAGGCTTTCTGATGGAGGGGACTGGTGCCTGTGTTCTGGTGGGTGTGTCTGGATCTTGTCTTTCTGGTGGACAGATCCGCATCTGGTGGTGTGTTTTGGGGTGTCTGTGACCTTATTGTGATTTTCGGCAGCCTCTCTGCTAATGGGTGGGCCTGCATTCCTGTCTTGCTAGTTGTTTGGCATGGGATGTCCAGCACTGGATCTTGCTGGTCTCTGAGTGGAGCTGGGTCTTAGCGTTGAGACGGATATCTCTGGAAGAGCTTTCGCCATTTGATATTACAAGGTGCCAGAGGTCTCTGGTAGACCAATGTCCTGA
Source organism: Balaenoptera physalus (assembly GCF_965194825.1). Lineage (NCBI taxonomy): Eukaryota > Metazoa > Chordata > Mammalia > Artiodactyla > Balaenopteridae > Balaenoptera > Balaenoptera physalus. Next base: position 29,047,249 of record NC_138887.1, on the reverse strand, counting down.
ACTCGGCTCTCCCACCTCAGAGGCACAGGCTTGACACCCGGCTGGAGCACCAAGACCCTGTCAGCCACACAGCTGGGGGTGAGAGCAAGAGGTAGCTTTGGTACATCTCAAAGACCACCACTGAGCTTCACTGACCATTTTCTCTCCAGAAGTGAAGAAAACAAAATTCAGACTTTGGCTAGTCAGCCACTTTGGTAGCCAGCCTCCAAGATGGACCTAATTATCCCCTAATTATCTCCCAGTCTCCATGTACCAGTGTGGCTCCTCGCACTTGAAAAGGGTTGACTGTTTAACTAATAAGAAATTGCAGAAATGACAAAGTGCAGCTTCCAAAGTTATAAAAGACATTGCAGCTTCTGCTTTGGTTTCTGCTAGATCACTCATCCTGGGGTAAGCCAGCTGCCATGTCATGAGGACACTCAAGCAGCCCTAAGGAGAGATCCATGTGGCAAGGAACTGAGGCCTCTTACCTACAGCCACGTGAGTGAGTCATCTCAGAAGTCAAAAGATTTAATTTTTTAAATTTTTGGTTGTGTTGGGTCTTCGTTGCTGCACAGGGTTTCTCCAGTTGTTACTAGAGAAGCAGGGGTCACTCATCGTTGTGGTGCACGGGCTTCTCCTTGCGGTGGTTTCTCTTGTTGTGGAGTATGGGCTCTAGGTGCATGGGCTTCAGTAGTTGTGTTGTGCAGGCTCAATAGTTGTTGCTTGCAGGCTCTAGAGCACAGGCTCAGTACTTGTGGCACACGGGCTTAGTTGCTCTGCGGCATGTGGGATCTTCCCAGACCAGGGATGGAACCCCTCTTCCCTGCATTGGCAGGCAAATTCTTACCCACTGTTCCACCAGGGAAGTCCAGTGTGCTCTTTTTTAAAACTAGTCTGTTTTCATTATTTTCTATCTTAACGATTCTGTATTAAAGAAAAAAAAATAATACTCCTTTCTACCCCTCCTCTTTGAGGATTATATATGAAGAAGTATGTCTTATTTATTAACCTCAAATTTTCACCTTACTTTTAAGAAGTAATCACAATGTCAAGTATTTAATACTTTTCACTTCCACCTTGAAAAGCATGGATATTAAAGTGCTAATACAATTACCTTCCCTGGTCTATCTTTTTTAGTTTTTGTTATATATAAAAAACAACGAAAAACATGCATGGTTTGTAAGGAAATGACAAATTTCAGAAAATTCAGCATCTGAATACACTCTAAACATAGCTTCTAGATAAAGACACAGAAAATTGCCAGATACTCAGAGGCCCCCTGGTCCCATTCTAGTGACTCCCCTTAAGGTTTAATATTGTTCTGGTATCTAACAAAAAGATAACTTTACCTGTATTTTGTATTTTATATAAATGTTATGGCACAGTAAAATCACTTTTGGATTGGGCTTTTTTATTTTATGTTGTTTGTGAATATGCCTATATGGTTGCATGTTGTTGTGATCATGCATTGCCACTGTTGCATAGGATTCCATAATGTAAATATTTAACTATTAATTAATTTATTCCAATGTGTATTACAATATGAGTGATTTTCAGTTTGTGTCTATTGAGAACAGCACTGGTATATAAATTCTAGAACTTGAGCTTTGGTGGTGTGTGTATAAATTATTGTTCAGTATACACGTAGTAGTAAAATTTTCGAGTCATAGCTTTCTTGTGTTTATCTTTTAAGATATTTCTAAATATTTTCAAAACATTTGTATGATTTTTCATCTTCAGCAGCAGTGAATGAGATTCAAGGATTATACACATTCTTGTCAAACTTGATAATACCTGTCATTTTCATTTGAACTTTCTGGTTTGTCAGTGATAATTCCTGGTATCACGCTTTTGCATTTAATTGACTACTAAGAAGCCAAGCATCTTTTGATATGTTTACTTAACATTCTGTACTCTCTTTTTTGAAATATCTTTTGGTATATTTTCCCCATTTTGCTATTCCATTATCTTCTTATTGAAGACTTCCTTTTTTTTAACATCTGAAGACTTCTTATTTAGGAGTTTTTAATACATGCTTGAGATGAGTTCTTCTCTCTTTCTGTCTCTCCTTCTCTTTCTTTAGATGAGTGTCAGTTTTTAATGTTAATAACAACTAATTTGTTATTTTCCTCTTTATTTATTTAGTCTTATTTCTATTTATTTATGTAGTCTTCTTACCTGTAGCAGAACACATTATTTATTCTAAACCACAAATATGTTTTCATTTCTTCTATAAATGTAATTATTAAGCTTTAAATTTAAGTTAACTTTCTAAACTAAATATGTTGTATCATAGTGAGTATTAATTTTTCTATGACAGCTGAAAGGTTACATTTATTCAGAAAATGTTGTATCAGCTTTCTTTTCATTTGCTCCTACTTCTCATTGATTCACAGTGGTAAACATCACTTCATCCATGGATCTGACTTTTCTCTGATTTCTCATGGTCATTCTCACTAATTCGTCTTGCCTCCTGAAATCTTTAGCAATCCCCTTATTCCACAGAAGCAAAAACCTTCCTTGGGCCTTTTTCCTCAGAAGATTGATTACTGCCACATTTTAAATGGGAGATTGCAATAAGTTAGGAGAAAATGCCACAAGGGTCTCTCATTTTTTTTTCACATCCTGTATCAGCCTCTGCTTGCACTCTCTGTTCAAAGATATTTGTGCAACACATTGATGGAAGATGCCACTTGTTTCTCTCCTTGGGGAAAAGACAGATTAATTACCTAACAAATAAAATAAAGAGAGTGTCTTGCTCTTTTCAAATGTTGGACAGGATTGCTTGCATCCTAAATTAAATGTTTCAGGTGACTGAAGCTTAAGATTCCTAAGTTTTAATCCATACTTGCACCATGCACAGCACCCAACAGGAGAGCTTTACATAACCCCATGAGACACTTGTGTGCAAGTGGAACAGATAAAAATATAAAACTATTGCTGTCTTTTTGTGTCATAAAAATGATTTTTGTCTCATTTAAAATATTTTTTTTCTAAAATCCAAAAACGTGTCAGGCTAAAATATTGTTATTTCAAATATGGTAAAATCGAAGACCCTTCAAATTTCTTTCCAGTTTTGTTGATGATGGGATGCCGTCAGAGATATGACTTCATTAATAAACACAATAGGTAAGATTCCTTCATAGGCCTGATTGAGGAATATGAAAATAAAACCCAGAAAAATTTGGACATTTTCTAGTTCTCAAATATTGGTTAAGATGGTACAAAGGGCCCTTCATTGTCCTATATGTTAATGCAGATCAATTGTGAGAGGTGGGGATAAAACAAGCAGCCTAAATATCCTTTATGTTTGTTGTACTACTAGTAGAAAGAGGAAGGGTCAACATGTCACCATGGTTGATATAGCAAATAAGCTGCTTGAAACTACACAGAAATGTACCTGCTTGTATTTTCTGTGCAGTTACCCTCTCTTTTGGTGTGACCTGATACCTCCCTCAACTTATGTACCAACTCCAGCAGCATTAAGCAGAAATCCAAAGAAACCTATTCTTTGGAATTATGAGGAAGGGAAGAGTCAAACATTTTATAACATGCTCTATACAAGGATACACGTCACCATCCTTATCTATGTTGTGCCATGCATGGAAGGTCAGTAGGTTCAGGGGATTCTGGAAGCACCAAGTTCTGTGGGGTTAATCACAGTTCCATTCATGGGCAGTAAAAGAGAAGGGCCTTATCTTGGTCACTTTCTCAATGCTAGTAGCTACAAAAAGAAGAGGATAGCAGACATCTTAGGGAGAAGAACCAACATTAAATGAAATGTCCTAATTACTCTAGGCAACCTCTCATGGTAGCCTCCCATAGCTCCTCAAATCCCTACATACTTGCACAAGGGATAGTGTAATATTACTGGAGTGTCTGACTGCAGATTAACATTATTTTTGTTGAAAAAAATAAAAATAGGTTCAAGTGATAGGGTTTGAAAAGGGTTCACAGTGTGAAGGAAACTATTGTAACAATGTGGACAGAACCCTTTGGATGGATTTATCATGTTTTTTTTTTTTTCGCTGCTTCAGAATCTGTAGTAGCGATTGGTGTGTTCCATGATACATCCCCGCTTCTTATAAGTTTTAGATGGAATACCCTATTAGGAAGAAGTGCACGTAAGAAAGATTAGTGAGTCAAACTCCTCTGCCCTCTGTCAGCAGTGGGTGCAAAGGGATTTAGACCAAGTGCTTTCATCCTTTGATTTGCAAAGTTTTCACTATATGAATGATGTTTTGTTTGTTTGCAGGTCAGGAGCCTTGGTCTCAATATCCCTGTTTAAAAAGTGTTATCACGTGTCTGCCAGAAAGAATTGCTGATGATACTGGGAAAAATTGAGAGTTTTCCTTAACAATTAAGGGTTTTGTAGCAACATGGATGGACCTAGAGATTGTTATACTGAGTGAAGCAAGTCAGACACAGAAAGACAGATATCATATGATATTGCTTATATGAGGAATCTATAAAAGAAAAAAAAAGTACAAATGAATTTATTTACACAACAGAAATAGAATCATGGATATAGAAAACAAACTTTTGGTTACCAGGGAATAAGTGGGGAAGGGATAAATTGGGAGATTGGGACTGACTTATACGCACTACTATGTATAAAATAGATAAAGACCTGCTTTATAGCACAGGGAACTCTACTCAGTGGTCTGTACTGGCGTATACGGAAAAAGAATCTTATAAAAAAAAACAAGGGTTTTGGGATTATATAATAAATATAAATGTGCAAACCTTTAACATGAAAGGAAAAATCAGTTAACTCTGTGGTCCCTGTTATGGTGTGAATATTTTGTACCTCTAATTTTAAAATTTTGAAACCCAGCTCCCATGTTGATGGTATTAGGAGGTGGGGCTTTTGGGAGGTGATTAGGTTATGAAGCCAGAGACCTCAAACATGGGATTAGTGACCTAATAAATGTAGCGCACAGAAGATCTTATGCCCATTCCATGATTTCATTGCCGAGCGAGAAGACCCACATTATGAACCAGAAATTGGTCCCTCGCCAGACACTAAGTCAGCTGGCAACTTGTTCTTTTTTTAAAAAAAATAATTAGATAATTAATTAATTAATTTTTTGGCTGTGTTGGGTCTTTGGTGCGGTGTGCGGGCTTCTCATTGAGTGGCTTCTCTTGTTGCGGAGCACCGGCTCTAGGCGTGTGGGTTTCAGTGGTTGTGGCTCACGGGCTCAGTAGTTGTGGCCTGTGGACTCTAGAGCACAGGCTCGGTATTTGTGGTGCACGGGCTTAGTTGTTCCATGGTATGTGGGATCTTCCTGGACCAGGGCTTGAACCCTTGTCCCCTTTATTGGTAGGCAGATTCTTAACCACTGCACCTAAAGGGAAGCCCCTGGTTACTTGTTCTTGAACTTTTCAGCCTCAGCAATTATGAGAAAACAAAAATATTCTGTTGTTTATAAAATACCAAGTCTCTCGTATTTTGTTTTAGCAGTCAAAGAGCTGGCTGAGGAGAAATATCTGTGAGCTTGAAGACATATCAGGAGAAACCTTTAAATCTCAAAAGAAAAGAGAAAATGGGCGGGAAAGGAATCAACAGAACAGAGTAATCAATAATTGTGGAACAATGAAAAATGCTGTGACCTATACATAATGGGTATAGCAGGAGGAGAATAAAGATAATAAAGAACAGAAAATATTTTTTAAAAATGACTGAGAATCTCCCCAAATGAATGTCTGACACTAAATCCACAACATCCAAACTTAGAAGAACATATGAATAGTAAAGAAAACTGACCAATATCTCTCAGGAACATCAATGCAAAAATCCTCAACAAAATATTACCAAATCGAATCCAACAATATTTTGAGAGAATTTTATATCATGAATGAGAGGAAATAATCCCAGGTATGAAAGGCTGGTTCCACATTCTAGAATCAAATAATTATATCCATCATATCAACACCTTAAAGACAATCATTAGCATATCAATAGATTCAGAAGACCTTTGAAAAAATCTAACACCCATTCTTCATAAAAACTCTCAGTTAAAGAAATAGACTGGAGCTTTCTCAAGTTGATAACAAAGATTTACAGGAAACTTTTATCTGACATCATGATTAATGGTCAAAACCATGAAGCTTTTCCACTAAGTTCAGGTAAAAGCAAGGATGTCCCCTTTCATGACTCCTTTTCCATATTTTACTCCAATTCCTGCTAATGCAATAAGGCACGAAAATAAATAAAACCAATACAGATTGGGTAGAAAAAAATGAAAGCAACCTAAATAAAATGTGGACCAATATACTTTATGGACACCTCACCAAAGAAAATAGACACTATGCATATAAGTATACAGAAGAATAATCCAGATTACATGCTGCCATGAAAAAGCAAATTAAAAATACAATTCCATACCACTATGTAACACTTAGAATGGCTAAAATGTGAACAATGACAAGAACAAATTCTGTAGGAGATGTGGAACAATAGGAAATGTCATTTGTCATTGGTGGAAATGAAAAATAATACAGCTACTTTGGTAGTCTGATTGACACGTGCTAGAATAGTGAGCATTCCCTTACCGTACAATCCGTCAAGTGTTCTCATGGATATTTACTGAAAGTCGTTTAAAACATACTTCCAGAGGAAAACCTGCATATGGATATTTATAGCACCTAATTCAATATTGCCAAAATGTGAATGAAACTAAGGTGTCCTCCAATAGGTGAATGAAATGATATAGTATTAATATATTCTGGGAATGGGATAATATTGAGCACTAAAAAAGTAAGCTATCAAGCCATATAAAGAGATGGGAATTCTTTTTTTTTTCTTTTGAAATATAGGTGATTTTCCTTATTTTGAAATTTAAATTTTATTGGAGTATAGTTGATTTACAATGTTGTGTTCATTTCAGCTGCACAGCAAGTGATTCAGTTACACATATGCATATATTCATTCTTTATCAGATTCTTTACTGATAACGGTATTCCCAGAATACTGAGTAGAGCTCCCTGTGCTATACAGTAGGTCCTTGTTGCTTATCTGTTATATATAGTAGTATTCGTATGTTTACCCCAAGCTCCTGATTTATCCCTACCCCCCACCTCTCCCCTTTGGTAACCATAAGTTTGTTTTCCAAGTCTGTGAGTCTGCCTCTGTTTTGTAAGTTAGTTCATTTGTATCAATTTTTAGCTTCCACCTAGAAGTGATATCATCCAATAATTGTCTTACTCTGTCTGACTTACTTCACTTAGTACAATCATCTCTAGGTCCATCCATGTTACTGCAACTGGCATTATTTTCTTCTATTTTATGGCTGAGTCATATTCCATTATATATATGTATCACATATTCTTTACCTATATTCATATGTTGATGGACATTTTGGTTGCTTCCATGTCTTCGCTATTGTAAAGAGTGTTGCAGTGAACATTGGGGAAGATGTGTCTTTTCGATTTATGCTTTCCTCCAGATATGCACACAGGAGGGAACTTGCTGGATCATCTGGTAGCTCTATTTTATTTTATTTTACTTCATTTCATTTCAATTTCAATTTTTTTGGAATAGAGTTGATTTACAATGTTGTGTTACTTTCTGCTGCACAGCACAGTGAAGCAGTTATACATATATCCAATCCTTTTTGGATTCCTTTCCCATACAGGTCATTACAGAGTATTGAGTAGAGTTCCCTGTGCTATACAGTAAGCCCTTATTTGTTATCTCTTTTATATATAGTGGTGTGTATATGTCAATCCCAATTTCCAATTTATCCCTCCCACCTCCCCTTACTCTGGTAACCTCCATTCTGTGCTTCATAGTGGCTGTTACCAATTGGCATTGCCACCGATAGCATAGAATTGGTGGTGCAGTGGTTAAGAATCTGCCTGCCAGTTCAGGGGACACAGGTTGGAGCCCTGGCCCGGGAAGATCTCACATGCCACAGAACAAGTAAGCCCGTGCACCACAACTACTCAGTCTGCGCTCTAGAGCCCACGAACCACAACTACTGAAGCCTGTGTGCCTACAGCTTGTGCTCCACAACAAGAGAAGCCACCACAAAGAGCAGGCTTCGTACCACAATGATGAGTAGCCCCCGCTTGCTGCAACTATAGAAAAGCCGCGCACAGCAACGAAGACCCAACGCAGATTAAAAAAAAAAAATAAGTAGTAGGTTTCTCTTTTTTCCACACCCTCTGAAGCATTTCTTGTTTGTAGACATTGTGATGGTGGCTATTCTGAGTGGTTCCAGATGATACTTCTTGGTACATCTGATTTGCATTTGTCTAACATAAAGCAATGGTGAGTATCTTCATATGTGCTTTTTTTTTTGAACAGTGTCAGTAAGATTTACCCCTTGAAAAAGGGTTATTGAAAGGTTGCCTTGTTTTGAAGTCTACTTCGATTACCTACCCCAAGACATTTTTTGAGGGCTGTTGTCATTTACAGCTCCCCAGGCATTGTGAATATGAAGTGCGTATAAGGTCCAGTTTTAGAATTGTTGTTGTGGGAAACAGAAGGCGGCAGGGTTTCTACTGTCCCTCTCTGGTTACTGACACAACCTTAGGTGTAGGGCAAGTCCTGTTCTTGGGTATTAAATTAGAGTGGAATGTGCCTGTCCAAACATGTAAGGGCTTCTGTCCCATTCCTTCTTCCCCCTTACCCTTCATCCCCCGAACAAGTATAAACCCCTGCAAAATCACCTGTTGAGGGTGCTGTCTTGTAGAGTGGGATGACCCTTACGAAGGAGTCAGCAGGTCGGAACCCAAACAACAGGATATGTTGAGAGCAGGTGATTTTCCAAATGTCATCCAGCCCAGAGAGTCCACCATCCTTTGGGTGTCAGAGGGTTGGTTTAGTAGTATGAGGGCACACTTAGATCTGGAGATAGTGATCCCATGCAGAGGGGACCAGGTTGCACATGTTCAAGGGGGGCGAATTAGCTGGCATATCCTCCCGAGGTCCTCAGGCCTACAACAGTCCAGCCTTGGGACCAAATTGTGTCTGTGTCCAGGGATGTGACACTAGTACGTTCACTGTGACTAAACAAATTTAGTGATCATTTTTCTTTTCTTTAACTTAATTTTAAATTTATAATGGAGTATATAGTTGATTTATCATGTTGTGTTCATTTTTGACATACACCAACATGATTCATTTATACAGAGATAACTATATATTCTTTTTAGAATTATTTTCCCATTGAGGTTACTAAAGGGTGTTGAGAAGAGTTCCAAGTGCTCTACAGCAGGTCCATGTTGATTACAAGTTTTCTCTCTGTAAATATGTATATACAAACTCCAACCTCATGATTTATGCCTCCAACACACCTTTCCAGTTTGGTAACCATAAGTTTGTGTTCTAAGTCTGGCACTCTGTTTCTGTGTTGTAAGATAGTACCTTTCTATCAATTTTTAGATTCCACCGATAAGTAATATCATATGATATTTTTCATTGCCTGATTTATGACACTTAATATGAATGTATGTAGGTCCTTCTGAGTGGCCCTAAATGGCCTTATTTCATTCACTTCATGGCTGAGTAATATTCCATTGTACATATCTACCATAATTTCTTTATCCATTCTTCCCTCCAAGGACTTTTAGGTAGCTTCCGAGTAGAGGCTCTTGTAAACAGGGCTGCATAAATTTTAGAGTGCCTGGGTCCTGTCAATTTACGTTTTTTCCAAGATACAGGCCCAGGAGTGGAAGCACCATATGCTCAGAAGCTCTGGTTTTTAGATTTTTAAGGAATCACCACCCACTTCTCCAGAGTGTCTGTTAGCAATTTACATTCCCACCATCAGCTTGTCAGGGTTCCCTTTTCTCCACGCCCTGTCCTGCATTTCAGGTTTTACAGTTTGTGAGGTTGGCCATTCTGACTGGTGCGAAGTGATATCTCTTTGTAGTATTAATTTACATTGCCCGCCTGTTTTGTTGGCCAAAAATGGAGTAAGGGTTTTTCCTGAATATATTAAGGAATAACACATACGGCCTTTTTGGCAAACTGCATCATTGGCGATGTTCAGCAGCTTTGCATGTGCTTTGATGACGAGTGCAAACTACCCCTTGAAATCCCTTTCCTGCAATTCCGCCTTGCTTACAAGGCCTTTACGAATACTTGGCTCAAGAAATGACTCCATTAGAGGTGTCATTTACAACCCTGCATGTTTGTGAATTGCAGTGCCCCTGAGCACCAGTTTTCAACTTGTTTAGGGAAGCAGACACAAAGGGGCAGGATTTCTACGGACCCATTCCAGTTACTGGGGCACCTGAAGGATAGGGAAATTCTTCTTCCAGGTAGGAAACTAGAGTGGCATATGCCTGTCCAAACATCTAAGGCTTGTGTCTCATTCCATCCCGCCATTCCCCTTCTTCACCGGAAAATTCCAAGCCATGCAAAACCGGCTGTTGAGTGTGCTGCCTTCCCAAAGTGGGGAGACTCTAAGGAAAGGAGCTGGGGAACCCGAATACCAGGAGACGTGGAGATGAGGTGACTTTTCCAAACTCTTCCCGATCAGACGGTGTACCATCCTCTGGATGTGCCATGCATGTTTTAGCTGTAGGAAGGGTCCCCTGCACCTGGAGATATGGAACCCATGGAATGGGGGCCAGGAAGTATTACTCTAAAAGTGCTGCATTTGCTGTTCCATCCTCACGAAGCCTCTCAGACCAACGAGTGTAGAGCCTTAAGTCCCATCCAGTTCTGTATCTAGATATGGTCGGTCCAGGTTGCATCACAGCCCTTGAACAAATTTTGTAAGAATTTCTCTCTCTCTCACTGCCTTTATTTTGTTCTTGTTACTTAATTTTATAATGGGGTATAGCTGATTTTCAATACTGTGTTTCTTCCTGCTCTACATCTATCCACTTGATTCACTTAAAGAGAGACATCAATAAATTCTTTTACAGATTCTTACCAGTCTTATATATCCTTTTCTGGTGACAACAGTGTGCTGAGTCCAGCTCTTTGAGCTATAGAGTAGGTCCTGTCGAATACCTATTTTGTTTATGGAACCGTATCTGTGCTAATTTCAACCTCCTGGTTTATGCATCACCCCGCCCCACCTTTCTCCTTTAGCAGCCATAAGTGTGTTTTCTAAATGTGTAACTCCGTTTCTGTTTTGTAATTGCGTTCATGTGAAGGCATTTTTAGATACTATCTATAAGTGATACCTTATGATAAGTCTCTTTTTATGTCTGACTTATGTCACTTAGAATGATCGTACGTCAGTCTGCACGAGTTGCTGCCACTGGCCTTATTTCATTGATTTAATTGCTGAGTAATATTCCATTGTACATAAGTACCACATCTTCTTTCTCCATTTTTTCCTTCCAAGGACATGTAAGTTGTACCCAAATCGAGGTATTTCTAAACAGAGCAGCCCTAAACTTTGGGGTGCCTGTGTCTTGTCGATTTTTTGGTTTTCCCAAGATATACGCCCATGAGGGGAAGTGCTGTATGCTCTGTAGCTCTGTTTTTTAGAAGTTTTAAGATACAGCATAGACTTCTCAAGAGTGGCCGGTGGCAATTTACATCCCGCCGATCAGCATCACAAGGCTCCGTTTTCTCCATGGCCTGTCCTGCATTTCTGGGTTTTACACTTTTTCAGCATGGGCCTTTTGACCAATGCGAAGTGAGACATTTTTGTAATGCTGATTTACATTGCCCCCTTGTTTAGTTGGCCAAAAAGAACATCTGCGTTTTTTCCAAAATGTATTCAGGAAAGAACGCAGACGCCCTTTTTGGCCAACTGCATCATTGTCGAAGTTCTGCGGAATTTCATGTGCTTTAAAGGCGAGTCCAATCTACCTGTGAAAAACTGTTTCCTGCAATTCTGTCTTGCTTTGAAATCCTCTTCATTGCCTTACCTCAATACATTTTTAGATGAGAGTTATCATTTATAACTCTGCAGATTTGTGAATTGCCGTGCTCCTGAGCTCCATTTTCCAAATCGCTTTTTTGGAAGCTGGCCGCAAACCCGCAGGATTGCTTCAGGCCCTATTCTGGTTCCGGGGCGCAAGCTGAGCCTGTGGTTAATTCTTCTTCCTGATGGGAAATTAGGGTTACCTGTGCCTGTCCCAACAGCTACAGCTAGCTTCTCATGGGTTCCCCCTCTTCCCATTCATCCTCAGGAAAAATTACAACCTGTACGGAACAGGAGGTTAAAGGTGCTGATTCTCCAAGTGGGGAGATTGTTAGTAAAGCGGCTGGAATGGCGAACCCGAGCACCAGGAGATGAGGAATGAGGTGTGTTTCAGAAACCTTTCTCGATCACACTGTATACCATCCACCGGGTTTCCCAAGCATTTTTTCTCTGTAGGAAGATTCCAATGAACCTGGAGATTTGGGATCCATAGAATGGGTACCACGCAGTATTACTTTAAAGTGTCTGCGTTTGCTCACCCAACCTCACCAAACCTCTCAGCCCCAAGAGTGTCCACCCTTATGTCTCAATAAGCTGTGGGTCTAGATATGGTCAATCCAGGTGGCATCACAGCCCCTGAAGGAATTTTGTAAGAATTTCTCTCTCTTTCACTGTCTTTGTTTCACGGGTTTTTAAAAGTAATTGATATTTATAATGGGGTTTAGCTGCTTTTCACTGCTGCGTTTATGCCGCTTTACACCCACTTGACTCACTTACAGAGAGATATCAATACATAGGTTTTAAGATTCTTACTAGTCAGATACATTCTTGGGCGGTGAATAGGGGGTGTTGAGTCAAATTCACTGAGCAAGGAGTAGTTCTTGTCTATTACGTATTGGGTTTATGAAACGGTATCTGAGGTAATTTGAAACCCTTGTTTTATGCATCTCCCCACCTCACCTTTCCCGTTAAGCAGCCATAGTGTGTTTTCTAAACGTGTGACTCTGTTCTGTTTTGTAATTCAGTTCAAGGGTAGCGGTTTTTACATTCCCTCTATAAGTGATATCTTATGATAAGTGTCTTTTTCTGTGTGACTTATTTCACTTACAATCGTCGTACCTAAATCCACTCATCATGCTGCTACTAGCCTTATGACGTTGATTTCATGGCTGAGTGATATTCCATTGTACATAAGGACCACAGCTCCTTTATCCATTTTTCTCTTTCCTTGGATATTTAAGGTGTAACGAAGTGGAGGTTCTTGTCAACAGAGCAGCCCTAAACTTTGGGGTGCATGTGTGTTGCTGATTTTTAGTTTTCCCAATATATACGCCCATGAGTGGAAGTGCCCTATGATCTCTAAGCTGTGTTTTGTAGATGTTTCAGGACACACCGTGCACTTCGCCAGAGTGGCTGTTCACAATTTACATCCTGCCCATCAGCGTAGCAAGGCTCCCATTTCTCCATTGCCTTTCCTGCATTTCTAGAATTGACCCTTTATTCAGCCTGGCCCTTTTGAGCGATGGGAAGCGAGACTTCTTTGTAGCGCTGATTTGCCTTTCCAGGTTTCTTGGTTGGCCAAAAAGGGCGTATGCGTTTTTTCCTGAATATATTCAGGAAAAAACGCATACGCCCTTTTTGGCCAAGGGCATCATTGTCGAGGTTTTGCTGCTTTTCCTGTGCTTTAAAGGCGATTCGAATCTCCCTCCTGAAATCTGTTTCCTGCAATACTGCCTTGCTTTCAAATCCTCTTCGTTGCCTTCCCTCAATATATTTGTGGACGAGAGTTATCATTTATAACTCTGCAGGTTTGTGAATTGCAGTGCCCCTGATCTCCATTTTTCAACTCGCTCTTTTGGGAGTTGGCCGAAAAACCGCAGGATGGCTTCAGACCCTATTCTGGTTCCGGGCGGCAGGCTGAGCCTGTGGTTAATTCTTCTTCCTGATGGAAATTAGTTTGACCTATGCCTGTCCCAACACCTAGAACTATCCTCTCATGGGTTCCCCCTCTTCCTATTCATCCTCAGGACAAATTGAAACCTGTACGAAACAGGAGGTTAAAGGTGCTGATTCTCCAAGTGGGGAGATTGTTAGTAATGCGGCTGGAATGGGGACCCTGAGCACCAGGAGATGAGGAATGAGGTGCGTTTCAGAAACCTTTCCCGATCACACTGTATACCATCCACTGGGTTTCCCATGCATTTTTTCGCTGTAAGAAGATTCCCTTGAACCTGGAGATTTGGGACCCAGAGAATGGGTACCATGCACTATTACTTTAAAGGGTAGGCGTTTGCTCACCCAACCACACCAATCCTCTCAGCCCCAAGAGTGTCCAGCCTTATATCTAATCCAGCTGTGGGTCTAGATATGGTGGATCCAGGTTGCTTCACTGTCCCTGAACGAACTTTTTACGAATTTCTCTCTCTTTCACTGTCTTTGTTGGGGTTTTTTTTGTAATCTATTTTTATAATGGGGTTTAGCTGATTTTCACTGCTGTGTATATGCCGCTTTACACCCACTTGATTCATTTACAGAGAAATATCAATACATAGGTTTTAAGATTCTTACTAGTCAGATACACTCTTGTGCGGTGAATACGGGGCGTTGAGTCCAGTTCACTGAGCAAGGGATAGCTGTTGTCTGTTAAATATTTGGTTTATGGAACGGTATGTGTGCTAATTTCAAACCCTTGTTTTATGCCTCACTGCACCTCACCTTTCCAGTTAAGCAGACATCCAGTGTTTTCTAAATGTGTGACTCTGTTCTGTTTTGTAATCAGGTCATGGGTAGCGATTTTTACTTTCCCTCTATAAGTGATATCTTATGATGAGTGTCTTTTTCTGTGTGACTTATTTCACTGAGAAACATCGTACCTAAATCCACTCATCATGCTGCTAGTAGCCGTATGACACTGATTTCATGGCTGAGTGATATGCCATTGTACATAAGTACCACACTTCTTTATCCATTTTTCTCTATCCTGGCATTTTTAAGGTGTACTGAAGTGGAGGTTCTTGTAAACAGAGCAGGGCTAAGCTTTGGGGTGCCTGTGTCTTGTTGATTTTTAGTTTTCTCATTTTATACGTCCACGAGTGGAAGGGCCCTATGCTCTCTAGCTGTGTTTTTTAGATGTTTTAGGAAACACCATGCACTTCTCCAGAGTGGCTGTTGGCAATTTACATCCCGTCCATTAGCCTAACAACGCTACCTTTTCTACCTGGCCTGTCCTGCACTTCTGGTTTTTACACTTTTTTGGATGGCTTTTGGACGGATGGGAAGCGAGACTTATTTGTAGTGCTGATTTGCCTTTCTGGCTTGCTTGGTTGGCCAAAAAGGGCGTGTGCATTTTTTCCTGAATATATTCAGGAAAAAACGCATAGGCCCTTTTTGGCCAAGTGCATCATTGTCGACGTTTTGCCGTTTTTCATGTGCTCTAAAGGCGATTCGTATCTACTTCCTGAAATCTGGGGGCTTGTCCCCGCACATTCTTCTCTAATATACAACCTCGGAACTTTACCTCCAGGAAGACTCTGTTGCCCTAGTAACAAGGGTTGAGAACGTAATAATGCTGCCGCCTTGTGGCTGTTTCTCACAACAGCAGCTTTAAACCCAGTGCTAATGGTTGCTTAATAGTCACAAGGACTGCAGGGCTGTAAATGACACCTCCCCTCAAAAAATGCCCTGGGGTAGGGAATAGGCAAGAAAATTCAACACATGTCAAATTTTTCAAGAAGTCAATATGAAGACAGGGGTTGTACTCACTCTTTAAAAAAAAAAGAGGAAAAGAAAAAAAGGACATGCCTAAAGCTCAGTATAAGGAATTATTAGCCACATGCAAATCCAACCTCCAAAAAGGTTTCAGCTCACACCAGTCAAATGACCATCAGCAAAACGTCTACAAACTATAAATGCTGAAGGGGTTTTAGAGAACTTTGTACCTTCTAGCAGCTGGTGGGATGTAAAGTGGTAACAGCACTAACGAAAACTGAATGGAGCTGCTTTAAAAGGTAAAAATTGAGCTACCAGATGATGTAGCAGGGCACCTTTTGGGCCTATAATCTAAGACCACCAGAATCGGAAAGACAGAGGCAGGTAAATGTGCACTGCAGCAATGTTGAAATAGCCAAGACGTGGAAGCAAAAAAAAGGTCCATAAACAAATGAATTGACAAAGAAGAAGTGGTATATGTAGAGAATGGAAGAGTAGCCTCGGGAAAAAAATGAAGAGTGCCATTTTCAGGACTACGAATGAGCCTAGAAATAATCATATTAGGTAAAGTAAGTCAAAAGGGAATGACAAATATCCTATGATATCATTTATACAAGTTATCCTAAGATTGCTACCAATGAACATACCTCCACAGAAAAAGACACTCACAGACTTATAAAACAAACTAATGGTTAAAAAAAATGAAAGGTGGAAGGATGGAAAAATTAAGATTATGGGGCTAACCTAAATAGGCTAATGTATGTTAAATGTATATAAACACTTAACATATAAACTATATAAATTTCCTGCAATTCTGCCTTGCTTTCAAATCCTCTTCGTTGCCTTCCTTCAATATATTTTTGGACTTGAGTTACCATTTATAACTCTACAGGACTGTGAATTGCAGTGCCCCTGAGCTCCATTTTTCAACTCGCTTTTTTGGAAGCTGGCCGCAAAACCGCAGGATTGCTTCAGGCCCTATTCTGGTTCCGTGGGGCAGGCTGAGCCTGTGGTTAAATCTTCTCCCTGATGGGAAATTAGAGTGGCCTGTGCCTGTCCCAACACCTAGCTCTAGTCTCTCATTGTTTCCCCCTCTTCCCGATCATCCTCAGGACAAACAGCAACCTGTACGGAACAGGAGCTTAAAGGTGCTGATTCTCCAAGAGGGAGATTTCTAGTAAAGCGGCTAGAATGGCGAAACCGAGCACAATGAGATGAGAAAATGAGGTGCGTTTTAGAAATCTTTCGCGATCACATGATGTACTATCTTCTGGGTTTCTCATGCATGTTTTCGATGTAGGAAGATACCCTTAAACCTGCAGATTTGGAACCCATGGGATGGGTACCACGCAGTATTACTTTAAAGGGTCTGTGTTTCCTCAACCAACCTCACCAAACCTCTCAGCCCCAAGAGTGTCCACCCTTATTTCTCAATCAGCTGTGGGTCTAGGTATGGTCATTCCAGGTGGCATCACAGCCCCTGAACGAATTGTGTAAGAATTTCTCTCTCTTTCACTGTCTTTGTTTAACAGGTTTTTAAAAGTAATTGATTTTTATAATGGGGTTTATCTGCTTTTCACTGCTCTGTTTATGCTGCTTTACACTCACTTGACTCACTTACAGACAGATATCAATACATAGGTTTTAAGATTCTTACTAGTCAGATATATTCTTGGGCCATAAATAGGGGGTGTTCAGTCCAGTTCACTGAGCATGGAGTAGTTCTTGTCTATTACATATTGGGTTTATGAAACGGTATCTGAAGTAATTTGAAACCCTTGTTTTATGCATCACCCCACCTCACCTTTCCCGTTAAGCAGCCATAGTGTGTTTTCTCAACGTGTGACTGTGTTCTGTTTTGTAATTCAGTTCAAGGGTAGCGGTTTTTACATTCCCTGTATAAGTGATATCTTATGATAAGTGTCTTTTTCTGTGTGACTTATTTCACTTAGAATCGTCGTACCTAAATCCACTCATCATGCTGCTACTAGCCTTATGACGTTGATTTCATGGCTGAGTGATATTCCTTTATACATAAGGACAACAGATTCTTTATCCATTTTTCTCTTTCCTGGGATATTTAATGTGTAACGAAGTGGAGGTTCTTGTCAACAGAGCAGCCCTAAACTTTGGGGTGCATGTGTCTTGCTGATTTTTAGTTTTCCCAATATATACGACCATGAGTGGAAGTGTCCTCTGCTCTCTAAGCTGTGTTTTGTAGATGTTTCAGGACACACCGTGCCCTTCGCCAGAGTGGCTGTTCACAATTTACATCCTGCCGATCAGCGTAGCAAGGCTCCCATTTCTCCATGACCTTTCCTGCATTTCTGATATTGACGCTTTATTCAGAATGGCCCTTTTGAGCGATGGGAAGCGAGACTTCTTTGTAGCGCTGATTTGCCTTTCCAGGTTTCTTGGTTGGCCAAAAAGGGCGTATGCGTTTTTTCCTGAATATATTCAGGAAAAAACGCATACGCCCTTTTTGGCCAAGGGCATCATTATCGAGGTTTTGCCGCTTTCCATGTGTTTTAAAGGCTATTCGTATCTATCTCCTGAAATCTGTTTCCTGCAATTCTGCCTTGCTTTGAAATCCTCTTCGTTGCCTTACCTCAATACATTTTTAGACGAGAGTTATCATTAATAACTCTGCAGATTTGTGAATTGCAGTGCCCCTGAACTCCATATTTCAACTCGCTTTCTTGGGAGCTGGCCGCAAAAGCGCAGGATTGCTTCAGGCCCTATTCTGGTCCCGGGCGGCAGGCTGAGCCTGTGGTTAATTCTTCTTCCTGATGGGAAAATAGAGTGACTTGTGCCTGTCCCAACAACTAGAACTAGTCTCTCATTGGCTCCCCCTCTTCCCGTTCATCCTCAGGACAAATTGCAACCTGTACAGAACAGGAGGTTAAAGGTGCTGATTCTCCAAGGAGGGAGATTGCTAGTAAAGTGGCTGGAATGGCGAACCCGAGCACAAGGAGATGAGAAATGAGGTGCGTTTAAGAAACCTTTCCCGATCACACGGTGTACCATCTTCTGGGTTTCTCATGCATGTTTTCGATGTAGGAAGATGCCCTTGAACCTGGAGATTTGGGACCCATGTGATGGGTAGCACGCAGTATTACTTTAAAGGGTCTGCGTTTCCTCACCCAACCTTACCAAACCTCTCAGCCCCAAGAGTGTCCACCCTTATGTCTCAATCAGCTCTGGGTCTAGATATGGTCAATCCAGGTGGCATCACAGCCCCTGAAGGAATTTTGTAAGAATTTCTCTCTCTTTCACTGTCTTTGTTTCACTGGTTTTTAAAAGTAATTTATTTTTATAATGGGCTTTAGCTGCTTTTCACTGCTATGTTTCTGCCGCTTTACAATCACTTGACTCACTTACAGAGAGATATCAATACATAGGTTTTAAGATTCTTACTAGTCAGATATATTCTTGGGTGGTGAATAGGGTGTGTTGAGTCCAATTCACTGAGCAAGGAGTAGGTCTTGTCTATTACCTATTGGGTTTATGGAACGGTATCTGAGCTAATTTGAAACCCTTGTTTTATGCATCACCCCACCTCACCTTTCCCGTTAAGCAGCCATAGTGTGTTTTCTAAACGTGTGACTCTGTTCTGTTTTGTAATTCAGTTCAAGGGTAGCGGTTTTTACATTCCCTCTATAAGTGATATCTTATGATAAGTGTCTTTTTCTCTGTGACTTATTTCACTTAGAATCGTCGTACCTAAATCCACTCATCTTGCTGCTACTAGCCTTATGACGTTTATTTCATGGCTGAGTGATATTCCATTGTACATAAGGACCACAACTTCTTTATCCATTTTTCTCTTTCCTGGGATTTTTAAGGTGTAACGAAGTGGAGGTCCTTGTCAACAGAGCAGTCCTAAACTTTGGGGTACCTGTGTCTTGCTGATTTTTAGTTTTCCCAATTTATACGCCCATGAGTGAAAGTGCCCTATGCTCTCTAAGCTGAGTTTTTTAGATGTTTCAGGACACACCGTACCCTTCTCCAGAATTGCTGTTGGCAATTTACATCCCGCCCATCAGCGTAGCCAGGCTCCCGTTTCTCCATGGCCTGTACTGCATTTCTGGTTTTGACACTTTATGCAGCATGGCCCTTTTGACCGATGGGACGCGAGACTTCTTTGTAGCGCTGATTTGCCTTTCCAGGTTGCTTTGTTGGCCAGAAAGGGCGTATGCGTTTTTTCCTGAATATATTCAGGAAAAAACTTATTCGCCCTTTTTGGCCAAGGGCATCATTGTCGAGGTTTTGCCGCTTTTCCTGTGCTTTAAAGGCGATTCGAATCTCCCTCCTGAAATCTGTTTCCTGCAATTCTGCCTTGCTTTCAAATCCTCTTCGTTGCCTTCCCTCAGTATTTTTGTGGACGAGAGTTATCATTTATAAGTCTGCAGGTTTGTGAATTGCAGTGCCCCTGAGCTCCATTTTTCAACTCGCTTTCTTGGGAGTTGGCCGCAAAAGCGCAGCATTGCTTCATGCCCTATTCTGGTCCCGGGTGGCAGGCTGAGCCTGTGGTTAATTCTTCTTCCTGATGGGAAAATAGAGTTACCTGTGCCTGTCCCAACACCTAGAGCTAGTCTCTCATTGGTTCCCCCTCTTCCCGTTCATCCTCAGGACAAATTGCAACCTGTACGGAACAGGAGGTTAAAGGTGCTGATTCTCCAAGGAGGGAGATTGCTAGTAAAGCGGCTGGAATGGCGAACCCGAGCACAAGGAGATGAGAAATGAGTTGCGTTTTATAAACCTTTCCTGATAACACGGTGTAGCATCTTCTGGGTTTCTCATGAATATTTTCGATGTAGGAAGATGCCCTTGAACCTGGAGATTTGGGACCCATGGGATGGGTACCACGCAGTATTACATTAAAGGGTCTGCGTTTCCTCACCCAACCTCACCAAACCTCTCATCCCCAAGAGTGTCCTCCCTTATGTCTCAATCAGCTGTGGGTCTAGATATGGTCAATCCATGTGGCATCACAGCCCCTGAAGGAATTTTGTAAGAATTTATCTCTCTTTCACTGTCTTTGTTTCACGGGTTTTTAAAAGTAATTGATTTTTATAATGGGCTTTAGCTGCTTTTCACTGCTGTGTTTCTGCCGCTTTACACCCACTTGACTCACTTACAGAGAGATATCAATACATAGGTTTTAAGATTCTTACTAGTCAGATATATTCTTGGGTGGTGAATAGGGGGTGTTGAGTCCAATTCACTGAGCAAGGAGTAGGTCTTGTCTATTATCTATTCGGTTTATGGAACGGTATCTGAGCTAATTTGAAACCCTTGTTTTATGCATCACCCCACCTCACCTTTCCCGTTAAGCAGCCATAGTGTGTTTTCTAAACGTGTGACTCTGTTCTGTTTTGTAATTCAGTTCAAGGGTAGCGGTTTTTACATTCCCTCTATAAGTGATATCTTATGATGAGTGTCTTTTTCTGTGTGACTTATTTCACTTAGAATCGTCGTACCTTAATCCAGTCATCATGCTGCTACTAGCCTTATGACGTTGATTTCATGGCTGAGTGATATTCCATTGTACATAAGGACCACAACTTCTTTATCCATTTTTCTCTTTCCTGGGATATTTAAGGTGTAACGAAGTGGAGGTTCTTGTCAACAGAGCAGCCCTAAACTTTGGGGTGCCTGTGTCTTGCTGATTTTTAGTTTTCCCAATTTATACGCCCATGAGTGGAAGTGCCCTATGCTCTCTAAGCTGAGTTTTTTAGATGTTTCAGGACACACCGTACACTTCTCCAGAATGGCTGTTGGCAATTTACATGCCGCCCATCAGCGTAGCCAGGCTCCCGTTTCTCCATGGCCTGTCCTGCATTTCTGGTTTTGACACTTTATTCAGCATGGCCCTTTTGACCGATGGGAAGCGAGACTTCTTTGTAGCGCTGATTTGCCTTTCCAGGTTGCTTGGTTGGCCAAAAAGGGCGTATGCGTTTTTTCCTGAATATATTCAGGAAAAAACGCATACGCCCTTTTTGGCCAAGGGCCTCATTGTCGAGGTTTTGCCGCTTTTCCTGTGCTTTAAAGGCGATTCGAATCTCCCTCCTGAAATCTGTTTCCTGCAATTCTGCCTTGCTTTCAAATCCTCTTCGTTGCCTTGCCTCAATATATTTGTGCCGAGAGTTATCATTTATAAGTCTGCAGGTTTGTGAATTGCAGTGCCCCTGAGCTCCATTTTTCAAATCGCTTTCTTGGGAGCTGGCCACAAAAGCGCAGGATTGCTTCAGACCCTATTCTGGTCCCGGGTGGCAGGCTGAGCCTGTGGTTAATTCTTCTTCCTATGGGAAAATAGAGTGACCTGTGCCTGTCCCAACACTGAGAGCTAGTCTCTCATTGGTTCCCCCTCTTCCCGTTCATCCTCAGGACAAATTGCAACCTGTACGGAACAGGAGGTTAAAGGTGCTGATTCTCCAAGGAGGGAGATTGCTAGTAAAGCAGCTGGAATGGCGAACCCGAGCACAAGGAGATGAGAAATGAGGTGCGTTTTAGAAACCTTTCCCGATCACACGGTGTACCATCTTCTGGGTTTCTCATGCATGTTTTCGATGTAGGAAGATGCCCTTGAACCTGGAAATTTGGGACCCATGGGATGGGTACCACGCAGTATTACTTTAAAGGGTCTGCGTTTCCTCACCCAACCTCACCAAACCTCTCAGCCCCAAGAGTGTCCACCCTTATGTCTCAATCAGCTGTGGGTCTAGATATGGTCAAGCCAGGTGGCATCACAGCCCCTGAAGGAATTTTGTAAGAATTTCTCTCTCTTACACTGTCTTTGTTTCACGGGTTTTTAAAAGTAATTGATTTTTATAATGGGCTTTAGCTGCTTTTCACTGCTGTGTTTCTGCCGCTTTACACCCACTTGACTCACTTACAGAGAGATATCAATACATAGGTTTTAAGAATCTTACTAGTCAGATATATTCTTGGGCGGTGAATAGGGGGTGTTGAGTCCAATTCACTGAGCAAGGAGTAGGTCTTGTCTATTACCTATTCGGTTTATGGAACGGTATCTGAGCTAATTTGAAACCCTTGTTTTATGCATCACCCCACCTCACCTTTCCCGTTAAGCAGCCATAGTGTGTTTTCTAAACGTGTGACTCTGTTCTGTTTTGTAATTCAGTTCAAGGGTAGCGGTTTTTACATTCCCTCTATAAGTGATATCTTATGATGAGTGTCTTTTTCTGTGTGACTTATTTCACTTAGAATCGTCGTACCTTAATCCAGTCATCATGCTGCTACTAGCCTTATGACGTTGATTTCATGGCTGAGTGATATTCCATTGTACATAAGGACCACAACTTCTTTATCCATTTTTCTCTTTCCTGGGATATTTAAGGTGTAACGAAGTGGAGGTTCTTGTCAACAGAGCAGCCCTAAACTTTGGGGTGCCTGTGTTTTGCTGATTTTTAGTTTTCCCAATTTATACGCCAATGAGTGGAAGTGCCCTATGCTCTCTAAGCTGAGTTTTTTAGATGTTTCAGGACACACCGTACACTTCTCCAGAGTGGCTGTTGGCAATTTACATGCCGCCCATCAGCGTAGCCAGGCTCCCGTTTCTCCATGGCCTGTCCTGCATTTCTGGTTTTGACACTTTATTCAGCATGGCCCTTTTGATCGATGGGAAACGATACTTCTTTGTAGCGCTGATTTGCCTTTCCAGGTTGCTTGGTTGGCCAAAAAGGGCGTATGCGTTTTTTCCTGAATATATTCAGGAAAAAACGCATACGCCCTTTTTGGCCAAGGGCCTCATTGTCGAGGTTTTGCCGCTTTTCCTGTGCTTTAAAGGCGATTCGAATCTCCCTCCTGAAATCTGTTTCCTGCAATTCTGCCTTGCTTTCAAATCCTCTTCGTTGCCTTCCCTCAATATATTTGTGCCGAGAGTTATCATTTATAAGTCTGCAGGTTTGTGAATTGCAGTGCCCCTGAGCTCCATTTTTCAAATCGCTTTCTTGGGAGCTGGCCACAAAAGCGCAGGATTGCTTCAGACCCTATTCTGGTCCCGGGTGGCAGGCTGAGCCTGTGGTTAATTCTTCTTCCTATGGGAAAATAGAGTGACCTGTGCCTGTCCCAACACTGAGAGCTAGTCTCTCATTGGTTCCCCCTCTTCCCGTTCATCCTCAGGACAAATTGCAACCTGTACGGAACAGGAGGTTAAAGGTGCTGATTCTCCAAGGAGGGAGATTGCTAGTAAAGCAGCTGGAATGGCGAACCCGAGCACAAGGAGATGAGAAATGAGGTGCGTTTTAGAAACCTTTCCCGATCACACGGTGTACCATCTTCTGGGTTTCTCATGCATGTTTTCGATGTAGCAAGATGTCCTTGAACCTGGAGATTTGGGACCCATGGGATGGGTACCACGCAGTATTACTTTAAAGGGTCTGCGTTTGCTCACCCAACCTCACCAAACCTCTCAGCCCCAAGAGTGTCCACCCTTATGTCTCAGTCACCTGTGGGTCTAGATATGGTCAATCCAGGTGACATGACAGCCCCTGAACGAATTTTGTAAGAATTTCTCTCTCTTTCACTGTCTTTGTTTCAAGGGTTTTTAAAAGTAATTGATTTTTATAATGGGGTTTAACTGCTTTTCGCTGCTGTGTTTCTGCCGCTTTACACCCACTTGACTCACTTACAGAGAGATATCAATACATAGGTTTTAAGATTCTTACTAGTCAGATATATTCTTGGGTGGTGAATAGGGGGTGTTGAGTCCAATTCACTGAGCAAGGAGTAGGTCTTTTCTATTACCTATTCGGTTTATGGAACGGTATCTGAGCTAATTTGAAACCCTTGTTTTATGCATCACCCCACCTCACCTTTCCCGTTAAGCAGCCATAGTGTGTTTTCTAAACGTGTGACTCTGTTCTGTTTTGTAATTTAGTTCAAGGGTAGCGGTGTTTACACTCCCTCTATAAGTGATATCTTATGATAAGTGTCTTTGTCTGTGTGACTTCTTTCACTTAGAATCGTCGTACCTAAATCCACTCATCTTGCTGCTACTAGCCTTATGACGTTTATTTCATGCCTGAGAGATATTCCATTGTACATAAGGACCACAACTTCCTTATCCATTTTTCTCTTTCCTGGGATATTTAAGGTGTAATGAAGTGGAGTTTCTTGTCAACAGAGCAACCTTAATCTTTGGAGTGCCAGTGTCCTGTTGATTTTTAGTTTTCCCAATTTATACGCCCGTGAGTAGAAGTGCCTTATGGTCACTAACTGTGTTTTTTAGATGTTTCAGGACACACCGTACAATTCTCCAGAGTGGCTCTTGGCAATTTACATCCCGCCCGTGAGCGTAGCAAGGCTCCCATTTCTCTATGGACTGTCCTGCATTTCTGGTTTTGACACTTTATTCAGCCTGGCCCTTTTGACCGATGGGAATCGAGACTACTTTGTAGCTCTGATTTGCCTTTCCTGGTTGCTTGGTTGGCCAAAAAGGGCGTAAGCGTTTTTTCCTGAATATATTTAGTAAAAAACGCATACGCACTTTTCGGCCAAGGGCATCATTGTCGACGTTTTGCCGCTCTTCATGTGTTTTAAAGGTGATTCGAATCTACCTTCTGAAATCTGTTTCCTGCAATTCTTCCTTGCTTTCAAATCCTCTTTGTTGCCTTTTCTCAATATATTTGTGGACGAGAGTTATCATTTATGACTCTGCAGGTTTGTGAATTGCAGTGCCCTTGAGCTCCATTATTCAACTCGCTTTCTTGGGAGCTGGCTGCAAAAGCGCAGGATTGCTTCAGGCCCTATACTGGATCCGGGGAGCAGGCTGAGCCTGTGGTTAATTTTTCTTCCTCATGGGAAAATAGAGTGGCCTGTGCCTGTCCCAACACCTACAGCTAGTCTCTCTTTGGTTCCCCCTCTTCCCATTCATCTTCAGGATAAAGTGCAAACTGTAAGAAAGAGGAGGTTAAAGGTGCTGATTCTCCAAGGAGGGAGATTGCTAGTAAAGTGGCTGGAATGGCTAACCCGAGCACAAGGAGATGAGAAATGATGTGCGTTTTAGAATCCTTTCCCGATCACACCGTGTATCATCTTCTGGGTTTCTCATGCATGTTTTCGATGTAGGAAGATGGCCTTGAACCTGGAGATTTGGGACCCATGGGATGGGTACCACGCAGTATTACTTTAAAGGGTCTGCGTTTGCTCACACAACCTCACCAATCCTCTCAGCCCCAAGAGTGTCCAGCCTTATGTGTAACCCAGCTGTGGGTATAGATATGGTCAACCAGGTTGCTTCACTGCCCCTCAACGAAATTTTTACTAATTTCTCTCTCTTTCATTTTATTTGTTGGGGTTTTTTTTAATTTATTTTTAGAATGGGGTTTGGCTGATTTCTACTGCTGTGTTAATGCTGCTTTACACCCACTTGTCTCACTTACAGAGAGATATCAATACCTAGGTTTTAAGATTCTTACTAGTCAGATATATTCTTGTGCCGTGAATAGGGAGTGTTGAGTCCAGTTCACTGAGCAAGGAGTAGGTCTTGTCTATTACATAGTCGGTTTATGGAACGGTGTCTGAGCTAATTTGAAACCCTTGTTTTATGCATCACCCCAGCTCACCTTTCCCGTTAAGCCGCCATAGTGTGTTTTCTAAACGTGTGACTCTGTTCTGTTTTGTAATTCAGTTCAAGTGTAGCTGTTTTTACATTCTCTGTATAAGTGATATCTTATGATAAGTACCTTTTTCTGTGTGACTTATTTCAGTTAGAAACATCATACCTGAATCCACTAATCATGCTGCTAGTAGCCGTATGACATTGATTTCATGGCTCAGTGGTATTCCATTGTACATATTAGCACAACTTCTTTATCCATTTTTCTCTATCCTGGCATATTAAAGGTGTACTGAAGTGGAGGTTCTTGTAAACAGAGCAGCCGTAAACTTAGTGGTGCCTGTGTCTTTTTGATTTTTATTTTTCCCAGTTTATACGCCCATGAGTGGAAGTGCCCTCTGCTCTCTAGCTGTGTTTTTTAGATGCTTTAGGAAACACCATACACTTCTCCAGAGTGGCCCTTGGCAAATTGCATCCCGCCCATCACCCTAACAAGGCTCCCTTTTCTCCCTGGCCTGTCCTGTATTTCTGGGTTTTACACTCTTTTAGAATGGCCCTTTTGACCCCTGGGAAGTGAGACTTCTTTGTAGTGCTCATTTGCATTTCTGGCTTGCTTGGTTGGCGAATAAAGGCGTATGCGTTTTTTCCTGAATATATTCAGGAAAAAAGGTATATGCCCTGTTTGGCCACGGGCATCATTGTCGACGTTTTACCGCTTTTCATGTGCTTTAAAGGCGATTTGAATCTACCTCCTGAAATTTGTTTCCTGCAATTCTGCCTTGCTTTCAAATCGTCATTGTTGCCTTCCCTCAATATATTTTTGGACGAGAGTGATCATTTATAATTCTGCATGTTTGTGAATTGCAGTGCCCCTGAGCTCCATTTCTCAACTCGCTTTTTTGTGAGCTGGCTGCAAAACCGCAGGATTCCCTTAGGCCTTATACTGGTTCCATGGTTCAGGCTGAGCCTGTGGTTAATTCTTCTTTTTGATTTGAAATTAGAGTGCCCTGTGCCTCTCCGAACATCTAGGGCTTGTCTCTCATTGTTTCTCCTCCTTCCCCTTTATCCTCTGGACAAATTCCAAAGTCTGTGCAACAGGATGTTGAAGGTGCTGACATCCTCAAGTGTGGAGAATGTTAGGAAAGAGGCTGGAGGGGTTAACCCGACAACCAGGGGATTAGGAGATGAGGTGCCTTTTCCAAAATCTTCCTGATCCAACCGTGTACCATCTTCTGGGTGTCACAGGCATCTTTTAGCTGTAGGAAAGGTCCCATATATGTAAGGAGAACACCAGGGATTTTTTCAAATCAGTGTCTCCCCGAACCCCAATCTGGGGAATTTTTAAGCTACTGGTACATGTATGTTCATTAAGGGACTGGGCTGTAGGCAGAGTCCGAACTTTAGAGGATTGAAGTCTTCATGGTCAGAAACGCTCACCATCGGCCTCCTTTAGTTTCCATTTTATCTGTAGTTGATAGATGATGTCGATATAGATATCTATTGTTTTTCAGATTATTTCCCCTTAGGGGTTATTACAAAATATTGAGTATAGTTCCCTGTGCTATACAGCAGTTCCTTGTTGATGATATATTTTATACATAGCAGTGTGTATATGTTAATCCGAAACTGTTAATTTATCCCTCCTCCCACCTTTCCCCTTTGGTAATAAAAAAATACAAGATTTTATACTTCTCAGAAATCTAGGAGCTGAAAGAGAGGTATCATTTTCAATGGAAAATCATTCAAAACAAGATTGAAACTTCAGCCAAGATTAGTAGATCCACATCCTTGGAAAGAAATCACTGCATTTCTCTAATGTTGACCTGACAAATACAACAAACCCCTCCACTGAACTTGCTTATAATAAAGTGATGGAAATATCAAATGGAAGTGTTAGAAATACCTTATTTTACACGAGCCTTATACACTGCTCTATGTTAACTACAGTTTGGCTCACACATCTGTTCATTGAAGTTACAATATTTGGCTCACACATCTGTTCATTGAAGGTACAATATTTGGCTCACACATCTGTTCATTGAAGGTACAATGTTCTCAAATTCTGTTACTGATCCTGCAGAGTCGGCCCCAACAAGGGTCCCCCTGCCCAGTGTCATTGGAGCCAACAGATCGAGACTGAGTTTGGTTCAGAAGCAAAGGAAAACTTTATATTTTGATCAGAGAATGGAGAGGTGAGAGCGTGGCTCCCCCGCGGGCTGTGGGCCGGGCTGCTGTGTAAGGATCCCGTCAGCGTCAGCAGGAGGGACGGGGCGGAGCTCTCGAGGGCTGGGTTGGCTGGAGCTCAGGCTCTATGTGGCGGAGTCTGCACAGGGCCCCGAGAGCTGAGGTGTCGGCCCAGCCATTTTGCACTAGGAAATCGGGTCTGAAGTGCCAGGTGTGGGACCTCTGCCTGTGGAAACCTAGGAACAAGTGAAATTAGAAAAAGCACAAAGGAAAAAAAGGTTAGACTTTATTTTATTGCCCAGATTCTATTTTTATCTCCCAGGAATTTTTAATGGGCTTTGCCGGTGACAAACCCCTCCTCTGCCTCTTGTCCCATTCCACATTCTTGGGGCGCTGAGGGTGCAGACACCTCTTCTGTAAATGCTTCGTGCTGAGTTGGGTATCCTCATACCCGGGGGGAGGGGCAGGACTTCTCCCCAGCAGCCTCCAGGTGAGGTTGATTGTCCCCAGGCCTCCTCCCTCACTGCTCGTCTGCCTGAGCACCAGCGTTGGAAGTTTTATAGATTCTAATGACCTTTAAGGGTCCAGGAAAGAGATGCGCAGGGACGCTGGGGGGGCCGGTTTTACCCTGCTCCACATTGGTTCGGCCCCCTTAGGCTGACGGTTTCTGCCAGCCTAGATGCTCTGACCAGTAGTCTGTGCTTTCTTCAGTTAGGCCATTGAATTAACGTACAAACAGCACCAGGTGTCAGAGCCCTGCCTGCTCAACTCCCAGACAGTCCAGGGCCGGTGGTGATCCAGGACCATGATGGCCACTCAGTCACCGCCCTTTTGAAGTAACCAGGAGTACATCTGGTCTCATTGGCCGCCGTCACCGTGGTGTCTGTAGGCTTTTCTATGGTGGCAGCGTTATTTACGGGTCCCCTGCCAGGTTTATTAGCTCCGCTATGGGTGCAGTAAGTCCTGCAAGCAATAGTCTGTTCTTTTGGGGCACACTCTTGTGGTTTTCTGAGAGAAGCTCCAGGTCAAGTGATGGTCACACGAGTCGTCATGGGGGCCTGGTTCCCCAGGTTGTCTCTCTGGAGGTTGGAGTTGGAGGGCCTCCTCACTCGAGGTCATTGTGCCCACGGAGCGATCCCTGCAATTTCAGGGTATGGTGGGTGGTTAGGATCACCAAGTGGCGTCCCTTACCCTTAGGAGGGAGCTGGCCTTGCGGGCTGCTCATTTCCAGGTTTTTAGATACCCCCAGTATCCTGGTCAGATGGGGTGGCTGGCCAATGCCTGGAGGGCATTCTTGCGTTGTTCCATTTCAAGTGGTCCCAGTTTTGGCACTAAAACTCCAAGGGCGATTCGCCTTCGACCAGGAATGTAAAGGTCAAAGGGTTTAGCTAAATTAGGGAGGTCCAGGGCAAGGGTCTGAATTGACTGCTCTTTCCATTCTTGAAAGGCCGCTTCTGGATTCTATTCAAAAGGATCATCATCTTTTCCTTTCAGTGTTTCATATAGAGGCCCAGGTATTAGACTGTAGTTAGGGATCCAAATGCAGCAAACCCCGGTCTCCCCAGGAACCCCTAAGCTGTCTTCTAGTTTTAGGAAGGGTGAGGCTGCAAATGGCTTCTTCCCTTTCCTGGGATGGGCTTCTCTGGTCTTGTGTGAGAATGAAGCAAAGGCAGGTCACCTTAGTCTGTGATATTTGAGCCTTTTTCTTGGACACCTTCTATCTTTTATTGGCTAGGTAGTCCAGAGGCCTCCTTAGTAGGGCTGGCGATCAGAATGTCGTCTGCATAATTTTTTTAAATTTATTTATTTATTATTTATGGCTGTGTTGGGTCTTCGTTTCTGTGCGAGGGCTTTTTCTAGTTGCGGCAAGCGGGGGCCACTCTTCATTGCGGTGCGCGGGCCTCTCACTATCGCAGCCTCTCTTATTGTGGAGCACAGGCTTCAGACGCGCAGGCTCAGTAATGGTGGCTCACGGGCCTAGTTGCTCCGTGGCATAGGGGATCTTCTCAGACTAGGGCTCGAACCTGTTTCCCCTGCATTGGCAGGCAGATTCTCAACCACTGCGCCACCAGGGAAGCCCAGAATGTCGTCTGCATATTGAAGGAGGGTTCACTTCTCCAGAGGTAGATCTTTTAGGGTTTTAGGTAACGTTTCCCCGAAAATGGTGTGGGAATTTTTGAACCCCTGGGGCAGGACGGCCAAGCAGTATTGTTTTTGTTGTATGTTGTATGTCCTGCCACTCACAGCCAAAATTTCTTGTGACTCTGGGACTAATGGAATACAGAAGAAGGCATCATTGAAGTCTAATACAGAATACCATGTCCTGGTGGATGGTAGAATGGCCAGCAGGGTGTAGGAATTAGGAACTACTGGATGTATATCCTCTGTGGCTTCACTGACTGTCCTGGCGTCCTTTACCAGGTCCCCAGCAGCCCACGGGGCTCTCATGGTCAGGCCCCTCCCAGGATATGGAGCTCACCTGTGCAGGTACCCAGCAGCCCATGGGGCTCTCATTGTCAGGCCCCTCCCAGGATATGGAGCTCACCTGGGCAGGTACCCAGGAGCCCACGGGGCTCTCGTGGTCAGGGGCCTCCCAGGATATGGAGCTCACCTGGGCAGGTACCCAGCAGCCCACAGGGCTCTCATGGTCAGGCCCCTCCCGGGATATGGAGCTCACCTGGGCAGGTACCCAGCAGCTCACGGGGCTCTCGTGGGCAGGCCCCTCCCTGGATATGGAGCTCCCTTGGACAGGTTCCCCGGCAGAGCTGGGCACACAGGAACCGTGCACATAGCCCTCATTGCAGAGCACCCCCAGCACACCTGTCGCTCAGAGCTGACACAGAGCACCTCAGAGCAGGGCTTGAACTAACAAACAGCAGCTCCGACATGTCTGTGACCCTAGGCTTCACTCTGTGCGGACTCCCTCCACCTGGTCTTCCAGGGGCTTCCACTGCAGCCGGGGCACCAGGCCTCTGTCTCCACCCACCAACCCTCCTCTCCCTGACTCCTGGGTTCCTCTCATTAGGAGAGGGCCTTCTTGAAGTTGTCTTCCACTCATGGACCAGATAAAATGATTAGAAAACAAGCCAGGGCTGCCACCCGTTGTCTATCCTGACTCTCGGGACCCTACACCTGTTCCTTGGATCTGGCCGGTGCAGCAAGGCCCATTATCTGCAACTCTGAGCCCCTGAGGGGCGAGGATTGGCTGACCTGGGCAGCCTGACCTGGCCGGCCAGCCCTTCCCAGGTGTGCCTGGGTTGAGGTCAATATAAACACCCCTCCAGGCAGCAAAAGCCTCTGCAGCTGTGCCTGACGCCATATTCTCTGCCCCGTCAGCAGTCTCGGGGTTGTGCTGGTGGGAGGGAGTAGGGCCCAGGGCTCTATGAGTGGCCCCGTGTGAGTGGGGCTCTGCTGGACTTTTTGCAGGAGTTGCCGGGCTGCCACCTGCTAAAGAAGACGATGTGTCACCCATACCTGCTGCTGGAATTTCTTCCCGGGCAGAGGTGAGGAAGGATAAAAGCAGTGGGGACCGGGACAGGAGGGGTACCTCAGGCAGGGAAATGGAAAGTTTCCAGAAGAGCGCCCGGGGCCAGGACCGTCCTGGCCGGCCTGCAGGCACCAAGTCGGCCTGCGTGCTGTCGCTGGTGTGACTCCAAGCCCTTTCCTCTAGGCTTTAAAGTCTTTGCACACATTCAGGTGTTTTACCTGGGAAGGGTGGGAAAAGTTCAACAGCAGCTGGCCTGAGGCTCAGCTCACGTTTACTCAGAGACACCTCCTCACGGTCCCCCAGCTTTGCAATGAGGACGCTCCTTGCGGGGGAGCTGCTGGCTGCATGGGAGACGATTCCCCACCTCTGACCAACTTCAGAATTGTTTAACACTGGAGCAAGTGCCCTGATAGGGTTTTCCTCTGTATGACCAGTGGGTTCTGTTTTTTTTTTTTCCTTTTTTGGTTCAAGGTAGGTTTTATTCCTCTTTTTGTATTTATAGATATAAGCATGGGAATAATTCATTCATATAAATACATCTATGGGAAGGACAGAACTTTTTTTTCTGTTTTATGTTTTTAAATATTTTTTTAATTTTTAAATTTTATTTTATTCATTTTTTTTTCTTTTTTTTTAACATCTTTATTGAAGTATAATTGCCTTACAATTGTGTGTTAGCTTCTGCTTTATTACAAAGTGAATCAGTTATACATATACAATATGTTCCCATTTCTCTTCCCTCTTGCATCTCCCTCCCTCCCACCCTCCCCATCCCACCCCTCCAGGTGGTCACAAAGCACCGAGCTGATCTCCCTGTGCTATGCGGCTGCTTCCCACTAGTTATCTATTTTACATTTGGTAGTGTATATATGTCCATGACACTCTCTTACCCTGTCACATCTCACCCCACCCCCTCCCCATATCCTCAAGTCCATTCTCTAGTAGGTCTGTGTCTTTATTCCTGTCTTGCCACTAGGTTCTTCATGGCCTTTTTTTTTTCCCTTAGATTCCGTATATATGTGTTAGCATACTTTATTTGTTTTTCTCTTTCTGACTTACTTCACTCTGTATGACAGACTCTAACTCCATCCACCTCATTACAAATACCTCCATTTCATTTCTTTATATGGCTGAGTAATATTCCATTGTATATATATGCTACATCTTCTTTATCCATTCATCCGATGATGGACACTTAGGTTGCTTCCATGTCCCGGCTATTGTAAATAGAGCTGCAATGAACATTTTGGTACATGACTCTTTTTGACCTATGGTTTTCTCAGGGTATATGCCCAGTAGTGGGATTGCTGGGTCATATGGTAGTTCTATTTGTACTTTTTTAAGGAACCTCCATACTGTTCTCCATAGTGGCTGTATCAATTTACATTCCCACCAACAGTGCAAGAGTGTTCCCTTTCCTCCACACCCTCTCCAGCATTTATTGTTTCTAGATTTTTTGATGATGGCCATTCTGACCGGTGTGAGATGATATCTCATTGTAGTTTTCATTTGCATTTCTCTAATGATTAATGATGTTGAGCATTCTTTCATGTGTCTGTAGGCCATCTGTATATCTTCTTTGGACAAATGTCTATTTAGGTCTTCGGCGCATTTTTGGATTGGGTTGTTGTTTTTTTTTGTTATTGAGCTGCATGAGCTGCTTGTAAATCTTGGAGATTAATCCTTTGTCAGTTGCTTCATTTGCAAATATTTTCTCCCATTCTGATGGTTGTCTTTTGGTCTTGTTTATGGTTTCCTTTGCTGTGCAAAAGCTTTTAAGTTTCATTAGGTCCCATTTGTTTATTTGTGTTCTTATTTCCATTTCTCTGGGAGCTGGGTCAAAAAGAATCTTGCTGTGATGTATGTCATAGAGTGTTCTGCCTATGTTTTCCTCTAAGAGTTTGATAGTGTCTGCCCTTACACTTAGGTCTTTAATCCATTTTGAGTTTATTTTTGTGCATGGTGTCAGGGAGTGTTCTAATTTCATACATTTACATATACCTGTCCAATTTTCCCAGCACCACTTATTGAAGAGGCTGTCTTTTCTCCACTGTATATGCTTGCCTCCTTTATCAAAAATAAGGTGCCCATATGTGTGTGGGTTTATCTCTGGGCTTTCTATCCTGTTCCATTGATCTATATTTCTGTTTTTGTGCCAGTACCAAACTGTCTTGATTACTGAAGCTTTGTAATATAGTCTGAAGTCAGGGAGCCTGATTCCCCCAGCTCCATTTTTCGTTCTCAAGATTGCTTTGGCTATTCGGGGTCTTTTGTGTTTCCGTACAAATTGTGAAATTTTTTGTTCTAGTTCTGTGAAAAATGCCAGTGGTAGTTTGATAGGGATTGCATTGAATCTGTAGATTGCTTTGGGTAGTAGAGTCATTTTCACAATGTTGATTCTTCCAATCCAGGAACATGGTATATCTCTCCATCTATTTGTATCATCTTTAATTTCTTTCATCAGTGTCTTATAATTTTCTGCATACAGGTCTTTTGTCTCCTTAGGTAGGTTTATTCCTAGATATTTTATTCTTTTTGTTGCAATGGTAAATGGGAGTGTTTTCTTAATTTCACTTTCAGATTTTTCGTCATTAGTGTATAGAAATGCAAGAGATTTCTGTGCATTAATTTTGTATCCTGCTACTTTACCAAATTCATTGATTAGCTCTAGGAGTTTTCTGGTAGCATCTTTAGGATTCTCTATGTATAGTATCATGTCATCTGCAAATAGTGACAGCTTTACTTCTTCTTTTCCGATTTGGATTCCTTTTATTTCTTTGTCTTCTCTGATTGCTGTGGCTAACACTTCCAAAACTATGTTGAATAATAGTGATGAGAGTGGGCAACCTTGTCTTGTTCCTGATCTTAGTGGAAATGGTTTCAGTTTTTCACCATTGAGGACAATGTTGGCTGTAGGTTTGTCATATATGGCCTTTATTATGTTGAGGAAAGTTCCCTCTATGCCTACTTTCTGCAGGGCTTTTATCATAAATGGGTGTTGAATTTTGTCGAAAGCTTTCTCTGCATCTATTGAGATGATCATATGGTTTTTCTCCTTCAATTTGTTAATATGATGTATCACATTGATTGATTTGCATATATTGAAGAATCCTTGCATTCCTGGGATAAACCCCACTTGATCATGGTGTATGATCCTTTTAATGTGCTGTTGGATTCTGTTTGCTAGTATTTTGTTGAGGATTTTTGCATCTATGTTCATCAGTGATATTTGCCTGTAGTTTTCTTTCTTTGTGACATCTTTGTCTGGTTTTGGTATCAGGGTGATGGTGGCCTCTTAGAATGAGTTTGGGAGTGTTCCTCCCTCTGCAATATTTTGGAAGAGTTTGAGAAGGAGAGGTGTTAGCTCTTCTCTAAATGTTTGATAGAATTCACCTGTGAAGCCATCTGGTCCTGGGCTTTTGTTTGTTGGAAGGTTTTTAATCACAGTTTCAATTTCAGTGCTTGTGATTGGTGTGTTCATATTTTCTATTTCTTCCTGGTTCAGTCTCGGCAGTTTGTGCATTTCTAAGAATCTGTCCATTTCTTCCATGTTGTCCATTTTATTGGCATAGAGTTGCTTGTAGTAACCTCTCATGATCTTTTGTATTTCTGCAGTGTCAGTGGTTACTTCTCCTTTTTCATTTCTAATTCTATTGATCTGAGTCTTCTCCCTTTTTCTCTTGATGAGTCTGGCTAATGGTTTATCAATTTTGTTTATCTTCTCAAAGAACCAGCTTTTAGTTTCATTGATTTTTGCTATTGTTTCCTTCATTTCTTTTTCATTTATTTCTGACCTGATCTTTATAATTTCTTTCCTTCTGCTGGCTTTGGGTTTTTTTGTTCTTCTTTCTCTAATTGCTTTAGGTGCAAGGTTAGGTTGTTTATTTGAGATGTTTCCTGTTTCTTGAGGTAGGCTTGTATTGCTATAAACTTCCCTCTTAGCACTGCTTTTGCTGCGTCCCATAGGTTTTGGGTCGTCGTATCTCCATTGTCATTTGTTTCTAGGTATTTTTTGATTTCCCCTTTGATTTCTTCAGTGATCACTTCGTTATTAAGTAAGGTATTGTGTCGCCTCCATGTGTCTGTATTTTTTACAGATCTTTTCCTGTAATTGATATCTAGTCTCATAGCGTTGTGGTCGGAAAAGATACTTGATACGATTTCAATTTTCTGAAATTTACCAAGGCTTGATTTGTGACCCAAGATATGATCTATCCTGGAGAATGTTCCATGAGCACTTGAGAAAAATGTGTATTCTGTTGTTTTTGGGTGGAATGTCCTATAAATATCAATTAAGTCCATCTTGTTTAATGTATCATTTAAAGCTTGTGTTTCCTTATTTATTTTCATTTAGGATGATCTGTCCATTGGTGAGAGTGGGGTGTTAAAGTCCCCTACTATGATTGTGTTGCTGTCAATTTCCCCTTTTATGGCTGTTAGTATTTGACTTATGTATTGAGGTGCTCCTATGTTGTGTGCATAAATATTTACAATTGTTATACCTTCCTCTTAGATCGATCCCTTGATCATTATATAATGTCCTTCTTTGTCTCTTGTAATAGTCTTTATTTTAAAGTCTATTTTGTCTGATATGAGAATTGCTACTCCAGCTTTCTTTTGATTTCCATTTGCATGGAATATCTTTTTCCATCCCCTCACTTTCAGTCTATATGTGTCTCTAGGTCTGAAGTGGGTCTCTTGTAGACAGCATATATATGGGTCTTGTTTTTGTATCCATTCAGCCAGCCTGTGTCTTTTGGTGGGAGCATTTAATCCATTTACATTCAAGGTAATTATCGATATGTATGTTCCTATTCCCATTTTCTTAAATGTTTTGGGTTTGTTATTGTAGGTGTTTTCCTTCTCTTGTGTTTCTTGCCTAGAGAAGTTCCTTTAGCATTTGTTGTAAAGCTGGTTTGGTGGTGCTGAACTCTCTCAGCTTTTGCTTGTCTGTAAAGGTTTTAATTTCTATATCGAATCTGAATGAGATCCTTGCTGGGTAGTGTAATCTTGGTTGTAGGTTTTTCTCCTTCATCACTTTAAGTATATCCTGCCACTCCCTTCTGGCTTGCAGAGTTTCTGCTGAAAGATCAGATGTTAACCTTATGGGGATTCCCTTGTGTGTTATTTGTTTTTTTTCCCTTGCTGCCTTTAATATGTTTTCCTTATATTTAATTTTTGACAGTTTGATTAATATGTGTCTTGGTGTGTTTCTCCTTGGGTTTATCCTGTATGGGACTCTCTGTGCTTCCAGGACTTGATTAACTATTTCCTTTCCCATATTAGGGAAGTTTTCAACTATAGTCTCTTCAAATATCTTCTCAGTCCCTTTCTTTTTCTCTTCTACTTCTGGGACCCCTATAATTCGAATGTTGGTGCATTTAATGTTGTCGCAGAGGTCTCTGAGACTGTCCTCAGTTCTTTTCATTCTTTTTTCTTTATCCTGCTCTGCAGTAGTTATTTCCACCATTTTATCTTCCAGGTCACTTATCCTTTCTTCTGCCTCAGTTATTCTGCTATTGATCCCATCTAGAGTATTTTTAATTTCATTTATTTTGGTTTTCATTATTGCTTGGTTCCTCTTTAGTTCTTCTACGTCCTTGTTAAATGTTTCTTGCATTTTGTCTATTCTATTTCCAAGATTTTGGATCATCCTTACTATCATTATTCTGAATTCTTTTTCAGGTAGACTACCTATTTCCTCTTCATTTGTTAAGTCTGGTATGTTCTGACTCTGCTCCTTCATCTGCTGTGTGTTTTTCTGTCATCTCATTTTGCTTATCTTACTGTGTTTGGGGTCTCCTTTTCACAGGCTGCAGGTTCGTAGTTCCTGTTGTTTTTGGTATCTGTCCCCAGTGGCTAAGGTTGGTTCAGTGGGTTGTGTAGGCTTCCTGGTGGAGGGAACTAGTGCCTGAGCTCTGGTGGATGAGTTTGGATCTTGTTTTTCTGGTGGGCACGTCCACGTCTGGTGGTGTATTTTGGGGTGTCTGTGGCCTTATTATGATTTTAGGCAGCCTCTCTGCTAATGGATGGGGCTGTGTTCCTGTCTTGCTAGTTGTTTGGCATAGGGTGTCCAGCACTGTAGCTTGCTGGTCGTTGAGTGAAGCTGGGTCTTGATGTTGAGATGGAGATCTCTGAGAGATTTTTGCCGTTTGGTATTACATGGAGCTGGGAGGTCTCTTGTGGACCAGTGTCCTGAAGTTGGCTCTCCCACCTCAGAGGCACGGCCCTGATGCCTGGCTGGAGAACCAAGAGACTTTCGTCCACACAGCTCAGAGTAAAAGGGAGAAAAAATAGAAAGAAAGAAAGAAAGAAAGAAAGAAAGAAAGAAAGAAAGAAAGAAAGAAAGAAAGAAAGAAAGAAAGAAAGAAAGAGGCTATAATATAGTGAAGTAAAATAAAGCTATTGTAAAGCAAAGCTATACAGACAAAATCGCACCCAGAAGCATATACATATACACTCACAAATAAAAGGAAAAGGGGAAAAATTAATATATCCTGCTCCCAAAGTCCACCTCCTGAATTTGGGATGATTCGTTGTCTATTCAGGTATTCAACAGATGCAGGCACATCAAGTTGTTTGTGGAGTTTTAATCCGCTGCTTCTAAGGCTGCTGGGAGAGATTTCCCCTTATCTTCCCTGTTCGCACAGCTCCTGGGGTTCAGCTTTGGATTTGGACCCGCCTCTGCATGTAGGTCGCCTGAGGGCGTCTATTCCCCACCCAGACAGGAGAGGATTAAAGGAGCAGCTGCTTCGGGTGCTCTGGCTCACTCAGGCCGCGGGGAGGGAGGTGTACAGAGGAGGCGGGGTGAGCCTGCGGCGGCCGAGGCTGGCGTGACGTTGCACCAGCCTGAGGCGGGCAGTCCGTTCTCCCGGGGAACTTGTCCCCGGATCATGGGACCCTGGCAGTGGCGGGCTGCACAGGCTCCCGGGATTGGCGATGTGGAGAGTGACCTGTGCTCACACACAGGCTTTTTGGAGGCGGCAGCAGCAGCCCCAGCGTCTCACGCCCGTCTCTGGGGTCCGTGCTGATCGCCGCGGCTCGCGCCTTTCACTGGAGTTCGTTTAGGCGGCTCTCTGAATCCCCTCTCCTTGCGCTTAGCGAAATAAAGAGGCAAGAAAAAGTCTCTTGCCTCTTCGGCAGCTTCAGACCTTTTCCCAGTCTCCCTCCCAGCCAGCTGTGGTGCGCTAACCCCTTCAGGCTGTGTTCACGCCACCAGCCCCAGTCCTCTCCCTGAGATCCGACCGAAGCCCGAGCCTCAGCTCCCAGCCCCGCCCGCCGAGCAGACAAGCCTCTCGGGCTGGTGAGTGCTGCTCGGCGACGAGCCTCTGTGCGGGAGTCTCTCCATTTTTTCCTCTGCGCCCCTGTTGCTGTGGGGTCTGCGCTGATCGCCGTGGCTCGCACCCTTCTCTGGAGTTCATTTAGGCGGCGCTCTGAATCCCCTCTCCTTGCGCGCCGTGAAACAAAGAGGCAAGAAAAAGTCTCTTGCCTCTTCGGCAGCTGCAGACCTTTTCCCAGTCTCCCTCCCAGCCAGCTGTTGTGCGCTAATCCCTTCAGGCTGTGTTCACGCCGCCAGCCTCAGTCCTCTCCCTGCGATCCGACCGAAGCCGAGCCTCAGCTCCCAGCCCCGCCCGCCCCGGCGGGGGAGCAGACAAGCCTCTCGGGTTGCTGAGTGCTGCTCGGCGCCGATCCTCTGTGTGGGAATCTCTCCGTTTTTCCCTCTGCCCCCCGGTTGCTGTGGGATCCGCGCTGGTAGCTGCGGCTCGCGCCCGTCTCTGAAGTTCGTTTAGGCGGCGCTCTGAATCCCCTCTCCTCGCGCAGCAGGAAAAAAAGAGGGAAGAAAAAGTCTCTTGCCTCTTCGGCAGCTGCAGACTTTTTCCCTGACTCCCTCCCAGCCAGCTGTTGTGCGCTAATCCCTTCAGGCTGTGTTTACGCCGCCAGCCTCAGTCCTCTCCCTGCGATCCGACCGAAGCCGAGCCTCAGCTCCCAGCCCCGCCCGCCCCGGCAGTTGAGCAGACAAGCCTCTCGGGCTGGAGAGTGCTGGTCGGCACCGCTCCTCCGTGCGGGAACCTCTCCGCTTTGCCCTCCGCACCCCTGTGGCTGCGCTCTCCTCCGTGGCTCCGAAGCTTCCCCCCTCTGCCACCCGCAGTCTCTGCCCGCGAAGGGGCTTCCTAGTGCGTGGAAATCTTTCCTCCTTCACGGCTCCCTCCCACTGGTGCAGGTGCCGTCCCTATTCTTTTGTCTCTGTTATTTCTTTTTTCTTTTGCCTTACCCAAGTACGGGGGGAGTTTCTTGCCTTTTTGGAGGTCGGACATTTTCTGCCAGCGTTCAGTGGGTGTTCTGTAGGAGCAGTTCCACGTGTAGATGTATTTCTACTGTATCTGTGGGAAGGAAGGTGATCTCCGCGTCTTACACTTCCGCCATCTTCCTGAGGCCCCCAGCATTTTCTTCTTTGAGAAAACTAAATATTTCATTAGGATGAAATGCTAGCCAAAAAGAAAAAAAGTGTAAAAATATAGATTTCCTTCTTGTTTCCTTAACCTTTGGAAACTTCTATTCATTTTTTTTAAA
This sequence comes from Balaenoptera physalus, assembly GCF_965194825.1. Classification (NCBI taxonomy): domain Eukaryota; kingdom Metazoa; phylum Chordata; class Mammalia; order Artiodactyla; family Balaenopteridae; genus Balaenoptera; species Balaenoptera physalus. The sequence goes on along the minus strand of NC_138887.1, from coordinate 29,006,892 downwards.
CAGCAGGTTCTTATTGGTTATCTATTTTATACATATAAATGTATATATGTCAATCCCAGGCTCGCAATTCATCCCACCACCACCACCCTGCCACATTCCCCGCTTGGTGACCATACATTTGTTCTCTACATCTGTGTCTCTATTTCTGCCTTGCAAACCGGTTCATCTGTACCATTTTTCTAGGTTCCACATGTATGCGTTAATATACGATATTTGTTTTTCTTTTTCTGACTTACTTCACTCTGTATGACAGTCTCTAGATCTATCCACGTCTCTACAAATGACCCAATTTCATTCCTTTTTATGGATGAGTAATATTCCATTTTATATATGTACCACATATTTTCCATTTGTCTATCTATGGGCATTTAGGTTGCTTCCATGACCTGGCTATTGTAAATAGTGCTGCAATGAACATTGTGGTGAATGTGTCTTTTTGAATTATGGTTTTCTCTGGGTATATGCCCAGTAGTGGGATTGCTGGGTCATATGGTAATTCTATTTTTAGTTTTTTAAGGACCCTCCATACTGTTCTCCATAGTGACTGTATCAATTTACATTCCCACAAATAGGGTAAGAGGGTTCCCTTTTCTCCACACCCTCTCCAGCATTTGTTGTTTGTAGATTTTCTGATGATGCCCATTCTAACTTGTGTGAGGTGATACCTCATTGTAGTTTTGGTTTATATTTCTCTAATAATTAGTGATGTTGAGCAGCTTTTCATGTGCTTCTTGGCCATCTGTATGTCTTCTTGGGACAAATGTCTATTTACGTCATCTGCCCATTTTTGGATTGGGTTGTTTGTTTTTTACTGTTGAGGTGCATGAGCTGTTTATATATATTGGAGATTAATCCTTTGTCCATTGATTCGTTTGCAAATATTTTCTCCCATTCTGAGGGTTGTCTTTTCGTCGTCTTTGTAGTTTCCTTTGCTTTCCAAAAGCTTTTAGGTTTCATTTGCTCCCATTTGTTTATTTTTGTTTTTTATTCCATTACTCTAGGAGGTGGATCAAAAAAGATCTTGCTGTGATTTATGTCAAAGAGTATTCTTCCTATGTTTTCCTCTAAGAGTTTTATAGTGTCCGGTCTAACATTTCGGTCTCTAATCCATTTTGAGTTTATTTTTTGTGTATGGTGTTAGAGAGTGTTCTAATTTCATACTTTTACGTGTAGTTGTCCATTTTTCCCAGCACCACTTACTGAAGAGACTGTCTTTTCTCCACTGTATACCCTTGCCTCCTTTGTCATAGATTAGTGGACCATAGGTGTGTAGGTTTGTCTCTGGGCTTTCTTTTTTTTTTCTTTTACATCTTTATTGGAGTATAATTGCTTTACAATTGTGTGTTAGTTTCTGCTGTATGAAAAAGTGAATCAGCTATACGTATACATATAACACCATATCCCCTCCCTCTTGCACTTCCCTCTCACTCCCTTATCCCACCCCTTTAGGTGGGCACAAAGCACCGAGCTGATCTCCCTGTGCTATGTGGCTGCTTCCCAGTAGCTATCAATTTTACATTTGGTAGTGTATATATGTCCATGCCACTCTCTCACTTTGTCCAAGCTTACCCTTCCCCCTCCCCGTGTCCTCAAGTCCTTTCTCTACGTCTGTGTCCTTAATCCTTTCCTGCCCCTAGGGTCTTCATAAACTTTTTTCTTTTAGATTCCATATATATGTGTTAGCATACGGTATTTGTTTTTCTCTTTCTGACTTACTTCACTCTGTAGGACAGACTCTAGATCCATCCACCTCACTACAAATAACTCAATTTCGTTTCTTTTTATGGCTGAATAATGTTCCATTGTATATATGTGCCACATCTTCTTTATCCAGTTATGTGTTGATGGACACTTAGGTTGCTTCCATGTCCTGGCTATTGTAAATAGAGCTACAATGAACATTGTGGTACATGACTCTTTTTGAATTATGGTTTTCTCAGGGTAAATGTCCAGTAGTGGGATTGCTGGGTTGTACGGTTGTTCTATTTTTAGTTTTTAAGGAACCCCCATACCGTTCTCCCTAGTAGCTATATCAATTTACATTCCCACCAACAGTGCAAGAGGGTTCCCTTTTTTCCAATAAATGCCGCTCCAGCATTTATTGTTTGTAGATTTTTTGATGATGGCCATTCTGACTGGTGTGAGGTGATATCTCACTGTAGTTTTGATTTGCATTTCTCTAATGATTAGTGATGTTCAGCATCCTTTCATGTGTTTGTTGGCAAACTGTATATCTTCTTTGTAGAAATGTCTATTTAGGTCTTCTGCCCATTTTTGGATTGGGTTGTTTGGTTTTGTGATATTGAGCTACATGAGCTGCTTTTTGGAGATTAATCCTTTGCCATTTGCTTCATTTGCAAAAATTTTCTCCCATTCTGATGGTTGTCTTTTCATCTTGCTTATGTTTTCCTTTGCTGTGCAAAAGATTTTAAGTTTCATTAGGTACCATTTTTTTAATTTTTGTTTTTATTTCCATTTCCCTAGGAGGTGGGTCAAAAAGGATCTTGCTGTGATTTATGTCATAGACTGTTCTGCTTATGTTTTCCTCTAAGAGTTTTATAGTGGCTGGTCTTACATTTAGGTCTCTAATCCATTTTGAGTTTATTTTTGTGTATGGTGTTAGGGAGAGTTCTAATTTCATTCTTTTACATGTAGCTGTCCAGTTTTCCCAGCACCACTTACTAAAGACACTGTCTTTTCTCCATTGTATACCCTTGCCTCCTTTGTCATAGATTACTTAACCATAGGTACGTGGGTTTATCTCTGTGCTTTCTATCCTGTTCTATTGATCTATATTTCTGTTTTTGTGTCAGTACCATATCATCTTGATTACTGTAGCTTTGTAATATAGTCTGAAGTCTGGAAGTCTGATTACTCCAGCTCTTTTTTTTTCCCCTCAAGGCTGCTTTGGCTATCCGGGGTCTTTTGTGTCTCCCTACAAATTTTAAGGTTTTTTTTTCTAGTTCTGTAGAAAATGCCAAAGGTATTTTGATAGGGATTGCATTGAATTTGTAGATTGCTTTGGGTAGTATAGTCATTTTCACAATATTGAGTCTTCTAATCCAAGAACATGGTATATGTCTCCATCTGTTTATATCATCTTTGATTTCTTTCATCAGTGTCTTATAGTTTTCTGAGTACAGGTCTTTTACTTCCTTAGGTAGGTTTATTCCTAGGTAGCTTATTCTTTTGTTGCAGTGGTAATAGGATTGTTTCCTTAATTTCTCTTTCTGTTCTTTCATTGTTAGTGTATAGGAATACAAGCAATTTCTGTGCATTAATTTTGTATCCTGCAACTTTACCAAATTCTTTGATTAGCTCCAGTGGTTTTCTGGTGGCATCTTTAGGATTCTCTACCTATGATATGATGTCATCTGCAAACAGTGACAATTTTACTTCTTCTTTTCCTTTTTGTATTCCTTTTATTTCTTTTTCTTCTCTGATTGCCATGGCTAGGACTTCCAAAACTATGTTGAATAGTAGTGGTGAGAGTGGACATCCTCGTCTTGTTCCTGATCTTAGAGGAAACGCTTTCAGGTTTTCACCATTGAGAATGCTGTTTGCTGTGGGTTTGTCATATATGGCCTTTATAAGGTTGAGGTAGTTTCCCTCTATGCCCACACTCTGCAGAGTTTTTATCATAAATGGATGTTGAATTTTCTCAAAATCTTTTCCTGCATCTATTGAGATGATCATATGGTTTTATTCTACAATTTGTTAATATGGTGTATCACATTGATTTGTGTATATTGAAGAATCCTTGCATCCCTGGGATAAACCCCACTTGATCATGGTGTATGATCCTTCTAACGTGTTGTTTGATTCTGTTTGCTAGTATTTTGTTGAGGATTTTTACATCTATATTCATCAGTGATATTGGTCTATAATTTACTTTCCTTGTAGTATCTTTGTCTGGTTTTGGTATCAGGGTGATGGTGGTCTGATAGAATGAGTTTGGGAGTGTTCCTTCCCCTGCAATTGTTTTGAAGAATTTGAGAAGGTTGGGTGCGAGCTCTTCTCTAAATATTTGATAGAATTCACCTGTGATGCCATCTGGTTCTGGACTTTTGTTTGTTGGAAGATTTTTAATCACAGTTTCAATTTCATTGCTTGTGATAGGTTTGTTCATATTCTCTATTTCTTCCTGATTCAGTCTTGGAAAGTTATCCCTTTCTAAGAATTTGTCCATTTCTTCCAGGTTGTCCATTTTATTGGCATAGAGTTGCTTGTAGTAGTCTCTTAGGATGCTTTGTATTCCTGTGGTGTCTGTTGTAACTTCTCCTTTTTCACTTCTAATTTTGTTGATTTGAGTCCTCTCCCTCTTTTTCTTGGGTCTGGCTAAAGGCTTATCATTTTTGTTTATCTTCTCAAAGAACCAGCTTTTAGTTTTATTGATCTTTGCTTTCATTTTCTTTGTTTCTATTCCATTTATTTCTGCTCTGATCTTTATGATTCCTTTCCTTCTACTAACTTTGGGTTTTGTTCTTCTTTCTCTAGTTCCTCTAGCTGTAAGGTTAGATTGTTTATTTGAGATTTTTCTTGTTTCTTGAGGTAGGCTTGTATTGCTATAAACTTCCCTCTTGAACTGCTTTTGCCGCATCCCATATGTTTTGGATCATCGTGTTTTTGTTGTCATTTGTCTCTAGGTAGTTTTTGATTTCCTGTTTTATTTCTTCAGTGATCTCTTGGTTATTTAGTAACGTATTGTTTAGCTTCCATGTTTTTTGTTTTTTACGGATTTTTCCCTGTAATTGATTTCTAATCTCATAGCATTGTGGTAGGAACAGCTGTTTGATATGATTTCAGTTTTCTTCAATTTACTGAGGCTTTTTTGTGACCCAAGATGTGATCTATCCTGGAGAATATTCCGTGTGCAGTTGAGAAGAACGTGTAATCTGCTCTTTTTGGATGGAATGTCCTATAAATATCAGTTAACTCTATCTGGTCTATTGTGTCATTTAAAGCTTGTGTTTCCTTATTAATTTTCTTTCTGGATGATCTCCACTGGTGTAAGTGAGCTGTTAAAGTCCCCCACTATTATTGTGTTACTGTCGATTTCCTCTTTTATAGCTGTTAGCAGTTGCCTTATATATTGAGGTGCTCCTATGTGGGGTACATATATATTTATAATTGTTATATCTTCTTCTTGGATTGATCCCTTGACCGTTATGTAGTATCTTTCCTTGTCTCTTGTAACATTCTTTATTTTAAAGTCTATTTTATCTGATATGAGTATTGCTACTCCAGCTTTCTTTTGATTTTCATTTGCATAGAATATATTTTTCCATCGCCTCACTTTCAGTCTGTATGTGTCCCTAGGTCTGAAATGGGTCTCTTGTAGACAGCATATATATAGGTCTTGTTTTTGTATCCATTCACAGATGCTGTGTCTTTTGGTTGGAACATTTAGTCCATTCATGTTTAAGGTAATTATTGATATGTATATTACTATTTTCTTAATTGTTACGGGTTTGGCTTGTTGGGTCCTTTTCTTCTCTTGTGTTTCCCACTTAGAGAATTTCCTTTAGCATTTGGTGTAGAGCTGGTTTCATGGTGCTGAATTCTCTTAACTTTTGCTTGTCTGTAGGACTTTTGATTTCTCTGTGAAATCTGAAAGAGATCCTTGCTGGGTGGAGTACTCTTGGTTGTCGGTTCTTCCCTTTCATCACTTTAAATTTATCATGCCACTCCCTTCTGGCTTGTAGATTTTCTGCTGAGAAATCAGCTGTTATGGGAGTTCCCTTTTATGTTATTTATCATTTTTCCCTTGTTGCTTTCAATAATTTTTCTTTGTCTTTAATTTTTGTCAATTTGGTTACTATGTGTCTTGGCATTTTTCTCCTTTGATTTATCCTGCCTGGGACTCTGTGCTTCCTGGACTTGGGTGGCTATTTCTTTTCCCATGCTAGGGAAGTTTTTGACTATAATCTCTTCAAATATATTCTTGCGACCTTTCTCTCTCTCTTCTCCTTCTGGGACCCCTATATTGTGAATGTTGTTGCATTTAATGTTGTCCCAGAGGACTCTTAGGGTGTCTTCATTTATTTTCATTCTTTTTCTTTATTCTGTTCCATGGCAGTGATTTCCACCTTTCTGTCTTCCAGGTCACTTATCCGTTCTTCTGCCACAGTTATTCTGCTACTGATTCCTTCTAGTGTATTTTTCATTTCAGTTATTATATTATTCACCTCTGTTTGTTTGTTCTTTAATTCTTCTAGGTGTTTGTTCCTTAATTCTTCTAGGTCTTTGTTAAGCATTTCTTGCATCTTCTCGATCTTTGCCTCCATTCTTTTTTTTTTAATTTTTTTTACGTTTTTTTTAAAACATCTTTATTGAAGTATAATTGCTTCACAATGGTGTGTTAGTTTCTGCTTTATAACAAAGTGAATCAGCTACACATATACACACGTTCCCATATCTCCTCCCTCCTGCATCTCCCTCCCTCCCCCCATCCCCATCCCACCCCCCAGGCGGTCACAAAGCACCGAGGTGATATCCCTGTGCTATGCGGCTGCTTCCCACTAGCCATCTATTTAACATTTGGTAGTGTATATATGTCCATGACACTCTGTCACCCTGTCACATCTCACCCCTCCCCCTCCGAATATCCTCAAGTCCATTCTTTAGTAGGTCTATGTCTTTATTCCCATCTTGCCACTAGGTTCTTCATGACCTTTTTTTTCCTTATATTACATATATATGTGTTAGCATACTGTATTTGTTTTTCTCTTTCTGACTTACTTCACTCTGTATGACAGACTCTAACTCCATCCACTTCATTACAAATACCTCCATTTCATTTCTTTTTATGGCTGAGTAATATTCCATTGTATATATGTATCACATCTTCTTTATCCATTCATCCGATGATGGACACTTAGGTTGCTTCCATGTCCTGGCTATTGTAAATAGAGCTGCAATGAACATTTTGGTACATGACTCTTTTTGAATTATGGTTTTCTCAGGGTATATGCCCAGTAGTGGGATTGCTGGGTCGTATGGTAGTTCTATTTTTAGTTTTTTAAGGAACCTCCATACTGTTCTCCATAGTGGCTGTATCAATTTACATTCCCACCAACAGTGCAAGAGTGTTCCCTTTTCTCCACACCCTCTCCAGCATTTATTGTTTCTAGATTTTTTGATGATGGCCATTCCGACCGGTGTGAGAAGATACCTCATTGTAGTTTTGATTTGCATTTCTCTAATGATTAATGATGTTGAGCATTCTTTCATGTGTCTGTTGGCCATCTGTATATCTTCTTTGGAGAAATGTCTATTTAGGTCTTCGGCCCATTTTTGGATTGGGTTGTTTGTTTTTTTGTTATTGAGCTGCATGAGCTGCTTGTAAATCTTGGAGATTAATCCTTTGTCATTTGCTTCATTTGCAAATATTTTCTCCCATTATGAGGGTTGTCTTTTGGTATTGTTTATGGTTTCCTTTGCTGTGCAAAAGCTTTTAAGTTTCATTAGGTCCCATTTGTTTATTTGTGTTTTTATTTCCATTTCTCTAGGAGCTGGGTCAAAAAGGATCTTGCTGTGATGTATGTCATAGAGTGTCCTGCCTATGTTTTCCTCTAAGAGTTTGATAGTGTCTGGCTTTACACTTAGGTCTTTAATCCATTTTGAGTTTATTTTTGTGTATGGTGTCAGGGAGTGTTCTAATTTCATACTTTTACATGTACCTGTCCAATTTTCCCAGCACCACTTATTGAAGAGGCTGTCTTTTCTCCACTGTATATGCTTGCCTCCTTTATCAAAGATAAGGTGACCATATGTGCGTGGGTTTATCTCTGGGCTTTCTATCCTGTTCCATTGATCTATATTTCTGTTTTTGTGCCAGTACCAAACTGTCTTGATTACTGTAGCTTTGTAATATAGTCTGAAGTCAGGGAGCCTGATTCCTCCAGCTCCATTTTTCATTCTCAAGATTGCTTTGGCTATTCGGGGTCTTTTGTGTCTCCATACAAATTGTGAAATTTTTTGTTCTAGTTCTGTGAAAAATGCCAGTGGTAATTTGATAGGGATTGCATTGAATCTGTAGATTGCTTTGGGTAGTAGAGTCATTTTCACAATGTTGATTCTTCCAATCCAAGAACATGGTATCTCTCTCCATCTATTTGTATCATCTTTAATTTCTTTCATCAGTGTCCTATAATTTTCTGCATACAGGTCTTTGGTCTCCTTAGGTAGGTTTATTCCTAGATATTTTATTCTTTTTGTTTTTGCCTTCATTCTTTTGCCAAGGTCTAGGATCATCTTCACTATCTTTATTCTGATTCTTTTTCTGGAAGGTTCCCTATCTCCACCTCATTTCGTTTTTTTTCTGGGGTTTTATCTTGTTCCTTGATCTGGTATAAAGTCCTCTGCCTTTTCATTTTTTCTATCTTTCTGTGAATGTGGTTTTCCTTCCACAGGCTTCAGAATTGTAGTTCTTCTTCCTTCTGCTGTCTGCTCTCCAGTGGATGAGTCTGTCTTAGAGGCTTGTGCAAGCTTCCTGATGGGAGGGACTGGTGGTGGGTAGAGCTGGGTGTTGCTTTGGTGGGCAGAGCTTTAATCCGCTTGTCTGCGGATTAAATAAAACTTTAATAAAAAGTTTAATCCGCTTGTCTGCTGATCCATGGGGCTGGGTTCACTCCCTGTTGGTTGTTTGGCCTGAGGCAACCCAGCACTGGAGCCTACCTTGCTCTTGGTGGGGCTAATGGCGGACTCTGGGAGGGCTCACAGCAAGGAGTATTTCCGAGAACTTCTGCTACCAGTGTCATTGTCCTCACGGTGAGCCACAGCCACAGCCACCACCTGCCTCTGCAGGAGACCCTCTAAAACTATCAGGTAGTTCTGGTCATTCTCCTACGGGGTCACTGCTCCTTCCCCTGGGCCCTGATGTGCACACTACTTTGTGTGTGCCCTCCAAGAGTGGAGTATCTGAGTGGAGTTGAGACTCTGAGACTCTGCGTGGAGTCGCACAGACTCTGGCTCCTGTGAAGCTTCGATGTTTTGTGGTTCTAGAAATCCTATAGGAGACGGTCCACAGCAGGTGAAGCTAATGCTCTCAGTAGAGGTGATGAAGCCAAAGATCTGCAGTTCCAACTAGAGGTGCCGATGTACATACAGGACAAAATCATCTCGTGTGAATGTAGTTCAGGCATGTTTAAGATGAATGGAGCCATGTTAATGCCTACCATATTCTATCTTGAGCCTCTCCTCAGCGACCCCCTCCTCAGTTCCTGAGGCTCCTGTAAGTCATGTAAAGGGGACTGGAGAGTGGGCTGTGTCCAATCTGAGCCCTGAGTTACCCTGTGTGTATCTTAGGATACTTTGTATTTCTGTGGTGTCTGTTGTAACATCATCTCTTTCATTTCAGATTTATTTGGGCCCTTTCTTTTTAAAAAAGACATACTATTGTTGTCTTTTATTCTTTACAGAAATGTAATAAGTGTTTGATCTACTATCCTCACTCTATGTATACTTTTTGCAGTGAGATTTTTACTTTACTTTGTTTTCTTGCTACTATCAATAATTAGTGAGACTTCTTTTAAGCTATCTTCAACATTGCTTATAAAGCTGCTTTATTAGTGATGACAGAGCCTTAATGGAAGTCATGTTCTGGTTGTAAAGTAGAATGCAATGTGCCAGCAAAAAGCCCCTTAAGTTTATGTCTCATTACTTCTTGTTCTTTTTTTAATTTAATTTTTATTTTTTATCAGAGCAAATTTGATTAAAATGTTTTGTTTCTTCTAGGTGTGCAAGATGTGGTTCTTTTAAACATATACATATATCTATTCTTCTTTGGATCATTTTCCCATGTAGGTTATGACACAATGTTGAGTAATCTTCTCTTGGTATTACGTAGGTCTTTGGTGATTACATGTTTCACATATGTTTCTATATCTATGTTAACCCCAATATCCTAATGTATCCAATCCTCACACCTTTCCATTTGGTGAAACATAAGTTTCTTTAATGAATCTGTGATTGCATTTCTCTGTGGAAATATCTTCATTGGTATCAATTTTTAGCTAAGACCTATAAGTGATATTACAGGATATGTGTCTTTTGTTTTCTGACTTAGTACAATTTGCCTGATTACCTCAAGAATCATACATGGTGCTGCAAATGGCATTGTTTCATTTTTTTCCCTGGCTATTATTCCATCTGTACATGAACCAGTTCTTCTTTGGCCACACAACTCTTGATGGACTTTTTGGTTGCATCCATGTCTTGGCTACTGTAATACTGCTGCAATGCACATTTGCTTGCCTGTGTCTTTCCAGATCTATCTTCCTATGTTATAGGCCAAGGAGTGGGCTTGCTGTATCATATGGTAGCTCAGTGTGAACGTTTTAAAGGCACCACCATTCAGTTCTCATTAGTGGCTGTTTCCAGGTTACGTCCAACTTAAAGTGGAGGGTATGCATTTCTCCAAAACACCTTCAGTATTTATTGTTTGTAGTTTTATTGCTGATGGTTATTCTGACAGGTACGAGCTGAGACCTCTTTGTGGTTGAACTTGCATGTGTCCCATAATCTGTTGAAATTGAGCTTTAAAGCATGTCCTTTTTATTTATCAAACTGTGATTACAGCTTAGTTCTTCAAAGTGTTTACTTAAAGTATGTGTCACATTTTGAAATTTTTTGGCCATTACCTCCCTCAAGACATTTTGAGGGCAGGTTTCATTTACAGCCCTGCAGTACTTGTTCTTATGAAGTGACCATTAGCTCAGGCTTTAAACCTGCTTTTGCAGGTAACGGCCAGAGAGCGGCAGCCTTTCTACGTTTCCCATGCTGGTACTAGGGAAACAGACCTACCGGCCAGTGGTGTCCTTCGGTTATAAATGAGAGTGCAATGTGCCCGGATAAACCCACAAATGTTGATGTCTCTTTGCTTTTGTTTGTTTTTAAATTTAATTTATATTTTTTATTAGAGTAATATTCCATTGTGTACGTGGACCACTTCTTCTTGGTGCATTCCTCGGTTGATGGACATTTTCGTTGCTTCCACGTGCTGGCTATGGTAAATCTTGCTGGCGTACAGGTTTGCCAGCCTGTGACTTTTTGATTCTCATTTTCTCAGGTGGTAGGCCAAGCAGTGGTTGTGATTGATTGACTGGTAGCTCAATGTTTCCCTTTTCAAAGCACCTACATTGTGTTTTCATTAGTGGCTCTTTACATGCCCCCCCTTACAACCGAGGGTACGCATTTCTCCACACTCCCTTCACCGTTTATTTTTTGCAGCATTATTCCTAATGGCCATTCTGACTGCTGTGAGCTGATAGGTTTTTGTAATATGGGTATGCATGTCATTAAAATTTTTAAAATTCACCATATTCCTATTCCTTTTTCTTTTCTCTTAAAAGAAAATACCGTGAGTACAATATAGCTCTTGAAATTGTCTTCTTAGGAAGGTTGCCCTCTTCTGAAGTTTTTGGTCGATTTTTGACCCCAGAAATTTTCTGGAAGGCAGGTGCCATTTACAGAAATGCAAGTTGGTGAAAATTTAGTCACCTTTTGCAGTGGGTTCAAAGCTGCTGTTGTGGGAAACGGCCACAAGGAGGTAGCATTTCTCCATTCCCCAATCTGGGTACTAGGGCAGCAGAGCCTTTCTGGAAGTCATTGTCCTAGGTTGTAAATTAGAATGGAATTTGCCAGGAGAAATCCCCATAAGTTTATGTCTCATTACTTCTTCTTGGTTTTAAAATTTTTTTAATCTGGGTAAAGTTTAGAATATTGTTTGTCCTAGGTGTACACAATCTGGTTCATTTACACATTATGTATGTCATTAATGTACAGATCCTCTTCCCATGTAAAATATTACAGTGTTCTGTCGACCTCCCTTGCTATATGTTCGGTCTTTTTGATACATGTATATACTATGTATTTGTATATGTATAGTAACACTAATCTTCATTTCTCGATTTCCCCGCTCCTTTCCTTTTCGATGAGCATAGTTTGTTTTCTAAGCCTGTGAGTGTCTTTCTCTTTGGAAATATGTTCATCTGTGTCAGTTATTAGATAATGCCATAAGTGATAATATAGGTCTTTTGCTTTCCGACCTACTTCATGTTTTGTGATTATCTCCAGGCTCATCTATGGTGCCTCAAAGAGCAGTGCTTCAATGTTTTCCATAGCTAATATTCCATTGTGTACATGGACCACTTCTTCTTGGTGCATTCCTCTGTTGATGGACATTTTCGTTGCTTCCAAGTGTTGCCTATGGTAAATATTGCTGGAGTGCAGGTTTGCCAGCCTGTGATTTTTGATTTTAATTTTCTCAGGTGGTTGACCCAGCAGTGGGTATGATTGATTGACTGGTATGGTAGCTCAACGTTTACCTTTTCAAGGCACCTCAATTGTGCTTTCATTAGTGGCTCTTACCACGTCCCCCTTAGAATCGAGGGTACGCATTTCTCCACAATCACGTCAGCATTTATTATTTGCAGCATTTTTGTTGATGGCCATTATGACTGGTGTGAGCTGATAGGTTTTTGTAATTTGGGTTTACATGTCTGTAAAAATTCCTACAATTCATCATTTCTCCACACCTTTTTCTTTTCTGTTAAAAGAAAAAAGCCAAAATGTGTGAATATAATATACCTCTTCAATTTTTCTTTTTGGAAGGTTGCACTCTAGAATTTTTTGGTCGATTTTCGGCCTCAGGATTTTTTGGAGGGCAGGTGTCATTTACAGAACTGCAATTGGTGAATATTTAGTGACCTTTTGCAGTGGGTTTAAAGCTGCTGTTGTGGGAAACGGCCACAAGGATGCAGCATTTCTCCATTCCCAAATCTGGGTACTAGGGCAGCAGAACCATTCTGGAAGTCGTTTGTATAGGTTGTAAATTTGAATGGAACGTGCCAGGAAAACCCCCCATAAGTTTATGTCTCATTACTCCTAGTTTGTTGTTTTAATTTTTTCAATTAGCCTAATGGTTAGAATGTTGCTTGTCCAAGGTGTACACACTCTGGATCATCTACATAGTCTATATACCTATTTATGTAGAGATCCTCTTCCCGTGTAAATTATTACAGAGTGTTCCGTAAACCTTCCTTGCTATTTGGTCAGTCTTTTTGATATATGTATATAATATGTATTTGTATACATATGGTAACGCTAATCTTCATTTATCCATTCCCCCCACCTTTCCTTTTAGATAAGCATAGTTTTTTTAATAAGTCTGTGATTGACTTTCTCTGTGGAAATATGTTCATTTGTGTCAGTTATTAGATAACGCCTATAAGTGATATCGTAGGATATAGGACTTTTGCTTTCCGACTTACCTCATGTTCTGTGATTATCTCCAAGATCATCTATGGTGCCTCAAAGAGCAGTGTTTCATTGTTTTCCATGGCTAGTATTCATTGTGTACATGGACCACTTCTTCTTTTTCCTTTCATCTGTTGATGGACATTTTGGTTGCTTCACTGCCTTGTCTATTGTGAATCAGGCTGCAGTGCAGCTTTTGCAGCCCGGGTCTTCTTCATTCTGGTCTTCTCAGGTGAGAGGCCCATTGGTGCACCTGCTGGATTGAATGGTACCTCAATTTTTCCTTTTAAACGCAGCTCCTTTCTGTTCTCATTATTAGCGTCTAACCCTTTTACATCTCACCAGCAGCTAGAGGGTACACAGTTCTCTAAAACCTCTTAGGCATTTATTGTTTGTACTCTTTTTTCCAATGGTCAGTCGACTGGTGTGAGTTGAAAACTTTTTGTAGATTAGATTGCATGAGTCTAATACTTCCTGAGGCTGAGCTTTTATCCATTTTCCTTTCTTTAAAAAGAGAGTGAGTAAAACATACCTCTTCATACTATCTTCTTGCAAATTTTGCCTGTTTTGAAATTTTTATCCATTCCCTACCTCAGCACAATTTTGAGGGCAGGTGTCCTTTACAGCCCTGAGTCCTTGTGAATGGTAAGTGACCATTAGCTGTGGGTTAAAAGCTGCTCTGGCGGGAATTGGCCACAAGGCGGCAGCATTTCTCCTTTACCAAATCTGGTTACTAGGGCAACAGAGCCTTACTGGAAGTGGTGTTCTAGGTTGTAAATTAGAATGGAATGTGCGAGGAAAAAGCTCTTTAAGTTTATGTCTCATTACTTCTTGTTGGTATTTTTAACTTAATTTTTATTATTTATCACAGCAAACTTGAATACAATGTTTTGTTTGCTCTAGGTGTGCAAGATGTGGTTCTTTCACACATATACATATATCTATTCTTCTCCGGATCCTTTTCCCATGTAGGTTATGACACAATGTTGAGTAGTCTTCTCTTGGTATTGCATAGGTCTTTGGTGATTATATATTTCACTTGTGTTTGTATCTCTCTGTTAACCTCAATATGGTAATGTATCCAATCCTCACACCTTTCCATTTGGTCAACCATAAGTTTTTTTTAATGTATCTATGATAGTGTTTGTCTGTGGAAATATCTTTGTTTGTATCATTCTTTAGGTAACCCCTATATGTGATATGATAGTATATGTGTCTTTCGCTTTCTCACTTACTCCAAGTTGCGTGATTACTTCTAGACTCATCTATGGTGCTGCAAATGGCATTGTTTCATTTTTTCACTAGCTCATATTCCATCTGTACAGGTAGCAGTTCTTCTTTTTCCACCCATCTGTCGATGGGCTTTTTGGTTACTTCCATATCTTGGCTATTGTAATAGTATGCAATGCAGATTTGCGTGGCTGTGTCCTTCCAATTCTGTCTTCTTAGTTTATAGGTCCAGGAATAGGTCTGCTGGATCATATGGTAGCTCAGTGTTTACCTTTTAAAGGCACCTCTGTTCTGTTCTCCTTAGTGGCTCTTTCCAGGTTACGTCCCACTTAAAGTGGAGGGCATGTATTTCTTCCCAGCACCTTCAGGATTTATTCTTTGTAGTTTTTGCTGATGATTATTCTGAGTGGTGTGAGCTGATACCTCTTTGTGGTTGAATTTGCATGTGTCTCATAATGGTTGAATTTGAGCTTTAAGACATGTCCTTTTTATTTTTCCAGCTGTGATTAGAGCTTATTTCTTCAAAGTGTTTTCTTAAAGTATGTGTCACCATTTGAAATATTTTGGCCATTATCTCCCTCAAGACATTTTGAGGGCAGGTTTCATTTACAGCCCTGCAGTACTTGTTCACATGAAGTGACCATTAGCTCAGGCTTTAAACCTGCTTTTGCAGGTAACGGCCAGAGAGCGGCAGCCTTTCTACGTTTCCCATGCTGGTACTAGGGAAACAGACCTACCGGCCAGTGGTGTTCTTCGGTTATAAATGAGAGTGCAATGTGCCCGGATAAACCCACAAATGTTGATGTCTCCTTGCTTTTGTTTGTTTTTAAATTTAATTTATATTTATTATTACAGTAATATTCCATTGTGTACGTGGACCACTTCTTCTTGGTGCATTCCTCGGTTGATGGACATTTTCATTGCTTCCAAGTGCTGGCTATGGTAAATCTTGCTGGCGTACAGGTTTGCCAGCCTGTGACTTTTTGATTCTCATTTTCTCAGGTGGTAGGCCAAGCAGTGGTTGTGATTGATTGACTGGTAGCTCAATGTTTCCCTTTTCAAAGCACCTACATTGTGTTTTCATTAGTGGCTCTTTACATGCCCCCCCTTACAACCGAGGGTACGCATTTCTCCACACTCCCTTCACCGTTTATTTTTTGCAGCATTATTCCTAATGGCCATTCTGACTGCTGTGAGCTGATAGGTTTTTGTAACATGGGTATGCATGTCATTAAAATTTTTAAAATTCATCATATTCCTATACCTTTTTCTTTTCTCTTAAAAGAAAAAAACGTGAGTACAATATAGCTCTTGAAATTGTCTTCTTCGCAGGTTGCCCTCTTCTGAAGTTTTTGGTCGATTTTTGACCCCAGAAATTTTCTGGAAGGCAGGTGCCATTTACAGAAATGCAAGTTGGTGAAAATTTAGTCACCTTTTGCAGTGGGTTCAAAGCTGCTGTTTTGGGAAACGGCCACAAGGAGGTAGCATTTCTCCATTCCCCAATCTGGGTACTAGGGCAGCAGAGCCATTCTGGAAGTCATTGTCCTAGGTTGTAAATTAGAATGGAATTTGCCAGGAGAAATACCCATAAGTTTATGTCTCATTACTTCTTCTTGGTTTTAAAATTTTTTTAATCTGGGTATAGTTTAGAATATTGTTTGTCCTAGGTGTACACAATCTGGTTCATTTATACATTATGTATGTCTATTAATGTACAGATCCTCTTCCCATATAAAATATTACAGTGTTCCGTCGACCTCCCTTGCTATATGTTCGGTCTTTTTGATACATGTATATACTATGTATTTGTATATGTATAGTAACACTAATCTTCATTTCTCGATTTCCCCCCTCCTTTCCTTTTCGATGAGCATAGTTTGTTTTCTAAGCCTGTGAGTGTCTTTCTCTTTGGAAATATGTTCATCTGTGTCAGTTATTAGATAATGCCATAAGTGATAATATAGGATATAGGTCTTTTGCTTTCCGACCTACTTCATGTTTTGTGATTATCTCCAGGCTCATCTATGGTGCCTCAAAGAGCAGTGCTTCAGTGTTTTCCATAGCTAATATTCCATTGTGTACATGGACCACTACTTCTTGGTGCATTCCTCTGTTGATGGACATTTTCGTTGCTTCCAAGTGTTGCCTATGGTAAATATTGCTGGAGTGCAGGTTTGCCAGCCTGTGATTTTTGATTTTCATTTTCTCAGGTGGTAGACCCAGCAGTGGGTATGATTGATTGACTGGTATGGTAGCTCAACATCTACCTTTTCAAGGCACCTCAATTGTGCTTTCATTAGTGGCTCTTACCACGTCCCCCTTAGAATCGAGGGTACGCATTTCTCCACAATCACGTCAGCATTTATTGTTTGCAGCATTTTTGTTGATGGCCATTCTGACTGGTGTGAGCTGATAGGTTTTTGTAATTTGGGTTTACATGTCTGTAAAAATTCCTACAATTCATCATTTCTCCACACCTTTTTCTTTTCTGTTAAAAGAAAAAAGCAAAAATGTGTGAGTATAATATACCTCTTCATATTTTCTTTTTGGAAGGGTGCACTCTGGAATTTTTTGGTCGATTTTCGGCCTCAGGATTTTTTGGAGGGCAGGTGTCATTTACAGAACTGCAATTGGTGAATATTTAGTGACCTTTTGCAGTGGGTTTAAAGCTGCTGTTGTGGGAAACGGCCACAAGGATGCAGCATTTCTCCATTCCCAAATCTGGGTACTAGGGCAGCAGAACCATTCTGGAAGTCGTTTGTATAGGTTGTAAATTTGAATGGAACGTGGCAGGAAAACCCCCCATAAGTTTATGTCTCATTACTCCTAGTTTGTTGTTTTAATTTTTTCAATTGGCGTAATGGTTAGAATGTTGCTTTTCCAAGGTGTACACACTCTGGTTCATCTACATATTCTATATACCTATTTATGTAGAGATCCTCTTCCCGTGTAAATTATTACAGAGTGTTCCGTAAACCTTCCTTGCTATTTGGTCAGTCTTTTTGATATATGTATATAATATGTATTTGTATACATATGGTAACGCTAATCTTCATTTATCCATTCCCCCCACCTTTCCTTTTAGATAAGCATAGTTTTTTTAATAAGTCTGTGATTGACTTTCTCTGTGGAAATATGTTCATTTGTTTCAGTTATTAGATAACGCCTATAAGTGATATCGTAGGATATAGGACTTTTGCTTTCCGACTTACCTCATGTTCTGTGATTATCTCCAAGATCATCTATGGTGCCTCAAAGAGCAGTGTTTCATTGTTTTCCATAGCTAGTATTCATTGTGTACATGGACCACTTCTTCTTTATCCTTTCATCTGTTGATGGACATTTTGGTTGCTTCACTGCCTTGTCTATTGTGAATCAGGCTGCAGTGCAGCTTTTGCAGCCCGGGTCTTCTTCATTCTGGTCTTCTCAAGTGAGAGGCCCATTGGTGCACCTGCTGGATTGAATGGTACCTCAATTTTTCCTTTTAAACGCAGCTCCTTTCTGTTCTCATTATTAGCGTTTAACCCTTTTACATCTCACCAGCAGCTAGAGGGTACACAGTTCTCTAAAACCTCTTCAGCATTTATTGTTTGTAGAGTTTTTGCCAATGGTCAGTCGACTGGTGTGAGTTGAAAAGTTTTTGTAGATTAGATTGCATGAGTCTAATACTTCCTGAGGCTGAGCTTTTATCCATTTTCCTATCTTTAAAAAGAGCGTGAGTAAAACTTACCTCTTCATACTATCTTCGTGAATATTTTGCCTGTTTTGAATTCTTTTATCCATTCCCTACCTCAGCACAATTTTGAGGGCAGGTGTCCTTTACAGCCCTGAGTCCTTGTGAATGGTAAGTGACCATTAGCTGTGGGTTAAAAGCTGCTCTTGCGGGAATCGGCCACAAGGCGGCAGCATTTCTCCTTTACCAAATCTGGTTACTAGGGCAACAGAGCCTTACTGGAAGTGGTGTTCTAGGTTGTAAATTAGAATGGAATGTGTGAGGAAAAAGCCCTTTTAGTTTATGTCTCATTACTTCTTGTTGGTATTTTTAACTTAATTTTTTTTTTATCACAGCAAACTTGATTACAATGTTTTGTTTGTTCTAGGTGTGCAAGATGTGGTTCTTTCACACATATACATATATCTATTCTTCTTCGGATCCTTTGCCCACGTAGGTTATGACACAATGTTGAGTAGTCTTCTCTTGGTATTGCGTAAGTCTTTGGTGATTTTATATTTTACATGTGTTTGTCCCTCTTTGTTACCCTCAATATGGTAATGTATCCAATCCTCACACCTTTCCATTTGGTGAACCATAAGTTTTTTAAATGAATCTATGATAGTGTTTGTCTTTGGATATATCTTTGTTTGTATCATTTGTTAGGTAACCACTATATGTGATATGATAGGATATGTGTCTTTCGCTTTCTCACTTACTCCAAGTTGCGTGATTACTTCTAGACTCATCTATGGTGCTGCAAATGGCATTGTTTCATTTTTTCACTAGCTCATAGTCCATCTGTACAGGTAGCAGTTCTTCTTTGTCCACCCATCTGTCGATGGGCTTTTTGGTTACTTCCATATCTTGGCTATTGTAATAGTATGCAATGCAGATTTGCGTGGCTGTGTCCTTCCAATTCTGTCTTCTTAGTTTATAGGTCCAGGAATAGGTCTGCTGGATCATATGGTAGCTCAGTGTTTACCTTTTAAAGGCACCTCTGTACTGTTCTCCTTAGTGGCTCTTTCCAGGTTACGTCCCACTTAAAGTGGAGGGCATGTATTTCTTCCCAGCACCTTCAGGATTTATTCTTTGTAGTTTTTGCTGATGATTATTCTGAGTGGTGTGAGCTGATACCTCTTTGTGGTTGAATTTGCATGTGTCTCATAATGCGTTGAAATTGAGCTTTAAGACACGTCCTTTTTATTTTTCCAGCTGTGATTAGAGCTTATTTCTTCAAAGTGTTTTCTTAAAGTATGTGTCACCATTTGAAATATTTTGGCCATTATCTCCCTCAAGACATTTTGAGGGCAGGTTTCATTTACAGCCCTGCAGTACTTGTTCACATGAAGTGACCATTAGCTCAGGCTTTAAACCTGCTTTTGCAGGTAACGGCCAGAGAGCGGCAGCCTTTCTACGTTTCCCATGCTGGTACTAGGGAAACAGACCTACCGGCCAGTGGTGTTCTTCGGTTATAAATGAGAGTGCAATGTGCCCGGATAAACCCACAAATGTTGATGTCTCCTTGCTTTTGTTTGTTT
This sequence comes from Balaenoptera physalus, assembly GCF_965194825.1. NCBI lineage: Eukaryota > Metazoa > Chordata > Mammalia > Artiodactyla > Balaenopteridae > Balaenoptera > Balaenoptera physalus. Next base: position 28,987,149 of record NC_138887.1, on the reverse strand, counting down.
TTAAATTTAATTTATATTTATTATTACAGTAATATTCCATTGTGTACGTGGACCACTTCTTCTTGGTGCATTCCTCGGTTGATGGACATTTTCATTGCTTCCAAGTGCTGGCTATGGTAAATCTTGCTTGCGTACAGGTTTGCCAGCCTGTGACTTTTTGATTCTCATTTTCTCAGGTGGTAGGCCAAGCAGTGGTTGTGATTGATTGACTGGTAGCTCAATGTTTCCCTTTTCAAAGCACCTACATTGTGTTTTCATTAGTGGCTCTTTACATGCCCCCCCTTACAACCGAGGGTACGCATTTCTCCACACTCCCTTCACCGTTTATTTTTTGCAGCATTATTCCTAATGGCCATTCTGACTGCTGTGAGCTGATAGGTTTTTGTCATATGGGTATGCATGTCATTAAAATTTTTAAAATTCACCATATTCCTATTCCTTTTTCTTTTCTCTTAAAAGAAAATACCGTGAGTACAATATAGCTCTTGAAATTGTCTTCTTAGGAAGGTTGCCCTCTTCTGAAGTTTTTGGTCGATTTTTGACCCCAGAAATTTTCTGGAAGGCAGGTGCCATTTACAGAAATGCAAGTTGGTGAAAATTTAGTCACCTTTTGCAGTGGGTTCAAAGCTGCTGTTGTGGGAAACGGCCACAAGGAGGTAGCATTTCTCCATTCCCCAATCTGGGTACTAGGGCAGCAGAGCCTTTCTGGAAGTCATTGTCCTAGGTTGTAAATTAGAATGGAATTTGCCAGGAGAAATCCCCATAAGTTTATGTCTCATTACTTCTTCTTGGTTTTAAAATTTTTTTAATCTGGGTAAAGTTTAGAATATTGTTTGTCCTAGGTGTACACAATCTGGTTCATTTACACATTATGTATGTCTATTAATGTACAGATCCTCTTCCCATGTAAAATATTACAGTGTTCTGTCGACCTCCCTTGCTATATGTTCGGTCTTTTTGATACATGTATATACTATGTATTTGTATATGTATAGTAACACTAATCTTCATTTCTCGATTTCCCCGCTCCTTTCCTTTTCGATGAGCATAGTTTGTTTTCTATGCCTGTGAGTGTCTTTCTCTTTGGAAATATGTTCATCTGTGTCAGTTATTAGATAATGCCATAAGTGATAATATAGGTCTTTTGCTTTCCGACCTACTTCATGTTTTGTGATTATCTCCAGGCTCATCTATGGTGCCTCAAAGAGCAGTGCTTCAATGTTTTCCATAGCTAATATTCCATTGTGTACATGGACCACTTCTTCTTGGTGCATTCCTCTGTTGATGGACATTTTCGTTGCTTCCAAGTGTTGCCTATGGTAAATATTGCTGGAGTGCAGGTTTGCCAGCCTGTGATTTTTGATTTTCATTTTCTCAGGTGGTAGACCCAGCAGTGGGTATGATTGATTGACTGGTATGGTAGCTCAACGTTTACCTTTTCAAGGCATCTCAATTGTGCTTTCATTAGTGGCTCTTACCACTTCCCCCTTAGAATCGAGAGTACGCATTTCTCCACAATCACGTCAGCATTTATTGTTTGCAGCATTTTTGTTGATGGCCATTCTGACTGGTGTGAGCTGATAGGTTTTTGTAATTTGGGTTTACATGTCTGTAAAAATTCCTACAATTCATCATTTCTCCACACCTTTTTCTTTTCTGTTAAAAGAAAAAAGCAAAAATGTGTGAGTATAATATACCTCTTCAAATTTTCTTTTTGGAAGGGTGCACTCTGGAATTTTTTGGTCGATTTTCGGCCTCAGGATTTTTTGGAGGGCAGGTGTCATTTACAGAACTGCAATTGGTGAATATTTAGTGACCTTTTGGAGTGGGTTTAAAGCTGCTGTTGTGGGAAACGGCCACAAGGATGCAGCATTTCTCCATTCCCAAATCTGGGTACTAGGGCAGCAGAACCATTCTGGAAGTCGTTTGTATAGGTTGTAAATTTGAATGGAACGTGCCAGGAAAACCCCCCATAAGTTTATGTCTCATTACTCCTAGTTTGTTGTTTTAATTTTTTTCAATTAGCCTAATGGTTAGAATGTTGCTTGCCCAAGGTGTACACACTCTGGTTCATCTACATAGTCTATATACCTATTTATGTAGAGATCCTCTTCCCGTGTAAATTATTACAGAGTGTTCCGTAAACCTTCCTTGCTATTTGGTCAGTCTTTTTGATATATGTATATAATATGTATTTGTATACATATGGTAACGCTAATCTTCATTTATCCATTCCCCTCACCTTTCCTTTTAGATAAGCATAGTTTTTTTAATAAGTCTGTGATTGACTTTCTCTGTGGAAATATGTTCATTTGTGTCAGTTTTTAGATAACGCCTATAAGTGATATCGTAGGATATAGGACTTTTGCTTTCCGACTTACCTCATGTTCTGTGATTATCTCCAAGATCATCTATGGTGCCTCAAAGAGCAGTGTTTCATTGTTTTCCATGGCTAGTATTCATTGTGTACATGGACCACTTCTTCTTTATCCTTTCATCTGTTGATGGACATTTTGGTTGCTTCACTGCCTTGTCTATTGTGAATCAGGCTGCAGTGCAGCTTTTGCAGCCCGGGTCTTCTTCATTCTGGTCTTCTCAGGTGAGAGGCCCATTGGTGCACCTGCTGGATTGAATGGTACCTCAATTTTTCCTTTTAAACGCAGCTCCTTTCTGTTCTCATTATTAGCGTCTAACCCTTTTACATCTCACCAGCAGCTAGAGGGTACACAGTTCTCTAAAACCTCTTAGGCATTTATTGTTTGTAGTCTTTTTTCCAATGGTCAGTCGACTGGTGTGAGTTGAAAACTTTTTGTAGATTAGATTGCATGAGTCTAATACTTCCTGAGGCTGAGCTTTTATCCATTTTCCTTTCTTTAAAAAGAGAGTGAGTAAAACATACCTCTTCATACTATCTTCTTGCAAATTTTGCCTGTTTTGAAATTTTTATCCATTCCCTACCTCAGCACAATTTTGAGGGCAGGTGTCCTTTACAGCCCTGAGTCCTTGTGAATGGTAAGTGACCATTAGCTGTGGGTTAAAAGCTGCTCTGGCGGGAATTGGCCACAAGGCGGCAGCATTTCTCCTTTACCAAATCTGGTTACTAGGGCAACAGAGCCTTACTGGAAGTGGTGTTCTAGGTTGTAAATTAGAATGGAATGTGCGAGGAAAAAGCTCTTTAAGTTTATGTCTCATTACTTCTTGTTGGTATTTTTAACTTAATTTTTATTATTTATCACAGCAAACTTGAATACAATGTTTTGTTTGCTCTAGGTGTGCAAGATGTGGTTCTTTCACACATATACATATATCTATTCTTCTCCGGATCCTTTTCCCATGTAGGTTATGACACAATGTTGAGTAGTCTTCTCTTGGTATTGCATAGGTCTTTGGTGATTATATATTTCACTTGTGTTTGTATCTCTCTGTTAACCTCAATATGGTAATGTATCCAATCCTCACACCTTTCCATTTGGTGAACCATAAGTTTTTTTTAATGTATCTATGATAGTGTTTGTCTGTGGAAATATCTTTGTTTGTATCATTCTTTAGGTAACCCCTATATGTGATATGATAGTATATGTGTCTTTCGCTTTCTCACTTACTCCAAGTTGCGTGATTACTTCTAGACTCATCTATGGTGCTGCAAATGGCATTGTTTCATTTTTTCACTAGCTCATATTCCATCTGTACAGGTAGCAGTTCTTCTTTTTCCACCCATCTGTCGATGGGCTTTTTGGTTACTTCCATATCTTGGCTATTGTAATAGTATGCAATGCAGATTTGCGTGGCTGTGTCCTTCCAATTCTGTCTTCTTAGTTTATAGGTCCAGGAATAGGTCTGCTGGATCATATGGTAGCTCAGTGTTTACCTTTTAAAGGCACCTCTGTTCTGTTCTCCTTAGTGGCTCTTTCCAGGTTACGTCCCACTTAAAGTGGAGGGCATGTATTTCTTCCCAGCACCTTCAGGATTTATTCTTTGTAGTTTTTGCTGATGATTATTCTGAGTGGTGTGAGCTGATACCTCTTTGTGGTTGAATTTGCATGTGTCTCATAATGGTTGAATTTGAGCTTTAAGACATGTCCTTTTTATTTTTCCAGCTGTGATTAGAGCTTATTTCTTCAAAGTGTTTTCTTAAAGTATGTGTCACCATTTGAAATATTTTGGCCATTATCTCCCTCAAGACATTTTGAGGGCAGGTTTCATTTACAGCCCTGCAGTACTTGTTCACATGAAGTGACCATTAGCTCAGGCTTTAAACCTGCTTTTGCAGGTAACGGCCAGAGAGCGGCAGCCTTTCTACGTTTCCCATGCTGGTACTAGGGAAACAGACCTACCGGCCAGTGGTGTTCTTCGGTTATAAATGAGAGTGCAATGTGCCCGGATAAACCCACAAATGTTGATGTCTCCTTGCTTTTGTTTGTTTTTAAATTTAATTTATATTTATTATTACAGTAATATTCCATTGTGTACGTGGACCACTTCTTCTTGGTGCATTCCTCGGTTGATTGACATTTTCATTGCTTCCAAGTGCTGGCTATGGTAAATCTTGCTGGCGTACAGGTTTGCCAGCCTGTGACTTTTTGATTCTCATTTTCTCAGGTGGTAGGCCAAGCAGTGGTTGTGATTGATTGACTGGTAGCTCAATGTTTCCCTTTTCAAAGCACCTACATTGTGTTTTCATTAGTGGCTCTTTACATGCCCCCCCTTACAACCGAGGGTACGCATTTCTCCACACTCCCTTCACCGTTTATTTTTTGCAGCATTATTCCTAATGGCCATTCTGACTGCTGTGAGCTGATAGGTTTTTGTAACATGGGTATGCATGTCATTAAAATTTTTAAAATTCATCATATTCCTATACCTTTTTCTTTTCTCTTAAAAGAAAAAAACGTGAGTACAACATAGCTCTTGAAATTGTCTTCTTCGCAGGTTGCCCTCTTCTGAAGTTTTTGGTCGATTTTTGACCCCAGAAATTTTCTGGAAGGCAGGTGCCATTTACAGAAATGCAAGTTGGTGAAAATTTAGTCACCTTTTGCAGTGGGTTCAAAGCTGCTGTTTTGGGAAACGGCCACAAGGAGGTAGCATTTCTCCATTCCCCAATCTGGGTACTAGGGCAGCAGAGCCATTCTGGAAGTCATTGTCCTAGGTTGTAAATTAGAATGGAATTTGCCAGGAGAAATACCCATAAGTTTATGTCTCATTACTTCTTCTTGGTTTTAAAATTTTTTAAATCTGGGTAAAGGTTAGAATATTGTTTGTCCTAGGTGTACACAATCTGGTTCATTTATACATTATGTATGTCTATTAATGTACAGATCCTCTTCCCATATAAAATATTACAGTGTTCCGTCGACCTCCCTTGCTATATGTTCGGTCTTTTTGATACATGTATATACTATGTATTTGTATATGTATAGTAACACTAATCTTCATTTCTCGATTTCCCCCCTCCTTTCCTTTTCGATGAGCATAGTTTGTTTTCTAAGCCTGTGAATGTCTTTCTCTTTGGAAATATGTTCATCTGTGTCAGTTATTAGATAATGCCATAAGTGATAATATAGGATATAGGTCTTTTGCTTTCCGACCTACTTCATGTTTTGTGATTATCTCCAGGCTCATCTATGGTGCCTCAAAGAGCAGTGCTTCAGTGTTTTCCATAGCTAATATTCCATTGTGTACATGGACCACTACTTCTTGGTGCATTCCTCTGTTGATGGACATTTTCGTTGCTTCCAAGTGTTGCCTATGGTAAATATTGCTGGAGTGCAGGTTTGCCAGCCTGTGATTTTTGATTTTCATTTTCTCAGGTGGTAGACCCAGCAGTGGGTATGATTGATTGACTGGTATGGTAGCTCAACATCTACCTTTTCAAGGCACCTCAATTGTGCTTTCATTAGTGGCTCTTACCACGTCCCCCTTAGAATCGAGGGTACGCATTTCTCCACAATCACGTCAGCATTTATTGTTTGCAGCATTTTTGTTGATGGCCATTCTGACTGGTGTGAGCTGATAGGTTTTTGTAATTTGGGTTTACATGTCTGTAAAAATTCCTACAATTCATCATTTCTCCACACCTTTTTCTTTTCTGTTAAAAGAAAAAAGCAAAAATGTGTGAGTATAATATACCTCTTCAAATTTTCTTTTTGGAAGGGTGCACTCTGGAATTTTTTGGTCGATTTTCGGCCTCAGGATTTTTTGGAGGGCAGGTGTCATTTACAGAACTGCAATTGGTGAATATTTAGTGACCTTTTGCAGTGGGTTTAAAGCTGCTGTTGTGGGAAACGGCCACAAGGATGCAGCATTTCTCCATTCCCAAATCTGGGTACTAGGGCAGCAGAACCATTCTGGAAGTCGTTTGTATAGGTTGTAAATTTGAATGGAACGTGGCAGGAAAACCCCCCATAAGTTTATGTCTCATTACTCCTAGTTTGTTGTTTTAATTTTTTCAATTGGCGTAATGGTTAGAATGTTGCTTTTCCAAGGTGTACACACTCTGGTTCATCTACATATTCTATATACCTATTTATGTAGAGATCCTCTTCCCGTGTAAATTATTACAGAGTGTTCCGTAAACCTTCCTTGCTATTTGATCAGTCTTTTTGATATATGTATATAATATGTATTTGTATACATATGGTAACGCTAATCTTCATTTATCCATTCCCCCCACCTTTCCTTTTAGATAAGCATAGTTTTTTTAATAAGTCTGTGATTGACTTTCTCTGTGGAAATATGTTCATTTGTGTCAGTTTTTAGATAACGCCTATAAGTGATATCGTAGGATATAGGACTTTTGCTTTCCGACTTACCTCATGTTCTGTGATTATCTCCAAGATCATCTATGGTGCCTCAAAGAGCAGTGTTTCATTGTTTTCCATGGCTAGTATTCATTGTGTACATGGACCACTTCTTCTTTATCCTTTCATCTGTTGATGGACATTTTGGTTGCTTCACTGCCTTGTCTATTGTGAATCAGGCTGCAGTGCAGCTTTTGCAGCCCGGGTCTTCTTCATTCTGGTCTTCTCAGGTGAGAGGCCCATTGGTGCACCTGCTGGATTGAATGGTACCTCAATTTTTCCTTTTAAACGCAGCTCCTTTCTGTTCTCATTATTAGCGTCTAACCCTTTTACATCTCACCAGCAGCTAGAGGGTACACAGTTCTCTAAAACCTCTTAGGCATTTATTGTTTGTAGTCTTTTTTCCAATGGTCAGTCGACTGGTGTGAGTTGAAAACTTTTTGTAGATTAGATTGCATGAGTCTAATACTTCCTGAGGCTGAGCTTTTATCCATTTTCCTTTCTTTAAAAAGAGAGTGAGTAAAACAAACCTCTTCATACTATCTTCTTGCAAATTTTGCCTGTTTTGAAATTTTTATCCATTCCCTACCTCAGCACAATTTTGAGGGCAGGTGTCCTTTACAGCCCTGAGTCCTTGTGAATGGTAAGTGACCATTAGCTGTGGGTTAAAAGCTGCTCTGGCGGGAATTGGCCACAAGGCGGCAGCATTTCTCCTATACCAAATCTGGTTACTAGGCCAACAGAGCCTTACTGGAAGTGGTGTTCTAGGTTTTAAATTAGAATGGAATGTGCGAGGAAAAAGCTCTTTAAGTTTATGTCTCATTACTTCTTGTTGGTATTTTTAACTTAATTTTTATTATTTATCACAGCAAAGTTGAATACAATGTTTTGTTTGCTCTAGGTGTGCAAGATGTGGTTCTTTCACACATATACATATATCTATTCTTCTTCGGATCCTTTTCCCATGTAGGTTATGACACAATGTTGAGTAGTCTTCTCTTGGTATTGCATAGGTCTTTGGTGATTATATATTTCACTTGTGTTTGTATCTCTCTGTTAACCTCAATATGGTAATGTATCCAATCCTCACACCTTTCCATTTGGTCAACCATAAGTTTTTTTAATGTATCTATGATAGTGTTTGTCTGTGGAAATATCTTTGTTTGTATCATTCTTTAGGTAACCCCTATATGTGATATGATAGTATATGTGTCTTTCGCTTTCTCACTTACTCCAAGTTGCGTGATTACTTCTAGACTCATCTATGGTGCTGCAAATGGCATTGTTTCATTTTTTCACTAGCTCATATTCCATCTGTACAGGTAGCAGTTCTTCTTTGTCCACCCATCTGTCGATGGGCTTTTTGGTTACTTCCATATCTTGGCTATTGTAATAGTATGCAATGCAGATTTGCGTGGCTGTGTCCTTCCAATTCTGTCTTCTTAGTTTATAGGTCCAGGAATAGGTCTGCTGGATCATATGGTAGCTCAGTGTTTACCTTTTAAAGGCACCTCTGTTCTGTTCTCCTTAGTGGCTCTTTCCAGGTTACGTCCCACTTAAAGTGGAGGGCATGTATTTCTTCCCAGCACCTTCAGGATTTATTCTTTGTAGTTTTTGCTGATGATTATTCTGAGTGGTGTGAGCTGATACCTCTTTGTGGTTGAATTTGCATGTGTCTCATAATGCGTTGAAATTGAGCTTTAAGACATGTCCTTTTTATTTTTCCAGCTGTGATTAGAGCTTATTTCTTCAAAGTGTTTTCTTAAAGTATGTGTCACCATTTGAAATATTTTGGCCATTATCTCCCTCAAGACATTTTGAAGGCAGGTTTCCTTTACAGCCCTGCAGTACTTGTTCACATGAAGTGACCATTAGCTCAGGCTTTAAACCTGCTTTTGCAGGTAACGGCCAGAGAGCGGCAGCCTTTCTACGTTTCCCATGCTGGTACTAGGGAAACAGACCTACCGGCCAGTGGTGTTCTTCGGTTATAAATGAGAGTGCAATGTGCCCGGATAAACCCACAAATGTTGATGTCTCCTTGCTTTTGTTTGTTTTTAAATTTAATTTATATTTATTATTACAGTAATATTCCATTGTGTACGTGGACCACTTCTTCTTGGTGCATTCCTCGGTTGATGGACATTTTCATTGCTTCCAAGTGCTGGCTATGGTAAATCTTGCTGGCGTACAGGTTTGCCAGCCTGTGACTTTTTGATTCTCATTTTCTCAGGTGATAGGCCAAGCAGTGGTTGTGATTGATTGACTGCTAGCTCAATGTTTCCCTTTTCAAAGCACCTACATTGTATTTTCATTAGTGGCTCTTTACATGCCCCCCCTTACAACCGAGGGTACGCATTTCTCCACACTCCCTTCACCGTTTATTTTTTGCAGCATTATTCCTAATGGCCTTTCTGACTGCTGTGAGCTGATAGGTTTTTGTAATATGGGTATGCATGTCATTAAAATTTTTAAAATTCACCATATTCCTATTCCTTTTTCTTTTCTCTTAAAAGAAAAAACCGTGAGTACAATATAGCTCTTGAAATTGTCTTCTTAGGAAGGTTTCCCTCTTCTGAAGTTTTTGGTCGATTTTTGACCCCAGAAATTTTCTGGAAGGCAGGTGCCATTTACAGAAATGCAAGTTGGTGAAAATTTAGTCACCTTTTGCAGTGGGTTCAAAGCTGCTGTTGTGGGAAACGGCCACAAGGAGGTAGCATTTCTCCATTCCCCAATCTGGGTACTAGGGCAGCAGAGCCTTTCTGGAAGTCATTGTCCTAGGTTGTAAATTAGAATGGAATTTGCCAGGAGAAATCCCCATAAGTTTATGTCTCATTACTTCTTCTTGGTTTTAAAATTTTTTTAATCTGGGTATAGTTTAGAATATTGTTTGTCCTAGATGTACACAATCTGGTTCATTTATACATTATGTATGTCTATTAATGTACAGATCCTCTTCCCATGTAAAATATTACAGTGTTCCGTCGACCTCCCTTGCTATATGTTCGGTCTTTTTGATACATGTATATACTATGTATTTGTATATGTATAGTAACACTAATCTTCATTTCTCGATTTCCCCCCTCCTTTCCTTTTCGATGAGCATAGTTTGTTTTCTAAGCCTGTGAGTGTCTTTCTCTTTGGAAATATGTTCATCTGTGTCAGTTATTAGATAATGCCATAAGTGATAATATAGGATATAGGTCTTTTGCTTTCCGACCTACTTCATGTTTTGTGATTATCTCCAGGCTCATCTATGGTGCCTCAAAGAGCAGTGCTTCAGTGTTTTCCATAGCTAATATTCCATTGTGTACATGGACCACTACTTCTTGGTGCATTCCTCTGTTGATGGACATTTTCGTTGCTTCCAAGTGTTGCCTATGGTAAATATTGCTGGAGTGCAGGTTTGCCAGCCTGTGATTTTTGATTTTCATTTTCTCAGGTGGTAGACCCAGCAGTGGGTATGATTGATTGACTGGTATGGTAGCTCAACATCTACCTTTTCAAGGCACCTCAATTGTGCTTTCATTAGTGGCTCTTACCACGTCCCCCTTAGAATCGAGGGTACGCATTTCTCCACAATCACGTCAGCATTTATTGTTTGCAGCATTTTTGTTGATGGCCATTCTGACTGGTGTGAGCTGATAGGTTTTTGTAATTTGGGTTTACATGTCTGTAAAAATTCCTACAATTCATCATTTCTCCACACCTTTTTCTTTTCTGTTAAAAGAAAAAAGCAAAAATGTGTGAGTATAATATACCTCTTCAAATTTTCTTTTTGGAAGGGTGCACTCTGGAATTTTTTGGTCGATTTTCGGCCTCAGGATTTTTTGGAGGGCAGGTGTCATTTACAGAACTGCAATTGGTGAATATTTAGTGACCTTTTGCAGTGGGTTTAAAGCTGCTGTTGTGGGAAACGGCCACAAGGATGCAGCATTTCTCCATTCCCAAATCTGGGTACTAGGGCAGCAGAACCATTCTGGAAGTCGTTTGTATAGGTTGTAAATTTGAATGGAACGTGGCAGGAAAACCCCCCATAAGTTTATGTCTCATTACTCCTAGTTTGTTGTTTTAATTTTTTCAATTGGCGTAATGGTTAGAATGTTGCTTTTCCAAGGTGTACACACTCTGGTTCATCTACATATTCTATATACCTATTTATGTAGAGATCCTCTTCCCGTGTAAATTATTACAGAGTGTTCCGTAAACCTTCCTTGCTATTTGGTCAGTCTTTTTGATATATGTATATAATATGTATTTGTATACATATGGTAACGCTAATCTTCATTTATCCATTCCCCCCACCTTTCCTTTTAGATAAGCATAGTTTTTTTAATAAGTCTGTGATTGACTTTCTCTGTGGAAATATGTTCATTTGTTTCAGTTATTAGATAACGCCTATAAGTGATATCGTAGGATATAGGACTTTTGCTTTCCGACTTACCTCATGTTCTGTGATTATCTCCAAGATTATCTATGGTGCCTCAAAGAGCAGTGTTTCATTGTTTTCCATAGCTAGTATTCATTGTGTACATGGACCACTTCTTCTTTATCCTTTCATCTGTTGATGTACATTTTGGTTGCTTCACTGCCTTGTCTATTGTGAATCAGGCTGCAGTGCAGCTTTTGCAGCCCGGGTCTTCTTCATTCTGGTCTTCTCAAGTGAGAGGCCCATTGGTGCACCTGCTGGATTGAATGGTACCTCAATTTTTCCTTTTAAACGCAGCTCCTTACTGTTCTCATTATTAGCGTTTAATCCTTTTACATCTCATCAGCAGCTAGAGGGTACACAGTTCTCTAAAACCTCTTCAGCATTTATTGTTTGTAGAGTTTTTGCCAATGGTCAGTCGACTGGTGTGAGTTGAAAAGTTTTTGTAGATTAGATTGCATGAGTCTAATACTTCCTGAGGCTGAGCTTTTATCCATTTTCCTATCTTTAAAAAGAGTGTGAGTAAAACTTACCTCTTCATACTATCTTCGTGAATATTTTGCCTGTTTTGAATTCTTTTATCCATTCCCTACCTCAGCACAATTTTGAGGGCAGGTGTCCTTTACAGCCCTGAGTCCTTGTGAATGGTAAGTGACCATTAGCTGTGGGTTAAAAGCTGCTCTTGCGGGAATCGGCCACAAGGCGGCAGCATTTCTCCTTTACCAAATCTGGTTACTAGGGCAACACAGCCTTACTGGAAGTGGTGTTCTAGGTTGTAAATTAGAATGGAATGTGTGAGGAAAAAGCCCTTTTAGTTTATGTCTTATTACTTCTTGTTGGTATTTTTAACTTAATTTTTTTTTTTATCACAGCAAACTTGATTACAATGTTTTGTTTGTTCTAGGTGTGCAAGATGTGGTTCTTTCACACATATACATATATCTATTCTTCTTCGGATCCTTTGCCAATGTAGGTTATGACACAATGTTGAGTAGTCTTCTCTTGGTATTGCGTAAGTCTTTGGTGATTTTATATTTTACATGTGTTTGTCCCTCTTTGTTACCCTCAATATGGTAATGTATCCAATCCTCACACCTTTCCATTTGGTGAACCATAAGTTTTTTAAATGAATCTATGATAGTGTTTGTCTTTGGATATATCTTTGTTTGTATCATTTGTTAGGTAACCCCTATATGTGATATGATAGGATATGTGTCTTTCGCTTTCTCACTTACTCCAAGTTGCGTGATTACTTCTAGACTCATCTATGGTGCTGCAAATGGCATTGTTTCATTTTTTCACTAGCTCATATTCCATCTGTACAGGTAGCAGTTCTTCTTTGTCCACCCATCTGTCGATGGGCTTTTTGGTTACTTCCATATCTTGGCTATTGTAATAGTATGCAATGCAGATTTGCGTGGCTGTGTCCTTCCAATTCTGTCTTCTTAGTTTATAGGTCCAGGAATAGGTCTGCTGGATCATATGGTAGCTCAGTGTTTACCTTTTAAAGGCACCTCTGTTCTGTTCTCCTTAGTGGCTCTTTCCAGGTTACGTCCCACTTAAAGTGGAGGGCATGTATTTCTTCCCAGCACCTTCAGGATTTATTCTTTGTAGTTTTTGCTGATGATTATTCTGAGTGGTGTGAGCTGATACCTCTTTGTGGTTGAATTTGCATGTGTCTCATAATGCGTTGAAATTGAGCTTTAAGACATGTCCTTTTTATTTTTCCAGCTGTGATTAGAGCTTATTTCTTCAAAGTGTTTTCTTAAAGTATGTGTCACCATTTGAAATATTTTGGCCATTATCTCCCTCAAGACATTTTGAGGGCAGGTTTCATTTACAGCCCTGCAGTACTTGTTCTTATGAAGTGACCATTAGCTCAGGCTTTAAACCTGCTTTTGCAGGTAACGGCCAGAGAACGGCAGCCTTTCTACGTTTCCCATGCTGGTACTAGGGAAACAGACCTACCGGCCAGTGGTTTTCTTCGGTTATAAATGAGAGTGCAATGTGCCCGGATAAACCCACAAATGTTGATGTCTCCTTGCTTTTGTTTGTTTTTAAATTTAATTTATATTTATTATTAGAGTAATATTCCATTGTGTACGTGGACCACTTCTTCTTGGTGCATTCCTCGGTTGATGGACATTTTCATTGCTTCCAAGTGCTGGCTATGGTAAATCTTGCTGGCGTACAGGTTTGCCAGCCTGTGACTTTTTGATTCTCATTTTCTCAGGTGATAGGCCAAGCAGTGGTTGTGATTGATTGACTGGTAGCTCAATGTTTCCCTTTTCAAAGCACCTACATTGTGTTTTCATTAGTGGCTCTTTACATGCCCCCCCTTACAACCGAGGGTACGCATTTCTCCACACTCCCTTCACCGTTTATTTTTTGCAGCATTATTCCTAATGGCCATTCTGACTGCTGTGAGCTGATAGGTTTTTGTAATATGGGTATGCATGTCATTAAAATTTTTAAAATTCACCATATTCCTATTCCTTTTTCTTTTCTCTTAAAAGAAAATACCGTGAGTACAATATAGCTCTTGAAATTGTCTTCTTAGGAAGGTTGCCCTCTTCTGAAGTTTTTGGTCGATTTTTGACCCCAGAAATTTTCTGGAAGGCAGGTGCCATTTACAGAAATGCAAGTTGGTGAAAATTTAGTCACCTTTTGCAGTGGGTTCAAAGCTGCTGTTGTGGGAAACGGCCACAAGGAGGTAGCATTTCTCCATTCCCCAATCTGGGTACTAGGGCAGCAGAGCCTTTCTGGAAGTCATTGTCCTAGGTTGTAAATTAGAATGGAATTTGCCAGGAGAAATCCCCATAAGTTTATGTCTCATTACTTCTTCTTGGTTTTAAAATTTTTTTAATCTGGGTAAAGTTTAGAATATTGTTTGTCCTAGGTGTACACAATCTGGTTCATTTACACATTATGTATGTCTATTAATGTACAGATCCTCTTCCCATGTAAAATATTACAGTGTTCTGTCGACCTCCCTTGCTATATGTTCGGTCTTTTTGATACATGTATATACTATGTATTTGTATATGTATAGTAACACTAATCTTCATTTCTCGATTTCCCCGCTCCTTTCCTTTTCGATGAGCATAGTTTGTTTTCTAAGCCTGTGAGTGTCTTTCTCTTTGGAAATATGTTCATCTGTGTCAGTTATTAGATAATGCCATAAGTGATAATATAGGTCTTTTGCTTTCCGACCTACTTCATGTTTTGTGATTATCTCCAGGCTCATCTATGGTGCCTCAAAGAGCAGTGCTTCAATGTTTTCCATAGCTAATATTCCATTGTGTACATGGACCACTTCTTCTTGGTGCATTCCTCTGTTGATGGACATTTTCGTTGCTTCCAAGTGTTGCCTATGGTAAATATTGCTGGAGTGCAGGTTTGCCAGCCTGTGATTTTTGATTTTCATTTTCTCAGGTGGTAGACCCAGCAGTGGGTATGATTGATTGACTGGTATGGTAGCTCAACGTTTACCTTTTCAAGGCACCTCAATTGTGCTTTCATTAGTGGCTCTTACCACTTCCCCCTTAGAATCGAGGGTACGCATTTCTCCACAATCACGTCAGCATTTATTGTTTGCAGCATTTTTGTTGATGGCCATTCTGACTGGTGTGAGCTGATAGGTTTTTGTAATTTGGGTTTACATGTCTGTAAAAATTCCTACAATTCATCATTTCTCCACAACTTTTTCTTTTCTGTTAAAAGAAAAAAGCAAAAATGTGTGAGTATAATATACCTCTTCAATTTTTCTTTTTGGAAGGGTGCACTCTAGAATTTTTTGGTCGATTTTCGGCCTCAGGATTTTTTGGAGGGCAGGTGTCATTTACAGAACTGCAATTGGTGAATATTTAGTGACCTTTTGCAGTGGGTTTAAAGCTGCTGTTGTGGGAAACGGCCACAAGGATGCAGCATTTCTCCATTCCCAAATCTGGGTACTAGGGCAGCAGAACCATTCTGGAAGTCGTTTGTATAGGTTGTAAATTTGAATGGAACGTGCCAGGAAAACCCCCCATAAGTTTATGTCTCATTACTCCTAGTTTGTTGTTTTAATTTTTTTCAATTAGCCTAATGGTTAGAATGTTGCTTGCCCAAGGTGTACACACTCTTGTTCATCTACATAGTCTATATACCTATTTATGTAGAGATCCTCTTCCCATGTAAATTATTACAGAGTGTTCCGTAAACCTTCCTTGCTATTTGGTCAGTCTTTTTGATATATGTATATAATATGTATTTGTATACATATGGTAACGCTAATCTTCATTTATCCATTCCCCTCACCTTTCCTTTTAGATAAGCATAGTTTTTTTAATAAGTCTGTGATTGACTTTCTCTGTGGAAATATGTTCATTTGTGTCAGTTTTTAGATAACGCCTATAAGTGATATCGTAGGATATAGGACTTTTGCTTTCCGACTTACCTCATGTTCTGTGATTATCTCCAAGATCATCTATGGTGCCTCAAAGAGCAGTGTTTCATTGTTTTCCATGGCTAGTATTCATTGTGTACATGGACCACTTCTTCTTTATCCTTTCATCTGTTGATGGACATTTTGGTTGCTTCACTGCCTTGTCTATTGTGAATCAGGCTGCAGTGCAGCTTTTGCAGCCCGGGTCTTCTTCATTCTGGTCTTCTCAGGTGAGAGGCCCATTGGTGCACCTGCTGGATTGAATGGTACCTCAATTTTTACTTTTAAACGCAGCTCCTTTCTGTTCTCATTATTAGCGTCTAACCCTTTTACATCTCACCAGCAGCTAGAGGGTACACAGTTCTCTAAAACCTCTTAGGCATTTATTGTTTGTAGTCTTTTTTCCAATGGTCAGTCGACTGGTGTGAGTTGAAAACTTTTTGTAGATTAGATTGCATGAGTCTAATACTTCCTGAGGCTGAGCTTTTATCCATTTTCCTTTCTTTAAAAAGAGAGTGAGTAAAACATACCTCTTCATACTATCTTCTTGCAAATTTTGCCTGTTTTGAAATTTTTATCCATTCCCTACCTCAGCACAATTTTGAGGGCAGGTGTCCTTTACAGCCCTGAGTCCTCGTGAATGGTAAGTGACCATTAGCTGTGGGTTAAAAGCTGCTCTGGCGGGAATTGGCCACAAGGCGGCAGCATTTCTCCTTTACCAAATCTGGTTACTAGGGCAACAGAGCCTTACTGGAAGTGGTGTTCTAGGTTGTAAATTAGAATGGAATGTGCGAGGAAAAAGCTCTTTAAGTTTATGTCTCATTACTTCTTGTTGGTATTTTTAACTTAATTTTTATTATTTATCACAGCAAACTTGAATACAATGTTTTGTTTGCTCTAGGTGTGCAAGATGTGGTTCTTTCACACATATACATATATCTATTCTTCTTTGGATCCTTTTCCCATGTAGGTTATGACACAATGTTCAGTAGTCTTCTCTTGGTATTGCATAGGTCTTTGGTGATTATATATTTCACTTGTGTTTGTATCTCTCTGTTAACCTCAATATGGTAATGTATCCAATCCTCACACCTTTCCATTTGGTCAACCATAAGTTTTTTTTAATGTATCTATGATAGTGTTTGTCTGTGGAAATATCTTTGTTTGTATCATTCTTTAGGTAACCCCTATATGTGATATGATAGGATATGTGTCTTTCGCTTTCTCACTTACTCCAAGTTGCGTGATTATTTCTAGACTCATCTATGGTGCTGCAAATGGCATTGTTTCATTTTTTCACTAGCTCATATTCCATCTGTACAGGTAGCAGTTCTTCTTTGTCCACCCATCTGCCGATGGGCTTTTTGGTTACTTCCATATCTTGGCTATTGTAATAGTATGCAATGCAGATTTGCGTGGCTGTGTCCTTCCAATTCTGTCTTCTTAGTTTATAGGTCCAGGAATAGGTCTGCTGGATCATATGGTAGCTCAGTGTTTACCTTTTAAAGGCACCTCTGTTCTGTTCTCCTTAGTGGCTCTTTCCAGGTTACGTCCCACTTAAAGTGGAGGGCATGTATTTCTTCCCAGCACCTTCAGGATTTATTCTTTGTAGTTTTTGCTGATGATTATTCTGAGTGGTGTGAGCTGATACCTCTTTGTGGTTGAATTTGCATGTGTCTCATAATGCGTTGAAATTGAGCTTTAAGACATGTCCTTTTTATTTTTCCAGCTGTGATTAGAGCTTATTTCTTCAAAGTGTTTTCTTAAAGTATGTGTCACCATTTGAAATATTTTGGCCATTATCTCCCTCAAGACATTTTGAGGGCAGGTTTCATTTACAGCCCTGCAGTACTTGTTCACATGAAGTGACCATTAGCTCAGGCTTTAAACCTGCTTTTGCAGGTAACGGCCAGAGAACGGCAGCCTTTCTACGTTTCCCATGCTGGTACTAGGGAAACAGACCTACCGGCCAGTGGTGTTCTTCGGTTATAAATGAGAGTGCAATGTGCCTGGATAAACCCACAAATGTTGATGTCTCCTTGCTTTTGTTTGTTTTTAAATTTAATTTATATTTATTATTACAGTAATATTCCATTGTGTACGTGGACCACTTCTTCTTGGTGCATTCCTCGGTTGATGGACATTTTCATTGCTTCCAAGTGCTGGCTATGGTAAATCTTGCTGGCGTACAGGTTTGCCAGCCTGTGACTTTTTGATTCTCATTTTCTCAGGTGGTAGGCCAAGCAGTGGTTGTGATTGATTGACTGGTAGCTCAATGTTTCCCTTTTCAAAGCACCTACATTGTGTTTTCATTAGTGGCTCTTTACATGCCCCCCCTTACAACCGAGGGTACGCATTTCTCCACACTCCCTTCACCGTTTATTTTTTGCAGCATTATTCCTAATGGCCATTCTGACTGCTGTGAGCTGATAGGTTTTTGTAATATGGGTATGCATGTCATTAAAATTTTTAAAATTCATCATATTCCTATACCTTTTTCTTTTCTCTTAAAAGAAAAAACCGTGAGTACAATATAGCTCTTGAAATTGTCTTCTTCGCAGGTTGCCCTCTTCTGAAGTTTTTGGTCGATTTTTGACCCCAGAAATTTTCTGGAAGGCAGGTGCCATTTACAGAAATGCAAGTTGGTGAAAATTTAGTCACCTTTTGCAGTGGGTTCAAAGCTGCTGTTGTGGGAAACAGCCACAAGGAGGTAGCATTTCTCCATTCCCCAATCTGGCTACTAGGGCAGCAGAGCCTTTCTGGAAGTCATTGTCCTAGGTTATAAATTAGAATGGAATTTGCCAGGAGAAATCCCCATAAGTTTATGTCTCATTACTTCTTCTTGGTTTTAAAATTTTTTTAATCTGGGTAAAGTTTAGAATATTGTTTGTCCTAGGTGTACACAATCTGGTTCATTTATACATTATGTATGTCTATTAATGTACAGATCCTCTTCCCATGTAAAATATTACAGTGTTCTGTCGACCTCCCTTGCTATATGTTCAGTCTTTTTGATACATGTATATACTATGTATTTGTATATGTATAGTAACACTAATCTTCATTTCTCGATTTCCCCCCTCCTTTCCTTTTCGATGAGCATAGTTTGTTTTCTAAGCCTGTGAGTGTCTTTCTCTTTGGAAATATGTTCATCTGTGTCAGTTATTAGATAATGCCATAAGTGATAATATAGGTCTTTTGCTTTCCGACCTACTTCATGTTTTGTGATTATCTCCAGGCTCATCTATGGTGCCTCAAAGAGCAGTGCTTCAATGTTTTCCATAGCTAATATTCCATTGTGTACATGGACCACTTCTTCTTGGTGCATTCCTCTGTTGATGGACATTTTCGTTGCTTCCAAGTGTTGCCTATGGTAAATATTGCTGGAGTGCAGGTTTACCAGCCTGTGATTTTTGATTTTCATTTTCTCAGGTGGTAGACCCAGCAGTGGGTATGATTGATTGACTGGTATGGTAGCTCAATGTTTACCTTTTCAAGGCACCTCAATTGTGCTTTCATTAGTGGCTCTTACCACGTCCCCCTTATTATCGAGGGTACGCATTTCTCCACAATCACGTCAGCATTTATTATTTGCAGCATTTTTGTTGATGGCCATTCTGACTGGTGTGAGCTGATAGGTTTTTGTAATTTGGGTTTACATGTCTGTAAAAATTCCTACAATTCATCATTTCTCCACAACTTTTTCTTTTTTGTTAAAAGAAAAAAGCCAAAATGTGTGAGTATAATATACCTCTTCAATTTTTCTTTTTGGAAGGTTGCACTCTAGAATTTTTTGGTCGATTTTCGGCCTCAGGATTTTTTGGAGGGCAGGTGTCATTTACAGAACTGCAATTGGTGAATATTTAGTGACCTTTTGCAGTGGGTTTAAAGCTGCTGTTGTGGGAAACGGCCACAAGGATGCAGCATTTCTCCATTCCCAAATCTGGGTACTAGGGCAGCAGAACCATTCTGGAAGTCGTTTGTATAGGTTGTAAATTTGAATGGAACGTGCCAGGAAAACCCCCCATAAGTTTATGTCTCATTACTCCTAGTTTGTTGTTTTAATTTTTTCAAATAGCCTAATGGTTAGAATGTTGCTTGTCCAAGGTGTACACACTCTGGTTCATCTACATAGTCTATATACCTATTTATGTAGAGATCCTCTTCCCGTGTAAATTATTACAGAGTGTTCCGTAAACCTTCCTTGCTATTTGGTCAGTCTTTTTGATATATGTATATAATATGTATTTGTATACATATGGTAACGCTAATCTTCATTTATCCATTCCCCCCACCTTTCCTTTTAGATAAGCATAGTTTTTTTAATAAGTCTGTGATTGACTTTCTCTGTGGAAATATGTTCATTTGTGTCAGTTATTAGATAACGCCTATAAGTGATATCGTAGGATATAGGACTTTTGTTTTCCGACTTACCTCATGTTCTGTGATTATCTCCAAGATCATCTATGGTGCCTCAAAGAGCAGTGTTTCATTGTTTTCCATGGCTAGTATTCATTGTGTACATGGACCACTTCTTCTTTATCCTTTCATCTGTTGATGGACATTTTGGTTGCTTCACTGCCTTGTCTATTGTGAATCAGGCTGCAGTGCAGCTTTTGCAGCCCGGGTCTTCTTCATTCTGGTCTTCTCAGGTGAGAGGCCCATTGGTGCACCTGCTGGATTGAATGGTACCTCAATTTTTACTTTTAAACGCAGCTCCTTTCTGTTCTCATTATTAGCGTCTAACCCTTTTACATCTCACCAGCAGCTAGAGGGTACACAGTTCTCTAAAACCTCTTAGGCATTTATTGTTTGTAGTCTTTTTTCCAATGGTCAGTCGACTGGTGTGAGTTGAAAACTTTTTGTAGATTAGATTGCATGAGTCTAATACTTCCTGAGGCTGAGCTTTTATCCATTTTCCTTTCTTTAAAAAGAGAGTGAGTAAAACAAACCTCTTCATACTATCTTCTTGCAAATTTTGCCTGTTTTGAAATTTTTATCCATTCCCTACCTCAGCACAATTTTGAGGGCAGGTGTCCTTTACAGCCCTGAGTCCTTGTGAATGGTAAGTGACCATTAGCTGTGGGTTAAAAGCTGCTCTGGCGGGAATTGGCCACAAGGCGGCAGCATTTCTCCTATACCAAATCTGGTTACTAGGCCAACAGAGCCTTACTGGAAGTGGTGTTCTAGGTTGTAAATTAGAATGGAATGTGCGAGGAAAAAGCTCTTTAAGTTTATGTCTCATTACTTCTTGTTGGTATTTTTAACTTAATTTTTATTATTTATCACAGCAAACTTGAATACAATGTTTTGTTTGCTCTAGGTGTGCAAGATGTGGTTCTTTCACACATATACATATATCTATTCTTCTTCGGATCCTTTTCCCATGTAGGTTATGACACAATGTTGAGTAGTCTTCTCTTGGTATTGCATAGGTCTTTGGTGATTATATATTTCACTTGTGTTTGTATCTCTCTGTTAACCTCAATATGGTAATGTATCCAATCCTCACACCTTTCCATTTGGTCAACCATAAGTTTTTTTAATGTATCTATGATAGTGTTTGTCTGTGGAAATATCTTTGTTTGTATCATTCTTTAGGTAACCCCTATATGTGATATGATAGTATATGTGTCTTTCGCTTTCTCACTTACTCCAAGTTGCGTGATTACTTCTAGACTCATCTATGGTGCTGCAAATGGCATTGTTTCATTTTTTCACTAGCTCATATTCCATCTGTACAGGTAGCAGTTCTTCTTTGTCCACCCATCTGCCGATGGGCTTTTTGGTTACTTCCATATCTTGGCTATTGTAATAGTATGCAATGCAGATTTGCGTGGCTGTGTCCTTCCAATTCTGTCTTCTTAGTTTATAGGTCCAGGAATAGGTCTGCTGGATCATATGGTAGCTCAGTGTTTACCTTTTAAAGGCACCTCTGTTCTGTTCTCCTTAGTGGCTCTTTCCAGGTTACGTCCCACTTAAAGTGGAGGGCATGTATTTCTTCCCAGCACCTTCAGGATTTATTCTTTGTAGTTTTTGCTGATGATTATTCTGAGTGGTGTGAGCTGATACCTCTTTGTGGTTGAATTTGCATGTGTCTCATAATGCGTTGAAATTGAGCTTTAAGACATGTCCTTTTTATTTTTCCAGCTGTGATTAGAGCTTATTTCTTCAAAGTGTTTTCTTAAAGTATGTGTCACCATTTGAAATATTTTGGCCATTATCTCCCTCAAGACATTTTGAAGGCAGGTTTCATTTACAGCCCTGCAGTACTTGTTCACATGAAGTGACCATTAGCTCAGGCTTTAAACCTGCTTTTGCAGGTAACGGCCAGAGAGCGGCAGCCTTTCTACGTTTCCCATGCTGGTACTAGGGAAACAGACCTACCGGCCAGTGGTGTTCTTCGGTTATAAATGAGAGTGCAATGTGCCCGGATAAACCCACAAATGTTGATGTCTCCTTGCTTTTGTTTGTTTTTAAATTTAATTTATATTTATTATTACAGTAATATTCCATTGTGTACGTGGACCACTTCTTCTTGGTGCATTCCTCGGTTGATGGACATTTTCATTGCTTCCAAGTGCTGGCTATGGTAAATCTTGCTGGCGTACAGGTTTGCCAGCCTGTGACTTTTTGATTCTCATTTTCTCAGGTGATAGGCCAAGCAGTGGTTGTGATTGATTGACTGCTAGCTCAATGTTTCCCTTTTCAAAGCACCTACATTGTATTTTCATTAGTGGCTCTTTACATGCCCCCCCTTACAACCGAGGGTACGCATTTCTCCACACTCCCTTCACCGTTTATTTTTTGCAGCATTATTCCTAATGGCCTTTCTGACTGCTGTGAGCTGATAGGTTTTTGTAATATGGGTATGCATGTCATTAAAATTTTTAAAATTCACCATATTCCTATTCCTTTTTCTTTTCTCTTAAAAGAAAAAACCGTGAGTACAATATAGCTCTTGAAATTGTCTTCTTAGGAAGGTTTCCCTCTTCTGAAGTTTTTGGTCGATTTTTGACCCCAGAAATTTTCTGGAAGGCAGGTGCCATTTACAGAAATGCAAGTTGGTGAAAATTTAGTCACCTTTTGCAGTGGGTTCAAAGCTGCTGTTGTGGGAAACGGCCACAAGGAGGTAGCATTTCTCCATTCCCCAATCTGGGTACTAGGGCAGCAGAGCCTTTCTGGAAGTCATTGTCCTAGGTTGTAAATTAGAATGGAATTTGCCAGGAGAAATCCCCATAAGTTTATGTCTCATTACTTCTTCTTGGTTTTAAAATTTTTTTAATCTGGGTATAGTTTAGAATATTGTTTGTCCTAGATGTACACAATCTGGTTCATTTATACATTATGTATGTCTATTAATGTACAGATCCTCTTCCCATGTAAAATATTACAGTGTTCCGTCGACCTCCCTTGCTATATGTTCGGTCTTTTTGATACATGTATATACTATGTATTTGTATATGTATAGTAACACTAATCTTCATTTCTCGATTTCCCCCCTCCTTTCCTTTTCGATGAGCATAGTTTGTTTTCTAAGCCTGTGAGTGTCTTTCTCTTTGGAAATATGTTCATCTGTGTCAGTTATTAGATAATGCCATAAGTGATAATATAGGATATAGGTCTTTTGCTTTCCGACCTACTTCATGTTTTGTGATTATCTCCAGGCTCATCTATGGTGCCTCAAAGAGCAGTGCTTCAGTGTTTTCCATAGCTAATATTCCATTGTGTACATGGACCACTACTTCTTGGTGCATTCCTCTGTTGATGGACATTTTCGTTGCTTCCAAGTGTTGCCTATGGTAAATATTGCTGGAGTGCAGGTTTGCCAGCCTGTGATTTTTGATTTTCATTTTCTCAGGTGGTAGACCCAGCAGTGGGTATGATTGATTGACTGGTATGGTAGCTCAACATCTACCTTTTCAAGGCACCTCAATTGTGCTTTCATTAGTGGCTCTTACCACGTCCCCCTTAGAATCGAGGGTACGCATTTCTCCACAATCACGTCAGCATTTATTGTTTGCAGCATTTTTGTTGATGGCCATTCTGACTGGTGTGAGCTGATAGGTTTTTGTAATTTGGGTTTACATGTCTGTAAAAATTCCTACAATTCATCATTTCTCCACACCTTTTTCTTTTCTGTTAAAAGAAAAAAGCAAAAATGTGTGAGTATAATATACCTCTTCAAATTTTCTTTTTGGAAGGGTGCACTCTGGAATTTTTTGGTCGATTTTCGGCCTCAGGATTTTTTGGAGGGCAGGTGTCATTTACAGAACTGCAATTGGTGAATATTTAGTGACCTTTTGCAGTGGGTTTAAAGCTGCTGTTGTGGGAAACGGCCACAAGGATGCAGCATTTCTCCATTCCCAAATCTGGGTACTAGGGCAGCAGAACCATTCTGGAAGTCGTTTGTATAGGTTGTAAATTTGAATGGAACGTGGCAGGAAAACCCCCCATAAGTTTATGTCTCATTACTCCTAGTTTGTTGTTTTAATTTTTTCAATTGGCGTAATGGTTAGAATGTTGCTTTTCCAAGGTGTACACACTCTGGTTCATCTACATATTCTATATACCTATTTATGTAGAGATCCTCTTCCCGTGTAAATTATTACAGAGTGTTCCGTAAACCTTCCTTGCTATTTGGTCAGTCTTTTTGATATATGTATATAATATGTATTTGTATACATATGGTAACGCTAATCTTCATTTATCCATTCCCCCCACCTTTCCTTTTAGATAAGCATAGTTTTTTTAATAAGTCTGTGATTGACTTTCTCTGTGGAAATATGTTCATTTGTTTCAGTTATTAGATAACGCCTATAAGTGATATCGTAGGATATAGGACTTTTGCTTTCCGACTTACCTCATGTTCTGTGATTATCTCCAAGATTATCTATGGTGCCTCAAAGAGCAGTGTTTCATTGTTTTCCATAGCTAGTATTCATTGTGTACATGGACCACTTCTTCTTTATCCTTTCATCTGTTGATGTACATTTTGGTTGCTTCACTGCCTTGTCTATTGTGAATCAGGCTGCAGTGCAGCTTTTGCAGCCCGGGTCTTCTTCATTCTGGTCTTCTCAAGTGAGAGGCCCATTGGTGCACCTGCTGGATTGAATGGTACCTCAATTTTTCCTTTTAAACGCAGCTCCTTACTGTTCTCATTATTAGCGTTTAATCCTTTTACATCTCATCAGCAGCTAGAGGGTACACAGTTCTCTAAAACCTCTTCAGCATTTATTGTTTGTAGAGTTTTTGCCAATGGTCAGTCGACTGGTGTGAGTTGAAAAGTTTTTGTAGATTAGATTGCATGAGTCTAATACTTCCTGAGGCTGAGCTTTTATCCATTTTCCTATCTTTAAAAAGAGTGTGAGTAAAACTTACCTCTTCATACTATCTTCGTGAATATTTTGCCTGTTTTGAATTCTTTTATCCATTCCCTACCTCAGCACAATTTTGAGGGCAGGTGTCCTTTACAGCCCTGAGTCCTTGTGAATGGTAAGTGACCATTAGCTGTGGGTTAAAAGCTGCTCTTGCGGGAATCGGCCACAAGGCGGCAGCATTTCTCCTTTACCAAATCTGGTTACTAGGGCAACACAGCCTTACTGGAAGTGGTGTTCTAGGTTGTAAATTAGAATGGAATGTGTGAGGAAAAAGCCCTTTTAGTTTATGTCTTATTACTTCTTGTTGGTATTTTTAACTTAATTTTTTTTTTTATCACAGCAAACTTGATTACAATGTTTTGTTTGTTCTAGGTGTGCAAGATGTGGTTCTTTCACACATATACATATATCTATTCTTCTTCGGATCCTTTGCCAATGTAGGTTATGACACAATGTTGAGTAGTCTTCTCTTGGTATTGCGTAAGTCTTTGGTGATTTTATATTTTACATGTGTTTGTCCCTCTTTGTTACCCTCAATATGGTAATGTATCCAATCCTCACACCTTTCCATTTGGTGAACCATAAGTTTTTTAAATGAATCTATGATAGTGTTTGTCTTTGGATATATCTTTGTTTGTATCATTTGTTAGGTAACCCCTATATGTGATATGATAGGATATGTGTCTTTCGCTTTCTCACTTACTCCAAGTTGCGTGATTACTTCTAGACTCATCTATGGTGCTGCAAATGGCATTGTTTCATTTTTTCACTAGCTCATATTCCATCTGTACAGGTAGCAGTTCTTCTTTGTCCACCCATCTGTCGATGGGCTTTTTGGTTACTTCCATATCTTGGCTATTGTAATAGTATGCAATGCAGATTTGCGTGGCTGTGTCCTTCCAATTCTGTCTTCTTAGTTTATAGGTCCAGGAATAGGTCTGCTGGATCATATGGTAGCTCAGTGTTTACCTTTTAAAGGCACCTCTGTTCTGTTCTCCTTAGTGGCTCTTTCCAGGTTACGTCCCACTTAAAGTGGAGGGCATGTATTTCTTCCCAGCACCTTCAGGATTTATTCTTTGTAGTTTTTGCTGATGATTATTCTGAGTGGTGTGAGCTGATACCTCTTTGTGGTTGAATTTGCATGTGTCTCATAATGCGTTGAAATTGAGCTTTAAGACATGTCCTTTTTATTTTTCCAGCTGTGATTAGAGCTTATTTCTTCAAAGTGTTTTCTTAAAGTATGTGTCACCATTTGAAATATTTTGGCCATTATCTCCCTCAAGACATTTTGAGGGCAGGTTTCATTTACAGCCCTGCAGTACTTGTTCTTATGAAGTGACCATTAGCTCAGGCTTTAAACCTGCTTTTGCAGGTAACGGCCAGAGAACGGCAGCCTTTCTACGTTTCCCATGCTGGTACTAGGGAAACAGACCTACCGGCCAGTGGTGTTCTTCGGTTATAAATGAGAGTGCAATGTGCCCGGATAAACCCACAAATGTTGATGTCTCCTTGCTTTTGTTTGTTTTTAAATTTAATTTATATTTATTATTAGAGTAATATTCCATTGTGTACGTGGACCACTTCTTCTTGGTGCATTCCTCGGTTGATGGACATTTTCATTGCTTCCAAGTGCTGGCTATGGTAAATCTTGCTGGCGTACAGGTTTGCCAGCCTGTGACTTTTTGATTCTCATTTTCTCAGGTGATAGGCCAAGCAGTGGTTGTGATTGATTGACTGCTAGCTCAATGTTTCCCTTTTCAAAGCACCTACATTGTGTTTTCATTAGTGGCTCTTTACATGCCCCCCCTTACAACCGAGGGTACGCATTTCTCCACACTCCCTTCACCGTTTATTTTTTGCAGCATTATTCCTAATGGCCATTCTGACTGCTGTGAGCTGATAGGTTTTTGTAATATGGGTATGCATGTCATTAAAATTTTTAAAATTCACCATATTCCTATGCCTTTTTCTTTTCTCTTAAAAGAAAATACCGTGAGTACAATATAGCTCTTGAAATTGTCTTCTTAGGAAGGTTGCCCTCTTCTGAAGTTTTTGGTCGATTTTTGACCCCAGAAATTTTCTGGAAGGCAGGTGCCATTTACAGAAATGCAAGTTGGTGAAAATTTAGTCACCTTTTGCAGTGGGTTCAAAGCTGCTGTTGTGGGAAACGGCCACAAGGAGGTAGCATTTCTCCATTCCCCAATCTGGGTACTAGGGCAGCAGAGCCTTTCTGGAAGTCATTGTCCTAGGTTGTAAATTAGAATGGAATTTGCCAGGAGAAATCCCCATAAGTTTATGTCTCATTACTTCTTCTTGGTTTTAAAATTTTTTTAATCTGGGTAAAGTTTAGAATATTGTTTGTCCTAGGTGTACACAATCTGGTTCATTTACACATTATGTATGTCTATTAATGTACAGATCCTCTTCCCATGTAAAATATTACAGTGTTCTGTCGACCTCCCTTGCTATATGTTCGGTCTTTTTGATACATGTATATACTATGTATTTGTATATGTATAGTAACACTAATCTTCATTTCTCGATTTCCCCGCTCCTTTCCTTTTCGATGAGCATAGTTTGTTTTCTAAGCCTGTGAGTGTCTTTCTCTTTGGAAATATGTTCATCTGTGTCAGTTATTAGATAATGCCATAAGTGATAATATAGGTCTTTTGCTTTCCGACCTACTTCATGTTTTGTGATTATCTCCAGGCTCATCTATGGTGCCTCAAAGAGCAGTGCTTCAATGTTTTCCATAGCTAATATTCCATTGTGTACATGGACCACTTCTTCTTGGTGCATTCCTCTGTTGATGGACATTTTCGTTGCTTCCAAGTGTTGCCTATGGTAAATATTGCTGGAGTGCAGGTTTGCCAGCCTGTGATTTTTGATTTTCATTTTCTCAGGTGGTAGACCCAGCAGTGGGTATGATTGATTGACTGGTATGGTAGCTCAACGTTTACCTTTTCAAGGCACCTCAATTGTGCTTTCATTAGTGGCTCTTACCACTTCCCCCTTAGAATCGAGGGTACGCATTTCTCCACAATCACGTCAGCATTTATTGTTTGCAGCATTTTTGTTGATGGCCATTCTGACTGGTGTGAGCTGATAGGTTTTTGTAATTTGGGTTTACATGTCTGTAAAAATTCCTACAATTCATCATTTCTCCACAACTTTTTCTTTTCTGTTAAAAGAAAAAAGCAAAAATGTGTGAGTATAATATACCTCTTCAATTTTTCTTTTTGGAAGGGTGCACTCTAGAATTTTTTGGTCGATTTTCGGCCTCAGGATTTTTTGGAGGGCAGGTGTCATTTACAGAACTGCAATTGGTGAATATTTAGTGACCTTTTGCAGTGGGTTTAAAGCTGCTGTTGTGGGAAACGGCCACAAGGATGCAGCATTTCTCCATTCCCAAATCTGGGTACTAGGGCAGCAGAACCATTCTGGAAGTCGTTTGTATAGGTTGTAAATTTGAATGGAACGTGCCAGGAAAACCCCCCATAAGTTTATGTCTCATTACTCCTAGTTTGTTGTTTTAATTTTTTTCAATTAGCCTAATGGTTAGAATGTTGCTTGCCCAAGGTGTACACACTCTTGTTCATCTACATAGTCTATATACCTATTTATGTAGAGATCCTCTTCCCATGTAAATTATTACAGAGTGTTCCGTAAACCTTCCTTGCTATTTGGTCAGTCTTTTTGATATATGTATATAATATGTATTTGTATACATATGGTAACGCTAATCTTCATTTATCCATTCCCCTCACCTTTCCTTTTAGATAAGCATAGTTTTTTTAATAAGTCTGTGATTGACTTTCTCTGTGGAAATATGTTCATTTGTGTCAGTTTTTAGATAACGCCTATAAGTGATATCGTAGGATATAGGACTTTTGCTTTCCGACTTACCTCATGTTCTGTGATTATCTCCAAGATCATCTATGGTGCCTCAAAGAGCAGTGTTTCATTGTTTTCCATGGCTAGTATTCATTGTGTACATGGACCACTTCTTCTTTATCCTTTCATCTGTTGATGGACATTTTGGTTGCTTCACTGCCTTGTCTATTGTGAATCAGGCTGCAGTGCAGCTTTTGCAGCCCGGGTCTTCTTCATTCTGGTCTTCTCAGGTGAGAGGCCCATTGGTGCACCTGCTGGATTGAATGGTACCTCAATTTTTACTTTTAAACGCAGCTCCTTTCTGTTCTCATTATTAGCGTCTAACCCTTTTACATCTCACCAGCAGCTAGAGGGTACACAGTTCTCTAAAACCTCTTAGGCATTTATTGTTTGTAGTCTTTTTTCCAATGGTCAGTCGACTGGTGTGAGTTGAAAACTTTTTGTAGATTAGATTGCATGAGTCTAATACTTCCTGAGGCTGAGCTTTTATCCATTTTCCTTTCTTTAAAAAGAGAGTGAGTAAAACATACCTCTTCATACTATCTTCTTGCAAATTTTGCCTGTTTTGAAATTTTTATCCATTCCCTACCTCAGCACAATTTTGAGGGCAGGTGTCCTTTACAGCCCTGAGTCCTCGTGAATGGTAAGTGACCATTAGCTGTGGGTTAAAAGCTGCTCTGGCGGGAATTGGCCACAAGGCGGCAGCATTTCTCCTTTACCAAATCTGGTTACTAGGGCAACAGAGCCTTACTGGAAGTGGTGTTCTAGGTTGTAAATTAGAATGGAATGTGCGAGGAAAAAGCTCTTTAAGTTTATGTCTCATTACTTCTTGTTGGTATTTTTAACTTAATTTTTATTATTTATCACAGCAAACTTGAATACAATGTTTTGTTTGCTCTAGGTGTGCAAGATGTGGTTCTTTCACACATATACATATATCTATTCTTCTTTGGATCCTTTTCCCATGTAGGTTATGACACAATGTTCAGTAGTCTTCTCTTGGTATTGCATAGGTCTTTGGTGATTATATATTTCACTTGTGTTTGTATCTCTCTGTTAACCTCAATATGGTAATGTATCCAATCCTCACACCTTTCCATTTGGTCAACCATAAGTTTTTTTTAATGTATCTATGATAGTGTTTGTCTGTGGAAATATCTTTGTTTGTATCATTCTTTAGGTAACCCCTATATGTGATATGATAGGATATGTGTCTTTCGCTTTCTCACTTACTCCAAGTTGCGTGATTATTTCTAGACTCATCTATGGTGCTGCAAATGGCATTGTTTCATTTTTTCACTAGCTCATATTCCATCTGTACAGGTAGCAGTTCTTCTTTGTCCACCCATCTGCCGATGGGCTTTTTGGTTACTTCCATATCTTGGCTATTGTAATAGTATGCAATGCAGATTTGCGTGGCTGTGTCCTTCCAATTCTGTCTTCTTAGTTTATAGGTCCAGGAATAGGTCTGCTGGATCATATGGTAGCTCAGTGTTTACCTTTTAAAGGCACCTCTGTTCCGTTCTCCTTAGTGGCTCTTTCCAGGTTACGTCCCACTTAAAGTGGAGGGCATGTATTTCTTCCCAGCACCTTCAGGATTTATTCTTTGTAGTTTTTGCTGATGATTATTCTGAGTGGTGTGAGCTGATACCTCTTTGTGGTTGAATTTGCATGTGTCTCATAATGCGTTGAAATTGAGCTTTAAGACATGTCCTTTTTATTTTTCCAGCTGTGATTAGAGCTTATTTCTTCAAAGTGTTTTCTTAAAGTATGTGTCACCATTTGAAATATTTTGGCCATTATCTCCCTCAAGACATTTTGAGGGCAGGTTTCATTTACAGCCCTGCAGTACTTGTTCACATGAAGTGACCATTA
Organism: Balaenoptera physalus; assembly: GCF_965194825.1. Classification (NCBI taxonomy): domain Eukaryota; kingdom Metazoa; phylum Chordata; class Mammalia; order Artiodactyla; family Balaenopteridae; genus Balaenoptera; species Balaenoptera physalus. The sequence continues at coordinate 28,956,351 of NC_138887.1, read as the reverse complement.
GCTCAGGCTTTAAACCTGCTTTTGCAGGTAACGGCCAGAGAACGGCAGCCTTTCTACGTTTCCCATGCTGGTACTAGGGAAACAGACCTACCGGCCAGTGGTGTTCTTCGGTTATAAATGAGAGTGCAATGTGCCCGGATAAACCCACAAATGTTGATGTCTCCTTGCTTTTGTTAGTTTTTAAATTTAATTTATATTTATTATTAGAGTAATATTCCATTGTGTACGTGGACCACTTCTTCTTGGTGCATTCCTCGGTTGATGGACATTTTCATTGCTTCCAAGTGCTGGCTATGGTAAATCTTGCTGGCGTACAGGTTTGCCAGCCTGTGACTTTTTGATTCTCATTTTCTCAGGTGATAGGCCAAGCAGTGGTTGTGATTGATTGACTGCTAGCTCAATGTTTCCCTTTTCAAAGCACCTACATTGTGTTTTCATTAGTGGCTCTTTACATGCCCCCCCTTACAACCGAGGGTACGCATTTCTCCACACTCCCTTCACCGTTTATTTTTTGCAGCATTATTCCTAATGGCCATTCTGACTGCTGTGAGCTGATAGGTTTTTGTAATATGGGTATGCATGTCATTAAAATTTTTAAAATTCACCATATTCCTATGCCTTTTTCTTTTCTCTTAAAAGAAAATACCGTGAGTACAATATAGCTCTTGAAATTGTCTTCTTAAGAAGGTTGCCCTCTTCTGAAGTTTTTGGTCGATTTTTGAACCCAGAAATTTTCTGGAAGGCAGGTGCCATTTACAGAAATGCAAGTTGGTGAAAATTTAGTCACCTTTTGCAGTGGGTTCAAAGCTGCTGTTGTGGGAAACGGCCACAAGGAGGTAGCATTTCTCCATTCCCCAATCTGGCTACTAGGGCAGCAGAGCCTTTCTGGAAGTCATTGTCCTAGGTTGTAAATTAGAATGGAATTTGCCAGGAGAAATCCCCATAAGTTTATGTCTCATTACTTCTTCTTGGTTTTAAAATTTTTTTAATCTGGGTAAAGTTTAGAATATTGTTTGTCCTAGGTGTACACAATCTGGTTCATTTACACATTATGTATGTCTATTAATGTACAGATCCTCTTCCCATGTAAAATATTACAGTGTTCTGTCGACCTCCCTTGCTATATGTTCGGTCTTTTTGATACATGTATATACTATGTATTTGTATATGTATAGTAACACTAATCTTCATTTCTCGATTTCCCCGCTCCTTTCCTTTTCGATGAGCATAGTTTGTTTTCTAAGCCTGTGAGTGTCTTTCTCTTTGGAAATATGTTCATCTGTGTCAGTTATTAGATAATGCCATAAGTGATAATATAGGTCTTTTGCTTTCTGACCTACTTCATGTTTTGTGATTATCTCCAGGCTCATCTATGGTGCCTCAAAGAGCAGTGCTTCAATGTTTTCCATAGCTAATATTCCATTGTGTACATGGACCACTTCTTCTTGGTGCATTCCTCTGTTGATGGACATTTTCGTTGCTTCCAAGTGTTGCCTATGGTAAATATTGCTGGAGTGCAGGTTTGCCAGCCTGTGATTTTTGATTTTCATTTTCTCAGGTGGTAGACCCAGCAGTGGGTATGATTGATTGACTGGTATGGTAGCTCAACGTTTACCTTTTCAAGGCACCTCAATTGTGCTTTCATTAGTGGCTCTTACCACGTCCCCCTTAGAATCGAGGGTACGCATTTCTCCACAATCACGTCAGCATTTATTGTTTGCAGCATTTTTGTTGATGGCCATTCTGACTGGTGTGAGCTGATAGGTTTTTGTAATTTGGGTTTACATGTCTGTAAAAATTCCTACAATTCATCATTTCTCCACAACTTTTTCTTTTCTGTTAAAAGAAAAAAGCAAAAATGTGTGAGTATAATATACCTCTTCAATTTTTCTTTTTGGAAGGGTGCACTCTAGAATTTTTTGGTCGATTTTCGGCCTCAGGATTTTTTGGAGGGCAGGTGTCATTTACAGAACTGCAATTGGTGAATATTTAGTGACCTTTTGCAGTGGGTTTAAAGCTGCTGTTGTGGGAAACGGCCACAAGGATGCAGCATTTCTCCATTCCCAAATCTGGGTACTAGGGCAGCAGAACCATTCTGGAAGTCGTTTGTATAGGTTGTAAATTTGAATGGAACGTGCCAGGAAAACCCCCCATAAGTTTATGTCTCATTACTCCTAGTTTGTTGTTTTAATTTTTTTCAATTAGCCTAATGGTTAGAATGTTGCTTGCCCAAGGTGTACACACTCTGGTTCATCTACATAGTCTATATACCTATTTATGTAGAGATCCTCTTCCCATGTAAATTATTACAGAGTGTTCCGTAAACCTTCCTTGCTATTTGGTCAGTCTTTTTGATATATGTATATAATATGTATTTGTATACATATGGTAACGCTAATCTTCATTTATCCATTCCCCTCACCTTTCCTTTTAGATAAGCATAGTTTTTTTAATAAGTCTGTGATTGACTTTCTCTGTGGAAATATGTTCATTTGTGTCAGTTTTTAGATAACGCCTATAAGTGATATCGTAGGATATAGGACTTTTGCTTTCCGACTTACCTCATGTTCTGTGATTATCTCCAAGATCATCTATGGTGCCTCAAAGAGCAGTGTTTCATTGTTTTCCATGGCTAGTATTCATTGTGTACATGGACCACTTCTTCTTTATCCTTTCATCTGTTGATGGACATTTTGGTTGCTTCACTGCCTTGTCTATTGTGAATCAGGCTGCAGTGCAGCTTTTGCAGCCCGGGTCTTCTTCATTCTGGTCTTCTCAAGTGAGAGGCCCATTGGTGCACCTGCTGGATTGAATGGTACCTCAATTTTTACTTTTAAACGCAGCTCCTTTCTGTTCTCATTATTAGCGTCTAACCCTTTTACATCTCACCAGCAGCTAGAGGGTACACAGTTCTCTAAAACCTCTTAGGCATTTATTGTTTGTAGTCTTTTTTCCAATGGTCAGTCGACTGGTGTGAGTTGAAAACTTTTTGTAGATTAGATTGCATGAGTCTAATACTTCCTGAGGCTGAGCTTTTATCCATTTTCCTTTCTTTAAAAAGAGAGTGAGTAAAACATACCTCTTCATACTATCTTCCTGCAAATTTTGCCTGTTTTGAAATTTTTATCCATTCCCTACCTCAGCACAATTTTGAGGGCAGGTGTCCTTTACAGCCCTGAGTCCTTGTGAATGGTAAGTGACCATTAGCTGTGGGTTAAAAGCTGCTCTGGCGGGAATTGGCCACAAGGCGGCAGCATTTCTCCTTTACCAAATCTGGTTACTAGGGCAACAGAGCCTTACTGGAAGTGGTGTTCTAGGTTGTAAATTAGAATGGAATGTGCGAGGAAAAAGCTCTTTAAGTTTATGTCTCATTACTTCTTGTTGGTATTTTTAACTTAATTTTTATTATTTATCACAGCAAACTTGAATACAATGTTTTGTTTGCTCTAGGTGTGCAAGATGTGGTTCTTTCACACATATACATATATCTATTCTTCTTTGGATCCTTTTCCCATGTAGGTTATGACACAATGTTCAGTAGTCTTCTCTTGGTATTGCATAGGTCTTTGGTGATTATATATTTCACTTGTGTTTGTATCTCTCTGTTAACCTCAATATGGTAATGTATCCAATCCTCACACCTTTCCATTTGGTCAACCATAAGTTTTTTTTAATGTATCTATGATAGTGTTTGTCTGTGGAAATATCTTTGTTTGTATCATTCTTTAGGTAACCCCTATATGTGATATGATAGTATATGTGTCTTTCGCTTTCTCACTTACTCCAAGTTGCGTGATTACTTCTAGACTCATCTATGGTGCTGCAAATGGCATTGTTTCATTTTTTCACTAGCTCATATTCCATCTGTACAGGTAGCAGTTCTTCTTTGTCCACCCATCTGCCGATGGGCTTTTTGGTTACTTCCATATCTTGGCTATTGTAATAGTATGCAATGCAGATTTGCGTGGCTGTGTCCTTCCAATTCTGTCTTCTTAGTTTATAGGTCCAGGAATAGGTCTGCTGGATCATATGGTAGCTCAGTGTTTACCTTTTAAAGGCACCTCTGTTCTGTTCTCCTTAGTGGCTCTTTCCAGGTTACGTCCCACTTAAAGTGGAGGGCATGTATTTCTTCCCAGCACCTTCAGGATTTATTCTTTGTAGTTTTTGCTGATGATTATTCTGAGTGGTGTGAGCTGATACCTCTTTGTGGTTGAATTTGCATGTGTCTCATAATGCGTTGAAATTGAGCTTTAAGACATGTCCTTTTTATTTTTCCAGCTGTGATTAGAGCTTATTTCTTCAAAGTGTTTTCTTAAAGTATGTGTCACCATTTGAAATATTTTGGCCATTATCTCCCTCAAGACATTTTGAGGGCAGGTTTCATTTACAGCCCTGCAGTACTTGTTCACATGAAGTGACCATTAGCTCAGGCTTTAAACCTGCTTTTGCAGGTAACGGCCAGAGAGCGGCAGCCTTTCTACGTTTCCCATGCTGGTACTAGGGAAACAGACCTACCGGCCAGTGGTGTTCTTCGGTTATAAATGAGAGTGCAATGTGCCCGGATAAACCCACAAATGTTGATGTCTCCTTGCTTTTGTTTGTTTTTAAATTTAATTTATATTTATTATTACAGTAATATTCCATTGTGTACGTGGACCACTTCTTCTTGGTGCATTCCTCGGTTGATGGACATTTTCATTGCTTCCAAGTGCTGGCTATGGTAAATCTTGCTGGCGTACAGGTTTGCCAGCCTGTGACTTTTTGATTCTCATTTTCTCAGGTGATAGGCCAAGCAGTGGTTGTGATTGATTGACTGCTAGCTCAATGTTTCCCTTTTCAAAGCACCTACATTGTGTTTTCATTAGTGGCTCTTTACATGCCCCCCCTTACAACCGAAGGTACGCATTTCTCCACACTCCCTTCACCGTTTATTTTTTGCAGCATTATTCCTAATGGCCATTCTGACTGCTGTGAGCTGATAGGTTTTTGTAATATGGGTATGCATGTCATTAAAATTTTTAAAATTCACCATATTCCTATTCCTTTTTCTTTTCTCTTAAAAGAAAAAACCGTGAGTACAATATAGCTCTTGAAATTGTCTTCTTAGGAAGGTTGCCCTCTTCTGAAGTTTTTGGTCGATTTTTGACCCCAGAAATTTTCTGGAAGGCAGGTGCCATTTACAGAAATGCAAGTTGGTGAAAATTTAGTCACCTTTTGCAGTGGGTTCAAAGCTGCTGTTGTGGGAAACGGCCACAAGGAGGTAGCATTTCTCCATTCCCCAATCTGGCTACTAGGGCAGCAGAGCCTTTCTGGAAGTCATTGTCCTAGGTTGTAAATTAGAATGGAATTTGCCAGGAGAAATCCCCATAAGTTTATGTCTCATTACTTCTTCTTGGTTTTAAAATTTTTTTAATCTGGGTAAAGTTTAGAATATTGTTTGTCCTAGGTGTACACAATCTGGTTCATTTACACATTATGTATGTCTATTAATGTACAGATCCTCTTCCCATGTAAAATATTCCAGTGTTCTGTCGACCTCCCTTGCTATATGTTCGGTCTTTTTGATACATGTATATACTATGTATTTGTATATGTATAGTAACACTAATCTTCATTTCTCGATTTCCCCGCTCCTTTCCTTTTCGATGAGCATAGTTTGTTTTCTAAGCCTGTGAGTGTCTTTCTCTTTGGAAATATGTTCATCTGTGTCAGTTATTAGATAATGCCATAAGTGATAATATAGGTCTTTTGCTTTCCTACCTACTTCATGTTTTGTGATTATCTCCAGGCTCATCTATGGTGCCTCAAAGAGCAGTGCTTCAGTGTTTTCCATAGCTAATATTCCATTGTGTACATGGACCACTTCTTCTTGGTGCATTCCTCTGTTGATGGACATTTTCGTTGCTTCCAAGTGTTGCCTATGGTAAATATTGCTGGAGTGCAGGTTTGCCAGCCTGTGATTTTTGATTTTCATTTTCTCAGGTGGTAGACCCAGCAGTGGGTATGATTGATTGACTGGTATGGTAGCTCAACGTTTACCTTTTCAAGGCACCTCAATTGTGCTTTCATTAGTGGCTCTTACCACGTCCCCCTTAGAATCGAGGGTACGCATTTCTCCACAATCACGTCAGCATTTATTGTTTGCAGCATTTTTGTTGATGGCCATTCTGACTGGTGTGAGCTGATAGGTTTTTGTAATTTGGGTTTACATGTCTGTAAAAATTCCTACAATTCATCATTTCTCCACACCTTTTTCTTTTCTGTTAAAAGAAAAAAGAAAAAATGTGTGAGTATAATATACCTCTTCAATTTTTCTTTTTGGAAGGTTGCACTCTAGAATTTTTTGGTCGATTTTCGGCCTCAGGATTTTTTGGAGGGCAGGTGTCATTTACAGAACTGCAATTGGTGAATATTTAGTGACCTTTTGCAGTGGGTTTAAAGCTGCTGTTGTGGGAAACGGCCACAAGGATGCAGCATTTCTCCATTCCCAAATCTGGGTACTAGGGCAGCAGAACCATTCTGGAAGTCGTTTGTATAGGTTGTAAATTTGAATGGAACGTGCCAGGAAAACCCCCCATAAGTTTATGTCTCATTACTCCTAGTTTGTTGTTTTAATTTTTTTCAATTAGCCTAATGGTTAGAATGTTGCTTGCCCAAGGTGTACACACTCTGGTTCATCTACATAGTCTATATACCTATTTATGTAGAGATCCTCTTCCCGTGTAAATTATTACAGAGTGTTCCGTAAACCTTCCTTGCTATTTGGTCAGTCTTTTTGATATATGTATATAATATGTATTTGTATACATATGGTAACGCTAATCTTCATTTATCCATTCCCCTCACCTTTCCTTTTAGATAAGCATAGTTTTTTTAATAAGTCTGTGATTGACTTTCTCTGTGGAAATATGTTCATTTGTGTCAGTTTTTAGATAACGCCTATAAGTGATATCGTAGGATATAGGACTTTTGCTTTCCGACTTACCTCATGTTCTGTGATTATCTCCAAGATCATCTATGGTGCCTCAAAGAGCAGTGTTTCATTGTTTTCCATGGCTAGTATTCATTGTGTACATGGACCACTTCTTCTTTATCCTTTCATCTGTTGATGGACATTTTGGTTGCTTCACTGCCTTGTCTATTGTGAATCAGGCTGCAGTGCAGTTTTGCAGCCCGGGTCTTCTTCATTCTGGTCTTCTCAGGTGAGAGGCCCATTGGTGCACCTGCTGGATTGAATGGTACCTCAATTTTTACTTTTAAACGCAGCTCCTTTCTGTTCTCATTATTAGCGTCTAACCCTTTTACATCTCACCAGCAGCTAGAGGGTACACAGTTCTCTAAAACCTCTTAGGCATTTATTGTTTGTAGTCTTTTTTCCAATGGTCAGTCGACTGGTGTGAGTTGAAAACTTTTTGTAGATTAGATTGCATGAGTCTAATACTTCCTGAGGCTGAGCTTTTATCCATTTTCCTTTCTTTAAAAAGAGAGTGAGTAAAACAAACCTCTTCATACTATCTTCTTGCAAATTTTGCCTGTTTTGAAATTTTTATCCATTCCCTACCTCAGCACAATTTTGAGGGCCGGTGTCCTTTACAGCCCTGAGTCCTTGTGAATGGTAAGTGACCATTAGCTGTGGGTTAAAAGCTGCTCTGGCGGGAATTGGCCACAAGGCGGCAGCATTTCTCCTATACCAAATCTGGTTACTAGGCCAACAGAGCCTTACTGGAAGTGGTGTTCTAGGTTGTAAATTAGAATGGAATGTGCGAGGAAAAAGCTCTTTAAGTTTATGTCTCATTACTTCTTGTTGGTATTTTTAACTTAATTTTTATTATTTATCACAGCAAACTTGAATACAATGTTTTGTTTGCTCTAGGTGTGCAAGATGTGGTTCTTTCACACATATACATATATCTATTCTTCTTTGGATCCTTTTCCCATGTAGGTTATGACACAATGTTCAGTAGTCTTCTCTTGGTATTGCATAGGTCTTTGGTGATTATATATTTCACTTGTGTTTGTATCTCTCTGTTAACCTCAATATGGTAATGTATCCAATCCTCACACCTTTCCATTTGGTCAACCATAAGTTTTTTTAATGTATCTATGATAGTGTTTGTCTGTGGAAATATCTTTGTTTGTATCATTCTTTAGGTAACCCCTATATGTGATATGATAGTATATGTGTCTTTCGCTTTCTCACTTACTCCAAGTTGCGTGATTACTTCTAGACTCATCTATGGTGCTGCAAATGGCATTGTTTCATTTTTTCACTAGCTCATATTCCATCTGTACAGGTAGCAGTTCTTCTTTGTCCACCCATCTGTCGATGGGCTTTTTGGTTACTTCCATATCTTGGCTATTGTAATAGTATGCAATGCAGATTTGCGTGGCTGTGTCCTTCCAATTCTGTCTTCTTAGTTTATAGGTCCAGGAATAGGTCTGCTGGATCATATGGTAGCTCAGTGTTTACCTTTTAAAGGCACCTCTGTTCTGTTCTCCTTAGTGGCTCTTTCCAGGTTACGTCCCACTTAAAGTGGAGGGCATGTATTTCTTCCCAGCACCTTCAGGATTTATTCTTTGTAGTTTTTGCTGATGATTATTCTGAGTGGTGTGAGCTGATACCTCTTTGTGGTTGAATTTGCATGTGTCTCATAATGCGTTGAAATTGAGCTTTAAGACATGTCCTTTTTATTTTTCCAGCTGTGATTAGAGCTTATTTCTTCAAAGTGTTTTCTTAAAGTATGTGTCACCATTTGAAATATTTTGGCCATTATCTCCCTCAAGACATTTTGAGGGCAGGTTTCATTTACAGCCCTGCAGTACTTGTTCACATGAAGTGACCATTAGCTCAGGCTTTAAACCTGCTTTTGCAGGTAACGGCCAGAGAGCGGCAGCCTTTCTACGTTTCCCATGCTGGTACTAGGGAAACAGACCTACCGGCCAGTGGTGTTCTTCGGTTATAAATGAGAGTGCAATGTGCCCGGATAAACCCACAAATGTTGATGTCTCCTTGCTTTTGTTTGTTTTTAAATTTAATTTATATTTATTATTAGAGTAATATTCCATTGTGTACGTGGACCACTTCTTCTTGGTGCATTCCTCGGTTGATGGACATTTTCATTGCTTCCAAGTGCTGGCTATGGTAAATCTTGCTGGCGTACAGGTTTGCCAGCCTGTGACTTTTTGATTCTCATTTTCTCAGGTGATAGGCCAAGCAGTGGTTGTGATTGATTGACTGGTAGCTCAATGTTTCCCTTTTCAAAGCACCTACATTGTGTTTTCATTAGTGGCTCTTTACATGCCCCCCCTTACAACCGAGGGTACGCATTTCTCCACACTCCCTTCACCGTTTATTTTTTGCAGCATTATTCCTAATGGCCATTCTGACTGCTGTGAGCTGATAGGTTTTTGTAATATGGGTATGCATGTCATTAAAATTTTTAAAATTCACCATATTCCTATTCCTTTTTCTTTTCTCTTAAAAGAAAAAACCGTGAGTACAATATAGCTCTTGAAATTGTCTTCTTAAGAAGGTTGCCCTCTTCTGAAGTTTTTGGTCGATTTTTGACCCCAGAAATTTTCTGGAAGGCAGGTGCCATTTACAGAAATGCAAGTTGGTGAAAATTTAGTCACCTTTTGCAGTGGGTTCAAAGCTGCTGTTGTGGGAAACGGCCACAAGGAGGTAGCATTTCTCCATTCCCCAATCTGGCTACTAGGGCAGCAGAGCCTTTCTGGAAGTCATTGTCCTAGGTTGTAAATTAGAATGGAATTTGCCAGGAGAAATCCCCATAAGTTTATGTCTCATTACTTCTTCTTGGTTTTAAAATTTTTTTAATCTGGGTAAAGTTTAGAATATTGTTTGTCCTAGGTGTACACAATCTGGTTCATTTACACATTATGTATGTCTATTAATGTACAGATCCTCTTCCCATGTAAAATATTACAGTGTTCTGTCGACCTCCCTTGCTATATGTTCGGTCTTTTTGATACATGTATATACTATGTATTTGTATATGTATAGTAACACTAATCTTCATTTCTCGATTTCCCCGCTCCTTTCCTTTTCGATGAGCATAGTTTGTTTTCTAAGCCTGTGAGTGTCTTTCTCTTTGGAAATATGTTCATCTGTGTCAGTTATTAGATAATGCCATAAGTGATAATATAGGTCTTTTGCTTTCCTACCTACTTCATGTTTTGTGATTATCTCCAGGCTCATCTATGGTGCCTCAAAGAGCAGTGCTTCAGTGTTTTCCATAGCTAATATTCCATTGTGTACATGGACCACTTCTTCTTGGTGCATTCCTCTGTTGATGGACATTTTCGTTGCTTCCAAGTGTTGCCTAAGGTAAATATTGCTGGAGTGCAGGTTTGCCAGCCTGTGATTTTTGATTTTCATTTTCTCAGGTGGTAGACCCAGCAGTGGGTATGATTGATTGACTGGTATGGTAGCTCAACGTTTACCTTTTCAAGGCACCTCAATTGTGCTTTCATTAGTGGCTCTTACCACTTCCCCCTTAGAATCGAGGGTATGCATTTCTCCACAATCACGTCAGCATTTATTGTTTGCAGCATTTTTGTTGATGGCCATTCTGACTGGTGTGAGCTGATAGGTTTTTGTAATTTGGGTTTACATGTCTGTAAAAATTCCTACAATTCATCATTTCTCCACACCTTTTTCTTTTCTGTTAAAAGAAAAAAGAAAAAATGTGTGAGTATAATATACCTCTTCAATTTTTCTTTTTGGAAGGTTGCACTCTAGAATTTTTTGGTCGATTTTCGGCCTCAGGATTTTTTGGAGGGCAGGTGTCATTTACAGAACTGCAATTGGTGAATATTTAGTGACCTTTTGCAGTGGGTTTAAAGCTGCTGTTGTGGGAAACGGCCACAAGGATGCAGCATTTCTCCATTCCCAAATCTGGGTACTAGGGCAGCAGAACCATTCTGGAAGTCGTTTGTATAGGTTGTAAATTTGAATGGAACGTGCCAGGAAAACCCCCCATAAGTTTATGTCTCATTACTCCTAGTTTGTTGTTTTAATTTTTTTCAATTAGCCTAATGGTTAGAATGTTGCTTGCCCAAGGTGTACACACTCTGGTTCATCTACATAGTCTATATACCTATTTATGTAGAGATCCTCTTCCCGTGTAAATTATTACAGAGTGTTCCGTAAACCTTCCTTGCTATTTGGTCAGTCTTTTTGATATATGTATATAATATGTATTTGTATACATATGGTAACGCTAATCTTCATTTATCCATTCCCCTCACCTTTCCTTTTAGATAAGCATAATTTTTTTAATAAGTCTGTGATTGACTTTCTCTGTGGAAATATGTTCATTTGTGTCAGTTTTTAGATAACGCCTATAAGTGATATCGTAGGATATAGGACTTTTGCTTTCCGACTTACCTCATGTTCTGTGATTATCTCCAAGATCATCTATGGTGCCTCAAAGACCAGTGTTTCATTGTTTTCCATGGCTAGTATTCATTGTGTACATGGACCACTTCTTCTTTATCCTTTCATCTGTTGATGGACATTTTGGTTGCTTCACTGCCTTGTCTATTGTGAATCAGGCTGCAGTGCAGTTTTGCAGCCCGGGTCTTCTTCATTCTGGTCTTCTCAGGTGAGAGGCCCATTGGTGCACCTGCTGGATTGAATGGTACCTCAATTTTTACTTTTAAACGCAGCTCCTTTCTGTTCTCATTATTAGCGTCTAACCCTTTTACATCTCACCAGCAGCTAGAGGGTACACAGTTCTCTAAAACCTCTTAGGCATTTATTGTTTGTAGTCTTTTTTCCAATGGTCAGTCGACTGGTGTGAGTTGAAAACTTTTTGTAGATTAGATTGCATGAGTCTAATACTTCCTGAGGCTGAGCTTTTATCCATTTTCCTTTCTTTAAAAAGAGAGTGAGTAAAACAAACCTCTTCATACTATCTTCTTGCAAATTTTGCCTGTTTTGAAATTTTTATCCATTCCCTACCTCAGCACAATTTTGAGGGCAGGTGTCCTTTACAGCCCTGAGTCCTTGTGAATGGTAAGTGACCATTAGCTGTGGGTTAAAAGCTGCTCTGGCGGGAATTGGCCACAAGGCGGCAGCATTTCTCCTATACCAAATCTGGTTACTAGGCCAACAGAGCCTTACTGGAAGTGGTGTTCTAGGTTGTAAATTAGAATGGAATGTGCGAGGAAAAAGCTCTTTAAGTTTATGTCTCATTACTTCTTGTTGGTATTTTTAACTTAATTTTTATTATTTATCACAGCAAACTTGAATACAATGTTTTGTTTGCTCTAGGTGTGCAAGATGTGGTTCTTTCACACATATACATATATCTATTCTTCTTTGGATCCTTTTCCCATGTAGGTTATGACACAATGTTCAGTAGTCTTCTCTTGGTATTGCATAGGTCTTTGGTGATTATATATTTCACTTGTGTTTGTATCTCTCTGTTAACCTCAATATGGTAATGTATCCAATCCTCACACCTTTCCATTTGGTCAACCATAAGTTTTTTTAATGTATCTATGATAGTGTTTGTCTGTGGAAATATCTTTGTTTGTATCATTCTTTAGGTAACCCCTATATGTGATATGATAGTATATGTGTCTTTCGCTTTCTCACTTACTCCAAGTTGCGTGATTACTTCTAGACTCATCTATGGTGCTGCAAATGGCATTGTTTCATTTTTTCACTAGCTCATATTCCATCTGTACAGGTAGCAGTTCTTCTTTGTCCACCCATCTGTCGATGGGCTTTTTGGTTACTTCCATATCTTGGCTATTGTAATAGTATGCAATGCAGATTTGCGTGGCTGTGTCCTTCCAATTCTGTCTTCTTAGTTTATAGGTCCAGGAATAGGTCTGCTGGATCATATGGTAGCTCAGTGTTTACCTTTTAAAGGCACCTCTGTTCTGTTCTCCTTAGTGGCTCTTTCCAGGTTACGTCCCACTTAAAGTGGAGGGCATGTATTTCTTCCCAGCACCTTCAGGATTTATTCTTTGTAGTTTTTGCTGATGATTATTCTGAGTGGTGTGAGCTGATACCTCTTTGTGGTTGAATTTGCATGTGTCTCATAATGCGTTGAAATTGAGCTTTAAGACATGTCCTTTTTATTTTTCCAGCTGTGATTAGAGCTTATTTCTTCAAAGTGTTTTCTTAAAGTATGTGTCACCATTTGAAATATTTTGGCCATTATCTCCCTCAAGACATTTTGAGGGCAGGTTTCATTTACAGCCCTGCAGTACTTGTTCACATGAAGTGACCATTAGCTCAGGCTTTAAACCTGCTTTTGCAGGTAACGGCCAGAGAGCGGCAGCCTTTCTACGTTTCCCATGCTGGTACTAGGGAAACAGACCTACCGGCCAGTGGTGTTCTTCGGTTATAAATGAGAGTGCAATGTGCCCGGATAAACCCACAAATGTTGATGTCTCCTTGCTTTTGTTTGTTTTTAAATTTAATTTATATTTATTATTAGAGTAATATTCCATTGTGTACGTGGACCACTTCTTCTTGGTGCATTCCTCGGTTGATGGACATTTTCATTGCTTCCAAGTGCTGGCTATGGTAAATCTTGCTGGCGTACAGGTTTGCCAGCCTGTGACTTTTTGATTCTCATTTTCTCAGGTGATAGGCCAAGCAGTGGTTGTGATTGATTGACTGGTAGCTCAATGTTTCCCTTTTCAAAGCACCTACATTGTGTTTTCATTAGTGGCTCTTTACATGCCCCCCCTTACAACCGAGGGTACGCATTTCTCCACACTCCCTTCACCGTTTATTTTTTGCAGCATTATTCCTAATGGCCATTCTGACTGCTGTGAGCTGATAGGTTTTTGTAATATGGGTATGCATGTCATTAAAATTTTTAAAATTCACCATATTCCTATTCCTTTTTCTTTTCTCTTAAAAGAAAAAACCGTGAGTACAATATAGCTCTTGAAATTGTCTTCTTAGGAAGGTTGCCCTCTTCTGAAGTTTTTGGTCGATTTTTGACCCCAGAAATTTTCTGGAAGGCAGGTGCCATTTACAGAAATGCAAGTTGGTGAAAATTTAGTCACCTTTTGCAGTGGGTTCAAAGCTGCTGTTGTGGGAAACGGCCACAAGGAGGTAGCATTTCTCCATTCCCCAATCTGGCTACTAGGGCAGCAGAGCCTTTCTGGAAGTCATTGTCCTAGGTTGTAAATTAGAATGGAATTTGCCAGGAGAAATCCCCATAAGTTTATGTCTCATTACTTCTTCTTGGTTTTAAAATTTTTTTAATCTGGGTAAAGTTTAGAATATTGTTTGTCCTAGGTGTACACAATCTGGTTCATTTACACATTATGTATGTCTATTAATGTACAGATCCTCTTCCCATGTAAAATATTACAGTGTTCTGTCGACCTCCCTTGCTATATGTTCGGTCTTTTTGATACATGTATATACTATGTATTTGTATATGTATAGTAACACTAATCTTCATTTCTCGATTTCCCCGCTCCTTTCCTTTTCGATGAGCATAGTTTGTTTTCTAAGCCTGTGAGTGTCTTTCTCTTTGGAAATATGTTCATCTGTGTCAGTTATTAGATAATGCCATAAGTGATAATATAGGTCTTTTGCTTTCCTACCTACTTCATGTTTTGTGATTATCTCCAGGCTCATCTATGGTGCCTCAAAGAGCAGTGCTTCAGTGTTTTCCATAGCTAATATTCCATTGTGTACATGGACCACTTCTTCTTGGTGCATTCCTCTGTTGATGGACATTTTCGTTGCTTCCAAGTGTTGCCTAAGGTAAATATTGCTGGAGTGCAGGTTTGCCAGCCTGTGATTTTTGATTTTCATTTTCTCAGGTGGTAGACCCAGCAGTGGGTATGATTGATTGACTGGTATGGTAGCTCAACGTTTACCTTTTCAAGGCACCTCAATTGTGCTTTCATTAGTGGCTCTTACCACTTCCCCCTTAGAATCGAGGGTATGCATTTCTCCACAATCACGTCAGCATTTATTGTTTGCAGCATTTTTGTTGATGGCCATTCTGACTGGTGTGAGCTGATAGGTTTTTGTAATTTGGGTTTACATGTCTGTAAAAATTCCTACAATTCATCATTTCTCCACACCTTTTTCTTTTCTGTTAAAAGAAAAAAGAAAAAATGTGTGAGTATAATATACCTCTTCAATTTTTCTTTTTGGAAGGTTGCACTCTAGAATTTTTTGGTCGATTTTCGGCCTCAGGATTTTTTGGAGGGCAGGTGTCATTTACAGAACTGCAATTGGTGAATATTTAGTGACCTTTTGCAGTGGGTTTAAAGCTGCTGTTGTGGGAAACGGCCACAAGGATGCAGCATTTCTCCATTCCCAAATCTGGGTACTAGGGCAGCAGAACCATTCTGGAAGTCGTTTGTATAGGTTGTAAATTTGAATGGAACGTGCCAGGAAAACCCCCCATAAGTTTATGTCTCATTACTCCTAGTTTGTTGTTTTAATTTTTTTCAATTAGCCTAATGGTTAGAATGTTGCTTGCCCAAGGTGTACACACTCTGGTTCATCTACATAGTCTATATACCTATTTATGTAGAGATCCTCTTCCCGTGTAAATTATTACAGAGTGTTCCGTAAACCTTCCTTGCTATTTGGTCAGTCTTTTTGATATATGTATATAATATGTATTTGTATACATATGGTAACGCTAATCTTCATTTATCCATTCCCCTCACCTTTCCTTTTAGATAAGCATAATTTTTTTAATAAGTCTGTGATTGACTTTCTCTGTGGAAATATGTTCATTTGTGTCAGTTTTTAGATAACGCCTATAAGTGATATCGTAGGATATAGGACTTTTGCTTTCCGACTTACCTCATGTTCTGTGATTATCTCCAAGATCATCTATGGTGCCTCAAAGACCAGTGTTTCATTGTTTTCCATGGCTAGTATTCATTGTGTACATGGACCACTTCTTCTTTATCCTTTCATCTGTTGATGGACATTTTGGTTGCTTCACTGCCTTGTCTATTGTGAATCAGGCTGCAGTGCAGTTTTGCAGCCCGGGTCTTCTTCATTCTGGTCTTCTCAGGTGAGAGGCCCATTGGTGCACCTGCTGGATTGAATGGTACCTCAATTTTTACTTTTAAACGCAGCTCCTTTCTGTTCTCATTATTAGCGTCTAACCCTTTTACATCTCACCAGCAGCTAGAGGGTACACAGTTCTCTAAAACCTCTTAGGCATTTATTGTTTGTAGTCTTTTTTCCAATGGTCAGTCGACTGGTGTGAGTTGAAAACTTTTTGTAGATTAGATTGCATGAGTCTAATACTTCCTGAGGCTGAGCTTTTATCCATTTTCCTTTCTTTAAAAAGAGAGTGAGTAAAACAAACCTCTTCATACTATCTTCTTGCAAATTTTGCCTGTTTTGAAATTTTTATCCATTCCCTACCTCAGCACAATTTTGAGGGCAGGTGTCCTTTACAGCCCTGAGTCCTTGTGAATGGTAAGTGACCATTAGCTGTGGGTTAAAAGCTGCTCTGGCGGGAATTGGCCACAAGGCGGCAGCATTTCTCCTATACCAAATCTGGTTACTAGGCCAACAGAGCCTTACTGGAAGTGGTGTTCTAGGTTGTAAATTAGAATGGAATGTGCGAGGAAAAAGCTCTTTAAGTTTATGTCTCATTACTTCTTGTTGGTATTTTTAACTTAATTTTTATTATTTATCACAGCAAACTTGAATACAATGTTTTGTTTGCTCTAGGTGTGCAAGATGTGGTTCTTTCACACATATACATATATCTATTCTTCTTTGGATCCTTTTCCCATGTAGGTTATGACACAATGTTCAGTAGTCTTCTCTTGGTATTGCATAGGTCTTTGGTGATTATATATTTCACTTGTGTTTGTATCTCTCTGTTAACCTCAATATGGTAATGTATCCAATCCTCACACCTTTCCATTTGGTCAACCATAAGTTTTTTTAATGTATCTATGATAGTGTTTGTCTGTGGAAATATCTTTGTTTGTATCATTCTTTAGGTAACCCCTATATGTGATATGATAGTATATGTGTCTTTCGCTTTCTCACTTACTCCAAGTTGCGTGATTACTTCTAGACTCATCTATGGTGCTGCAAATGGCATTGTTTCATTTTTTCACTAGCTCATATTCCATCTGTACAGGTAGCAGTTCTTCTTTGTCCACCCATCTGTCGATGGGCTTTTTGGTTACTTCCATATCTTGGCTATTGTAATAGTATGCAATGCAGATTTGCGTGGCTGTGTCCTTCCAATTCTGTCTTCTTAGTTTATAGGTCCAGGAATAGGTCTGCTGGATCATATGGTAGCTCAGTGTTTACCTTTTAAAGGCACCTCTGTTCTGTTCTCCTTAGTGGCTCTTTCCAGGTTACGTCCCACTTAAAGTGGAGGGCATGTATTTCTTCCCAGCACCTTCAGGATTTATTCTTTGTAGTTTTTGCTGATGATTATTCTGAGTGGTGTGAGCTGATACCTCTTTGTGGTTGAATTTGCATGTGTCTCATAATGCGTTGAAATTGAGCTTTAAGACATGTCCTTTTTATTTTTCCAGCTGTGATTAGAGCTTATTTCTTCAAAGTGTTTTCTTAAAGTATGTGTCACCATTTGAAATATTTTGGCCATTATCTCCCTCAAGACATTTTGAGGGCAGGTTTCATTTACAGCCCTGCAGTACTTGTTCACATGAAGTGACCATTAGCTCAGGCTTTAAACCTGCTTTTGCAGGTAACGGCCAGAGAGCGGCAGCCTTTCTACGTTTCCCATGCTGGTACTAGGGAAACAGACCTACCGGCCAGTGGTGTTCTTCGGTTATAAATGAGAGTGCAATGTGCCCGGATAAACCCACAAATGTTGATGTCTCCTTGCTTTTGTTTGTTTTTAAATTTAATTTATATTTATTATTACAGTAATATTCCATTGTGTACGTGGACCACTTCTTCTTGGTGCATTCCTCGGTTGATGGACATTTTCATTGCTTCCAAGTGCTGGCTATGGTAAATCTTGCTGGCGTACAGGTTTGCCAGCCTGTGACTTTTTGATTCTCATTTTCTCAGGTGATAGGCCAAGCAGTGGTTGTGATTGATTGACTGGTAGCTCAATGTTTCCCTTTTCAAAGCACCTACATTGTGTTTTCATTAGTGGCTCTTTACATGCCCCCCCTTACAACCGAGGGTACGCATTTCTCCACACTCCCTTCACCGTTTATTTTTTGCAGCATTATTCCTAATGGCCATTCTGACTGCTGTGAGCTGATAGGTTTTTGTAATATGGGTATGCATGTCATTAAAATTTTTAAAATTCACCATATTCCTATTCCTTTTTCTTTTCTCTTAAAAGAAAAAACCGTGAGTACAATATAGCTCTTGAAATTGTCTTCTTAGGAAGGTTTCCCTCTTCTGAAGTTTTTGGTCGATTTTTGACCCCAGAAATTTTCTGGAAGGCAGGTGCCATTTACAGAAATGCAAGTTGGTGAAAATTTAGTCACCTTTTGCAGTGGGTTCAAAGCTGCTGTTGTGGGAAACGGCCACAAGGAGGTAGCATTTCTCCATTCCCCAATCTGGCTACTAGGGCAGCAGAGCCTTTCTGGAAGTCATTGTCCTAGGTTGTAAATTAGAATGGAATTTGCCAGGAGAAATCCCCATAAGTTTATGTCTCATTACTTCTTCTTGGTTTTAAAATTTTTTTAATCTGGGTAAAGTTTAGAATACTGTTTGTCCTAGGTGTACACAATCTGGTTCATTTACACATTATGTATGTCTATTAATGTACAGATCCTCTTCCCATGTAAAATATTACAGTGTTCTGTCGACCTCCCTTGCTATATGTTCGGTCTTTTTGATACATGTATATACTATGTATTTGTATATGTATAGTAACACTAATCTTCATTTCTCGATTTCCCCGCTCCTTTCCTTTTCAATGAGCATAGTTTGTTTTCTAAGCCTGTGAGTGTCTTTCTCTTTGGAAATATGTTCATCTGTGTCAGTTATTAGATAATGCCATAAGTGATAATATAGGTCTTTTGCTTTCCTACCTACTTCATGTTTTGTGATTATCTCCAGGCTCATCTATGGTGCCTCAAAGAGCAGTGCTTCAATGTTTTCCATAGCTAATATTCCATTGTGTACATGGACCACTTCTTCTTGGTGCATTCCTCTGTTGATGGACATTTTCGTTGCTTCCAAGTGTTGCCTATGGTAAATATTGCTGGAGTGCAGGTTTGCCAGCCTGTGATTTTTGATTTTCATTTTCTCAGGTGGTAGACCCAGCAGTGGGTATGATTGATTGACTGGTATGGTAGCTCAACGTTTACCTTTTCAAGGCACCTCAATTGTGCTTTCATTAGTGGCTCTTACCACTTCCCCCTTAGAATCGAGGGTACGCATTTCTCCACAATCACGTCAGCATTTATTGTTTGCAGCATTTTTGTTGATGGCCATTCTGACTGGTGTGAGCTGATAGGTTTTTGTAATTTGGGTTTACATGTCTGTAAAAATTCCTACAATTCATCATTTCTCCACACCTTTTTCTTTTCTGTTAAAAGAAAAAAGAAAAAATGTGTGAGTATAATATACCTCTTCAATTTTTCTTTTTGGAAGGTTGCACTCTAGAATTTTTTGGTCGATTTTCGGCCTCAGGATTTTTTGGAGGGCAGGTGTCATTTACAGAACTGCAATTGGTGAATATTTAGTGACCTTTTGGAGTGGGTTTAAAGCTGCTGTTGTGGGAAACGGCCACAAGGATGCAGCATTTCTCCATTCCCAAATCTGGGTACTAGGGCAGCAGAACCATTCTGGAAGTCGTTTGTATAGGTTGTAAATTTGAATGGAACGTGCCAGGAAAACCCCCCATAAGTTTATGTCTCATTACTCCTAGTTTGTTGTTTTAATTTTTTTCAATTAGCCTAATGGTTAGAATGTTGCTTGCCCAAGGTGTACACACTCTGGTTCATCTACATAGTCTATATACCTATTTATGTAGAGATCCTCTTCCCGTGTAAATTATTACAGAGTGTTCCGTAAACCTTCCTTGCTATTTGGTCAGTCTTTTTGATATATGTATATAATATGTATTTGTATACATATGGTAACGCTAATCTTCATTTATCCATTCCCCTCACCTTTCCTTTTAGATAAGCATAGTTTTTTTAATAAGTCTGTGATTGACTTTCTCTGTGGAAATATGTTCATTTGTGTCAGTTTTTAGATAACGCCTATAAGTGATATCGTAGGATATAGGACTTTTGCTTTCCGACTTACCTCATGTTCTGTGATTATCTCCAAGATCATCTATGGTGCCTCAAAGAGCAGTGTTTCATTGTTTTCCATGGCTAGTATTCATTGTGTACATGGACCACTTCTTCTTTATCCTTTCATCTGTTGATGGACATTTTGGTTGCTTCACTGCCTTGTCTATTGTGAATCAGGCTGCAGTGCAGCTTTTGCAGCCCGGGTCTTCTTCATTCTGGTCTTCTCAGGTGAGAGGCCCATTGGTGCACCTGCTGGATTGAATGGTACCTCAATTTTTACTTTTAAACGCAGCTCCTTTCTGTTCTCATTATTAGCGTCTAACCCTTTTACATCTCACCAGCAGCTAGAGGGTACACAGTTCTCTAAAACCTCTTAGGCATTTATTGTTTGTAGTCTTTTTTCCAATGGTCAGTCGACTGGTGTGAGTTGAAAACTTTTTGTAGATTAGATTGCATGAGTCTAATACTTCCTGAGGCTGAGCTTTTATCCATTTTCCTTTCTTTAAAAAGAGAGTGAGTAAAACAAACCTCTTCATACTATCTTCTTGCAAATTTTGCCTGTTTTGAAATTTTTATCCATTCCCTACCTCAGCACAATTTTGAGGGCAGGTGTCCTTTACAGCCCTGAGTCCTTGTGAATGGTAAGTGACCATTAGCTGTGGGTTAAAAGCTGCTCTGGCGGGAATTGGCCACAAGGCGGCAGCATTTCTCCTATACCAAATCTGGTTACTAGGCCAACAGAGCCTTACTGGAAGTGGTGTTCTAGGTTGTAAATTAGAATGGAATGTGCGAGGAAAAAGCTCTTTAAGTTTATGTCTCATTACTTCTTGTTGGTATTTTTAACTTAATTTTTATTATTTATCACAGCAAACTTGAATACAATGTTTTGTTTGCTCTAGGTGTGCAAGATGTGGTTCTTTCACACATATACATATATCTATTCTTCTTCGGATCCTTTTCCCATGTAGGTTATGACACAATGTTGAGTAGTCTTCTCTTGGTATTGCATAGGTCTTTGGTGATTATATATTTCACTTGTGTTTGTATCTCTCTGTTAACCGCAATATGGTAATGTATCCAATCCTCACACCTTTCCATTTGGTCAACCATAAGTTTTTTTAATGTATCTATGATAGTGTTTGTCTGTGGAAATATCTTTGTTTGTATCATTCTTTAGGTAACCCCTATATGTGATATGATAGTATATGTGTCTTTCGCTTTCTCACTTACTCCAAGTTGCGTGATTACTTCTAGACTCATCTATGGTGCTGCAAATGGCATTGTTTCATTTTTTCACTAGCTCATATTCCATCTGTACAGGTAGCAGTTCTTCTTTGTCCACCCATCTGTCGATGGGCTTTTTGGTTACTTCCATATCTTGGCTATTGTAATAGTATGCAATGCAGATTGGCGTGGCTGTGTCCTTCCAATTCTGTCTTCTTAGTTTATAGGTCCAGGAATAGGTCTGCTGGATCATATGGTAGCTCAGTGTTTACCTTTTAAAGGCACCTCTGTTCTGTTCTCCTTAGTGGCTCTTTCCAGGTTACGTCCCACTTAAAGTGGAGGGCATGTATTTCTTCCCAGCACCTTCAGGATTTATTCTTTGTAGTTTTTGCTGATGATTATTCTGAGTGGTGTGAGCTGATACCTCTTTGTGGTTGAATTTGCATGTGTCTCATAATGCGTTGAAATTGAGCTTTAAGACATGTCCTTTTTATTTTTCCAGCTGTGATTAGAGCTTATTTCTTCAAAGTGTTTTCTTAAAGTATGTGTCACCATTTGAAATATTTTGGCCATTATCTCCCTCAAGACATTTTGAGGGCAGGTTTCATTTACAGCCCTGCAGTACTTGTTCACATGAAGTGACCATTAGCTCAGGCTTTAAACCTGCTTTTGCAGGTAACGGCCAGAGAGCGGCAGCCTTTCTACGTTTCCCATGCTGGTACTAGGGAAACAGACCTACCGGCCAGTGGTGTTCTTCGGTTATAAATGAGAGTGCAATGTGCCCGGATAAACCCACAAATGTTGATGTCTCCTTGCTTTTGTTTGTTTTTAAATTTAATTTATATTTATTATTACAGTAATATTCCATTGTGTACGTGGACCACTTCTTCTTGGTGCATTCCTCGGTTGATGGACATTTTCATTGCTTCCAAGTGCTGGCTATGGTAAATCTTGCTGGCGTACAGGTTTGCCAGCCTGTGACTTTTTGATTCTCATTTTCTCAGGTGATAGGCCAAGCAGTGGTTGTGATTGATTGACTGGTAGCTCAATGTTTCCCTTTTCAAAGCACCTACATTGTGTTTTCATTAGTGGCTCTTTACATGCCCCCCCTTACAACCGAGGGTACGCATTTCTCCACACTCCCTTCACCGTTTATTTTTTGCAGCATTATTCCTAATGGCCATTCTGACTGCTGTGAGCTGATAGGTTTTTGTAACATGGGTATGCATGTCATTAAAATTTTTAAAATTCACCATATTCCTATTCCTTTTTCTTTTCTCTTAAAAGAAAAAACCGTGAGTACAATATAGCTCTTGAAATTGTCTTCTTAGGAAGGTTGCCCTCTTCTGAAGTTTTTGGTCGATTTTTGACCCCAGAAATTTTCTGGAAGGCAGGTGCCATTTACAGAAATGCAAGTTGGTGAAAATTTAGTCACCTTTTGCAGTGGGTTCAAAGCTGCTGTTGTGGGAAACGGCCACAAGGAGGTAGCATTTCTCCATTCCCCAATCTGGCTACTAGGGCAGCAGAGCCTTTCTGGAAGTCATTGTCCTAGGTTGTAAATTAGAATGGAATTTGCCAGGAGAAATCCCCATACGTTTATGTCTCATTACTTCTTCTTGGTTTTAAAATTTTTTTAATCTGGGTAAAGTTTAGAATATTGTTTGTCCTAGGTGTACACAATCTGGTTCATTTACACATTATGTATGTCTATTAATGTACAGATCCTCTTCCCATGTAAAATATTACAGTGTTCTGTCGACCTCCCTTGCTATATGTTCGGTCTTTTTGAAACATGTATATACTATGTATTTGTATATGTATAGTAACACTAATCTTCATTTCTCGATTTCCCCGCTCCTTTCTTTTTCGATGAGCATAGTTTGTTTTCTAAGCCTGTGAGTGTCTTTCTCTTTGGAAATATGTTCATCTGTGTCAGTTATTAGATAATGCCATAAGTGATAATATAGGTCTTTTGCTTTCCGACCTACTTCATGTTTTGTGATTATCTCCAGGCTCATCTATGGTGCCTCAAAGAGCAGTGCTTCAATGTTTTCCATAGCTAATATTCCATTGTGTACATGGACCACTTCTTCTTGGTGCATTCCTCTGTTGATGGACATTTTCGTTGCTTCCAAGTGTTGCCTATGGTAAATATTGCTGGAGTGCAGGTTTGCCAGCCTGTGATTTTTGATTTTCATTTTCTCAGGTGGTAGACCCAGCAGTGGGTATGATTGATTGACTGGTATGGTAGCTCAACGTTTACCTTTTCAAGGCACCTCAATTGTGCTTTCATTAGTGGCTCTTACCACGTCCCCCTTAGAATCGAGGGTACGCATTTCTCCACAATCACGTCAGCATTTATTGTTTGCAGCATTTTTGTTGATGGCCATTCTGACTGGTGTGAGCTGATAGGTTTTTGTAATTTGGGTTTACATGTCTGTAAAAATTCCTACAATTCATCATTTCTCCACACCTTTTTCTTTTCTGTTAAAAGAAAAAAGAAAAAATGTGTGAGTATAATATACCTCTTCAATTTTTCTTTTTGGAAGGTTGCACTCTAGAATTTTTTGGTCGATTTTCGGCCTCAGGATTTTTTGGAGGGCAGGTGTCATTTACAGAACTGCAATTGGTGAATATTTAGTGACCTTTTGGAGTGGGTTTAAAGCTGCTGTTGTGGGAAACGGCCACAAGGATGCAGCATTTCTCCATTCCCAAATCTGGGTACTAGGGCAGCAGAACCATTCTGGAAGTCGTTAGTATAGGTTGTAAATTTGAATGGAACGTGCCAGGAAAACCCCCCATAAGTTTATGTCTCATTACTCCTAGTTTGTTGTTTTAATTTTTTTCAATTAGCCTAATGGTTAGAATGTTGATTGCCCAAGGTGTACACACTCTGGTTCATCTACATAGTCTATATACCTATTTATGTAGAGATCCTCTTCCCGTGTAAATTATTACAGAGTGTTCCGTAAACCTTCCTTGCTATTTGGTCAGTCTTTTTGATATATGTATATAATATGTATTTGTATACATATGGTAACGCTAATCTTCATTTATCCATTCCCCTCACCTTTCCTTTTAGATAAGCATAGTTTTTTTAATAAGTCTGTGATTGACTTTCTCTGTGGAAATATGTTCATTTGTGTCAGTTTTTAGATAACGCCTATAAGTGATATCGTAGGATATAGGACTTTTGCTTTCCGACTTACCTCATGTTCTGTGATTATCTCCAAGATCATCTATGGTGCCTCAAAGAGCAGTGTTTCATTGTTTTCCATGGCTAGTATTCATTGTGTACATGGACCACTTCTTCTTTATCCTTTCATCTGTTGATGGACATTTTGGTTGCTTCACTGCCTTGTCTATTGTGAATCAGGCTGCAGTGCAGCTTTTGCAGCCCGGGTCTTCTTCATTCTGGTCTTCTCAGGTGAGAGGCCCATTGGTGCACCTGCTGGATTGAATGGTACCTCAATTTTTACTTTTAAACGCAGCTCCTTTCTGTTCTCATTATTAGCGTCTAACCCTTTTACATCTCACCAGCAGCTAGAGGGTACACATTTCTCTAAAACCTCTTAGGCATTTATTGTTTGTAGTCTTTTTTCCAATGGTCAGTCGACTGGTGTGAGTTGAAAACTTTTTGTAGATTAGATTGCATGAGTCTAATACTTCCTGAGGCTGAGCTTTTATCCATTTTCCTTTCTTTAAAAAGAGAGTGAGTAAAACATACCTCTTCATACTATCTTCTTGCAAATTTTGCCTGTTTTGAAATTTTTATCCATTCCCTACCTCAGCACAATTTTGAGGGCAGGTGTCCTTTACAGCCCTGAGTCCTTGTGAATGGTAAGTGACCATTAGCTGTGGGTTAAAATCTGCTCTGGCGGGAATTGGCCACAAGGCGGCAGCATTTCTCCTTTACCAAATCTGGTTACTAGGGCAACAGAGCCTTACTGGAAGTGGTGTTCTAGGTTGTAAATTAGAATGGAATGTGCGAGGAAAAAGCTCTTTAAGTTTATGTCTCATTACTTCTTGTTGGTATTTTTAACTTAATTTTTATTATTTATCACAGCAAACTTGAATACAATGT
This sequence comes from Balaenoptera physalus, assembly GCF_965194825.1. NCBI lineage: Eukaryota > Metazoa > Chordata > Mammalia > Artiodactyla > Balaenopteridae > Balaenoptera > Balaenoptera physalus. Next base: position 28,930,802 of record NC_138887.1, on the reverse strand, counting down.
TTTGTTTGCTCTAGGTGTGCAAGATGTGGTTCTTTCACACATATACATATATCTATTCTTCTTCGGATCCTTTTCCCATGTAGGTTAGGACACAATGTTGAGTAGTCTTCTCTTGGTATTGCATAGGTCTTTGGTGATTATATATTTCACTTGTGTTTGTATCTCTCTGTTAACCTCAATATGGTAATGTATCCAATCCTCACACCTTTCCATTTGGTCAACCATAAGTTTTTTTTAATGTATCTATGATAGTGTTTGTCTGTGGAAATATCTTTGTTTGTATCATTCTTTAGGTAACCCCTATATGTGATATGATAGTATATGTGTCTTTCGCTTTCTCACTTACTCCAAGTTGCGTGATTACTTCTAGACTCATCTATGGTGCTGCAAATGGCATTGTTTCATTTTTTCACTAGCTCATATTCCATCTGTACAGGTAGCAGTTCTTCTTTGTCCACCCATCTGCCGATGGGCTTTTTGGTTACTTCCATATCTTGGCTATTGTAATAGTATGCAATGCAGATTGGCGTGGCTGTGTCCTTCCAATTCTGTCTTCTTAGTTTATAGGTCCAGGAATAGGTCTGCTGGATCATATGGTAGCTCAGTGTTTACCTTTTAAAGGCACCTCTGTTCTGTTCTCCTTAGTGGCTCTTTCCAGGTTACGTCCCACTTAAAGTGGAGGGCATGTATTTCTTCCCAGCACCTTCAGGATTTATTCTTTGTAGTTTTTGCTGATGATTATTCTGAGTGGTGTGAGCTGATACCTCTTTGTGGTTGAATTTGCATGTGTCTCATAATGCGTTGAAATTGAGCTTTAAGACATGTCCTTTTTATTTTTCCAGCTGTGATTAGAGCTTATTTCTTCAAAGTGTTTTCTTAAAGTATGTGTCACCATTTGAAATATTTTGGCCATTATCTCCCTCAAGACATTTTGAGGGCAGGTTTCATTTACAGCCCTGCAGTACTTGTTCACATGAAGTGACCATTAGCTCAGGCTTTAAACCTGCTTTTGCAGGTAACGGCCAGAGAGCGGCAGCCTTTCTACGTTTCCCATGCTGGTACTAGGGAAACAGACCTACCGGCCAGTGGTGTTCTTCGGTTATAAATGTGAGTGCCATGTGCCCGGATAAACCCACAAATGTTGATGTCTCCTTGCTTTTGTTTGTTTTTAAATTTAATTTATATTTATTATTACAGTAATATTCCATTGTGTACGTGGACCACTTCTTCTTGCTGCATTCCTCGGTTGATGGACATTTTCATTGCTTCCAAGTGCTGGCTATGGTAAATCTTGCTGGCGTACAGGTTTGCCAGCCTGTGACTTTTTGATTCTCATTTTCTCAGGTGATAGGCCAAGCAGTGGTTGTGATTGATTGACTGGTAGCTCAATGTTTCCCTTTTCAAAGCACCTACATTGTGTTTTCATTAGTGGCTCTTTACATGCCCCCCCTTACAACCGAGGGTACGCATTTCTCCACACTCCCTTCACCGTTTATTTTTTGCAGCATTATTCCTAATGGCCATTCTGACTGCTGTGAGCTGATAGGTTTTTGTAACATGGGTATGCATGTCATTAAAATTTTTAAAATTCACCATATTCCTATTCCTTTTTCTTTTCTCTTAAAAGAAAAAACCGTGAGTACAATATAGCTCTTGAAATTGTCTTCTTAGGAAGGTTGCCCTCTTCTGAAGTTTTTGGTCGATTTTTGACCCCAGAAATTTTCTGGAAGGCAGGTGCCATTTACAGAAATGCAAGTTGGTGAAAAGTTAGTCACCTTTTGCAGTGGGTTCAAAGCTGCTGTTGTGGGAAACGGCCACAAGGAGGTAGCATTTCTCCATTCCCCAATCTGGGTACTAGGGCAGCAGAGCCTTTCTGGAAGTCATTGTCCTAGGTTGTAAATTAGAATGGAATTTGCCAGGAGAAATCCCCATAAGTTTATGTCTCATTACTTCTTCTTTGTTTTAAAATTTTTTTAATCTGGGTAAAGGTTAGAATATTGTTTGTCCTAGGTGTACACAATCTGGTTCATTTACACATTATGTATGTCTATTAATGTACAGATCCTCTTCCCATGTAAAATATTACAGTGTTCTGTCGACCTCCCTTGCTATATGTTCGGTCTTTTTGATACATGTATATACTATGTATTTGTATAGGTATAGTAACACTAATCTTCATTTCTCGATTTCCCCGCTCCTTTCCTTTTCGATGAGCATAGTTTGTTTTCTAAGCCTGTGAGTGTCTTTCTCTTTGGAAATATGTTCATCTGTGTCAGTTATTAGATAATGCCATAAGTGATAATATAGGTCTTTTGCTTTCCGACCTACTTCATGTTTTGTGATTATCTCCAGGCTCATCTATGGTGCCTCAAAGAGCAGTGCTTCAATGTTTTCCATAGCTAATATTCCATTGTGTACATGGACCACTTCTTCTTGGTGCATTCCTCTGTTGATGGACATTTTCGTTGCTTCCAAGTGTTGCCTATGGTAAATATTGCTGGAGTGCAGATTTGCCAGCCTGTGATTTTTGATTTTCATTTTCTCAGGTGGTAGACCCAGCAGTGGGTATGATTGATTGACTGGTATGGTAGCTCAACGTTTACCTTTTCAAGGCACCTCAATTGTGCTTTCATTAGTGGCTCTTACCAATTCCCCCTTAGAATCGAGGGTACGCATTTCTCCACAATCACGTCAGCATTTATTGTTTGCAGCATTTTTGTTGATGGCCATTCTGACTGGTGTGAGCTGACAGGTTTTTGTAATTTGGGTTTACATGTCTGTAAAAATTCCTACAATTCATCATTTCTCCACACCTTTTTCTTTTCTGTTAAAAGAAAAAAGAAAAAATGTGTGAGTATAATATACCTCTTCAATTTTTCTTTTTGGAAGGTTGCACTCTAGAATTTTTTGGTCGATTTTTGGCCTCAGGATTTTTTGGAGGGCAGGTGTCATTTACAGAACTGCAATTGGTGAATATTTAGTGACCTTTTGGAGTGGGTTTAAAGCTGCTGTTGTGGGAAACGGCCACAAGGATGCAGCATTTCTCCATTCCCAAATCTGGGTACTAGGGCAGCAGAACCATTCTGGAAGTCGTTTGTATAGGTTGTAAATTTGAATGGAACGTGCCAAGAAAACCCCCCATAAGTTTATGTCTCATTACTCCTAGTTTGTTGTTTTAATTTTTTTCAATTAGCCTAATGGTTAGAATGTTGCTTGCCCAAGGTGTACACACTCTGGTTCATCTACATAGTCTATATACCTATTTATGTAGAGATCCTCTTCCCGTGTAAATTATTACAGAGTGTTCCGTAAACCTTCCTTGCTATTTGGTCAGTCTTTTTGATATATGTATATAATATGTATTTGTATACATATGGTAACGCTAATCTTCATTTATCCATTCCCCTCACCTTTCCTTTTAGATAAGCATAGTTTTTTTAATAAGTCTGTGATTGACTTTCTCTGTGGAAATATGTTCATTTGTGTCAGTTTTTAGATAACGCCTATAAGTGATATCGTAGGATATAGGACTTTTGCTTTCCGACTTACCTCATGTTCTGTGATTATCTCCAAGATCATCTATGGTGCCTCAAAGAGCAGTGTTTCATTGTTTTCCATGGCTAGTATTCATTGTGTACATGGACCACTTCTTCTTTATCCTTTCATCTGTTGATGGACATTTTGGTTGCTTCACTGCCTTGTCTATTGTGAATCAGGCTGCAGTGCAGCTTTTGCAGCCCGGGTCTTCTTCATTCTGGTCTTCTCAGGTGAGAGGCCCATTGGTGCACCTGCTGGATTGAATGGTACCTCAATTTTTACTTTTAAACGCAGCTCCTTTCTGTTCTCATTATTAGCGTCTAACCCTTTTACATCTCACCAGCAGCTAGAGGGTACACAGTTCTCTAAAACCTCTTAGGCATTTATTGTTTGTAGTCTTTTTTCCAATGGTCAGTCGACTGGTGTGAGTTGAAAACTTTTTGTAGATTAGATTGCATGAGTCTAATACTTCCTGAGGCTGAGCTTTTATCCATTTTCCTTTCTTTAAAAAGAGAGTGAGTAAAACAAACCTCTTCATACTATCTTCTTGCAAATTTTGCCTGTTTTGAAATTTTTATCCATTCCCTACCTCAGCACAATTTTGAGGGCAGGTGTCCTTTACAGCCCTGAGTCCTTGTGAATGGTAAGTGACCATTAGCTGTGGGTTAAAAGCTGCTCTGGCGGGAATTGGCCACAAGGCGGCAGCATTTCTCCTATACCAAATCTGGTTACTAGGCCAACAGAGCCTTACTGGAAGTGGTGTTCTAGGTTGTAAATTAGAATGGAATGTGCGAGGAAAAAGCTCTTTAAGTTTATGTCTCATTACTTCTTGTTGGTATTTTTAACTTAATTTTTATTATTTATCACAGCAAACTTGAATACAATGTTTTGTTTGCTCTAGGTGTGCAAGATGTGGTTCTTTCACACATATACATATATCTATTCTTCTTCGGATCCTTTTCCCATGTAGGTTATGACACAATGTTGAGTAGTCTTCTCTTGGTATTGCATAGGTCTTTGGTGATTATATATTTCACTTGTGTTTGTATCTCTCTGTTAACCGCAATATGGTAATGTATCCAATCCTCACACCTTTCCATTTGGTCAACCATAAGTTTTTTTAATGTATCTATGATAGTGTTTGTCTGTGGAAATATCTTTGTTTGTATCATTCTTTAGGTAACCCCTATATGTGATATGATAGTATATGTGTCTTTCGCTTTCTCACTTACTCCAAGTTGCGTGATTACTTCTAGACTCATCTATGGTGCTGCAAATGGCATTGTTTCATTTTTTCACTAGCTCATATTCCATCTGTACAGGTAGCAGTTCTTCTTTGTCCACCCATCTGTCGATGGGCTTTTTGGTTACTTCCATATCTTGGCTATTGTAATAGTATGCAATGCAGATTGGCGTGGCTGTGTCCTTCCAATTCTGTCTTCTTAGTTTATAGGTCCAGGAATAGGTCTGCTGGATCATATGGTAGCTCAGTGTTTACCTTTTAAAGGCACCTCTGTTCTGTTCTCCTTAGTGGCTCTTTCCAGGTTACGTCCCACTTAAAGTGGAGGGCATGTATTTCTTCCCAGCACCTTCAGGATTTATTCTTTGTAGTTTTTGCTGATGATTATTCTGAGTGGTGTGAGCTGATACCTCTTTGTGGTTGAATTTGCATGTGTCTCATAATGCGTTGAAATTGAGCTTTAAGACATGTCCTTTTTATTTTTCCAGCTGTGATTAGAGCTTATTTCTTCAAAGTGTTTTCTTAAAGTATGTGTCACCATTTGAAATATTTTGGCCATTATCTCCCTCAAGACATTTTGAGGGCAGGTTTCATTTACAGCCCTGCAGTACTTGTTCACATGAAGTGACCATTAGCTCAGGCTTTAAACCTGCTTTTGCAGGTAACGGCCAGAGAGCGGCAGCCTTTCTACGTTTCCCATGCTGGTACTAGGGAAACAGACCTACCGGCCAGTGGTGTTCTTCGGTTATAAATGTGAGTGCCATGTGCCCGGATAAACCCACAAATGTTGATGTCTCCTTGCTTTTGTTTGTTTTTAAATTTAATTTATATTTATTATTACAGTAATATTCCATTGTGTACGTGGACCACTTCTTCTTGCTGCATTCCTCGGTTGATGGACATTTTCATTGCTTCCAAGTGCTGGCTATGGTAAATCTTGCTGGCGTACAGGTTTGCCAGCCTGTGACTTTTTGATTCTCATTTTCTCAGGTGATAGGCCAAGCAGTGGTTGTGATTGATTGACTGGTAGCTCAATGTTTCCCTTTTCAAAGCACCTACATTGTGTTTTCATTAGTGGCTCTTTACATGCCCCCCCTTACAACCGAGGGTACGCATTTCTCCACACTCCCTTCACCGTTTATTTTTTGCAGCATTATTCCTAATGGCCATTCTGACTGCTGTGAGCTGATAGGTTTTTGTAACATGGGTATGCATGTCATTAAAATTTTTAAAATTCACCATATTCCTATTCCTTTTTCTTTTCTCTTAAAAGAAAAAACCGTGAGTACAATATAGCTCTTGAAATTGTCTTCTTAGGAAGGTTGCCCTCTTCTGAAGTTTTTGGTCGATTTTTGACCCCAGAAATTTTCTGGAAGGCAGGTGCCATTTACAGAAATGCAAGTTGGTGAAAAGTTAGTCACCTTTTGCAGTGGGTTCAAAGCTGCTGTTGTGGGAAACGGCCACAAGGAGGTAGCATTTCTCCATTCCCCAATCTGGGTACTAGGGCAGCAGAGCCTTTCTGGAAGTCATTGTCCTAGGTTGTAAATTAGAATGGAATTTGCCAGGAGAAATCCCCATAAGTTTATGTCTCATTACTTCTTCTTTGTTTTAAAATTTTTTTAATCTGGGTAAAGGTTAGAATATTGTTTGTCCTAGGTGTACACAATCTGGTTCATTTACACATTATGTATGTCTATTAATGTACAGATCCTCTTCCCATGTAAAATATTACAGTGTTCTGTCGACCTCCCTTGCTATATGTTCGGTCTTTTTGATACATGTATATACTATGTATTTGTATAGGTATAGTAACACTAATCTTCATTTCTCGATTTCCCCGCTCCTTTCCTTTTCGATGAGCATAGTTTGTTTTCTAAGCCTGTGAGTGTCTTTCTCTTTGGAAATATGTTCATCTGTGTCAGTTATTAGATAATGCCATAAGTGATAATATAGGTCTTTTGCTTTCCGACCTACTTCATGTTTTGTGATTATCTCCAGGCTCATCTATGGTGCCTCAAAGAGCAGTGCTTCAATGTTTTCCATAGCTAATATTCCATTGTGTACATGGACCACTTCTTCTTGGTGCATTCCTCTGTTGATGGACATTTTCGTTGCTTCCAAGTGTTGCCTATGGTAAATATTGCTGGAGTGCAGATTTGCCAGCCTGTGATTTTTGATTTTCATTTTCTCAGGTGGTAGACCCAGCAGTGGGTATGATTGATTGACTGGTATGGTAGCTCAACGTTTACCTTTTCAAGGCACCTCAATTGTGCTTTCATTAGTGGCTCTTACCAATTCCCCCTTAGAATCGAGGGTACGCATTTCTCCACAATCACGTCAGCATTTATTGTTTGCAGCATTTTTGTTGATGGCCATTCTGACTGGTGTGAGCTGACAGGTTTTTGTAATTTGGGTTTACATGTCTGTAAAAATTCCTACAATTCATCATTTCTCCACACCTTTTTCTTTTCTGTTAAAAGAAAAAAGAAAAAATGTGTGAGTATAATATACCTCTTCAATTTTTCTTTTTGGAAGGTTGCACTCTAGAATTTTTTGGTCGATTTTTGGCCTCAGGATTTTTTGGAGGGCAGGTGTCATTTACAGAACTGCAATTGGTGAATATTTAGTGACCTTTTGGAGTGGGTTTAAAGCTGCTGTTGTGGGAAACGGCCACAAGGATGCAGCATTTCTCCATTCCCAAATCTGGGTACTAGGGCAGCAGAACCATTCTGGAAGTCGTTTGTATAGGTTGTAAATTTGAATGGAACGTGCCAAGAAAACCCCCCATAAGTTTATGTCTCATTACTCCTAGTTTGTTGTTTTAATTTTTTTCAATTAGCCTAATGGTTAGAATGTTGCTTGCCCAAGGTGTACACACTCTGGTTCATCTACATAGTCTATATACCTATTTATGTAGAGATCCTCTTCCCGTGTAAATTATTACAGAGTGTTCCGTAAACCTTCCTTGCTATTTGGTCAGTCTTTTTGATATATGTATATAATATGTATTTGTATACATATGGTAACGCTAATCTTCATTTATCCATTCCCCTCACCTTTCCTTTTAGATAAGCATAGTTTTTTTAATAAGTCTGTGATTGACTTTCTCTGTGGAAATATGTTCATTTGTGTCAGTTTTTAGATAACGCCTATAAGTGATATCGTAGGATATAGGACTTTTGCTTTCCGACTTACCTCATGTTCTGTGATTATCTCCAAGATCATCTATGGTGCCTCAAAGAGCAGTGTTTCATTGTTTTCCATGGCTAGTATTCATTGTGTACATGGACCACTTCTTCTTTATCCTTTCATCTGTTGATGGACATTTTGGTTGCTTCACTGCCTTGTCTATTGTGAATCAGGCTGCAGTGCAGCTTTTGCAGCCCGGGTCTTCTTCATTCTGGTCTTCTCAGGTGAGAGGCCCATTGGTGCACCTGCTGGATTGAATGGTACTTCAATTTTTACTTTTAAACGCAGCTCCTTTCTGTTCTCATTATTAGCGTCTAACCCTTTGACATCTCACCAGCAGCTAGAGGGTACACAGTTCTCTAAAACCTCTTAGGCATTTATTGTTTGTAGTCTTTTTTCCAATGGTCAGTCGACTGGTGTGAGTTGAAAACTTTTTGTAGATTAGATTGCATGAGTCTAATACTTCCTGAGGCTGAGCTTTTATCCATTTTCCTTTCTTTAAAAAGAGAGTGAGTAAAACATACCTCTTCATACTATCTTCTTGCAAATTTTGCCTGTTTTGAAATTTTTATCCATTCCCTACCTCAGCACAATTTTGAGGGCAGGTGTCCTTTACAGCCCTGAGTCCTTGTGAATGGTAAGTGACCATTAGCTGTGGGTTAAAAGCTGCTCTGGCGGGAATTGGCCACAAGGCGGCAGCATTTCTCCTTTACCAAATCTGGTTACTAGGGCAACAGAGCCTTACTGGAAGTGGTGTTCTAGGTTGTAAATTAGAATGGAATGTGCGAGGAAAAAGCTCTTTAATTTTATGTCTCATTACTTCTTGTTGGTATTTTTAACTTAATTTTTATTATTTATCACAGCAAACTTGAATACAATGTTTTGTTTGCTCTAGGTGTGCAAGATGTGGTTCTTTCACACATATACATATATCTATTCTTCTTTGGTTCCTTTTCCCATGTAGGTTATGACACAATGTTCAGTAGTCTTCTCTTGGTATTGCATAGGTCTTTGGTGATTATATATTTCACTTGTGTTTGTATCTCTCTGTTAACCTCAATATGGTAATGTATCCAATCCTCACACCTTTCCATTTGGTCAACCATAAGTTTTTTTTAATGTATCTATGATAGTGTTTGTCTGTGGAAATATCTTTGTTTGTATCATTCTTTAGGTAACCCCTATATGTGATATGATAGTATATGTGTCTTTCGCTTTCTCACTTACTCCAAGTTGCGTGATTACTTCTAGACTCATCTATGGTGCTGCAAATGGCATTGTTTCATTTTTTCACTAGCTCATATTCCATCTGTACAGGTAGCAGTTCTTCTTTGTCCACCCATCTGCCGATGGGCTTTTTGGTTACTTCCATATCTTGGCTATTGTAATAGTATGCAATGCAGATTTGCGTGGCTGTGTCCTTCCAATTCTGTCTTCTTAGTTTATAGGTCCAGGAATAGGTCTGCTGGATCATATGGTAGCTCAGTGTTTACCTTTTAAAGGCACCTCTGTTCTGTTCTCCTTAGTGGCTCTTTCCAGGTTACGTCCCACTTAAAGTGGAGGGCATGTATTTCTTCCCAGCACCTTCAGGATTTATTCTTTGTAGTTTTTGCTGATGATTATTCTGAGTGGTGTGAGCTGATACCTCTTTGTGGTTGAATTTGCATGTGTCTCATAATGCGTTGAAATTGAGCTTTAAGACATGTCCTTTTTATTTTTCCAGCTGTGATTAGAGCTTATTTCTTCAAAGTGTTTTCTTAAAGTATGTGTCACCATTTGAAATATTTTGGCCATTATCTCCCTCAAGACATTTTGAGGGCAGGTTTCATTTACAGCCCTGCAGTACTTGTTCACATGAAGTGATCATTAGCTCAGGCTTTAAACCTGCTTTTGCAGGTAACGGCCAGAGAGCGGCAGCCTTTCTACGTTTCCCATGCTGGTACTAGGGAAACAGACCTACCGGCCAGTGGTGTTCTTCGGTTATAAATGAGAGTGCAATGTGCCCGGATAAACCCACAAATGTTGATGTCTCCTTGCTTTTGTTTGTTTTTAAATTTAATTTATATTTATTATTACAGTAATATTCCATTGTGTACGTGGACCACTTCTTCTTGGTGCATTCCTCGGTTGATGGACATTTTCATTGCTTCCAAGTGCTGGCTATGGTAAATCTTGCTGGCGTACAGGTTTGCCAGCCTGTGACTTTTTGATTCTCATTTTCTCAGGTGATAGGCCAAGCAGTGGTTGTGATTGATTGACTGGTAGCTCAATGTTTCCCTTTTCAAAGCACCTACATTGTGTTTTCATTAGTGGCTCTTTACATGCCCCCCCTTACAACCGAGGGTACGCATTTCTCCACACTCCCTTCACCGTTTATTTTTTGCAGCATTATTCCTAATGGCCATTCTGACTGCTGTGAGCTGATAGGTTTTTGTAACATGGGTATGCATGTCATTAAAATTTTTAAAATTCACCATATTCCTATTCCTTTTTCTTTTCTCTTAAAAGAAAAAACCGTGAGTACAATATAGCTCTTGAAATTGTCTTCTTAGGAAGGTTTCCCTCTTCTGAAGTTTTTGGTCGATTTTTGACCCCAGAAATTTTCTGGAAGGCAGGTGCCATTTACAGAAATGCAAGTTGGTGAAAATTTAGTCACCTTTTGCAGTGGGTTCAAAGCTGCTGTTGTGGGAAACGGCCACAAGGAGGTAGCATTTCTCCATTCCCCAATCTGGCTACTAGGGCAGCAGAGCCTTTCTGGAAGTCATTGTCCTAGGTTGTAAATTAGAATGGAATTTGCCAGGAGAAATCCCCATACGTTTATGTCTCATTACTTCTTCTTGGTTTTAAAATTTTTTTAATCTGGGTAAAGTTTAAAATATTGTTTGTCCTAGGTGTACACAATCTGGTTCATTTACACATTATGTATGTCTATTAATGTACAGATCCTCTTCCCATGTAAAATATTACAGTGTTCTGTCGACCTCCCTTGCTATATGTTCGGTCTTTTTGAAACATGTATATACTATGTATTTGTATATGTATAGTAACACTAATCTTCATTTCTCGATTTCCCCGCTCCTTTCTTTTTCGATGAGCATAGTTTGTTTTCTAAGCCTGTGAGTGTCTTTCTCTTTGGAAATATGTTCATCTGTGTCAGTTATTAGATAATGCCATAAGTGATAATATAGGTCTTTTGCTTTCCGACCTACTTCATGTTTTGTGATTATCTCCAGGCTCATCTATGGTGCCTCAAAGAGCAGTGCTTCAATGTTTTCCATAGCTAATATTCCATTGTGTACATGGACCACTTCTTCTTGGTGCATTCCTCTGTTGATGGACATTTTCGTTGCTTCCAAGTGTTGCCTATGGTAAATATTGCTGGAGTGCAGGTTTGCCAGCCTGTGATTTTTGATTTTCATTTTCTCAGGTGGTAGACCCAGCAGTGGGTATGATTGATTGACTGGTATGGTAGCTCAACGTTTACCTTTTCAAGGCACCTCAATTGTGCTTTCATTAGTGGCTCTTACCACGTCCCCCTTAGAATCGAGGGTACGCATTCCTCCACAATCACGTCAGCATTTATTGTTTGCAGCATTTTTGTTGATGGCCATTCTGACTGGTGTGAGCTGATAGGTTTTTGTAATTTGGGTTTACATGTCTGTAAAAATTCCTACAATTCATCATTTCTCCACACCTTTTTCTTTTCTGTTAAAAGAAAAAAGAAAAAATGTGTGAGTATAATATACCTCTTCAATTTTTCTTTTTGGAAGGTTGCACTCTAGAATTTTTTGGTCGATTTTCGGCCTCAGGATTTTTTGGAGGGCAGGTGTCATTTACAGAACTGCAATTGGTGAATATTTAGTGACCTTTTGGAGTGGGTTTAAAGCTGCTGTTGTGGGAAACGGCCACAAGGATGCAGCATTTCTCCATTCCCAAATCTGGGTACTAGGGCAGCAGAACCATTCTGGAAGTCGTTAGTATAGGTTGTAAATTTGAATGGAACGTGCCAGGAAAACCCCCCATAAGTTTATGTCTCATTACTCCTAGTTTGTTGTTTTAATTTTTTTCAATTAGCCTAATGGTTAGAATGTTGATTGCCCAAGGTGTACACACTCTGGTTCATCTACATAGTCTATATACCTATTTATGTAGAGATCCTCTTCCCGTGTAAATTATTACAGAGTGTTCCGTAAACCTTCCTTGCTATTTGGTCAGTCTTTTTGATATATGTATATAATATGTATTTGTATACATATGGTAACGCTAATCTTCATTTATCCATTCCCCTCACCTTTCCTTTTAGATAAGCATAGTTTTTTTAATAAGTCTGTGATTGACTTTCTCTGTGGAAATATGTTCATTTGTGTCAGTTTTTAGATAACGCCTATAAGTGATATCGTAGGATATAGGACTTTTGCTTTCCGACTTACCTCATGTTCTGTGATTATCTCCAAGATCATCTATGGTGCCTCAAAGAGCAGTGTTTCATTGTTTTCCATGGCTAGTATTCATTGTGTACATGGACCACTTCTTCTTTATCCTTTCATCTGTTGATGGACATTTTGGTTGCTTCACTGCCTTGTCTATTGTGAATCAGGCTGCAGTGCAGCTTTTGCAGCCCGGGTCTTCTTCATTCTGGTCTTCTCAGGTGAGAGGCCCATTGGTGCACCTGCTGGATTGAATGGTACCTCAATTTTTACTTTTAAACGCAGCTCCTTTCTGTTCTCATTATTAGCGTCTAACCCTTTTACATCTCACCAGCAGCTAGAGGGTACACATTTCTCTAAAACCTCTTAGGCATTTATTGTTTGTAGTCTTTTTTCCAATGGTCAGTCGACTGGTGTGAGTTGAAAACTTTTTGTAGATTAGATTGCATGAGTCTAATACTTCCTGAGGCTGAGCTTTTATCCATTTTCCTTTCTTTAAAAAGAGAGTGAGTAAAACATACCTCTTCATACTATCTTCTTGCAAATTTTGCCTGTTTTGAAATTTTTATCCATTCCCTACCTCAGCACAATTTTGAGGGCAGGTGTCCTTTACAGCCCTGAGTCCTTGTGAATGGTAAGTGACCATTAGCTGTGGGTTAAAAGCTGCTCTGGCGGGAATTGGCCACAAGGCGGCAGCATTTCTCCTTTACCAAATCTGGTTACTAGGGCAACAGAGCCTTACTGGAAGTGGTGTTCTAGGTTGTAAATTAGAATGGAATGTGCGAGGAAAAAGCTCTTTAAGTTTATGTCTCATTACTTCTTGTTGGTATTTTTAACTTAATTTTTATTATTTATCACAGCAAACTTGAATACAATGTTTTGTTTGCTCTAGGTGTGCAAGATGTGGTTCTTTCACACATATACATATATCTATTCTTCTTCGGATCCTTTTCCCATGTAGGTTAGGACACAATGTTGAGTAGTCTTCTCTTGGTATTGCATAGGTCTTTGGTGATTATATACTTCACTTGTGTTTGTATCTCTCTGTTAACCTCAATATGGTAATGTATCCAATCCTCACACCTTTCCATTTGGTCAACCATAAGTTTTTTTTAATGTATCTATGATAGTGTTTGTCTGTGGAAATATCTTTGTTTGTATCATTCTTTAGGTAACCCCTATATGTGATATGATAGTATATGTGTCTTTCGCTTTCTCACTTACTCCAAGTTGCGTGATTACTTCTAGACTCATCTATGGTGCTGCAAATGGCATTGTTTCATTTTTTCACTAGCTCATATTCCATCTGTACAGGTAGCAGTTCTTCTTTGTCCACCCATCTGCCGATGGGCTTTTTGGTTACTTCCATATCTTGGCTATTGTAATAGTATGCAATGCAGATTGGCGTGGCTGTGTCCTTCCAATTCTGTCTTCTTAGTTTATAGGTCCAGGAATAGGTCTGCTGGATCATATGGTAGCTCAGTGTTTACCTTTTAAAGGCACCTCTGTTCTGTTCTCCTTAGTGGCTCTTTCCAGGTTACGTCCCACTTAAAGTGGAGGGCATGTATTTCTTCCCAGCACCTTCAGGATTTATTCTTTGTAGTTTTTGCTGATGATTATTCTGAGTGGTGTGAGCTGATACCTCTTTGTGGTTGAATTTGCATGTGTCTCATAATGCGTTGAAATTGAGCTTTAAGACATGTCCTTTTTATTTTTCCAGCTGTGATTAGAGCTTATTTCTTCAAAGTGTTTTCTTAAAGTATGTGTCACCATTTGAAATATTTTGGCCATTATCTCCCTCAAGACATTTTGAGGGCAGGTTTCATTTACAGCCCTGCAGTACTTGTTCACATGAAGTGACCATTAGCTCAGGCTTTAAACCTGCTTTTGCAGGTAACGGCCAGAGAGCGGCAGCCTTTCTACGTTTCCCATGCTGGTACTAGGGAAACAGACCTACCGGCCAGTGGTGTTCTTCGGTTATAAATGTGAGTGCCATGTGCCCGGATAAACCCACAAATGTTGATGTCTCCTTGCTTTTGTTTGTTTTTAAATTTAATTTATATTTATTATTACAGTAATATTCCATTGTGTACGTGGACCACTTCTTCTTGGTGCATTCCTCGGTTGATGGACATTTTCATTGCTTCCAAGTGCTGGCTATGGTAAATCTTGCTGGCGTACAGGTTTGCCAGCCTGTGACTTTTTGATTCTCATTTTCTCAGGTGATAGGCCAAGCAGTGGTTGTGATTGATTGACTGGTAGCTCAATGTTTCCCTTTTCAAAGCACCTACATTGTGTTTTCATTAGTGGCTCTTTACATGCCCCCCCTTACAACCGAGGGTACGCATTTCTCCACACTCCCTTCACCGTTTATTTTTTGCAGCATTATTCCTAATGGCCATTCTGACTGCTGTGAGCTGATAGGTTTTTGTAACATGGGTATGCATGTCATTAAAATTTTTAAAATTCACCATATTCCTATTCCTTTTTCTTTTCTCTTAAAAGAAAAAACCGTGAGTACAATATAGCTCTTGAAATTGTCTTCTTAGGAAGGTTGCCCTCTTCTGAAGTTTTTGGTCGATTTTTGACCCCAGAAATTTTCTGGAAGACAGGTGCCATTTACAGAAATGCAAGTTGGTGAAAATTTAGTCACCTTTTGCAGTGGGTTCAAAGCTGCTGTTGTGGGAAACGGCCACAAGGAGGTAGCATTTCTCCATTCCCCAATCTGGGTACTAGGGCAGCAGAGCCTTTCTGGAAGTCATTGTCCTAGGTTGTAAATTAGAATGGAATTTGCCAGGAGAAATCCCCATAAATTCATGTCTCATTACTTCTTCTTGGTTTTAAAATTTTTTTAATCTGGGTAAAGTTTAGAATATTGTTTGTCCTAGGTGTACACAATCTGGTTCATTTACACATTATGTATGTCTATTAATGTACAGATCCTCTTCCCATGTAAAATATTCCAGTGTTCTGTCGACCTCCCTTGCTATATGTTCGGTCTTTTTGATACATGTATATACTATGTATTTGTATATGTATAGTAACACTAATCTTCATTTCTCGATTTCCCCGCTCCTTTCCTTTTCGATGAGCATAGTTTGTTTTCTAAGCCTGTGAGTGTCTTTCTCTTTGGAAATATGTTCATCTGTGTCAGTTATTAGATAATGCCATAAGTGATAATATAGGTCTTTTGCTTTCCGACCTACTTCATGTTTTGTGATTATCTCCAGGCTCATCTATGGTGCCTCAAAGAGCAGTGCTTCAATGTTTTCCATAGCTAATATTCCATTGTGTACATGGACCACTTCTTCTTGGTGCATTCCTCTGTTGATGGACATTTTCGTTGCTTCCAAGTGTTGCCTATGGTAAATATTGCTGGAGTGCAGGTTTGCCAGCCTGTGATTTTTGATTTTCATTTTCTCAGGTGGTAGACCCAGCAGTGGGTATGATTGATTGACTGGTATGGTAGCTCAACGTTTACCTTTTCAAGGCACCTCAATTGTGCTTTCATTAGTGGCTCTTACCACTTCCTCCTTAGAATCGAGGGTACGCATTTCTCCACAATCACGTCAGCATTTATTGTTTGCAGCATTTTTGTTGATGGCCATTCTGACTGGTGTGAGCTGATAGGTTTTTGTAATTTGGGTTTACATGTCTGTAAAAATTCCTACAATTCATCATTTCTCCACACCTTTTTCTTTTCTGTTAAAAGAAAAAAGAAAAAATGTGTGAGTATAATATACCTCTTCAATTTTTCTTTTTGGAAGGTTGCACTCTAGAATTTTTTGGTCGATTTTCGGCCTCAGGATTTTTTGGAGGGCAGGTGTCATTTACAGAACTGCAATTGGTGAATATTTAGTGACCTTTTGGAGTGGGTTTAAAGCTGCTGTTGTGGGAAACGGCCACAAGGATGCAGCATTTCTCCATTCCCAAATCTGGGTACTAGGGCAGCAGAACCATTCTGGAAGTCGTTTGTATAGGTTGTAAATTTGAATGGAACGTGCCAGGAAAACCCCCCATAAGTTTATGTCTCATTACTCCTAGTTTGTTGTTTTAATTTTTTCAATTAGCCTAATGGTTAGAATGTTACTTGTCCAAGGTGTACACACTCTGGTTCATCTACATAGTCTATATACCTATTTATGTAGAGATCCTCTTCCCGTGTAAATTATTACAGAGTGTTCCGTCAACCTTCCTTGCTATTTGGTCAGTCTTTTTGATATATGTATATAATATGTATTTGTATACATATGGTAAAGCTAATCTTCATTTATCCATTCCCCCCACCTTTCCTTTTAGATAAGCATAGTTTTTTTAATAAGTCTGTGATTGACTTTCTCTGTGGAAATATGTTCATTTGTGTCAGTTATTAGATAACGCCTATAAGTGATATCGTAGGATATAGGACTTTTGCTTTCCGACTTACCTCATGTTCTGTGATTATCTCCAAGATCATCTATGGTGCCTCAAAGAGCAGTGTTTCATTGTTTTCCATGGCTAGTATTCATTGTGTACATGGACCACTTCTTCTTTATCCTTTCATCTGTTGATGGACATTTTGGTTGCTTCACTGCCTTGTCTATTGTGAATCAGGCTGCAGTGCAGCTTTTGCAGCCCGGGTCTTCTTCATTCTGGTCTTCTCAGGTGAGAGGCCCATTGGTGCACCTGCTGGATTGAATGGTACCTCAATTTTTACTTTTAAACGCAGCTCCTTTCTGTTCTCATTATTAGCGTCTAACCCTTTTACATCTCACCAGCAGCTAGAGGGTACACATTTCTCTAAAACCTCTTAGGCATTTATTGTTTGTAGTCTTTTTTCCAATGGTCAGTCGACTGGTGTGAGTTGAAAACTTTTTGTAGATTAGATTGCATGAGTCTAATACTTCCTGAGGCTGAGGTTTTATCCATTTTCCTTTCTTTAAAAAGAGAGTGAGTAAAACATACCTCTTCATACTATCTTCTTGCAAATTTTGCCTGTTTTGAAATTTTTATCCATTCCCTACCTCAGCACAATTTTGAGGGCAGGTGTCCTTTACAGCCCTGAGTCCTTGTGAATGGTAAGTGACCATTAGCTGTGGGTTAAAAGCTGCTCTGGCGGGAATTGGCCACAAGGCGGCAGCATTTCTCCTTTACCAAATCTGGTTACTAGGGCAACAGAGCCTTACTGGAAGTGGTGTTCTAGGTTGTAAATTAGAATGGAATGTGCGAGGAAAAAGCTCTTTAAGTTTATGTCTCATTACTTCTTGTTGGTATTTTTAACTTAATTTTTATTATTTATCACAGCAAACTTGAATACAATGTTTTGTTTGCTCTAGGTGTGCAAGATGTGGTTCTTTCACACATATACATATATCTATTCTTCTTCGGATCCTTTTCCCATGTAGGTTATGACACAATGTTGAGTAGTCTTCTCTTGGTATTGCATAGGTCTTTGGTGATTATATATTTCACTTGTGTTTGTATCTCTCTGTTAACCTCAATATGGTAATGTATCCAATCCTCACACCTTTCCATTTGGTCAACCATAAGTTTTTTTTAATGTATCTATGATAGTGTTTGTCTGTGGAAATATCTTTGTTTGTATCATTCTTTAGGTAACCCCTATATGTGATATGATAGTATATGTGTCTTTCGCTTTCTCACTTACTCCAAGTTGCGTGATTACTTCTAGACTCATCTATGGTGCTGCAAATGGCATTGTTTCATTTTTTCACTAGCTCATATTCCATCTGTACAGGTAGCAGTTCTTCTTTGTCCACCCATCTGCCGATGGGCTTTTTGGTTACTTCCATATCTTGGCTATTGTAATAGTATGCAATGCAGATTGGCGTGGCTGTGTCCTTCCAATTCTGTCTTCTTAGTTTATAGGTCCAGGAATAGGTCTGCTGGATCATATGGTAGCTCAGTGTTTACCTTTTAAAGGCACCTCTGTTCTGTTCTCCTTAGTGGCTCTTTCCAGGTTACGTCCCACTTAAAGTGGAGGGCATGTATTTCTTCCCAGCACCTTCAGGATTTATTCTTTGTAGTTTTTGCTGATGATTATTCTGAGTGGTGTGAGCTGATACCTCTTTGTGGTTGAATTTGCATGTGTCTCATAATGCGTTGAAATTGAGCTTTAAGACATGTCCTTTTTATTTTTCCAGCTGTGATTAGAGCTTATTTCTTCAAAGTGTTTTCTTAAAGTATGTGTCACCATTTGAAATATTTTGGCCATTATCTCCCTCAAGACATTTTGAGGGCAGGTTTCATTTACAGCCCTGCAGTACTTGTTCACATGAAGTGACCATTAGCTCAGGCTTTAAACCTGCTTTTGCAGGTAACGGCCAGAGAGCGGCAGCCTTTCTACGTTTCCCATGCTGGTACTAGGGAAACAGACCTACCGGCCAGTGGTGTTCTTCGGTTATAAATGAGAGTGCAATGTGCCCGGATAAACCCACAAATGTTGATGTCTCCTTGCTTTTGTTTGTTTTTAAATTTAATTTATATTTATTATTACAATAATATTCCATTGTGTACGTGGACCACTTCTTCTTGGTGCATTCCTCGGTTGATGGACATTTTCATTGCTTCCAAGTGCTGGCTATGGTAAATCTTGCTGGCGTACAGGTTTGCCAGCCTGTGACTTTTTGATTCTCATTTTCTCAGGTGATAGGCCAAGCAGTGGTTGTGATTGATTGACTGGTAGCTCAATGTTTCCCTTTTCAAAGCACCTACATTGTGTTTTCATTAGTGGCTCTTTACATGCCCCCCCTTACAACCGAGGGTACGCATTTCTCCACACTCCCTTCACCGTTTATTTTTTGCAGCATTATTCCTAATGGCCATTCTGACTGCTGTGAGCTGATAGGTTTTTGTAACATGGGTATGCATGTCATTAAAATTTTTAAAATTCACCATATTCCTATTCCTTTTTCTTTTCTCTTAAAAGAAAAAACCGTGAGTACAATATAGCTCTTGAAATTGTCTTCTTAGGAAGGTTGCCCTCTTCTGAAGTTTTTGGTCGATTTTTGACCCCAGAAATTTTCTGGAAGACAGGTGCCATTTACAGAAATGCAAGTTGGTGAAAATTTAGTCACCTTTTGCAGTGGGTTCAAAGCTGCTGTTGTGGGAAACGGCCACAAGGAGGTAGCATTTCTCCATTCCCCAATCTGGGTACTAGGGCAGCAGAGCCTTTCTGGAAGTCATTGTCCTAGGTTGTAAATTAGAATGGAATTTGCCAGGAGAAATCCCCATAAATTCATGTCTCATTACTTCTTCTTGGTTTTAAAATTTTTTTAATCTGGGTAAAGTTTAGAATATTGTTTGTCCTAGGTGTACACAATCTGGTTCATTTACACATTATGTATGTCTATTAATGTACAGATCCTCTTCCCATGTAAAATATTCCAGTGTTCTGTCGACCTCCCTTGCTATATGTTCGGTCTTTTTGATACATGTATATACTATGTATTTGTATATGTATAGTAACACTAATCTTCATTTCTCGATTTCCCCGCTCCTTTCCTTTTCGATGAGCATAGTTTGTTTTCTAAGCCTGTGAGTGTCTTTCTCTTTGGAAATATGTTCATCTGTGTCAGTTATTAGATAATGCCATAAGTGATAATATAGGTCTTTTGCTTTCCGACCTACTTCATGTTTTGTGATTATCTCCAGGCTCATCTATGGTGCCTCAAAGAGCAGTGCTTCAATGTTTTCCATAGCTAATATTCCATTGTGTACATGGACCACTTCTTCTTGGTGCATTCCTCTGTTGATGGACATTTTCGTTGCTTCCAAGTGTTGCCTATGGTAAATATTGCTGGAGTGCAGGTTTGCCAGCCTGTGATTTTTGATTTTCATTTTCTCAGGTGGTAGACCCAGCAGTGGGTATGATTGATTGACTGGTATGGTAGCTCAACGTTTACCTTTTCAAGGCACCTCAATTGTGCTTTCATTAGTGGCTCTTACCACTTCCCCCTTAGAATCGAGGGTACGCATTTCTCCACAATCACGTCAGCATTTATTGTTTGCAGCATTTTTGTTGATGGCCATTCTGACTGGTGTGAGCTGATAGGTTTTTGTAATTTGGGTTTACATGTCTGTAAAAATTCCTACAATTCATCATTTCTCCACACCTTTTTCTTTTCTGTTAAAAGAAAAAAGAAAAAATGTGTGAGTATAATATACCTCTTCAATTTTTCTTTTTGGAAGGTTGCACTCTAGAATTTTTTGGTCGATTTTCGGCCTCAGGATTTTTTGGAGGGCAGGTGTCATTTACAGAACAGCAATTGGTGAATATTTAGTGACCTTTTGGAGTGGGTTTAAAGTTGCTGTTGTGGGAAACGGCCACAAGGATGCAGCATTTCTCCATTCCCAAATCTGGGTACTAGGGCAGCAGAACCATTCTGGAAGTCGTTTGTATAGGTTGTAAATTTGAATGGAACGTGCCAGGAAAACCCCCCATAAGTTTATGTCTCATTACTCCTAGTTTGTTGTTTTAATTTTTTTCAATTAGCCTAATGGTTAGAATGTTGCTTGCCCAAGGTGTACACACTCTGGTTCATCTACATAGTCTATATACCTATTTATGTAGAGATCCTCTTCCCGTGTAAATTATTACAGAGTGTTCCGTAAACCTTCCTTGCTATTTGGTCAGTCTTTTTGATATATGTATATAATATGTATTTGTATACATATGGTAACGCTAATCTTCATTTATCCATTCCCGTCACCTTTCCTTTTAGATAAGCATAGTTTTTTTAATAAGTCTGTGATTGACTTTCTCTGTGGAAATATGTTCATTTGTGTCAGTTTTTAGATAACGCCTATAAGTGATATCATAGGATATAGGACTTTTGCTTTCCGACTTACCTCATGTTCTGTGATTATCTCCAAGATCATCTATGGTGCCTCAAAGAGCAGTGTTTCATTGTTTTCCATGGCTAGTATTCATTGTGTACATGGACCACTTCTTCTTTATCCTTTCATCTGTTGATGGACATTTTGGTTGCTTCACTGCCTTGTCTATTGTGAATCAGGCTGCAGTGCAGCTTTTGCAGCCCGGGTCTTCTTCATTCTGGTCTTCTCAGGTGAGAGGCCCATTGGTGCACCTGCTGAATTGAATGGTACCTCAATTTTTACTTTTAAACGCAGCTCCTTTCTGTTCTCATTATTAGCGTCTAACCCTTTTACATCTCACCAGCAGCTAGAGGGTACACAGTTCTCTAAAACCTCTTAGGCATTTATTGTTTGTAGTCTTTTTTCCAATGGTCAGTCGACTGGTGTGAGTTGAAAACTTTTTGTAGATTAGATTGCATGAGTCTAATACTTCCTGAGGCTGAGCTTTTATCCATTTTCCTTTCTTTAAAAAGAGAGTGAGTAAAACGTACCTCTTCATACTATCTTCTTGCAAATTTTGCCTGTTTTGAAATTTTTGTCCATTCCCTACCTCAGCACAATTTTGAGGGCAGGTGTCCTTTACAGCCCTGAGTCCTTGTGAATGGTAAGTGACCATTAGCTGTGGGTTAAAAGCTGCTCTGGCGGGAATTGGCCACAAGGCGGCAGCATTTCTCCTTTACCAAATCTGGTTACTAGGGCAACAGAGCCTTACTGGAAGTGGTGTTCTAGGTTGTAAATTAGAATGGAATGTGCGAGGAAAAAGCTCTTTAAGTTTATGTCTCATTACTTCTTGTTGGTATTTTTAACTTAATTTTTATTATTTATCACAGCAAACTTGAATACAATGTTTTGTTTGCTCTAGGTGTGCAAGATGTGGTTCTTTCACACATATACATATATCTATTCTTCTTCGTATCCTTTTCCCATGTAGGTTATGACACAATGTTGAGTAGTCTTCTCTTGGTATTGCATAGGTCTTTGGTGATTATATATTTCACTTGTGTTTGTATCTCTCTGTTAACCTCAATATGGTAATGTATCCAATCCTCACACCTTTCCATTTGGTCAACCATAAGTTTTTTTTAATGTATCTATGATAGTGTTTGTCTGTGGAAATATCTTTGTTTGTATCATTCTTTAGGTAACCCCTATATGTGATATGATAGTATATGTGTCTTTCGCTTTCTCACTTACTCCAAGTTGCGTGATTACTTCTAGACTCATCTATGGTGCTGCAAATGGCATTGTTTCATTTTTTCACTAGCTCATAGTCCATCTGTACAGGTAGCAGTTCTTCTTTGTCCACCCATCTGCCGATGGGCTTTTTGGTTACTTCCATATCTTGGCTATTGTAATAGTATGCAATGCAGATTTGCGTGGCTGTGTCCTTCCAATTCTGCCTTCTTAGTTTATAGGTCCAGGAATAGGTCTGCTGGATCATATGGTAGCTCAGTGTTTACCTTTTAAAGGCACCTCTGTTCTGTTCTCCTTAGTGGCTCTTTCCAGGTTACGTCCCACTTAAAGTGGAGGGCATGTATTTCTTCCCAGCACCTTCTGGATTTATTCTTTGTAGTTTTTGCTGATGATTATTCTGAGTGGTGTGAGCTGATACCTCTTTGTGGTTGAATTTGCATGTGTCTCATAATGCGTTGAAATTGAGCTTTAAGACATGTCCTTTTTATTTTTTTAGCTGTGATTAGAGCTTATTTCTTCAAAGTGTTTTCTTAAAGTATGTGTCACCATTTGAAATATTTTGGCCATTATCTCCCTCAAGACATTTTGAGGGCAGGTTTCATTTACAGCCCTGCAGTACTTGTTCTTATGAAGTGACCATTAGCTCAGGCTTTAATCCTGCTTTTGCAGGTAACGGCCAGAGAGCGGCAGCCTTTCTACGTTTCCCATGCTGGTACTAGGGAAACAGACCTACCGGCCAGTGGTGTTCTTTGGTTATAAATTAGAGTGCAATGTTCCCGGATAAACCCACAAATGTTGATGTCTCTTTGCTTTTGTTTGTTTTTAAATTTAATTTATATTTATTATTAGAGTAATATTCCATTGTGTACGTGGACCACTACTTCTTGGTGCATTCCTCGGTTGATGGACATTTTCATTGCTTCCAAGTGCTGGCTATGGTAAATCTTGCTGGCGTACAGGTTTGCCAGCCTGTGACTTTTTGATTCTCATTTTCTCAGGTGATAGGCCAAGCAGTGGTTGTGATTGATTGACTGGTAGCTCAATGTTTCCCTTTTCAAAGCACCTACATTGTGTTTTCATTAGTGGCTCTTTACATGCCCCCCCTTACAACCGAGGGTACGCATTTCTCCACACTCCCTTCACCGTTTATTTTTTGCAGCATTATTCCTAATGGCCATTCTGACTGCTGTGAGCTGATAGGTTTTTGTAATATGGGTATGCATGTCATTAAAATTTTTAAAATTCACCATATTCCTATTCCTTTTTCTTTTCTCTTAAAAGAAAAAACCGTGAGTACAATATAGCTCTTGAAATTGTCTTCTTAGGAAGGTTGCCCTCTTCTGAAGTTTTTGGTCGATTTTTGACCCCAGAAATTTTCTGGAAGGCAGATGCCATTTACAGAAATGCAAGTTGGTGAAAATTTAGTCACCTTTTGCAGTGGGTTCAAAGCTGCTGTTGTGGGAAACGGCCACAAGGAGGTAGCATTTCTCCATTCCCCAATCTGGGTACTAGGGCAGCAGAGCCTTTCTGGAAGTCATTGTCCTAGGTTGTAAATTAGAATGGAATTTGCCAGGAGAAATCCCCATAAGTTTATGTCTCATTACTTCTTCTTGGTTTTAAAATTTTTTTAATCTGGGTAAAGTTTAGAATATTGTTTGTCCTAGGTGTACACAATCTGGTTCATTTACACATTATGTATGTCTATTAATGTACAGATCCTCTTCCCATGTAAAATATTACAGTGTTCTGTCGACCTCCCTTGCTATATGTTCGGTCTTTTTGATACTTGTATATACTATGTATTTGTATATGTATAGTAACACTAATCTTCATTTCTCGATTTCCCCGCTCCTTTCCTTTTCGATGAGCATAGTTTGTTTTCTAAGCCTGTGAGTGTCTTTCTCTTTGGAAATATGTTCATCTGTGTCAGTTATTAGATAATGCCATAAGTGATAATATAGGTCTTTTGCTTTCCGACCTACTTCATGTTTTGTGATTTTCTCCAGGCTCATCTATGGTGCCTCAAAGAGCAGTGCTTCAATGTTTTCCATAGCTAATATTCCATTGTGTACATGGACCACTTCTTCTTGGTGCATTCCTCTGTTGATGGACATTTTCGTTGCTTCCAAGTGTTGCCTATGGTAAATATTGCTGGAGTGCAGGTTTGCCAGCCTGTGATTTTTGATTTTCATTTTCTCAGGTGGTAGACCCAGCAGTGGGTATGATTGATTGACTGGTATGGTAGCTCAACGTTTACCTTTTCAAGGCACCTCAATTGTGCTTTCATTAGTGGCTCTTACCACGTCCCCCTTAGAATCGAGGGTACGCATTTCTCCACAATCACGTCAGCATTTATTGTTTGCAGCATTTTTGTTGATGGCCATTCTGACTGGTGTAAGCTGATAGGTTTTTGTAATTTGGGTTTACGTCTGTAAAAATTCCTACAATTCATCATTTCTCCACAACTTTTTCTTTTCTGTTAAAAGAAAAAAGCAAAAATGTGTGAGTATAATATACCTCTTCAATTTTTCTTTTTGGAAGGGTGCACTCTAGAATTTTTTGGTCGATTTTCGGCCTCAGGATTTTTTGGAGGGCAGGTGTCATTTACAGAACTGCAATTTGTGAATATTTAGTGACCTTTTGCAGTGGGTTTAAAGCTGCTGTTGTGGGAAACGGCCACAAGGATGCAGCATTTCTCCATTCCCAAATCTGGGTACTAGGGCAGCAGAACCATTCTGGAAGTCGTTCGTATAGGTTGTAAATTTGAATGGAACGTGCCAGGAAAACCCCCATAAGTTTATGTCTCATTACTCCTAGTTTGTTGTTTTAATTTTTTCAATTAGCCTAATGGTTAGAATGTTACTTGTCCAAGGTGTACACACTCTGGTTCATCTACATAGTCTATATACCTATTTATGTAGAGATCCTCTTCCCGTGTAAATTATTACAGAGTGTTCCGTCAACCTTCCTTGCTATTTGGTCAGTCTTTTTGATATATGTATATAATATGTATTTGTATACATATGGTAAAGCTAATCTTCATTTATCCATTCCCCCCACCTTTCCTTTTAGATAAGCATAGTTTTTTTAATAAGTCTGTGATTGACTTTCTCTGTGGAAATATGTTCATTTGTGTCAGTTATTAGATAACGCCTATAAGTGATATCGTAGGATATAGGACTTTTGCTTTCCGACTTACCTCATGTTCTGTGATTATCTCCAAGATCATCTATGGTGCCTCAAAGAGCAGTGTTTCATTGTTTTCCATGGCTAGTATTCATTGTGTACATGGACCACTTCTTCTTTATCCTTTCATCTGTTGATGGACATTTTGGTTGCTTCACTGCCTTGTCTATTGTGAAGCAGGCTGCAGTGCAGCTTTTGCAGCCCGGGTCTTCTTCATTCTGGTCTTCTCAGGTGAGAGGCCCATTGGTGCACCTGCTGGATTGAATGGTACCTCAATTTTTACTTTTAAACGCAGCTCCTTTCTGTTCTCATTATTAGCGTTTAACCCTTTTTCATCTCACCAGCAGCTAGAGGGTACACAGTTCTCTAAAACCTCTTCAGCATTTATTGTTTGTAGAGTTTTTGCCAATGGTCAGTCGACTGGTGTGAGTTGAAAAGTTTTTGTAGATTAGATTGCATGAGTCTAATACTTCCTGAGGCTGAGCTTTTATCCATTTTCCTTTCTTTAAAAAGAGCGTGAGTAAAACTTACCTCTTCATACTATCTTCGTGAACATTTTGCCTGTTTTGAATTCTTTTATCCATTCCCTACCTCAGCACAATTTTGAGGGCAGGTGTCCTTTACAGCCCTGAGTCCTTGTGAATGGTAAATGACCATTAGTTGTGGGTTAAAAGCTTCTCTTGCGGGAAACGGCCACATGGCGGCAGCATTTCTCCTTTACCAAATCTGGTTACTAGGGCAACAGAGCCTTACTGGAAGTGGTGTTCTAGGTTGTAAATTAGAATGGAATGTGCGAGGAAAAAGCCCTTTAAGTTTATGTCTCATTACTTCTTGTTGGTATTTTTAACTTAATTTTAATTTTTATCACAGCAAACTTCATTACAATGTTTTGTTTGTTCTAGGTGTGCAAGATGTGGTTCTTTCACACATATATATATATATATTCTTCTTCGGATCCTTTTCCCATGTAGGTTATGACACAATGTTGAGTAGTCTTCTCTTGGTATTGCATAGGTCTTTGGTGATTATATATTTCACATGTGTTTGTATCTCTCAGTTAACCTCAATATGGTAATGTATCCAATCCTCACACCTTTCCATTTGGTCAACCATAAGTTTTTTTAATGTATCTATGATAGTGTTTGTCTGTGGAAATATCTTTGTTTGTATCATTCTTTAGGTAACCCCTATATGTGATACGATAGGATATGTGTCTTTCGCTTTCTCACTTACTCCAAGTTGCGTGATTACTTCTAGACTCATCTATGGTGCTGCAAATGGCATTGTTTCATTTTTTCACTAGCTCATATTCCATCTGTACAGGTAGCAGTTCTTCTTTGTCCCCCCATCTGTCGATGGGCTTTTTGGTTACTTCCATATCTTGGCTATTGTAATAGTATGCAATGCAGATTTGCGTGGCTGTGTCCTTCCAATTCTGTCTTCTTAGTTTATAGGTCCAGGAATAGGTCTGCTGGATCATATGGTAGCTCAGTGTTTACCTTTTAAAGGCACCTCTGTTCTGTTCTCCTTAGTGGCTCTTTCCAGGTTACGTCCCACTTAAAGTGGAGGGCATGTATTTCTTCCCAGCACCTTCAGGATTTATTCTTTGTAGTTTTTGCTGATGATTATTCTGAGTGGTGTGAGCTGATACCTCTTTGTGGTTGAATTTGCATGTGTCTCATAATGCGTTGAAATTGAGCTTAAAGACACGTCCTTTTTATTTTTCCAGCTGTGATTAGAGCTTATTTCTTCAAAGTGTTTTCTTAAAGTATGTGTCACCATTTGAAATATTTTGGCCATTATCTCCCTCAAGACATTTTGAGGGCAGGTTTCATTTACAGCCCTGCAGTACTTGTTCACATGAAGTGACCATTAGCTCAGGCTTTAAACCTGCTTTTGCAGGTAACGGCCAGAGAGCGGCAGCCTTTCTACGTTTCCCATGCTGGTACTAGGGAAACAGACCTACCGGCCAGTGGTGTTCTTCGGTTATAAATGAGAGTGCAATGTGCCCGGATAAACCCACAAATGTTGATGTCTCCTTGCTTTTGTTTGTTTTTAAATTTAATTTATATTTATTATTAGAGTAATATTCCATTGTGTACGTGGACCACTTCTTCTTGGTGCATTCCTCGGTTGATGGACATTTTCATTGCTTCCAAGTGCTGGCTATGGTAAATCTTGCTGGCGTACAGGTTTGCCAGCCTGTGACTTTTTGATTCTCATTTTCTCAGGTGATAGGCCAAGCAGTGGTTGTGATTGATTGACTGGTAGCTCAATGTTTCCCTTTTCAAAGCACCTACATTGTGTTTTCATTAGTGGCTCTTTACATGCCCCCCCTTACAACCGAGGGTACGCATTTCTCCACACTCCCTTCACCGTTTATTTTTTGCAGCATTATTCCTAATGGCCATTCTGACTGCTGTGAGCTGATAGGTTTTTGTAATATGGGTATGCATGTCATTAAAATTTTTAAAATTCACCATATTCCTATTCCTTTTTCTTTTCTCTTAAAAGAAAAAACTGTGAGTACAATATAGCTCTTGAAATTGTCTTCTTAGGAAGGTTGCCCTCTTCTGAAGTTTTTGGTCGATTTTTGACCCCAGAAATTTTCTGGAAGGCAGGTGCCATTTACAGAAATGCAAGTTGGTGAAAATTTAGTCACCTTTTGCAGTGGGTTCAAAGCTGCTGTTGTGGGAAACGGCCACAAGGAGGTAGCATTTCTCCATTCCCCAATCTGGGTACCAGGGCAGCAGAGCCTTTCTGGAAGTCATTGTCCTAGGTTGTAAATTAGAATGGAATTTGCCAGGAGAAATCCCCATAAGTTTATGTCTCATTACTTCTTCTTGGTTTTAAAATTTTTTTAATCTGGGTAAAGTTTAGAATATTGTTTGTCCTAGGTGTACACAATCTGGTTCATTTACACATTATGTATGTCTATTAATGTACAGATCCTCTTCCCATGTAAAATATTACAGTGTTCTGTCGACCTCCCTTGCTATATGTTCGGTCTTTTTGATACATGTATATACTATGTATTTGTATATGTATAGTAACACTAATCTTCATTTCTCGATTTCCTCGCTCCTTTCCTTTTCGATGAGCGTAGTTTGTTTTCTAAGCCTGTGAGTGTCTTTCTCTTTGGAAATATGTTCATCTGTGTCAGTTATTAGATAATGCCATAAGTGATAATATAGGTCTTTTGCTTTCCGACCTACTTCATGTTTTGTGATTATCTCCAGGCTCATCTATGGTGCCTCAAAGAGCAGTGCTTCAATGTTTTCCATAGCTAATATTCCATTGTGTACATGGACCACTTCTTCTTGGTGCATTCCTCTGTTGATGGACATTTTCGTTGCTTCCAAGTGTTGCCTATGGTAAATATTGTTGGAGTGCAGGTTTGCCAGCCTGTGATTTTTGATTTTCATTTTCTCAGGTGGTAGACCCAGCAGTGGGTATGATTGATTGACTGGTATGGTAGCTCAACGTTTACCTTTTCAAGGCACCTCAATTGTGCTTTCATTAGTGGCTCTTACCACGTCCCCCTTAGAATCGAGGGTACGCATTTCTCCACAATCACGTCAGCATTTATTGTTTGCAGCATTTTTGTTGATGGCCATTCTGACTGGTGTAAGCTGATAGGTTTTTGTAATTTGGGTTTACGTCTGTAAAAATTCCTACAATTCATCATTTCTCCACAACTTTTTCTTTTCTGTTAAAAGAAAAAAGCAAAAATGTGTGAGTATAATATACCTCTTCAATTTTTCTTTTTGGAAGGGTGCACTCTAGAATTTTTTGGTCGATTTTCGGCCTCAGGATTTTTTGGAGGGCAGGTGTCATTTACAGAACTGCAATTTGTGAATATTTAGTGACCTTTTGCAGTGGGTTTAAAGCTGCTGTTGTGGGAAACGGCCACAAGGATGCAGCATTTCTCCATTCCCAAATCTGGGTACTAGGGCAGCAGAACCATTCTGGAAGTCGTTCGTATAGGTTTTAAATTTGAATGGAACGTGCCAGGAAAACCCCCATAAGTTTATGTCTCATTACTCCTAGTTTGTTGTTTTAATTTTTTCAATTAGCCTAATGGTTAGAATGTTACTTGTCCAAGGTGTACACACTCTGGTTCATCTACATAGTCTATATACCTATTTATGTAGAGATCCTCTTCCCGTGTAAATTATTACAGAGTGTTCCGTAAACCTTCCTTGCTATTTGGTCAGTCTTTTTGATATATGTATATAATATGTATTTGTATACATATGGTAACGCTAATCTTCATTTATCCATTCCCCCCACCTTTCCTTTTAGATAAGCATAGTTTTTTTAATAAGTCTGTGATTGACTTTCTCTGTGGAAATATGTTCATTTGTGTCAGTTATTAGATAACGCCTATAAGTGATATCGTAGGATATAGGACTTTTGTTTTCCGACTTACCTCATGTTCTGTGATTATCTCCAAGATCATCTATGGTGCCTCAAAGAGCAGTGTTTCATTGTTTTCCATGGCTAGTATTCATTGTGTACATGGACCACTTCTTCTTTATCCTTTCATCTGTTGATGGACATTTTGGTTGCTTCACTGCCTTGTCTATTGTGAATCAGGCTGCAGTGCAGATTTTGCAGCCCGGGTCTTCTTCATTCTGGTCTTCTCAGGTGAGAGGCCCATTGGTGCACCTGCTGGATTGAATGGTACCTCAATTTTTACTTTTAAACGCAGCTCCTTTCTGTTCTCATTATTAGCGTCTAACCCTTTTACATCTCACCAGCAGCTAGAGGGTACACAGTTCTCTAAAACCTCTTAGGCATTTATTGTTTGTAGTCTTTTTTCCAATGGTCAGTCGACTGGTGTGAGTTGAAAACTTTTTGTAGATTAGATTGCATGAGTCTAATACTTCCTGAGGCTGAGCTTTTATCCATTTTCCTTTCTTTAAAAAGAGAGTGAGTAAAACAAACCTCTTCATACTATCTTCTTGCAAATTTTGCCTGTTTTGAAATTTTTATCCATTCCCTACCTCAGCACAATTTTGAGGGCAGGTGTCCTTTACAGCCCTGAGTCCTTGTGAATGGTAAGTGACCATTAGCTGTGGGTTAAAAGCTGCTCTGGCGGGAATTGGCCACAAGGCGGCAGCATTTCTCCTATACCAAATCTGGTTACTAGGCCAACAGAGCCTTACTGGAAGTGGTGTTCTAGGTTGTAAATTAGAATGGAATGTGCGAGGAAAAAGCTCTTTAAGTTTATGTCTCATTACTTCTTGTTGGTATTTTTAACTTAATTTTTATTATTTATCACAGCAAACTTGAATACAATGTTTTGTTTGCTCTAGGTGTGCAAGATGTGGTTCTTTCACACATATACATATATCTATTCTTCTTCGGATCCTTTTCCCATGTAGGTTATGACACAATGTTGAGTAGTCTTCTCTTGGTATTGCATAGGTCTTTGGTGATTATATATTTCACTTGTGTTTGTATCTCTCTGTTAACCTCAATATGGTAATGCATCCAATCCTCACACCTTTCCATTTGGTCAACCATAAGTTTTTTTAATGTATCTATGATAGTGTTTGTCTGTGGAAATATCTTTGTTTGTATCATTCTTTAGGTAACCCCTATATGTGATATGATAGTATATGTGTCTTTCGCTTTCTCACTTACTCCAAGTTGCGTGATTACTTCTAGACTCATCTATGGTGCTGCAAATGGCATTGTTTCATTTTTTCACTAGCTCATATTCCATCTGTACAGGTAGCAGTTCTTCTTTGTCCACCCATCTGTCGATGGGCTTTTTGGTTACTTCCATATCTTGGCTATTGTAATAGTATGCAATGCAGATTTGCGTGG
Organism: Balaenoptera physalus; assembly: GCF_965194825.1. Taxonomy (NCBI): domain Eukaryota; kingdom Metazoa; phylum Chordata; class Mammalia; order Artiodactyla; family Balaenopteridae; genus Balaenoptera; species Balaenoptera physalus. Next base: position 28,899,314 of record NC_138887.1, on the reverse strand, counting down.
CTGTGTCCTTCCAATTCTGTCTTCTTAGTTTATAGGTCCAGGAATAGGTCTGCTGGATCATATGGTAGCTCAGTGTTTACCTTTTAAAGGCACCTCTGTTCTGTTCTCCTTAGTGGCTCTTTCCAGGTTACGTCCCACTTAAAGTGGAGGGCATGTATTTCTTCCCAGCACCTTCAGGATTTATTCTTTGTAGTTTTTGCTGATGATTATTCTGAGTGGTGTGAGCTGATACCTCTTTGTGGTTGAATTTGCATGTGTCTCATAATGCGTTGAAATTGAGCTTTAAGACATGTCCTTTTTATTTTTCCAGCTGTGATTAGAGCTTATTTCTTCAAAGTGTTTTCTTAAAGTATGTGTCACCATTTGAAATATTTTGGCCATTATCTCCCTCAAGACATTTTGAGGGCAGGTTTCATTTACAGCCCTGCAGTACTTGTTCACATGAAGTGACCATTAGCTCAGGCTTTAAACCTGTTTTTGCAGGTAACGGCCAGAGAGCGGCAGCCTTTCTACGTTTCCCATGCTGGTACTAGGGAAACAGACCTACCGGCCAGTGGTGTTCTTCGGTTATAAATGAGAGTGCAATGTGCCCGGATAAACCCACAAATGTTGATGTCTCCTTGCTTTTGTTTGTTTTTAAATTTAATTTATATTTATTATTAGAGTAATATTCCATTGTGTACGTGGACCACTTCTTCTTGGTGCATTCCTCGGTTGATGGACATTTTCATTGCTTCCAAGTGCTGGCTATGGTAAATCTTGCTGGCGTACAGGTTTGCCAGCCTGTGACTTTTTGATTCTCATTTTCTCAGGTGATAGGCCAAGCAGTGGTTGTGATTGATTGACTGGTAGCTCAATGTTTCCCTTTTCAAAGCACCTACATTGTGTTTTCATTAGTGGCTCTTTACATGCCCCCCCTTACAACCGAGGGTACGCATTTCTCCACACTCCCTTCACCGTTTATTTTTTGCAGCATTATTCCTAATGGCCATTCTGACTGCTGTGAGCTGATGGGTTTTTGTAATATGGGTATGCATGTCATTAAAATTTTTAAAATTCACCATATTCCTATTCCTTTTTCTTTTCTCTTAAAAGAAAAAACCGTGAGTACAATATAGCTCTTGAAATTGTCTTCTTAGGAAGGTTTCCCTCTTCTGAAGTTTTTGGTCGATTTTTGACCCCAGAAATTTTCTGGAAGGCAGGTGCCATTTACAGAAATGCAAGTTGGTGAAAATTTAGTCACCTTTTGCAGTGGGTTCAAAGCTGCTGTTGTGGGAAACGGCCACAAGGAGGTAGCATTTCTCCATTCCCCAATCTGGGTACTAGGGCAGCAGAGCCTTTCTGGAAGTCATTGTCCTAGGTTGTAAATTAGAATGGAATTTGCCAGGAGAAATCCCCATAAGTTTATGTCTCATTACTTCTTCTTGGTTTTAAAATTTTTTTAATCTGGGTAAAGTTTAGAATATTGTTTGTCCTAGGTGTACACAATCTGGTTCATTTATACATTATGTATGTCTATTAATGTACAGATCCTCTTCCCATGTAAAATATTACAGTGTTCTGTCGACCTCCCTTGCTATATGTTCGGTCTTTTTGATACATGTATATACTATGTATTTGTATATGTATAGTAACACTAATCTTCATTTCTCGATTTCCCTGCTCCTTTCCTTTTCGATGAGCATAGTTTGTTTTCTAAGCCTGTGAGTGTCTTTCTCTTTGGAAATATGTTCATCTGTGTCAGTTATTAGATAATGCCATAAGTGATAATATAGGTCTTTTGCTTTCCTACCTACTTCATGTTTTGTGATTATCTCCAGGCTCATCTATGGTGCCTCAAAGAGCAGTGCTTCAATGTTTTCCATAGCTAATATTCCATTGTGTACATGGACCACTTCTTCTTGGTGCATTCCTCTGTTGATGGACATTTTCGTTGCTTCCAAGTGTTGCCTATGGTAAATATTGCTGGAGTGCAGGTTTGCCAGCCTGTGATTTTTGATTTTCATTTTCTCAGGTGGTAGACCCAGCAGTGGGTATGATTGATTGACTGGTATGGTAGCTCAACGTTTACCTTTTCAAGGCACCTCAATTGTGCTTTCATTAGTGGCTCTTACCACTTCCCCCTTAGAATCGAGGGTACGCATTTCTCCACAATCACGTCAGCATTTATTGTTTGCAGCATTTTTGTTGATGGCCATTCTGACTGGTGTGAGCTGATAGGTTTTTGTAATTTGGGTTTACATGTCTGTAAAAATTCCTACAATTCATCATTTCTCCACACCTTTTTCTTTTCTGTTAAAAGAAAAAAGAAAAAATGTGTGAGTATAATATACCTCTTCAATTTTTCTTTTTGGAAGGTTGCACTCTAGAATTTTTTAGTCGATTTTCGGCCTCAGGATTTTTTGGAGGGCAGGTGTCATTTACAGAACTGCAATTGGTGAATATTTAGTGACCTTTTGGAGTGGGTTTAAAGTTGCTGTTGTGGGAAACGGCCACAAGGATGCAGCATTTCTCCATTCCCAAATCTGGGTACTAGGGCAGCAGAACCATTCTGGAAGTCGTTTGTATAGGTTGTAAATTTGAATGGAACGTGCCAGGAAAACCCCCCATAAGTTTATGTCTCATTACTCCTAGTTTGTTGTTTTAATTTTTTTCAATTAGCCTAATGGTTAGAATGTTGCTTGCCCAAGGTGTACACACTCTGGTTCATCTACATAGTCTATATACCTATTTATGTAGAGATCCTCTTCCCGTGTAAATTATTACAGAGTGTTCCGTAAACCTTCCTTGCTATTTGGTCAGTCTTTTTGATATATGTATATAATATGTATTTGTATACATATGGTAACGCTAATCTTCATTTATCCATTCCCCTCACCTTTCCTTTTAGATAAGCATAGTTTTTTTAATAAGTCTGTGATTGACTTTCTCTGTGGAAATATGTTCATTTGTGTCAGTTTTTAGATAACGCCTATAAGTGATATCGTAGGATATAGGACTTTTGCTTTCCGACTTACCTCATGTTCTGTGATTATCTCCAAGATCATCTATGGTGCCTCAAAGAGCAGTGTTTCATTGTTTTCCATGGCTAGTATTCATTGTGTACATGGACCACTTCTTCTTTATCCTTTCATCTGTTGATGGACATTTTGGTTGCTTCACTGCCTTGTCTATTGTGAATCAGGCTGCAGTGCAGCTTTTGCAGCCCGGGTCTTCTTCATTCTGGTCTTCTCAGGTGAGAGGCCCATTGGTGCACCTGCTGGATTGAATGGTACCTCAATTTTTACTTTTAAACGCAGCTCCTTTCTGTTCTCATTATTAGCGTCTAACCCTTTTACATCTCACCAGCAGCTAGAGGGTACACATTTCTCTAAAACCTCTTAGGCATTTATTGTTTGTAGTCTTTTTTCCAATGGTCAGTCGACTGGTGTGAGTTGAAAACTTTTTGTAGATTAGATTGCATGAGTCTAATACTTCCTGAGGCTGAGCTTTTATCCATTTTCCTTTCTTTAAAAAGAGAGTGAGTAAAACAAACCTCTTCATACTATCTTCTTGCAAATTTTGCCTGTTTTGAAATTTTTATCCATTCCCTACCTCAGCACAATTTTGAGGGCAGGTGTCCTTTACAGCCCTGAGTCCTTGTGAATGGTAAGTGACCATTAGCTGTGGGTTAAAAGCTGCTCTGGCGGGAATTGGCCACAAGGCGGCAGCATTTCTCCTTTACCAAATCTGGTTACTAGGGCAACAGAGCCTTACTGGAAGTGGTGTTCTAGGTTGTAAATTAGAATGGAATGTGCGAGGAAAAAGCTCTTTAAGTTTATGTCTCATTACTTCTTGTTGGTATTTTTAACTTAATTTTTATTATTTATCACAGCAAACTTGAATACAATGTTTTGTTTGCTCTAGGTGTGCAAGATGTGGTTCTTTCACACATATACATATATCTATTCTTCTTTGGATCCTTTTCCCATGTAGGTTATGACACAATGTTCAGTAGTCTTCTCTTGGTATTGCATAGGTCTTTGGTGATTATATATTTCACTTGTGTTTGTATCTCTCTGTTAACCTCAATATGGTAATGTATCCAATCCTCACACCTTTCCATTTGGTCAACCATAAGTTTTTTTTAATGTATCTATGATAGTGTTTGTCTGTGGAAATATCTTTGTTTGTATCATTCTTTAGGTAACCCCTATATGTGATATGATAGTATATGTGTCTTTCGCTTTCTCACTTACTCCAAGTTGCGTGATTACTTCTAGACTCATCTATGGTGCTGCAAATGGCATTGTTTCATTTTTTCACTAGCTCATATTCCATCTGTACAGGTAGCAGTTCTTCTTTGTCCACCCATCTGCCGATGGGCTTTTTGGTTACTTCCATATCTTGGCTATTGTAATAGTATGCAATGCAGATTTGCGTGGCTGTGTCCTTCCAATTCTGTCTTCTTAGTTTATAGGTCCAGGAATAGGTCTGCTGGATCATATGGTAGCTCAGTGTTTACCTTTTAAAGGCACCTCTGTTCTGTTCTCCTTAGTGGCTCTTTCCAGGTTACGTCCCACTTAAAGTGGAGGGCATGTATTTCTTCCCAGCACCTTCAGGATTTATTCTTTGTAGTTTTTGCTGATGATTATTCTGAGTGGTGTGAGCTGATACCTCTTTGTGGTTGAATTTGCATGTGTCTCATAATGCGTTGAAATTGAGCTTTAAGACATGTCCTTTTTATTTTTCCAGCTGTGATTAGAGCTTATTTCTTCAAAGTGTTTTCTTAAACTATGTGTCACCATTTGAAATATTTTGGCCATTATCTCCCTCAAGACATTTTGAGGGCAGGTTTCATTTACAGCCCTGCAGTACTTGTTCACATGAAGTGACCATTAGCTCAGGCTTTAAACCTGCTTTTGCAGGTAACGGCCAGAGAGCGGCAGCCTTTCTACGTTTCCCATGCTGGTACTAGGGAAACAGACCTACCGGCCAGTGGTGTTCTTCGGTTATAAATGAGAGTGCAATGTGCCCGGATAAACCCACAAATGTTGATGTCTCCTTGCTTTTGTTTGTTTTTAAATTTAATTTATATTTATTAGTAGAGTAATATTCCATTGTGTACGTGGACCACTTCTTCTTGGTGCATTCCTCGGTTGATGGACATTTTCATTGCTTCCAAGTGCTGGCTATGGTAAATCTTGCTGGCGTACAGGTTTGCCAGCCTGTGACTTTTTGATTCTCATTTTCTCAGGTGATAGGCCAAGCAGTGGTTGTGATTGATTGACTGGTAGCTCAATGTTTCCCTTTTCAAAGCACCTACATTGTGTTTTCATTAGTGGCTCTTTACATGCCCCCCCTTACAACCGAGGGTACGCATTTCTCCACACTCCCTTCACCGTTTATTTTTTGCAGCATTATTCCTAATGGCCATTCTGACTGCTGTGAGCTGATAGGTTTTTGTAATATGGGTATGCATGTCATTAAAATTTTTAAAATTCACCATATTCCTATTCCTTTTTCTTTTCTCTTAAAAGAAAAAACCGTGAGTACAATATAGCTCTTGAAATTGTCTTCTTAGGAAGGTTTCCCTCTTCTGAAGTTTTTGGTCGATTTTTGACCCCAGAAATTTTCTGGAAGGCAGGTGCCATTTACAGAAATGCAAGTTGGTGAAAATTTAGTCACCTTTTGCAGTGGGTTCAAAGCTGCTGTTGTGGGAAACGGCCACAAGGAGGTAGCATTTCTCCATTCCCCAATCTGGGTACTAGGGCAGCAGAGCCTTTCTGGAAGTCATTGTCCTAGGTTGTAAATTAGAATGGAATTTGCCAGGAGAAATCCCCATAAGTTTATGTCTCATTACTTCTTCTTGGTTTTAAAATTTTTTTAATCTGGGTAAAGTTTAGAATATTGTTTGTCCTAGGTGTACACAATCTGGTTCATTTACACATTATGTATGTCTATTAATGTACAGATCCTCTTCCCATGTAAAATATTACAGTGTTCTGTCGACCTCCCTTGCTATATGTTCGGTCTTTTTGATACATGTATATACTATGTATTTGTATATGTATAGTAACACTAATCTTCATTTCTCGATTTCCCCGCTCCTTTCCTTTTCGATGAGCATAGTTTGTTTTCTAAGCCTGTGAGTGTCTTTCTCTTTGGAAATATGTTCATCTGTGTCAGTTATTAGATAATGCCATAAGTGATAATATAGGTCTTTTGCTTTCCGACCTACTTCATATTTTGTGATTATCTCCAGGCTCATCTATGGTGCCTCAAAGAGCAGTGCTTCAATGTTTTCCATAGCTAATATTCCATTGTGTACATGGACCACTTCTTCATGGTGCATTCCTCTGTTGATGGACATTTTCGTTGCTTCCAAGTGTTGCCTATGGTAAATATTGCTGGAGTGCAGGTTTGCCAGCCTGTGATTTTTGATTTTCATTTTCTCAGGTGGTAGACCCAGCAGTGGGTATGATTGATTGACTGGTATGGTAGCTCAACGTTTACCTTTTCAAGGCACCTCAATTGTGCTTTCATTAGTGGCTCTTACCACTTCCCCCTTAGAATCGAGGGTACGCATTTCTCCACAATCACGTCAGCATTTATTGTTTGCAGCATTTTTGTTGATGGCCATTCTGACTGGTGTGAGCTGATAGGTTTTTGTAATTTGGGTTTACATGTCTGTAAAAATTCCTACAATTCATCATTTCTCCACACCTTTTTCTTTTCTGTTAAAAGAAAAAAGAAAAAATGTGTGAGTATAATATACCTCTTCAATTTTTCTTTTTGGAAGGTTGCACTCTAGAATTTTTTGGTCGATTTTCGGCCTCAGGATTTTTTGGAGGGCAGGTGTCATTTACAGAACTGCAATTGGTGAATATTTAGTGACCTTTTGGAGTGGGTTTAAAGTTGCTGTTGTGGGAAACGGCCACAAGGATGCAGCATTTCTCCATTCCCAAATCTGGGTACTAGGGCAGCAGAACCATTCTGGAAGTCGTTTGTATAGGTTGTAAATTTGAATGGAACGTGCCAGGAAAACCCCCCAGAAGTTTATGTCTCATTACTCCTAGTTTGTTGTTTTAATTTTTTTCAATTAGCCTAATGGTTAGAATGTTGCTTGCCCAAGGTGTACACACTCTGGTTCATCTACATAGTCTATATACCTATTTATGTAGAGATCCTCTTCCCGTGTAAATTATTACAGAGTGTTCCGTAAACCTTCCTTGCTATTTGGTCAGTCTTTTTGATATATGTATATAATATGTATTTGTATACATATGGTAACGCTAATCTTCATTTATCCATTCCCCCCACCTTTCCTTTTAGATAAGCATAGTTTTTTTAATAAGTCTGTGATTGACTTTCTCTGTGGAAATATGTTCATTTGTGTCAGTTATTAGATAACGCCTATAAGTGATATCGTAGGATATAGGACTTTTGCTTTCCGACTTACCTCATGTTCTGTGATTATCTCTAAGATCATCTATGGTGCCTCAAAGAGCAGTGTTTCATTGTTTTCCATGGCTAGTATTCATTGTGTACATGGACCACTTCTTCTTTATCCTTTCATCTGTTGATGGACATTTTGGTTGCTTCACTGCCTTGTCTATTGTGAATCAGGCTGCAGTGCAGCTTTTGCAGCCCGGGTCTTCTTCATTCTGGTCTTCTCAGGTGAGAGGCCCATTGGTGCACCTGCTGGATTGAATGGTACCTCAATTTTTACTTTTAAACGCAGCTCCTTTCTGTTCTCATTATTAGCGTCTAACCCTTTTACATCTCACCAGCAGCTAGAGGGTACACAGTTCTCTAAAACCTCTTAAGCATTTATTGTTTGTAGTCTTTTTTCCAATGGTCAGTCGACTGGTGTGAGTTGAAAACTTTTTGTAGATTAGATTACATGAGTCTAATACTTCCTGAGGCTGAGCTTTTATCCATTTTCCTTTCTTTAAAAAGAGAGTGAGTAAAACATACCTCTTCATACTATCTTCTTGCAAATTTTGCCTGTTTTGAAATTTTTATCCATTCCCTACCTCAGCACAATTTTGAGGGCAGGTGTCCTTTACAGCCCTGAGTCCTTGTGAATGGTAAGTGACCATTAGCTGTGGGTTAAAAGCTGCTCTGGCGGGAATTGGCCACAAGGCGGCAGCATTTCTCCTTTACCAAATCTGGTTACTAGGGCAACAGAGCCTTACTGGAATTGGTGTTCTAGGTTGTAAATTAGAATGGAATGTGCGAGGAAAAAGCTCTTTAAGTTTATGTCTCATTACTTCTTGTTGGTATTTTTAACTTAATTTTTATTATTTATCACAGCAAACTTGAATACAATGTTTTGTTTGCTCTAGGTGTGCAAGATGTGGTTCTTTCACACATATACATATATCTATTCTTCTTTGGATCCTTTTCCCATGTAGGTTATGACACAATGTTGAGTAGTCTTCTCTTGGTATTGCATAGGTCTTTGGTGATTATATATTTCACTTGTGTTTGTATCTCTCTGTTAACCTCAATATGGTAATGTATCCAATCCTCACACCTTTCCATTTGGTCAACCATAAGTTTTTTTTAATGTATCTATGATAGTGTTTGTCTGTGGAAATATCTTTGTTTGTATCATTCTTTAGGTAACCCCTATATGTGATATGATAGTATATGTGTCTTTCGCTTTCTCACTTACTCCAAGTTGCGTGATTACTTCTAGACTCATCTATGGTGCTGCAAATGGCATTGTTTCATTTTTTCACTAGCTCATATTCCATCTGTACAGGTAGCAGTTCTTCTTTTTCCACCCATCTGTCGATGGGCTTTTTGGTTACTTCCATATCTTGGCTATTGTAATAGTATGCAATGCAGATTTGCGTGGCTGTGTCCTTCCAATTCTGTCTTCTTAGTTTATAGGTCCAGGAATAGGTCTGCTGGATCATATGGTAGCTCAGTGTTTACCTTTTAAAGGCACCTCTGTTCTGTTCTCCTTAGTGGCTCTTTCCAGGTTACGTCCCACTTAAAGTGGAGGGCATGTATTTCTTCCCAGCACCTTCAGGATTTATTCTTTGTAGTTTTTGCTGATGATTATTCTGAGTGGTGTGAGCTGATACCTCTTTGTGGTTGAATTTGCATGTGTCTCATAATGCGTTGAAATTGAGCTTTAAGACATGTCCTTTTTATTTTTCCAGCTGTGATTAGAGCTTATTTCTTCAAAGTGTTTTCTTAAACTATGTGTCACCATTTGAAATATTTTGGCCATTATCTCCCTCAAGACATTTTGAGGGCAGGTTTCATTTACAGCCCTGCAGTACTTGTTCACATGAAGTGACCATTAGCTCAGGCTTTAAACCTGCTTTTGCAGGTAACGGCCAGAGAGCGGCAGCCTTTCTACGTTTCCCATGCTGGTACTAGGGAAACAGACCTACCGGCCAGTGGTGTTCTTCGGTTATAAATGAGAGTGCAATGTGCCCGGATAAACCCACAAATGTTGATGTCTCCTTGCTTTTGTTTGTTTTTAAATTTAATTTATATTTATTAGTAGAGTAATATTCCATTGTGTACGTGGACCACTTCTTCTTGGTGCATTCCTCGGTTGATGGACATTTTCATTGCTTCCAAGTGCTGGCTATGGTAAATCTTGCTGGCGTACAGGTTTGCCAGCCTGTGACTTTTTGATTCTCATTTTCTCAGGTGATAGGCCAAGCAGTGGTTGTGATTGATTGACTGGTAGCTCAATGTTTCCCTTTTCAAAGCACCTACATTGTGTTTTCATTAGTGGCTCTTTACATGCCCCCCCTTACAACCGAGGGTACGCATTTCTCCACACTCCCTTCACCGTTTATTTTTTGCAGCATTATTCCTAATGGCCTTTCTGACTGCTGTGAGCTGATAGGTTTTTGTAATATGGGTATGCATGTCATTAAAATTTTTAAAATTCACCATATTCCTATTCCTTTTTCTTTTCTCTTAAAAGAAAAAACCGTGAGTACAATATAGCTCTTGAAATTGTCTTCTTAGGAAGGTTTCCCTCTTCTGAAGTTTTTGGTCGATTTTTGACCCCAGAAATTTTCTGGAAGGCAGGTGCCATTTACAGAAATGCAAGTTGGTGAAAATTTAGTCACCTTTTGCAGTGGGTTCAAAGCTGCTGTTGTGGGAAACGGCCACAAGGAGGTAGCATTTCTCCATTCCCCAATCTGGGTACTAGGGCAGCAGAGCCTTTCTGGAAGTCATTGTCCTAGGTTGTAAATTAGAATGGAATTTGCCAGGAGAAATCCCCATAAGTTTATGTCTCATTACTTCTTCTTGGTTTTAAAATTTTTTTAATCTGGGTAAAGTTTAGAATATTGTTTGTCCTAGGTGTACACAATCTGGTTCATTTACACATTATGTATGTCTATTAATGTACAGATCCTCTTCCCATGTAAAATATTACAGTGTTCTGTCGACCTCCCTTGCTATATGTTCGGTCTTTTTGATACATGTATATACTATGTATTTGTATATGTATAGTAACACTAATCTTCATTTCTCGATTTCCCCGCTCCTTTCCTTTTCGATGAGCATAGTTTGTTTTCTAAGCCTGTGAGTGTCTTTCTCTTTGGAAATATGTTCATCTGTGTCAGTTATTAGATAATGCCATAAGTGATAATATAGGTCTTTTGCTTTCCGACCTACTTCATGTTTTGTGATTATCTCCAGGCTCATCTATGGTGCCTCAAAGAGCAGTGCTTCAATGTTTTCCATAGCTAATATTCCATTGTGTACATGGACCACTTCTTCTTGGTGCATTCCTCTGTTGATGGACATTTTCGTTGCTTCCAAGTGTTGCCTATGGTAAATATTGTTGGAGTGCAGGTTTGCCAGCCTGTGATTTTTGATTTTCATTTTCTCAGGTGGTAGACCCAGCAGTGGGTATGATTGATTGACTGGTATGGTAGCTCAATGTTTACCTTTTCAAGGCACCTCAATTGTGCTTTCATTAGTGGCTCTTACCACGTCCCCCTTATTATCGAGGGTACGCATTTCTCCACAATCACGTCAGCATTTATTATTTGCAGCATTTTTGTTGATGGCCATTATGACTGGTGTGAGCTGATAGGTTTTTGTAATTTGGGTTTACATGTCTGTAAAAATTCCTACAATTCATCATTTCTCCAAAACTTTTTCTTTTCTGTTAAAAGAAAAAAGCCAAAATGTGTGAGTATAATATACCTCTTCAATTTTTCTTTTTGGAAGGTTGCACTCTAGAATTTTTTGGTCGATTTTCGGCCTCAGGATTTTTTGGAGGGCAGGTGTCATTTACAGAACTGCAATTGGTGAATATTTAGTGACTTTTTGCAGTGGGTTTAAAGCTGCTGTTGTGGGAAACGGCCACAAGGATGCAGCATTTCTCCATTCCCAAATCTGGGTACTAGGGCAGCAGAACCATTCTGGAAGTCGTTTGTATAGGTTGTAAATTTGAATGGAACGTGCCAGGAAAACCCCCCATAAGTTTATGTATCATTACTCCTAGTTTGTTGTTTTAATTTTTTCAAATAGCCTAATGGTTAGAATGTTGCTTGTCCAAGGTGTACACACTCTGGTTCATCTACATAGTCTATATACCTATTTATGTAGAGATCCTCTTCCCGTGTAAATTATTACAGAGTGTTCCGTAAACCTTCCTTGCTATTTGGTCAGTCTTTTTGATATATGTTTATAATATGTATTTGTATACATATGGTAACGCTAATCTTCATTTATCCATTCCCCCCACCTTTCCTTTTAGATAAGCATAGTTTTTTTAATAAGTCTGTGATTGACTTTCTCTGTGGAAATATGTTCATTTGTGTCAGTTATTAGATAACGCCTATAAGTGATATCGTAGGATATAGGACTTTTGTTTTCCGACTTACCTCATGTTCTGTGATTATCTCCAAGATCATCTATGGTGCCTCAAAGAGCAGTGTTTCATTGTTTTCCATGGCTAGTATTCATTGTGTACATGGACCACTTCTTCTTTATCCTTTCATCTGTTGATGGACATTTTGGTTGCTTCACTGCCTTGTCTATTGTGAATCAGGCTGCAGTGCAGATTTTGCAGCCCGGGTCTTCTTCATTCTGGTCTTCTCAGGTGAGAGGCCCATTGGTGCACCTGCTGGATTGAATGGTACCTCAATTTTTACTTTTAAACGCAGCTCTTTCTGTTCTCATTATTAGCGTCTAACCCTTTTACATCTCACCAGCAGCTAGAGGGTACACAGTTCTCTAAAACCTCTTAGGCATTTATTGTTTGTAGTCTTTTTTCCAATGGTCAGTCGACTGGTGTGAGTTGAAAACTTTTTGTAGATTAGATTGCATGAGTCTAATACTTCCTGAGGCTGAGCTTTTATCCATTTTCCTTTCTTTAAAAAGAGAGTGAGTAAAACAAACCTCTTCATACTATCTTCTTGCAAATTTTGCCTGTTTTGAAATTTTTATGCATTCCCTACCTCAGCACAATTTTGAGGGCAGGTGTCCTTTACAGCCCTGAGTCCTTGTGAATGGTAAGTGACCATTAGCTGTGGGTTAAAAGCTGCTCTTGCGGGAATCGGCCACAAGGCGGCAGCATTTCTCCTTTACCAAATCTGGTTACTAGGGCAACAGAGCCTTACTGGAAGTGGTGTTCTAGGTTGTAAATTAGAATGGAATGTGCGAGGAAAAAGCCCTTTTAGTTTATGTCTCATTACTTCTTGTTGGTATTTTTCACTTAATTTTTTTTTTATCACAGCAAACTTGATTACAATGTTTTGTTTGTTCTAGGTGTGCAAGATGTGGTTCTTTCACACATATACATATATCTATTCTTCTTCGGATCCTTTGCCCATGTAGGTTATGACACAATGTTGAGTAGTCTTCTCTTGGTATTGCGTAGGTCTTTGGTGATTATATATTTCACTTGTGTTTGTATCTCTCTGTTAACCTCAATATGGTAATGTATCCAATCCTCACACCTTTCCATTTGGTGAACCATAAGTTTTTTTAATGAATCTATGATAGTGTTTGTCTTTGGATATATCTTTGTTTGTATCATTTTTTAGGTAACCCCTATATGTGATATGATAGGATATGTGTCTTTCGCTTTCTCACTTACTCCAAGTTGCGTGATTACTTCTAGACTCATCTATGGTGCTGCAAATGGCATTGTTTCATTTTTTCACTAGCTCATAGTCCATCTGTACAGGTAGCAGTTCTTCTTTGTCCACCCATCTGTCGATGGGCTTTTTGGTTACTTCCATATCTTGGCTATTGTAATAGTATGCAATGCAGATTTGCGTGGCTGTGTCCTTCCAATTCTGTCTTCTTAGTTTATAGGTCCAGGAATAGGACTGCTGGATCATATGGTAGCTCAGTGTTTACCTTTTAAAGGCACCTCTGTTCTGTTCTCCTTAGTGGCTCTTTCCAGGTTACGTCCCACTTAAAGTGGAGGGCATGTATTTCTTCCCAGCACCTTCAGGATTTATTCTTTGTAGTTTTTGCTGATGTTTATTCTGAGTGGTGTGAGCTGATACCTCTTTGTGGTTGAATTTGCATGTGTTTCATAATGCGTTGAAATTGAGCTTTAAGACATGTCCTTTTTATTTTTCCAGCTGTGATTAGAGCTTATTTCTTCAAAGTGTTTTCTTAAAGTATGTGTCACCATTTGAAATATTTTGGCCATTATCTCCCTCAAGACATTTTGAGGGCAGGTTTCATTTACAGCCCTGCTGTACTTGTTCTCATGAAGTGACCATTAGCTCAGGCTTTAAACCTGCTTTTGCAGGTAACGGCCAGAGAGCGGCAGCCTTTCTACGTTTCCCATGCTGGTACTAGGGAAACAGACCTACCGGCCAGTGGTGTCCTTCGGTTATAAATTAGAGTGCAATGTGCCCGGATAAACCCACAAATGTTGATGTCTCCTTGCTTTTGTTTGTTTTTAAATTTAATTTATATTTATTATTAGAGTAATATTCCATTGTGTACGTGGACCACTTCTTCTTGGTGCATTCCTCGGTTGATGGACATTTTCATTGCTTCCAAGTGCTGGCTATGGTAAATGTTGCTGGCGTACAGGTTTGCCAGCCTGTGACTTTTTGATTCTCATTTTCTCAGGTGATAGGCCAAGCAGTGGTTGTGATTGATTGACTGGTAGCTCAATGTTTCCCTTTTCAAAGCACCTACATTGTGTTTTCATTAGTGGCTCTTTACATGCCCCCCCTTACAACCGAGGGTACGCATTTCTCCTCACTCCCTTCACCGTTTATTTTTTGCAGCATTATTCCTAATGGCCATTCTGACTGCTGAGAGCTGATAGGTTTTTGTCATATGGGTATGCATGTCATTAAAATTTTTAAAATTCATCATCTTCCTATGCCTTTTTCTTTTCTCTTAAAAGAAAAAAACCGTGAGTACAATATAGCTCTTGAAATTGTCTTCTTCGAAGGTTGCCCTCTTCTGAAGTTTTTGGTCGATTTTTGACCCCAGAAATTTTCTGGAAGGCAGGTGCCATTTACAGAAATGCAAGTTGGTGAAAATTTAGTCACCTTTTGCAGTGGGTTCAAAGCTGCTGTTGTGGGAAACGGCCACAAGGAGGTAGCATTTCTCCATTCCCCAATCTGGGTACTAGGGCAGCAGAGCCTTTCTGGAAGTCATTGTCCTAGGTTGTAAATTAGAATGGAATTTGCCAGGAGAAATCCCCATAAGTTTATGTCCCATTACTTCTTCTTGGTTTTAAAATTGTTTTAATCTGGGTATAGTTTAGAATATTGTTTGTCCTAGGTGTACACAATCTGGTTCATTTATACATTATGTATGTCTATTAATGTCCAGATCCTCTTCCCATATAAAATATTAGAGTGTTCCGTCGACCTCCCTTGCTATATGTTCGGTCTTTTTGATACATGTATATACTATGTATTTGTATATGTATAGTAACACTAATCTTCATTTCTCAATTTCCCCCCCTCCTTTCCTTTTCGATGAGCATAGTTTGTTTTCTAAGCCTGTGAGTGTCTCTCTCTTTGGAAATATGTTCATCTGTGTCAGTTATTAGATAATGCCATAAGTGATAATATAGGATATAGGTCTTTTGCTTTCCGACCTACTTCATATTTTGTGATTATCTCCATGCTCATCTATGGTGCCTCAAAGAGCAGTGCTTCAATGTTTTCCATCGCTAATATTCCATTGTGTACATGGACCACTACTTCTTGCTGCATTCCTCTGTTGATGGACATTTTCGCTGCTTCCAAGTGTTGCCTATGGTAAATATTGCTGGAGTGCAGGTTTGCCAGCCTGTGATTTTTGATTTTCATTTTCTCAGGTGATAGACCCAGCAGTGGGTATGATTGATTGACTGGTATGGTAGCTCAACGTTTACCTTTTCAAGGCACCTCAGTTGTGCTTTCATTAGTGCCTCTTACCACGTCCCCCTTAGAATCGAGGGTAGGCATTTCTCCACAATCACGTCAGCATTTATTGTTTGCAGCATTTTTGTTGATGGCCATTCTGACTGGTGTGAGCTGATAGGTTTTTGTAATTTGGGTTTACATGTCTGTAAAAATTCCTACAATTCATCATTTCTCCACACCTTTTTCTTTTCTGTTAAAAGAAAAAAGCAAAAATGTGTGAGTATAATATACCTCTTCAAATTTTCTTTTTTGAAGTTTGCACTCTAGAAATTTTTGGTCGATTTTCGGCCTCTGAATTTTTTGGAGGGCAGGTGTCATTTACAGAACTGCAATTGGTGAATATTTAGTGACCTTTTGCAGTGGGTTTAAAGCTGCTGTTGTGGGAAACGGCCACAAGGATGCAGCATTTCTCCATTCCCAAATCTGGGTACTAGGGCAGCAGAGGCATTCTGGAAGTCTTTGTATAGGTTGTAAATTTGAATGGAATGTGCCAGGAAAACCCCCCATAAGTTTATGTCTCATTACTCCTAGTTCGTTGTTTTAATTTTTTCAATTGGCGTAATGGTTAGAATGTTGCTTGTCCAAGGTGTACACACTCTGGTTCATCTACATATTCTATATACCTATTTATGTAGAGATCCTCTTCCCTTGTAAATTATTACAGAGTGTTCCGTAAACCTTCCTTGCTATTTGGTCAGTCTTTTTGATATATGTATATAATATGTATTTGTATACATATGGTAACGCTAATCTTCATTTATCCATTCCCCCCACCTTTCCTTTTAGATAAGCATAGTTTTTTTTAATAAGTCTGTCATTGACTTTCTCTGTGGAAATATGTTTATTTGTGTCAGTTATTAGATAACGCCTATAAGTGATATCATAGGATATAGAACTTTTGATTTCCGACTTACCTCATGTTCTGTGATTATCTCCAAGATCATCTATGGTGCCTCAAAGAGCAGTGTTTCATTGTTTACCATGGCTAGTATTCATTGTGTACATGGACCACTTCTTCTTTATCCTTTCATCTGTTGATGGACATTTTGGTTGCTTCACTGCCTTGTCTATTGTGAATAAGGCTGAAGTGCAGTTTTTGCAGCCCTGGTCTTCTTCATTCTGGTCTTCTCAGGTGAGAGGCCCATTGGTGCGCCTGCTGGATTGAATGGTACCTCAATTTTTCCTTTTAAACGCAGCTCCTTTCTGTTCTCATTATTAGCGTTTAACCCTCTTACATCTCACCAGCAGCTAGAGGGTACACAGTTCTCTAAAACCTCTTCAACATTTATTGTTTGTAGAGTTTTTGCCAATGGTCAGTCGACTGGTGTGAGTTGAAAAGTTTTTGTAGATTAGATTGCATGAGTCTAATACTTCCTGAGGCTGAGCTTTTATCCATTTTCCTTTCTTTAAAAAGAGCGTGAGTAAAACTTACCTCTTCATACTATCTTCGTGAATATTTTGCCTGTTTTGAATTCTTTTATCCATTCCCTACCTCAGTACAATTTTGGGGGCAGGTGTCCTTTACAGCCCTGAGTCCTTGTGAATGGTAAGTGACCATTAGCTGTGGGTTAAAAGCTGCTCTTGCGGGAATCGGCCACAAGGCGGAAGCATTTCTCCTTTACCAAATCTGGTTACTAGGGCAACAGAGCCTTACTGGAAGTGGTGTTCTAGGTTGTAAATTAGAATGGAATGTGCGAGGAAAAAGCCCTTTTAGTTTATGTCTCATTACTTCTTGTTGGTATTTTTCACTTAATTTTTTGTTTTATCACAGCAAACTTGATTACAATGTTTTGTTTGTTCTAGGTGTGCAAGATGTGGTTCTTTCACACATATACATATATCTATTCTTCTTCGGATCCTTTGCCCATGTAGGTTATGACACAATGTTGAGTAGTCTTCCCTTGGTATTGGGTAGGTCTTTGGTGATTATATATTTCACATGTGTTTGTGTCTCTCTGTTAACCTCAATATGGTAATAGATCCAATCCTCACACCTTTCCATTTGGTGAACCATAATTTTTTTAATGAATCTATGATAGTGTTTGTCTGTGGAAATATCTTTGTTTATATCATTTTTTAGGTAACCCCTATATGTGATATGATAGGATATGTGTCTTTCGCTTTCTCACTTACTCCACGTTGCGTGATTACTTCTAGACTCATCTATGGTGCTGCAAATGGCATTGTTTCATTTTTTCACTAGCTCATAGTCCATCTGTACAGGTAGCAGTTCTTCTTTGTCCACCCATCTGTCCATGGGCTTTTTGGTTACTTCCATATCTTGGCTATTGTAATAGTATGCAATGCAGATTTGCGTGGCTGTGTCCTTCCAATTCTGTCTTCTTAGTTTATAGGTCCAGGAATAGGACTGCTGGATCATATGGTAGCTCATTGTTTACCTTTTAAAGGCACCTCTGTTCTGTTCTCCTTAGTGGCTCTTTCCAGGTTACGTCCCAATTAAAGTGGAGGGCATGTATTTCTTCCCAGCACCTTCAGGATTTATTCTTTGTAGTTTTTGCTGATGATTATTCTGAGTGGTGTGAGCTGATAGCTCTTTGTGGTTGAATTTGCATGTGTCTCATAATGCGTTGAAATTGAGCTTTAAGACATGTCCTTTTTATTTTTCCAGCTGTGATTAGAGCTTATTTCTTCAAAGTGTTTTCTTAAAGTATGTGTCACCATGTGAAATATTTTGGCCATTATCTCCCTCAAGACATTTTGAGGACAGGTTTCATTTACAGCCCTGCAGTACTTGTTCTTATGAAGTGATCATTAGCTCAGGCTTTAAACCTGCTTTTGCAGGTAACGGCCAGAGAGCGGCAGCCTTTCTACGTTTCCCATGCTGGTACTAGGGAAACAGACCTACCGGCCAGTGGTGTTCTTCGGTTATAAATTAGAGTGTAATGTGCCCGGATAAACCCACAAATGTTGATGTCTCTTTGCTTTTGTTTGTTTTTAAATTTAATTTATATTTTTTATTAGAGTAATATTCCATTGTGTACGTGGACCACTTCTTCTTGGTGCATTCCTCGGTTGATGGACATTTTCATTGCTTCCAAGTGCTGGCTATGGTAAATCTTGCTGGCGTACAGGTTTGCCAGCCTGTGACTTTTTGATTCTCATTTTCTCAGGTGATAGGCCAAGCAGTGGTTGTGATTGATTGATTGGTAGCTCAATGTTTCCCTTTTCAAAGCACCTACATTGTGTTTTCTTTAGTGGCTCTTTACATGCCCCCCCTTACAACCGAGGGTACGCATTTCTCCACACTCCCTTCACCGTTTATTTTTTGCAGCATTATTCCTAATGGCCATTCTTACTGCTGTGAGCTGATAGGTTTTTGTAATATGGGTATGCATGTCATTAAAATTTTTAAAATTCATCATATTCCTAAGCCTTTTTCTTTTCTCTTAAAAGAGAAAACCGTGAGTATAATATAGCTCTTGAAATTGTCTTCTTCGAAGGTTGCCCTCTTCTGAAGTTTTTTGTCGATTTTTGACCCCAGAAATTTTCTGGAAGGCAGGTGCCATTTAAAGAAATGCAAGTTGGTGAAAATTTAGTCACCTTTTGCAGTGGGTTCAAAGCTGCTGTTGTGGGAAACGGCCAGAAGGAGGTAGCATTTCTCCATTCCCCAATCTGGGTACTAGGGCAGCAGAGCCTTTCTGGAAGTCATTGTCCTAGGTTGTAAATTGGAATGGAATGTGCCAGGAAAAAGACCCTGAAGTTTATGTCTCATTACTTCTTGTTCATTATTTTAATTTTTAGAATTTTTTTTTCCTAGGTGTACACGTTCTCTTTCAATTGTACATTACATATATTTCTTCATGTACAGATCACCTTCTCATGTAAATTATTTAGAGTGTTCCATAGACCTCCATTTCTATATGGTCTGTCTTTTTGATATATGTATTTAATATGTATTTCTATACATATGCTCACTGTTATATTAAACATAAGCATAGTTTTTCTTCTAACTCTGTGAGTGACTTTCTCTGTGGAAATATGATCATTTGTGTCAGTTGTTAGATAATACCTATAAGTTATATCATAGTATATTTTTCTTTTGCTTCTGAATTACCTCATGTTCTGTGATTATGTCTAGGCTCATCTACGGTGCTGCACAGAGCAGTGTTTTATTGTTTCCCATGGCAAATATTCCATTGTGTACCCCGACCACTTCTTCTTTGTCTATTCATGTTGATGGGCATTTTGGTTGCTTCCTTGTCTTGCCTATTGTGAACACTGCTGCAGTGCAACTTTTGCAGCTTGTGTCTTCTCGATTCTGCTCTTCTCTGGATATAGGCCCAGCTCTGGTCCTGCTGGATCAAATGGTGACTCTATTTTTACTTTTAAACGCAGCCCCTTTCTCTTCTCATTATTGGCTCTTACCACTTTACATCTCACCAGCCGCTACAGGGCACAGAGTTGGCTAAAACCCCTTCAGCATTTATTGTTCGTAGACGTTTTGCTAATGTTTATTTGACTGGTGCGAGTTGAAACTTTTTGTAGATTTGATTTGCATTAGTCTAATAATTCTTTATGTTTAGTTTATATCTATTTTCCTTTCTTAAAAAAAGTGAGTAAAACTTACCCCTTAAAAAAAAAGTGAGTAAAACTTAACACAAAGCAAATTTTTCAAGAAGATCATTGGTAAGTTTTTTGCCCATTCCCTGCCCCAGGACATTTTTTGAGGACAGGTGTCCTTTACAGCCCTGAGTCCTTGTGAATATTAACTGACCATTAGCTGTGGGGTTAAAGCTGGTCTTGCATTAAATGGCCACAAGGAGGCAGCATTTCCAACTCTTGGCACTTGGGCAACAGAGCCTTCCTGGAAATCGTGTTAGTAGGCTGAAAATTAGAGTGGAATGTGCCAAGACAACACCCAACAGCTTATATCTCCTTACTTTCTGTTTGATTTTTAAATTTATTTTTTATTAGAGCAAATTTGATTAAAATGTTGTGTTTCTTCTAGGTGTACAGAATCTGGTTCATTATATATATGTATCTATAGATCTTTGGATCCTACACCACGTAGGTTATTACAGAGTGTTCAGTAGACCTCTGTAGGTATAGCCTAGGTTTTGGTGATTTATATTTTTCGTATGTATTAGTATAGGTCTGTCATCCAGCATATCCTAATTTATACATGCCTCACATCTTTCCATTTGGTTAAATATAATTTGGTTTTCTTCATCCATTAGGGCCCTTGTCTTGGAAATAATTCATGTGTATCAATTTTTAGGTAAAACCTAAAAGTGATATCATAGGATATTTGTCTTTCAGTTTCTTCGTTACTTCAAGTTGTGTGATTATCTCTAGGTCTTTCTATGGTGTTGCAAACGTCACTGTTTCACTCTTTTCCATGGCTAATATTCGACTGCGTACAATGAAAACTTCTTCTTTGTGCATTCATCTGTTGAAGGACATTTTGGTTGTTTCCAACTTCTGGCTATGGTAAATATTGCTGCAGTGCAGTATTGCCAGCCTGTGTCTTTTTGATTCTGGTCTTCTAAGGTGATAGTCCCAGCAGTGGGCTTTCCAGATCATATAGTAGCTCAATGTTTACCTTTAAACTCACATCCATTATGTTCTCACTACTGACTGTTACCAGTTTACATCCAATCAGCTGCTAGAGGGTACACAGTTCTCTCATACCCGTTCAGCATTTATCGTTTGTAGATTTTTTGATGATGATCATTCTGACTGTTGTGAGGTAAAAGTTTTTGTAGATTGGATTAGCATGTCTTTATTAATTCAAGATGTTGAGCATTTTTCCATGCCCACTGCAGGGGCTATCACCTGCGAAGATGAGGATCAAAAAGACAGGTGTTGGCAATCCTGCACTCCAGCAACATTTACCATAGCCAATATTTGGAAGCAATGAATACGTGCATCACCAGAGGAATGCACAAAGAAGATGTGCTCCATGTACACAATGGAATATTACTCCAATAAAAAAAATAAATTTAAAAAACAAACAAAAGTAAGGAGACATCAGCTTTTGTGGGTTTATCGGGGCACATTCCATGCTAATTTATAACCCAGGACCACCACAGGCCAGAAGGACTGTTTTCCTAGTTACCAGAGTGCGGAACATAGAAAGGCTGCCGCTCTCTGGCCGTTACCTGCAAAAGGAGGTTTAAAGCCTGAGCTAATGGTCACTTCATAAGAACAAGTACTGCAGGGCTGTAAATGAAACCTGCCCTCAAAATGTCTTGAGGGAGATAATGGCCAAAATATTTCAAATGGTGACACATACTTTAAGAAAACACTTTGAAGAAATAAGCTCTAATCACAGCTGGAAAAATAAAAAGGACATGTCTTAAAGCTCAATTTCAACGCATTATGAGACACGTGCAAATTCAACCACAAAGAGGTATCAGCTTACACCACTCAGAATAATCATCAGCAAAAACTACAAAGAATAAATCCTGAAGGTGCTGGGAAGAAATACATGCCCTCCACTTTAAGTGGGACGTAACCTGGAAAGAGCCACTAAGGAGAACAGAACAGAGGTGCCTTTAAAAGGTAAACACTGAGCTACCATATGATCCAGCAGACCTATTCCTGGACCTATAAACTAAGAAGACAGAATTGGAAGGACACAGCCACGCAAATCTGCATTGCATACTATTACAATAGCCAAGATATGGAAGTAACCAAAACGCCCATCAACAGATGGGTGGACAAAGAAGAACTGCTACCTGTACAGATGGAATATGATCTAGTGAAAAAATGAAACAATGCCATTTGCAGCACCATAGATGAGTCTAGAAGTAATCACGCAACTTGGAGTAAGTGAGAAAGCGAAAGACACATATCCTATCATATCACATATAGAGGTTACCTAAAGAATGATACAAACAAAGATATTTCCACAGACAAACACTATCATAGATACATTAAAAAAACTTATGGTTGACCAAATGGAAAGGTGTGAGGATTGGATACATTACCATATTGAGGTTAACAGAGAGATACAAACACATGTGTAATATATAATCACCAAAGACCTTTGCAATACCAAGAGAAGACTACTCAACATTGTGTCATAACCTACATGGGAAAAGGATCCGAAGAAGAATAGATATATGTATATGTGTGAAAGAACCACATCTTGCACACCTAGAACAAACAAAACATTGTAATCAAGTTTGCTGTGATAAATAATAAAAATTAAGTTAAAAATACCAACAAGAAGTAATGAGACATAAACTTAAAGAGCTTTTTCCTCGCACATTCCATTCTAATTTACAACCTAGAACACCACTTCCAGTAAGGCTCTGTTGCCCTAGTAACCAGATTTGGTAAAGGAGAAAGGCTGCCACCTTGTGGCCAATTCCCGCCAGAGCAGCTTTTAAACCACAGCTAATGGTCACTTACCATTCACAAGGACTCAGGGCTGTAAAGGACACCTGCCCTCAAAATTGTGCTGAGGTAGGGAATGGATAAAAATTTCAAAACAGGCAAAATTTGCAAGAAGATAGTATGAAGAGGTATGTTTTACTCACTCTCTTTTTAAAGAAAGGAAAATGTATAAAAGCTGAGCTTCAGGAAGTATTAGACTCATGCAATCTAATCTACAAAAAGTTTTCAACTCACACCAGTCGACTGACCATTGGAAAAAAGACTACAAACAATAAATGCCTAAGAGGTTTTAGAGAACTGTGTACCCTCTAGCTGCTGGTGAGATGTAAAAGGGTTAAACGCTAATAATGAGAACAGAAAGGAGCTGCGTTTAAAAGGAAAAATTGAGGTACCATTTAATCCAGCAGGTGCACCAATGGGCCTCTCACCTGAGAAGACCAGAATGAAGAAGACCCGGGCTGCAAAAGCTGCACTGCAGCCTGATTCACAATAGACAAGGCAGTGAAACAACCAAAATGTCCATCAACAGATGAAAGGATAAAGAAGAAGTGGTCCATGTACACAATGAATAATAGCCATGGAAAACAATGAAACACTGCTCTTTGAGGCACCATAGATGATCTTGGAGATAATCACAGAACATGAGGTAAGTCGGAAAGCAAATGTCCTATATCCTACGATATCACTTATAGGCGTTATCTAATAACTGACACATGAACATATTTCCACAGAGAAAGTCAATCACAGACTTATTAAAAAAAATATGCTTATCTAAAAGGAAAGGTGGGGGGAATGGATAAATGAAGATTAGCGTTACCTTATGTATACAAATACATATTATAAACATATATCAAAAAGACTGACCAAATAGCAAGGAAGGTTTACGGAACACTCTGTAATACTTTACACGGGAAGAGGATCTCTACATAAATAGGTATATAGAATATGTAGATGAACCAGAGTGTGTACACCTTGGACAAGCAACATTCTAACCATTACGCCAATTGAAAAAATTAAAACAACAAACTAGGAGTAATGAGACATAAACTTATGGGGGGTTTTCCTGGCACATTCCATTCAAATTTACAACCTATACAAACGACTTCCAGAATGGTTCTGCTGCCCTAGTACCCAGATTTGGGAATGGAGAAATGCTGCATCCTTGTGGCCGTTTCCCACAACAGCAGCTTTAAACCCACTGCAAAAGGTCACTAAATATTCACCAATTGCAGTTCTGTAAATGACACCTGCCCTCCAAAAAATCCTGAGGCCGAAAATCGACCAAAAAATTCTAGAGTGCAACCTTCCAAAAAGAAAATTTGAAGAGGTATATTATACTCACACATTTTTTCTTTTTTCTTTTAACAGAAAAGAAAAAGGTGTGGAGAAATGATGAATTGTAGGAATTTTTACAGACATGTAAACCCAAATTACAAAAACCTATCAGCTCACACCAGTCAGAATGGCCATCAACAAAAATGCTGCAAACAATAAATGCTGACGTGATTGTGGAGAAATGCGTACCCTCGATTCTAAGGGGGACGTGGTAAGAGCCACTAATGAAAGCACAATTGAGGTGCCTTGAAAAGGTAAACGTTGAGCTACCATACCAGTCAATCAATCATACCCACTGCTGGGTCTAACACCTGAGAAAATGAAAATCATACATCACAGGCTGGCAAACCTGCACTCCAGCAATATTTACCATAGGCAACACTTGGAAGCAACGAAAATGTCCATCAACAGAGGAATGCACCAAGAAGAAGTGGTCCATGTACACAATGGAATATTAGCTATGGAAAACACTGAAGCACTGCTCTTTGAGGCACCATAGATGAGCCTGGAGATAATCACAAAACATGAAGTAGGTCGGAAAGCAAAAGACCTATATCCTATATTATCACTTATGGCATTATCTAATAACTGACACAGATGAACATATTTCCAAAGAGAAAGACACTCACAGGCTTAGAAAACAAACTATGCTCATCGAAAAGGAAAGGAGGGGGGAAATTGAGAAATGAAGATTAGTGTTACTATACATATACAAATACATAGTATATACATGTATCAAAAAGACCGAACATATAGCAAGGGAGGTCGACAGAACACTGTAATATTTTACATGGGAAGAGGATCTGTACATTAATAGACATACATAATGTATAAATGAACCAGATTGTGTACACCTAGGACAAACAATATTGTAAACTTTACCCAGATTAAAAAAATTTTAAAACCAAGAAGAAGTAATGAGACAGAAACTTATGGGGATTTCTCCTGGCAAATTCCATTCTAATTTACAACCTAGGACAATGACTTCCAGAAAGGCTCTGCTGCCCTAGTACCCAGATTGGGGAATGGAGAAATGCTACCTCCTTGTGGCCGTTTCCCACAACAGCAGCTTTGAACCCACTGCAAAAGGTGACTAAATTTTCACCAACTTGCATTTCTGTAAATGGCACCTGCCTTTCAGAAAATTTCTGGGGTCAAAAATCGACCAAAAACTTCAGAAGAGGGCAACCTTCGAAGAAGACAATTTCAAGAGCTATATTGTACTCACGGTTTTTTCTTTTAAGAGAAAAGAAAAAGGCATAGGAAGATGATGAATTTAAAAAATTTTAATGACATGCATACCCATATGACAAAAACCTATCAGCTCTCAGCAGTCAGAATGGCCATTAGGAATAATGCTGCAAAAAATAAACGGTGAAGGGAGTGAGGAGAAATGCGTACCCTCGGTTGTAAGGGGGGGCATGTAAAGAGCCACTAATGAAAACACAATGTAGGTGCTTTGAAAAGGGAAACATTGAGCTACCAGTCAATCAATCACAACCACTGCTTGGCCTATCACCTGAGAAAATGAGAATCAAAAAGTCACAGGCTGGCAAACCTGTACGCCAGCAAGATTTACCATAGCCAGCACTTGGAAGCAATGAAAATGTCCATCAACCGAGGAATGCACCAAGAAGAAGTGGTCCACGTACACAATGGAATATTACTCTAATAATAAATATAAATTAAATTTAAAAACAAACAAAAGCAAGGAGACATCAACATTTGTGGGTTTATCCGGGCACATTGCACTCTCATTTATAACCGAAGGACACCACTGGCCGGTAGGTCTGTTTCCCTAGTACCAGCATGGGAAACGTAGAAAGGCTGCCGCTCTCTGGCCGTTACCTGCAAAAGCAGGTTTAAAGCCTGAGCTAATGGTCACTTCATAAGAACAAGTACTGCAGGGCTGTAAATGAAACCTGCCCTCAAAATGTCTTGAGGGAGATAATGGCCAAAATATTTCAAATGGTGACACATACTTTAAGAAAACACTTTGAAGAAATAAGCTCTAATCACAGCTGGAAAAATTAAAAGGACATGTCTTAAAGCTCAATTTCAACGCATTATGAGACACGTGCAAATTCAACCACAAAGAGGTATCAGCTCACACCACTCAGAATAATCATCAGCAAAAACTACAAAGAATAAATCCTGAAGGTGCTGGGAAGAAATACATGCCCTCCACTTTAAGTGGGACGTAACCTGGAAAGAGCCACTAAGGAGAACAGAACAGAGGTGCCTTTAAAAGGTAAACACTGAGCTACCATATGATCCAGCAGACCTATTCCTGGACCTATAAACTAAGAAGACAGAATTGGAAGGACACAGCCACGCAAATCTGCATTGCATACTATTACAATAGCCAAGATATGGAAGTAACCAAAACGCCCATCGACAGATGGGTGGACAAAGAAGAACTGCTACCTGTACAGATGGAATATGATCTAGTGAAAAAATGAAACAATGCCATTTGCAGCACCATAGATGAGTCTAGAAGTAATCACGCAACTTGGAGTAAGTGAGAAAGCGAAAGACACATATCCTATCATATCACATATAGAGGTTACCTAAAGAATGATACAAACAAAGATATTTCCACAGACAAACACTATCATAGATACATTAAAAAAACTTATGGTTGACCAAATGGAAAGGTGTGAGGATTGGATACATTACCATATTGAGGTTAACAGAGAGATACAAACACATGTGAAATATATAATCACCAAAGACCTATGCAATACCAAGAGAAGACTACTCAACATTGTGTCATAACCTACATGGGAAAAGGATCCGAAGAAGAATAGATATATGTATATGTGTGAAAGAACCACATCTTGCACACCTAGAACAAACAAAACATTGTAATCAAGTTTGCTGTGATAAATAATAAAAATTAAGTTAAAAATACCAACAAGAAGTAATGAGACATAAACTTAAAGAGCTTTTTCCTCGCACATTCCATTCTAATTTACAACCTAGAACACCACTTCCAGTAAGGCTCTGTTGCCCTCGTAACCAGATTTGGTAAAGGAGAAAGGCTGCCGCCTTGTGGCCAATTCCCGCCAGAGCAGCTTTTAAACCACAGCTAATGGTCACTTACCATTCACAAGGACTCAGGGCTGTAAAGGACACCTGCCCTCAAAATTGTGCTGAGGTAGGGAATGGATAAAAATTTCAAAACAGGCAAAATTTGCAAGAAGATAGTATGAAGAGGTATGTTTTACTCACTCTCTTTTTAAAGAAAGGAAAATGTATAAAAGCTCAGCTTCAGGAAGTATTAGACTCATGCAATCTAATCTACAAAAAGTTTTCAACTCACACCAGTCGACTGACCATTGGAAAAAAGACTACAAACAATAAATGCCTAAGAGGTTTTAGAGAACTGTGTACCCTCTAGCTGCTGGTGAGATGTAAAAGGGTTAAACGCTAATAATGAGAACAGAAAGGAGCTGCGTTTAAAAGGAAAAATTGAGGTACCATTTAATCCAGCAGGTGCACCAATGGGCCTCTCACCTGAGAAGACCAGAATGAAGAAGACCCGGGCTGCAAAAGCTGCACTGCAGCCTGCTTCACAATAGACAAGGCAGTGAAACAACCAAAATGTCCATCAACAGATGAAAGGATAAAGAAGAAGTGGTCCATGTACACAATGAATAATAGCCATGGAAAACAATGAAACACTGCTCTTTGAGGCACCATAGATGATCTTGGAGATAATCACAGAACATGAGGTAAGTCGGAAAGCAAATGTCCTATATCCTACGATATCACTTATAGGCGTTATCTAATAACTGACACATGAACATATTTCCACAGAGAAAGTCAATCACAGACTTATTAAAAAAACTATGCTTATCTAAAAGGAAAGGTGGGGGGAATGGATAAATGAAGATTAGCGTTACCTTATGTATACAAATACATATTATAAACATATATCAAAAAGACTGACCAAATAGCAAGGAAGGTTTACGGAACACTCTGTAATACTTTACACGGGAAGAGGATCTCTACATAAATAGGTATATAGAATATGTAGATGAACCAGAGTGTGTACACCTTGGACAAGCAACATTCTAACCATTACGCCAATTGAAAAAATTAAAACAACAAACTAGGAGTAATGAGACATAAACTTATGGGGGGTTTTCCTGGCACATTCCATTCAAATTTACAACCTATACAAACGACTTCCAGAATGGTTCTGCTGCCCTAGTACCCAGATTTGGGAATGGAGAAATGCTGCATCCTTGTGGCCGTTTCCCACAACAGCAGCTTTAAACCCACTGCAAAAGGTCACTAAATATTCACCAATTGCAGTTCTGTAAATGACACCTGCCCTCCAAAAAATCCTGAGGCCGAAAATCGACCAAAAAATTCTAGAGTGCAACCTTCCAAAAAGAAAATTTGAAGAGGTATATTATACTCACACATTTTTGCTTTTTTCTTTTAACAGAAAAGAAAAAGGTGTGGAGAAATGATGAATTGTAGGAATTTTTACAGACATGTAAACCCAAATTACAAAAACCTATCAGCTCACACCAGTCAGAATGGCCATCAACAAAAATGCTGCAAACAATAAATGCTGACGTGATTGTGGAGAAATGCGTACCCTCGATTCTAAGGGGGACGTGGTAAGAGCCACTAATGAAAGCACAATTGAGGTGCCTTGAAAAGGTAAACGTTGAGCTACCATACCAGTCAATCAATCATACCCACTGCTGGGTCTACCACCTGAGAAAATGAAAATCATACATCACAGGCTGGCAAACCTGCACTCCAGCAATATTTACCATAGGCAACACTTGGAAGCAACGAAAATGTCCATCAACAGAGGAATGCACCAAGAAGAAGTGGTCCATGTACACAATGGAATATTAGCTATGGAAAACATTGAAGCACTGCTCTTTGAGGCACCATAGATGAGCCTGGAGATAATCACAAAACATGAAGTAGGTCGGAAAGCAAAAGACCTATATCCTATATTATCACTTATGGCATTATCTAATAACTGACACAGATGAACATATTTCCAAAGAGAAAGACACTCACAGGCTTAGAAAACAAACTATGCTCATCGAAAAGGAAAGGAGGGGGGAAATTGAGAAATGAAGATTAGTGTTACTATACATATACAAATACATAGTATATACATGTATCAAAAAGACCGAACATATAGCAAGGGAGGTCGACAGAACACTGTAATATTTTACATGGGAAGAGGATCTGTACATTAATAGACATACATAATGTATAAATGAACCAGATTGTGTACACCTAGGACAAACAATATTCTAAACTTTACCCAGGTTAAAAAAATTTTAAAACCAAGAAGAAGTAATGAGACAGAAACTTATGGGGATTTCTCCTGGCAAATTCCATTCTAATTTACAACCTAGGACAATGACTTCCAGAAAGGCTCTGCTGCCCTAGTACCCAGATTGGGGAATGGAGAAATGCTACCTCCTTGTGGCCGTTTCCCACAACAGCAGCTTTGAACCCACTGCAAAAGGTGACTAAATTTTCACCAACTTGCATTTCTGTAAATGGCACCTGCCTTCCAGAAAATTTCTGGGGTCAAAAATCGACCAAAAACTTCAGAAGAGGGCAACCTTCGAAGAAGACAATTTCAAGAGCTATATTGTACTCACGGTTTTTTTCTTTTAAGAGAAAAGAAAAAGGCATAGGAAGATGATGAATTTTAAAAATTTTAATGACATGCATACCCATATGACAAAAACCTATCAGCTCTCAGCAGTCAGAATGGCCATTAGGAATAATGCTGCAAAAAATAAACGGTGAAGGGAGTGAGGAGAAATGCGTACCCTCGGTTGTAAGGGGGGGCATGTAAAGAGCCACTAATGAAAACACAATGTAGGTGCTTTGAAAAGGGAAACATTGAGCTACCAGTCAATCAATCACAACCACTGCTTGGCCTATCACCTGAGAAAATGAGAATCAAAAAGTCACAGGCTGGCAAACCTGTACGCCAGCAACATTTACCATAGCCAGCACTTGGAAGCAATGAAAATGTCCATCAACCGAGGAATGCACCAAGAAGAAGTGGTCCACGTACACAATGGAATATTACTCTAATAATAAATATAAATTAAATTTAAAAACAAACAAAAGCAAGGAGACATCAACATTTGTGGGTTTATCCGGGCACATTGCACTCTCATTTATAACCGAAGGACACCACTGGCCGGTAGGTCTGTTTCCCTAGTACCAGCATGGGAAACGTAGAAAGGCTGCCGCTCTCTGGCCGTTACCTGCAAAAGCAGGTTTAAAGCCTGAGCTAATGGTCACTTCATAAGAACAAGTACTGCAGGGCTGTAAATGAAACCTGCCCTCAAAATGTCTTGAGGGAGATAATGGCCAAAATATTTCAAATGGTGACACATACTTTAAGAAAACACTTTGAAGACATAAGCTCTAATCACAGCTGGAAAAATTAAAAGGACATGTCTTAAAGCTCAATTTCAACGCATTATGAGACACGTGCAAATTCAACCACAAAGAGGTATCAGCTCACACCACTCAGAATAATCATCAGCAAAAACTACAAAGAATAAATCCTGAAGGTGCTGGGAAGAAATACATGCCCTCCACTTTAAGTGGGACGTAACCTGGAAAGAGCCACTAAGGAGAACAGAACAGAGGTGCCTTTAAAAGGTAAACACTGAGCTACCATATGATCCAGCAGACCTATTCCTGGACCTATAAACTAAGAAGACAGAATTGGAAGGACACAGCCACGCAAATCTGCATTGCATACTATTACAATAGCCAAGATATGGAAGTAACCAAAACGCCCATCGACAGATGGGTGGACAAAGAAGAACTGCTACCTGTACAGATGGAATATGATCTAGTGAAAAAATGAAACAATGCCATTTGCAGCACCATAGATGAGTCTAGAAGTAATCACGCAACTTGGAGTAAGTGAGAAAGCGAAAGACACATATCCTATCATATCACATATAGAGGTTACCTAAAGAATGATACAAACAAAGATATTTCCACAGACAAACACTATCATAGATACATTAAAAAAACTTATGGTTGACCAAATGGAAAGGTGTGAGGATTGGATACATTACCATATTGAGGTTAACAGAGAGATACAAACACATGTGAAATATATAATCACCAAAGACCTATGCAATACCAAGAGAAGACTACTCAACATTGTGTCATAACCTACATGGGAAAAGGATCCGAAGAAGAATAGATATATGTATATGTGTGAAAGAACCACATCTTGCACACCTAGAACAAACAAAACATTGTAATCAAGTTTGCTGTGATAAATAATAAAAATTAAGTTAAAAATACCAACAAGAAGTAATGAGACATAAACTTAAAGAGCTTTTTCCTCGCACATTCCATTCTAATTTACAACCTAGAACACCACTTCCACTAAGGCTCTGTTGCCCTCGTAACCAGATTTGGTAAAGGAGAAAGGCTGCCGCCTTGTGGCCAATTCCCGCCAGAGCAGCTTTTAAACCACAGCTAATGGTCACTTACCATTCACAAGGACTCAGGGCTGTAAAGGACACCTGCCCTCAAAATTGTGCTGAGGTAGGGAATGGATAAAAATTTCAAAACAGGCAAAATTTGCAAGAAGATAGTATGAAGAGGTATGTTTTACTCACTCTCTTTTTAAAGAAAGGAAAATGTATAAAAGCTGAGCTTCAGGAAGTATTAGACTCATGCAATCTAATCTACAAAAAGTTTTCAACTCACACCAGTCGACTGACCATTGGAAAAAAGACTACAAACAATAAATGCCTAAGAGGTTTTAGAGAACTGTGTACCCTCTAGCTGCTGGTGAGATGTAAAAGGGTTAAACGCTAATAATGAGAACAGAAAGGAGCTGCGTTTAAAAGGAAAAATTGAGGTACCATTTAATCCAGCAGGTGCACCAATGGGCCTCTCACCTGAGAAGACCAGAATGAAGAAGACCCGGGCTGCAAAAGCTGCACTGCAGCCTGATTCACAATAGACAAGGCAGTGAAACAACCAAAATGTCCATCAACAGATGAAAGGATAAAGAAGAAGTGGTCCATGTACACAATGAATAATAGCCATGGAAAACAATGAAACACTGCTCTTTGAGGCACCATAGATGATCTTGGAGATAATCACAGAACATGAGGTAAGTCGGAAAGCAAATGTCCTATATCCTACGATATCACTTATAGGCGTTATCTAATAACTGACACATGAACATATTTCCACAGAGAAAGTCAATCACAGACTTATTAAAAAAACTATGCTTATCTAAAAGGAAAGGTGGGGGGAATGGATAAATGAAGATTAGCGTTACCTTATGTATACAAATACATATTATAAACATATATCAAAAAGACTGACCAAATAGCAAGGAAGGTTTATGGAACACTCTGTAATACTTTACACGGGAAGAGGATCTCTACATAAATAGGTATATAGAATATGTAGATGAACCAGAGTGTGTACACCTTGGACAAGCAACATTCTAACCATTACGCCAATTGAAAAAATTAAAACAACAAACTAGGAGTAATGAGACATAAACTTATGGGGGGTTTTCCTGGCACATTCCATTCAAATTTACAACCTATACAAACGACTTCCAGAATGGTTCTGCTGCCCTAGTACCCAGATTTGGGAATGGAGAAATGCTGCATCCTTGTGGCCGTTTCCCACAACAGCAGCTTTAAACCCACTGCAAAAGGTCACTAAATATTCACCAATTGCAGTTCTGTAAATGACACCTGCCCTCCAAAAAATCCTGAGGCCGAAAATCGACCAAAAAATTCTAGAGTGCAACCTTCCAAAAAGAAAATTTGAAGAGGTATATTATACTCACACATTTTTTCTTTTTTCTTTTAACAGAAAAGAAAAAGGTGTGGAGAAATGATGAATTGTAGGAATTTTTACAGACATGTAAACCCAAATTACAAAAACCTATCAGCTCACACCAGTCAGAATGGCCATCAACAAAAATGCTGCAAACAATAAATGCTGACGTGATTGTGGAGAAATGCGTACCCTCGATTCTAAGGGGGACGTGGTAAGAGCCACTAATGAAAGCACAATTGAGGTGCCTTGAAAAGGTAAACGTTGAGCTACCATACCAGTCAATCAATCATACCCACTGCTGGGTCTACCACCTGAGAAAATGAAAATCATACATCACAGGCTGGCAAACCTGCACTCCAGCAATATTTACCATAGGCAACACTTGGAAGCAACGAAAATGTCCATCAACAGAGGAATGCACCAAGAAGAAGTGGTCCATGTACACAATGGAATATTAGCTATGGAAAACACTGAAGCACTGCTCTTTGAGGCACCATAGATGAGCCTGGAGATAATCACAAAACATGAAGTAGGTCGGAAAGCAAAAGACCTATATCCTATATTATCACTTATGGCATTATCTAATAACTGACACAGATGAACATATTTCCAAAGAGAAAGACACTCACAGGCTTAGAAAACAAACTATGCTCATCGAAAAGGAAAGGAGGGGGGAAATTGAGAAATGAAGATTAGTGTTACTATACATATACAAATACATAGTATATACATGTATCAAACAGACCGAACATATAGCAAGGGAGGTCGACAGAACACTGTAATATTTTACATGGGAAGAGGATCTGTACATTAATAGACATACATAATGTATAAATGAACCAGATTGTGTACACCTAGGACAAACAATATTGTAAACTTTACCCAGATTAAAAAAATTTTAAAACCAAGAAGAAGTAATGAGACAGAAACTTATGGGGATTTCTCCTGGCAAATTCCATTCTAATTTACAACCTAGGACAATGACTTCCAGAAAGGCTCTGCTGCCCTAGTACCCAGATTGGGGAATGGAGAAATGCTACCTCCTTGTGGCCGTTTCCCACAACAGCAGCTTTGAACCCACTGCAAAAGGTGACTAAATTTTCACCAACTTGCATTTCTGTAAATGGCACCTGCCTTTCAGAAAATTTCTGGGGTCAAAAATCGACCAAAAACTTCAGAAGAGGGCAACCTTCGAAGAAGACAATTTCAAGAGCTATATTGTACTCACGGTTTTTTCTTTTAAGAGAAAAGAAAAAGGCATAGGAAGATGATGAATTTAAAAAATTTTAATGACATGCATACCCATATGACAAAAACCTATCAGCTCTCAGCAGTCAGAATGGCCATTAGGAATAATGCTGCAAAAAATAAACGGTGAAGGGAGTGAGGAGAAATGCGTACCCTCGGTTGTAAGGGGGGGCATGTAAAGAGCCACTAATGAAAACACAATGTAGGTGCTTTGAAAAGGGAAACATTGAGCTACCAGTCAATCAATCACAACCACTGCTTGGCCTATCACCTGAGAAAATGAGAATCAAAAAGTCACAGGCTGGCAAACCTGTACGCCAGCAACATTTACCATAGCCAGCACTTGGAAGCAATGAAAATGTCCATCAACCGAGGAATGCACCAAGAAGAAGTGGTCCACGTACACAATGGAATATTACTCTAATAATAAATATAAATTAAATTTAAAAACAAACAAAAGCAAGGAGACATCAACATTTGTGGGTTTATCCGGGCACATTGCACTCTCATTTATAACCGAAGGACACCACTGGCCGGTAGGTCTGTTTCCCTAGTACCAGCATGGGAAACGTAGAAAGGCTGCCGCTCTCTGGCCGTTACCTGCAAAAGCAGGTTTAAAGCCTGAGCTAATGGTCACTTCATAAGAACAAGTACTGCAGGGCTGTAAATGAAACCTGCCCTCAAAATGTCTTGAGGGAGATAATGGCCAAAATATTTCAAATGGTGACACATACTTTAAGAAAACACTTTGAAGAAATAAGCTCTAATCACAGCTGGAAAAATTAAAAGGACATGTCTTAAAGCTCAATTTCAACGCATTATGAGACACGTGCAAATTCAACCACAAAGAGGTATCAGCTCACACCACTCAGAATAATCATCAGCAAAAACTACAAAGAATAAATCCTGAAGGTGCTGGGAAGAAATACATGCCCTCCACTTTAAGTGGGACGTAACCTGGAAAGAGCCACTAAGGAGAACAGAACAGAGGTGCCTTTAAAAGGTAAACACTGAGCTACCATATGATCCAGCAGACCTATTCCTGGACCTATAAACTAAGAAGACAGAATTGGAAGGACACAGCCACGCAAATCTGCATTGCATACTATTACAATAGCCAAGATATGGAAGTAACCAAAACGCCCATCGACAGATGGGTGGACAAAGAAGAACTGCTACCTGTACAGATGGAATATGATCTAGTGAAAAAATGAAACAATGCCATTTGCAGCACCATAGATGAGGCTAGAAGTAATCACGCAACTTGGAGTAAGTGAGAAAGCGAAAGACACATATCCTATCATATCACATATAGAGGTTACCTAAAGAATGATACAAACAAAGATATTTCCACAGACAAACACTATCATAGATACATTAAAAAAACTTATGGTTGACCAAATGGAAAGGTGTGAGGATTGGATACATTACCATATTGAGGTTAACAGAGAGATACAAACACATGTGAAATATATAATCACCAAAGACCTATGCAATACCAAGAGAAGACTACTCAACATTGTGTCATAACCTACATGGGAAAAGGATCCGAAGAAGAATAGATATATGTATATGTGTGAAAGAACCACATCTTGCACACCTAGAACAAACAAAACATTGTAATCAAGTTTGCTGTGATAAATAATAAAAATTAAGTTAAAAATACCAACAAGAAGTAATGAGACATAAACTTAAAGAGCTTTTTCCTCGCACATTCCATTCTAATTTACAACCTAGAACACCACTTCCAGTAAGGCTCTGTTGCCCTCGTAACCAGATTTGGTAAAGGAGAAAGGCTGCCGCCTTGTGGCCAATTCCCGCCAGAGCAGCTTTTAAACCACAGCTAATGGTCACTTACCATTCACAAGGACTCAGGGCTGTAAAGGACACCTGCCCTCAAAATTGTGCTGAGGTAGGGAATGGATAAAAATTTCAAAACAGGCAAAATTTGCAAGAAGATAGTATGAAGAGGTATGTTTTACTCACTCTCTTTTTAAAGAAAGGAAAATGTATAAAAGCTCAGCTTCAGGAAGTATTAGACTCATGCAATCTAATCTACAAAAAGTTTTCAACTCACACCAGTCGACTGACCATTGGAAAAAAGACTACAAACAATAAATGCCTAAGAGGTTTTAGAGAACTGTGTACCCTCTAGCTGCTGGTGAGATGTAAAAGGGTTAAACGCTAATAATGAGAACAGAAAGGAGCTGCGTTTAAAAGGAAAAATTGAGGTACCATTTAATCCAGCAGGTGCACCAATGGGCCTCTCACCTGAGAAGACCAGAATGAAGAAGACCCGGGCTGCAAAAGCTGCACTGCAGCCTGATTCACAATAGACAAGGCAGTGAAACAACCAAAATGTCCATCAACAGATGAAAGGATAAAGAAGAAGTGGTCCATGTACACAATGAATAATAGCCATGGAAAACAATGAAACACTGCTCTTTGAGGCACCATAGATGATCTTGGAGATAATCACAGAACATGAGGTAAGTCGGAAAGCAAATGTCCTATATCCTACGATATCACTTATAGGCGTTATCTAATAACTGACACATGAACATATTTCCACAGAGAAAGTCAATCACAGACTTATTAAAAAAACTATGCTTATCTAAAAGGAAAGGTGGGGGGAATGGATAAATGAAGATTAGCGTTACCTTATGTATACAAATACATATTATAAACATATATCAAAAAGACTGACCAAATAGCAAGGAAGGTTTACGGAACACTCTGTAATACTTTACACGGGAAGAGGATCTCTACATAAATAGGTATATAGAATATGTAGATGAACCAGAGTGTGTACACCTTGGACAAGCAACATTCTAACCATTACGCCAATTGAAAAAATTAAAACAACAAACTAAGAGTAATGAGACATAAACTTATGGGGGGTTTTCCTGGCACATTCCATTCAAATTTACAACCTATACAAACGACTTCCAGAATGGTTCTGCTGCCCTAGTACCCAGATTTGGGAATGGAGAAATGCTGCATCCTTGTGGCCGTTTCCCACAACAGCAGCTTTAAACCCACTGCAAAAGGTCACTAAATATTCACCAATTGCAGTTCTGTAAATGACACCTGCCCTCCAAAAAATCCTGAGGCCGAAAATCGACCAAAAAATTCTAGAGTGCAACCTTCCAAAAAGAAAATTTGAAGAGGTATATTATACTCACACATTTTTGCTTTTTTCTTTTAACAGAAAAGAAAAAGGTGTGGAGAAATGATGAATTGTAGGAATTTTTACAGACATGTAAACCCAAATTACAAAAACCTATCAGCTCACACCAGTCAGAATGGCCATCAACAAAAATGCTGCAAACAATAAATGCTGACGTGATTGTGGAGAAATGCGTACCCTCGATTCTAAGGGGGACGTGGTAAGAGCCACTAATGAAAGCACAATTGAGGTGCCTTGAAAAGGTAAACGTTGAGCTACCATACCAGTCAATCAATCATACCCACTGCTGGGTCTACCACCTGAGAAAATGAAAATCATACATCACAGGCTGGCAAACCTGCACTCCAGCAATATTTACCATAGGCAACACTTGGAAGCAACGAAAATGTCCATCAACAGAGGAATGCACCAAGAAGAAGTGGTCCATGTACACAATGGAATATTAGCTATGGAAAACATTGAAGCACTGCTCTTTGAGGCACCATAGATGAGCCTGGAGATAATCACAAAACATGAAGTAGGTCGGAAAGCAAAAGACCTATATCCTATATTATCACTTATGGCATTATCTAATAACTGACACAGATGAACATATTTCCAAAGAGAAAGACACTCACAGGCTTAGAAAACAAACTATGCTCATCGAAAAGGAAAGGAGGGGGGAAATTGAGAAATGAAGATTAGTGTTACTATACATATACAAATACATAGTATATACATGTATCAAACAGACCGAACATATAGCAAGGGAGGTCGACAGAACACTGTAATATTTTACATGGGAAGAGGATCTGTACATTAATAGACATACATAATGTATAAATGAACCAGATTGTGTACACCTAGGACAAACAATATTCTAAACTTTACCCAGGTTAAAAAAATTTTAAAACCAAGAAGAAGTAATGAGACATAAACTTATGGGGATTTCTCCTGGCAAATTCCATTCTAATTTACAACCTAGGACAATGACTTCCAGAAAGGCTCTGCTGCCCTAGTACCCAGATTGGGGAATGGAGAAATGCTACCTCCTTGTGGCCGTTTCCCACAACAGCAGCTTTGAACCCACTGCAAAAGGTGACTAAATTTTCACCAACTTGCATTTCTGTAAATGGCACCTGCCTTCCAGAAAATTTCTGGGGTCAAAAATCGACCAAAAACTTCAGAAGAGGGCAACCTTCGAAGAAGACAATTTCAAGAGCTATATTGTACTCACGGTTTTTTTCTTTTAAGAGAAAAGAAAAAGGCATAGGAAGATGATGAATTTTAAAAATTTTAATGACATGCATACCCATATGACAAAAACCTATCAGCTCTCAGCAGTCAGAATGGCCATTAGGAATAATGCTGCAAAAAATAAACGGTGAAGGGAGTGAGGAGAAATGCGTACCCTCGGTTGTAAGGGGGGGCATGTAAAGAGCCACTAATGAAAACACAATGTAGGTGCTTTGAAAAGGGAAACATTGAGCTACCAGTCAATCAATCACAACCACTGCTTGGCCTATCACCTGAGAAAATGAGAATCAAAAAGTCACAGGCTGGCAAACCTGTACGCCAGCAAGATTTACCATAGCCAGCACTTGGAAGCAATGAAAATGTCCATCAACCGAGGAATGCACCAAGAAGAAGTGGTCCACGTACACAATGGAATATTACTCTAATAATAAATATAAATTAAATTTAAAAACAAACAAAAGCAAGGAGACATCAACATTTGTGGGTTTATCCGGGCACATTGCACTCTCATTTATAACCGAAGGACACCACTGGCCGGTAGGTCTGTTTCCCTAGTACCAGCATGGGAAACGTAGAAAGGCTGCCGCTCTCTGGCCGTTACCTGCAAAAGCAGGTTTAAAGCCTGAGCTAATGGTCACTTCATAAGAACAAGTACTGCAGGGCTGTAAATGAAACCTGCCCTCAAAATGTCTTGAGGGAGATAATGGCCAAAATATTTCAAATGGTGACACATACTTTAAGAAAACACTTTGAAGAAATAAGCTCTAATCACAGCTGGAAAAATTAAAAGGACATGTCTTAAAGCTCAATTTCAACGCATTATGAGACACGTGCAAATTCAACCACAAAGAGGTATCAGCTCACACCACTCAGAATAATCATCAGCAAAAACTACAAAGAATAAATCCTGAAGGTGCTGGGAAGAAATACATGCCCTCCACTTTAAGTGGGACGTAACCTGGAAAGAGCCACTAAGGAGAACAGAACAGAGGTGCCTTTAAAAGGTAAACACTGAGCTACCATATGATCCAGCAGACCTATTCCTGGACCTATAAACTAAGAAGACAGAATTGGAAGGACACAGCCACGCAAATCTGCATTGCATACTATTACAATAGCCAAGATATGGAAGTAACCAAAACGCCCATCGACAGATGGGTGGACAAAGAAGAACTGCTACCTGTACAGATGGAATATGATCTAGTGAAAAAATGAAACAATGCCATTTGCAGCACCATAGATGAGTCTAGAAGTAATCACGCAACTTGGAGTAAGTGAGAAAGCGAAAGACACATATCCTATCATATCACATATAGAGGTTACCTAAAGAATGATACAAACAAAGATATTTCCACAGACAAACACTATCATAGATACATTAAAAAAACTTATGGTTGACCAAATGGAAAGGTGTGAGGATTGGATACATTACCATATTGAGGTTAACAGAGAGATACAAACACATGTGAAATATATAATCACCAAAGACCTATGCAATACCAAGAGAAGACTACTCAACATTGTGTCATAACCTACATGGGAAAAGGATCCGAAGAAGAATAGATATATGTATATGTGTGAAAGAACCACATCTTGCACACCTAGAACAAACAAAACATTGTAATCAAGTTTGCTGTGATAAATAATAAAAATTAAGTTAAAAATACCAACAAGAAGTAATGAGACATAAACTTAAAGAGCTTTTTCCTCGCACATTCCATTCTAATTTACAACCTAGAACACCACTTCCAGTAAGGCTCTGTTGCCCTCGTAACCAGATTTGGTAAAGGAGAAAGGCTGCCGCCTTGTGGCCAATTCCCGCCAGAGCAGCTTTTAAACCACAGCTAATGGTCACTTACCATTCACAAGGACTCAGGGCTGTAAAGGACACCTGCCCTCAAAATTGTGCTGAGGTAGGGAATGGATAAAAATTTCAAAACAGGCAAAATTTGCAAGAAGATAGTATGAAGAGGTATGTTTTACTCACTCTCTTTTTAAAGAAAGGAAAATGTATAAAAGCTCAGCTTCAGGAAGTATTAGACTCATGCAATCTAATCTACAAAAAGTTTTCAACTCACACCAGTCGACTGACCATTGGAAAAAAGACTACAAACAATAAATGCCTAAGAGGTTTTAGAGAACTGTGTACCCTCTAGCTGCTGGTGAGATGTAAAAGGGTTAAACGCTAATAATGAGAACAGAAAGGAGCTGCGTTTAAAAGGAAAAATTGAGGTACCATTTAATCCAGCAGGTGCACCAATGGGCCTCTCACCTGAGAAGACCAGAATGAAGAAGACCCGGGCTGCAAAAGCTGCACTGCAGCCTGATTCACAATAGACAAGGCAGTGAAACAACCAAAATGTCCATCAACAGATGAAAGGATAAAGAAGAAGTGGTCCATGTACACAATGAATAATAGCCATGGAAAACAATGAAACACTGCTCTTTGAGGCACCATAGATGATCTTGGAGATAATCACAGAACATGAGGTAAGTCGGAAAGCAAATGTCCTATATCCTACGATATCACTTATAGGCGTTATCTAATAACTGACACATGAACATATTTCCACAGAGAAAGTCAATCACAGACTTATTAAAAAAACTATGCTTATCTAAAAGGAAAGGTGGGGGGAATGGATAAATGAAGATTAGTGTTACCTTATGTATACAAATACATATTATAAACATATATCAAAAAGACTGACCAAATAGCAAGGAAGGTTTACGGAACACTCTGTAATACTTTACACGGGAAGAGGATCTCTACATAAATAGGTATATAGAATATGTAGATGAACCAGAGTGTGTACACCTTGGACAAGCAACATTCTAACCATTACGCCAATTGAAAAAATTAAAACAACAAACTAGGAGTAATGAGACATAAACTTATGGGGGGTTTTCCTGGCACATTCCATTCAAATTTACAACCTATACAAACGACTTCCAGAATGGTTCTGCTGCCCTAGTACCCAGATTTGGGAATGGAGAAATGCTGCATCCTTGTGGCCGTTTCCCACAACAGCAGCTTTAAACCCACTGCAAAAGGTCACTAAATATTCACCAATTGCAGTTCTGTAAATGACACCTGCCCTCCAAAAAATCCTGAGGCCGAAAATCGACCAAAAAATTCTAGAGTGCAACCTTCCAAAAAGAAAATTTGAAGAGGTATATTATACTCACACATTTTTGCTTTTTTCTTTTAACAGAAAAGAAAAAGGTGTGGAGAAATGATGAATTGTAGGAATTTTTACAGACATGTAAACCCAAATTACAAAAACCTATCAGCTCACACCAGTCAGAATGGCCATCAACAAAAATGCTGCAAACAATAAATGCTGACGTGATTGTGGAGAAATGCGTACCCTCGATTCTAAGGGGGACGTGGTAAGAGCCACTAATGAAAGCACAATTGAGGTGCCTTGAAAAGGTAAACGTTGAGCTACCATACCAGTCAATCAATCA
Organism: Balaenoptera physalus; assembly: GCF_965194825.1. Lineage (NCBI taxonomy): Eukaryota > Metazoa > Chordata > Mammalia > Artiodactyla > Balaenopteridae > Balaenoptera > Balaenoptera physalus. The sequence continues at coordinate 28,857,242 of NC_138887.1, read as the reverse complement.
TACCCACTGCTGGGTCTACCACCTGAGAAAATGAAAATCATACATCACAGGCTGGCAAACCTGCACTCCAGCAATATTTACCATAGGCAACACTTGGAAGCAACGAAAATGTCCATCAACAGAGGAATGCACCAAGAAGAAGTGGTCCATGTACACAATGGAATATTAGCTATGGAAAACATTGAAGCACTGCTCTTTGAGGCACCATAGATGAGCCTGGAGATAATCACAAAACATGAAGTAGGTCGGAAAGCAAAAGACCTATATCCTATATTATCACTTATGGCATTATCTAATAACTGACACAGATGAACATATTTCCAAAGAGAAAGACACTCACAGGCTTAGAAAACAAACTATGCTCATCGAAAAGGAAAGGAGGGGGGAAATTGAGAAATGAAGATTAGTGTTACTATACATATACAAATACATAGTATATACATGTATCAAAAAGACCGAACATATAGCAAGGGAGGTCGACAGAACACTGTAATATTTTACATGGGAAGAGGATCTGTACATTAATAGACATACATAATGTATAAATGAACCAGATTGTGTACACCTAGGACAAACAATATTCTAAACTTTACCCAGGTTAAAAAAATTTTAAAACCAAGAAGAAGTAATGAGACAGAAACTTATGGGGATTTCTCCTGGCAAATTCCATTCTAATTTACAACCTAGGACAATGACTTCCAGAAAGGCTCTGCTGCCCTAGTACCCAGATTGGGGAATGGAGAAATGCTACCTCCTTGTGGCCGTTTCCCACAACAGCAGCTTTGAACCCACTGCAAAAGGTGACTAAATTTTCACCAACTTGCATTTCTGTAAATGGCACCTGCCTTCCAGAAAATTTCTGGGGTCAAAAATCGACCAAAAACTTCAGAAGAGGGCAACCTTCGAAGAAGACAATTTCAAGAGCTATATTGTACTCACGGTTTTTTTCTTTTAAGAGAAAAGAAAAAGGCATAGGAAGATGATGAATTTTAAAAATTTTAATGACATGCATACCCATATGACAAAAACCTATCAGCTCTCAGCAGTCAGAATGGCCATTAGGAATAATGCTGCAAAAAATAAACGGTGAAGGGAGTGAGGAGAAATGCGTACCCTCGGTTGTAAGGGGGGGCATGTAAAGAGCCACTAATGAAAACACAATGTAGGTGCTTTGAAAAGGGAAACATTGAGCTACCAGTCAATCAATCACAACCACTGCTTGGCCTATCACCTGAGAAAATGAGAATCAAAAAGTCACAGGCTGGCAAACCTGTACGCCAGCAAGATTTACCATAGCCAGCACTTGGAAGCAATGAAAATGTCCATCAACCGAGGAATGCACCAAGAAGAAGTGGTCCACGTACACAATGGAATATTACTCTAATAATAAATATAAATTAAATTTAAAAACAAACAAAAGCAAGGAGACATCAACATTTGTGGGTTTATCCGGGCACATTGCACTCTCATTTATAACCGAAGGACACCACTGGCCGGTAGGTCTGTTTCCCTAGTACCAGCATGGGAAACGTAGAAAGGCTGCCACTCTCTGGCCGTTACCTGCAAAAGCAGGTTTAAAGCCTGAGCTAATGGTCACTTCATAAGAACAAGTACTGCAGGGCTGTAAATGAAACCTGCCCTCAAAATGTCTTGAGGGAGATAATGGCCAAAATATTTCAAATGGTGACACATACTTTAAGAAAACACTTTGAAGACATAAGCTCTAATCACAGCTGGAAAAATTAAAAGGACATGTCTTAAAGCTCAATTTCAACGCATTATGAGACACGTGCAAATTCAACCACAAAGAGGTATCAGCTCACACCACTCAGAATAATCATCAGCAAAAACTACAAAGAATAAATCCTGAAGGTGCTGGGAAGAAATACATGCCCTCCACTTTAAGTGGGACGTAACCTGGAAAGAGCCACTAAGGAGAACAGAACAGAGGTGCCTTTAAAAGGTAAACACTGAGCTACCATATGATCCAGCAGACCTATTCCTGGACCTATAAACTAAGAAGACAGAATTGGAAGGACACAGCCACGCAAATCTGCATTGCATACTATTACAATAGCCAAGATATGGAAGTAACCAAAACGCCCATCGACAGATGGGTGGACAAAGAAGAACTGCTACCTGTACAGATGGAATATGATCTAGTGAAAAAATGAAACAATGCCATTTGCAGCACCATAGATGAGTCTAGAAGTAATCACGCAACTTGGAGTAAGTGAGAAAGCGAAAGACACATATCCTATCATATCACATATAGAGGTTACCTAAAGAATGATACAAACAAAGATATTTCCACAGACAAACACTATCATAGATACATTAAAAAAACTTATGGTTGACCAAATGGAAAGGTGTGAGGATTGGATACATTACCATATTGAGGTTAACAGAGAGATACAAACACATGTGAAATATATAATCACCAAAGACCTATGCAATACCAAGAGAAGACTACTCAACATTGTGTCATAACCTACATGGGAAAAGGATCCGAAGAAGAATAGATATATGTATATGTGTGAAAGAACCACATCTTGCACACCTAGAACAAACAAAACATTGTAATCAAGTTTGCTGTGATAAATAATAAAAATTAAGTTAAAAATACCAACAAGAAGTAATGAGACATAAACTTAAAGAGCTTTTTCCTCGCACATTCCATTCTAATTTACAACCTAGAACACCACTTCCAGTAAGGCTCTGTTGCCCTCGTAACCAGATTTGGTAAAGGAGAAAGGCTGCCGCCTTGTGGCCAATTCCCGCCAGAGCAGCTTTTAAACCACAGCTAATGGTCACTTACCATTCACAAGGACTCAGGGCTGTAAAGGACACCTGCCCTCAAAATTGTGCTGAGGTAGGGAATGGATAAAAATTTCAAAACAGGCAAAATTTGCAAGAAGATAGTATGAAGAGGTATGTTTTACTCACTCTCTTTTTAAAGAAAGGAAAATGTATAAAAGCTCAGCTTCAGGAAGTATTAGACTCATGCAATCTAATCTACAAAAAGTTTTCAACTCACACCAGTCGACTGACCATTGGAAAAAAGACTACAAACAATAAATGCCTAAGAGGTTTTAGAGAACTGTGTACCCTCTAGCTGCTGGTGAGATGTAAAAGGGTTAAACGCTAATAATGAGAACAGAAAGGAGCTGCGTTTAAAAGGAAAAATTGAGGTACCATTTAATCCAGCAGGTGCACCAATGGGCCTCTCACCTGAGAAGACCAGAATGAAGAAGACCCGGGCTGCAAAAGCTGCACTGCAGCCTGATTCACAATAGACAAGGCAGTGAAACAACCAAAATGTCCATCAACAGATGAAAGGATAAAGAAGAAGTGGTCCATGTACACAATGAATAATAGCCATGGAAAACAATGAAACACTGCTCTTTGAGGCACCATAGATGATCTTGGAGATAATCACAGAACATGAGGTAAGTCGGAAAGCAAATGTCCTATATCCTACGATATCACTTATAGGCGTTATCTAATAACTGACACATGAACATATTTCCACAGAGAAAGTCAATCACAGACTTATTAAAAAAACTATGCTTATCTAAAAGGAAAGGTGGGGGGAATGGATAAATGAAGATTAGCGTTACCTTATGTATACAAATACATATTATAAACATATATCAAAAAGACTGACCAAATAGCAAGGAAGGTTTACGGAACACTCTGTAATACTTTACACGGGAAGAGGATCTCTACATAAATAGGTATATAGAATATGTAGATGAACCAGAGTGTGTACACCTTGGACAAGCAACATTCTAACCATTACGCCAATTGAAAAAATTAAAACAACAAACTAGGAGTAATGAGACATAAACTTATGGGGGGTTTTCCTGGCACATTCCATTCAAATTTACAACCTATACAAACGACTTCCAGAATGGTTCTGCTGCCCTAGTACCCAGATTTGGGAATGGAGAAATGCTGCATCCTTGTGGCCGTTTCCCACAACAGCAGCTTTAAACCCACTGCAAAAGGTCACTAAATATTCACCAATTGCAGTTCTGTAAATGACACCTGCCCTCCAAAAAATCCTGAGGCCGAAAATCGACCAAAAAATTCTAGAGTGCAACCTTCCAAAAAGAAAATTTGAAGAGGTATATTATACTCACACATTTTTGCTTTTTTCTTTTAACAGAAAAGAAAAAGGTGTGGAGAAATGATGAATTGTAGGAATTTTTACAGACATGTAAACCCAAATTACAAAAACCTATCAGCTCACACCAGTCAGAATGGCCATCAACAAAAATGCTGCAAACAATAAATGCTGACGTGATTGTGGAGAAATGCGTACCCTCGATTCTAAGGGGGACGTGGTAAGAGCCACTAATGAAAGCACAATTGAGGTGCCTTGAAAAGGTAAACGTTGAGCTACCATACCAGTCAATCAATCATACCCACTGCTGGGTCTACCACCTGAGAAAATGAAAATCATACATCACAGGCTGGCAAACCTGCACTCCAGCAATATTTACCATAGGCAACACTTGGAAGCAACGAAAATGTCCATCAACAGAGGAATGCACCAAGAAGAAGTGGTCCATGTACACAATGGAATATTAGCTATGGAAAACATTGAAGCACTGCTCTTTGAGGCACCATAGATGAGCCTGGAGATAATCACAAAACATGAAGTAGGTCGGAAAGCAAAAGACCTATATCCTATATTATCACTTATGGCATTATCTAATAACTGACACAGATGAACATATTTCCAAAGAGAAAGACACTCACAGGCTTAGAAAACAAACTATGCTCATCGAAAAGGAAAGGAGGGGGGAAATTGAGAAATGAAGATTAGTGTTACTATACATATACAAATACATAGTATATACATGTATCAAAAAGACCGAACATATAGCAAGGGAGGTCGACAGAACACTGTAATATTTTACATGGGAAGAGGATCTGTACATTAATAGACATACATAATGTATAAATGAACCAGATTGTGTACACCTAGGACAAACAATATTCTAAACTTTACCCAGGTTAAAAAAATTTTAAAACCAAGAAGAAGTAATGAGACAGAAACTTATGGGGATTTCTCCTGGCAAATTCCATTCTAATTTACAACCTAGGACAATGACTTCCAGAAAGGCTCTGCTGCCCTAGTACCCAGATTGGGGAATGGAGAAATGCTACCTCCTTGTGGCCGTTTCCCACAACAGCAGCTTTGAACCCACTGCAAAAGGTGACTAAATTTTCACCAACTTGCATTTCTGTAAATGGCACCTGCCTTCCAGAAAATTTCTGGGGTCAAAAATCGACCAAAAACTTCAGAAGAGGGCAACCTTCGAAGAAGACAATTTCAAGAGCTATATTGTACTCACGGTTTTTTTCTTTTAAGAGAAAAGAAAAAGGCATAGGAAGATGATGAATTTTAAAAATTTTAATGACATGCATACCCATATGACAAAAACCTATCAGCTCTCAGCAGTCAGAATGGCCATTAGGAATAATGCTGCAAAAAATAAACGGTGAAGGGAGTGAGGAGAAATGCGTACCCTCGGTTGTAAGGGGGGGCATGTAAAGAGCCACTAATGAAAACACAATGTAGGTGCTTTGAAAAGGGAAACATTGAGCTACCAGTCAATCAATCACAACCACTGCTTGGCCTATCACCTGAGAAAATGAGAATCAAAAAGTCACAGGCTGGCAAACCTGTACGCCAGCAAGATTTACCATAGCCAGCACTTGGAAGCAATGAAAATGTCCATCAACCGAGGAATGCACCAAGAAGAAGTGGTCCACGTACACAATGGAATATTACTCTAATAATAAATATAAATTAAATTTAAAAACAAACAAAAGCAAGGAGACATCAACATTTGTGGGTTTATCCGGGCACATTGCACTCTCATTTATAACCGAAGGACACCACTGGCCGGTAGGTCTGTTTCCCTAGTACCAGCATGGGAAACGTAGAAAGGCTGCCACTCTCTGGCCGTTACCTGCAAAAGCAGGTTTAAAGCCTGAGCTAATGGTCACTTCATAAGAACAAGTACTGCAGGGCTGTAAATGAAACCTGCCCTCAAAATGTCTTGAGGGAGATAATGGCCAAAATATTTCAAATGGTGACACATACTTTAAGAAAACACTTTGAAGACATAAGCTCTAATCACAGCTGGAAAAATTAAAAGGACATGTCTTAAAGCTCAATTTCAACGCATTATGAGACACGTGCAAATTCAACCACAAAGAGGTATCAGCTCACACCACTCAGAATAATCATCAGCAAAAACTACAAAGAATAAATCCTGAAGGTGCTGGGAAGAAATACATGCCCTCCACTTTAAGTGGGACGTAACCTGGAAAGAGCCACTAAGGAGAACAGAACAGAGGTGCCTTTAAAAGGTAAACACTGAGCTACCATATGATCCAGCAGACCTATTCCTGGACCTATAAACTAAGAAGACAGAATTGGAAGGACACAGCCACGCAAATCTGCATTGCATACTATTACAATAGCCAAGATATGGAAGTAACCAAAACGCCCATCGACAGATGGGTGGACAAAGAAGAACTGCTACCTGTACAGATGGAATATGATCTAGTGAAAAAATGAAACAATGCCATTTGCAGCACCATAGATGAGTCTAGAAGTAATCACGCAACTTGGAGTAAGTGAGAAAGCGAAAGACACATATCCTATCATATCACATATAGAGGTTACCTAAAGAATGATACAAACAAAGATATTTCCACAGACAAACACTATCATAGATACATTAAAAAAACTTATGGTTGACCAAATGGAAAGGTGTGAGGATTGGATACATTACCATATTGAGGTTAACAGAGAGATACAAACACATGTGAAATATATAATCACCAAAGACCTATGCAATACCAAGAGAAGACTACTCAACATTGTGTCATAACCTACATGGGAAAAGGATCCGAAGAAGAATAGATATATGTATATGTGTGAAAGAACCACATCTTGCACACCTAGAACAAACAAAACATTGTAATCAAGTTTGCTGTGATAAATAATAAAAATTAAGTTAAAAATACCAACAAGAAGTAATGAGACATAAACTTAAAGAGCTTTTTCCTCGCACATTCCATTCTAATTTACAACCTAGAACACCACTTCCAGTAAGGCTCTGTTGCCCTCGTAACCAGATTTGGTAAAGGAGAAAGGCTGCCGCCTTGTGGCCAATTCCCGCCAGAGCAGCTTTTAAACCACAGCTAATGGTCACTTACCATTCACAAGGACTCAGGGCTGTAAAGGACACCTGCCCTCAAAATTGTGCTGAGGTAGGGAATGGATAAAAATTTCAAAACAGGCAAAATTTGCAAGAAGATAGTATGAAGAGGTATGTTTTACTCACTCTCTTTTTAAAGAAAGGAAAATGTATAAAAGCTCAGCTTCAGGAAGTATTAGACTCATGCAATCTAATCTACAAAAAGTTTTCAACTCACACCAGTCGACTGACCATTGGAAAAAAGACTACAAACAATAAATGCCTAAGAGGTTTTAGAGAACTGTGTACCCTCTAGCTGCTGGTGAGATGTAAAAGGGTTAAACGCTAATAATGAGAACAGAAAGGAGCTGCGTTTAAAAGGAAAAATTGAGGTACCATTTAATCCAGCAGGTGCACCAATGGGCCTCTCACCTGAGAAGACCAGAATGAAGAAGACCCGGGCTGCAAAAGCTGCACTGCAGCCTGATTCACAATAGACAAGGCAGTGAAACAACCAAAATGTCCATCAACAGATGAAAGGATAAAGAAGAAGTGGTCCATGTACACAATGAATAATAGCCATGGAAAACAATGAAACACTGCTCTTTGAGGCACCATAGATGATCTTGGAGATAATCACAGAACATGAGGTAAGTCGGAAAGCAAATGTCCTATATCCTACGATATCACTTATAGGCGTTATCTAATAACTGACACATGAACATATTTCCACAGAGAAAGTCAATCACAGACTTATTAAAAAAACTATGCTTATCTAAAAGGAAAGGTGGGGGGAATGGATAAATGAAGATTAGCGTTACCTTATGTATACAAATACATATTATAAACATATATCAAAAAGACTGACCAAATAGCAAGGAAGGTTTACGGAACACTCTGTAATACTTTACACGGGAAGAGGATCTCTACATAAATAGGTATATAGAATATGTAGATGAACCAGAGTGTGTACACCTTGGACAAGCAACATTCTAACCATTACGCCAATTGAAAAAATTAAAACAACAAACTAGGAGTAATGAGACATAAACTTATGGGGGGTTTTCCTGGCACATTCCATTCAAATTTACAACCTATACAAACGACTTCCAGAATGGTTCTGCTGCCCTAGTACCCAGATTTGGGAATGGAGAAATGCTGCATCCTTGTGGCCGTTTCCCACAACAGCAGCTTTAAACCCACTGCAAAAGGTCACTAAATATTCACCAATTGCAGTTCTGTAAATGACACCTGCCCTCCAAAAAATCCTGAGGCCGAAAATCGACCAAAAAATTCTAGAGTGCAACCTTCCAAAAAGAAAATTTGAAGAGGTATATTATACTCACACATTTTTGCTTTTTTCTTTTAACAGAAAAGAAAAAGGTGTGGAGAAATGATGAATTGTAGGAATTTTTACAGACATGTAAACCCAAATTACAAAAACCTATCAGCTCACACCAGTCAGAATGGCCATCAACAAAAATGCTGCAAACAATAAATGCTGACGTGATTGTGGAGAAATGCGTACCCTCGATTCTAAGGGGGACGTGGTAAGAGCCACTAATGAAAGCACAATTGAGGTGCCTTGAAAAGGTAAACGTTGAGCTACCATACCAGTCAATCAATCATACCCACTGCTGGGTCTACCACCTGAGAAAATGAAAATCATACATCACAGGCTGGCAAACCTGCACTCCAGCAATATTTACCATAGGCAACACTTGGAAGCAACGAAAATGTCCATCAACAGAGGAATGCACCAAGAAGAAGTGGTCCATGTACACAATGGAATATTAGCTATGGAAAACATTGAAGCACTGCTCTTTGAGGCACCATAGATGAGCCTGGAGATAATCACAAAACATGAAGTAGGTCGGAAAGCAAAAGACCTATATCCTATATTATCACTTATGGCATTATCTAATAACTGACACAGATGAACATATTTCCAAAGAGAAAGACACTCACAGGCTTAGAAAACAAACTATGCTCATCGAAAAGGAAAGGAGGGGGGAAATTGAGAAATGAAGATTAGTGTTACTATACATATACAAATACATAGTATATACATGTATCAAAAAGACCGAACATATAGCAAGGGAGGTCGACAGAACACTGTAATATTTTACATGGGAAGAGGATCTGTACATTAATAGACATACATAATGTATAAATGAACCAGATTGTGTACACCTAGGACAAACAATATTCTAAACTTTACCCAGGTTAAAAAAATTTTAAAACCAAGAAGAAGTAATGAGACAGAAACTTATGGGGATTTCTCCTGGCAAATTCCATTCGAATTTACAACCTAGGACAATGACTTCCAGAAAGGCTCTGCTGCCCTAGTACCCAGATTGGGGAATGGAGAAATGCTACCTCCTTGTGGCCGTTTCCCACAACAGCAGCTTTGAACCCACTGCAAAAGGTGACTAAATTTTCACCAACTTGCATTTCTGTAAATGGCACCTGCCTTCCAGAAAATTTCTGGGGTCAAAAATCGACCAAAAACTTCAGAAGAGGGCAACCTTCGAAGAAGACAATTTCAAGAGCTATATTGTACTCACGGTTTTTTTCTTTTAAGAGAAAAGAAAAAGGCATAGGAAGATGATGAATTTTAAAAATTTTAATGACATGCATACCCATATGACAAAAACCTATCAGCTCTCAGCAGTCAGAATGGCCATTAGGAATAATGCTGCAAAAAATAAACGGTGAAGGGAGTGAGGAGAAATGCGTACCCTCGGTTGTAAGGGGGGGCATGTAAAGAGCCACTAATGAAAACACAATGTAGGTGCTTTGAAAAGGGAAACATTGAGCTACCAGTCAATCAATCACAACCACTGCTTGGCCTATCACCTGAGAAAATGAGAATCAAAAAGTCACAGGCTGGCAAACCTGTACGCCAGCAACATTTACCATAGCCAGCACTTGGAAGCAATGAAAATGTCCATCAACCGAGGAATGCACCAAGAAGAAGTGGTCCACGTACACAATGGAATATTACTCTAATAATAAATATAAATTAAATTTAAAAACAAACAAAAGCAAGGAGACATCAACATTTGTGGGTTTATCCGGGCACATTGCACTCTCATTTATAACCGAAAGACACCACTGGCCGGTAGGTCTGTTTCCCTAGTACCAGCATGGGAAACGTAGAAAGGCTGCCGCTCTCTGGCCGTTACCTGCAAAAGCAGGTTTAAAGCCTGAGCTAATGGTCACTTCATAAGAACAAGTACTGCAGGGCTGTAAATGAAACCTGCCCTCAAAATGTCTTGAGGGAGATAATGGCCAAAATATTTCAAATGGTGACACATACTTTAAGAAAACACTTTGAAGAAATAAGCTCTAATCACAGCTGGAAAAATTAAAAGGACATGTCTTAAAGCTCAATTTCAACGCATTATGAGACACGTGCAAATTCAACCACAAAGAGGTATCAGCTCACACCACTCAGAATAATCATCAGCAAAAACTACAAAGAATAAATCCTGAAGGTGCTGGGAAGAAATACATGCCCTCCACTTTAAGTGGGACGTAACCTGGAAAGAGCCACTAAGGAGAACAGAACAGAGGTGCCTTTAAAAGGTAAACACTGAGCTACCATATGATCCAGCAGACCTATTCCTGGACCTATAAACTAAGAAGACAGAATTGGAAGGACACAGCCACGCAAATCTGCATTGCATACTATTACAATAGCCAAGATATGGAAGTAACCAAAACGCCCATCGACAGATGGGTGGACAAAGAAGAACTGCTACCTGTACAGATGGAATATGATCTAGTGAAAAAATGAAACAATGCCATTTGCAGCACCATAGATGAGTCTAGAAGTAATCACGCAACTTGGAGTAAGTGAGAAAGCGAAAGACACATATCCTATCATATCACATATAGAGGTTACCTAAAGAATGATACAAACAAAGATATTTCCACAGACAAACACTATCATAGATACATTAAAAAAACTTATGGTTGACCAAATGGAAAGGTGTGAGGATTGGATACATTACCATATTGAGGTTAACAGAGAGATACAAACACATGTGAAATATATAATCACCAAAGACCTATGCAATACCAAGAGAAGACTACTCAACATTGTGTCATAACCTACATGGGAAAAGGATCCGAAGAAGAATAGATATATGTATATGTGTGAAAGAACCACATCTTGCACACCTAGAACAAACAAAACATTGTAATCAAGTTTGCTGTGATAAATAATAAAAATTAAGTTAAAAATACCAACAAGAAGTAATGAGACATAAACTTAAAGAGCTTTTTCCTCGCACATTCCATTCTAATTTACAACCTAGAACACCACTTCCAGTAAGGCTCTGTTGCCCTCGTAACCAGATTTGGTAAAGGAGAAAGGCTGCCGCCTTGTGGCCAATTCCCGCCAGAGCAGCTTTTAAACCACAGCTAATGGTCACTTACCATTCACAAGGACTCAGGGCTGTAAAGGACACCTGCCCTCAAAATTGTGCTGAGGTAAGGAATGGATAAAAATTTCAAAACAGGCAAAATTTGCAAGAAGATAGTATGAAGAGGTATGTTTTACTCACTCTCTTTTTAAAGAAAGGAAAATGTATAAAAGCTCAGCTTCAGGAAGTATTAGACTCATGCAATCTAATCTACAAAAAGTTTTCAACTCACACCAGTCGACTGACCATTGGAAAAAAGACTACAAACAATAAATGCCTAAGAGGTTTTAGAGAACTGTGTACCCTCTAGCTGCTGGTGAGATGTAAAAGGGTTAAACGCTAATAATGAGAACAGAAAGGAGCTGCGTTTAAAAGGAAAAATTGAGGTACCATTTAATCCAGCAGGTGCACCAATGGGCCTCTCACCTGAGAAGACCAGAATGAAGAAGACCCAGGCTGCAAAAGCTGCACTGCAGCCTGATTCACAATAGACAAGGCAGTGAAACAACCAAAATGTCCATCAACAGATGAAAGGATAAAGAAGAAGTGGTCCATGTACACAATGAATAATAGCCATGGAAAACAATGAAACACTGCTCTTTGAGGCACCATAGATGATCTTGGAGATAATCACAGAACATGAGGTAAGTCGGAAAGCAAATGTCCTATATCCTACGATATCACTTACAGGCGTTATCTAATAACTGACACATGAACATATTTCCACAGAGAAAGTCAATCACAGACTTATTAAAAAAACTATGCTTATCTAAAAGGAAAGGTGGGGGGAATGGATAAATGAAGATTAGCGTTACCTTATGTATACAAATACATATTATAAACATATATCAAAAAGACTGACCAAATAGCAAGGAAGGTTTACGGAACACTCTGTAATACTTTACACGGGAAGAGGATCTCTACATAAATAGGTATATAGAATATGTAGATGAACCAGAGTGTGTACACCTTGGACAAGCAACATTCTAACCATTACGCCAATTGAAAAAATTAAAACAACAAACTAGGAGTAATGAGACATAAACTTATGGGGGGTTTTCCTGGCACATTCCATTCAAATTTACAACCTATACAAACGACTTCCAGAATGGTTCTGCTGCCCTAGTACCCAGATTTGGGAATGGAGAAATGCTGCATCCTTGTGGCCGTTTCCCACAACAGCAGCTTTAAACCCACTGCAAAAGGTCACTAAATATTCACCAATTGCAGTTCTGTAAATGACACCTGCCCTCCAAAAAATCCTGAGGCCGAAAATCGACCAAAAAATTCTAGAGTGCAACCTTCCAAAAAGAAAATTTGAAGAGGTATATTATACTCACACATTTTTGCTTTTTTCTTTTAAGAGAAAAGAAAAAGGTTTGGACAAATGATGAATTGTAGGAATTTTTACAGACATGTAAACCCAAATTACAAAAACCTATCAGCTCACACCAGTCAGAATGGCCATCAACAAAAATGCTGCAAACAATAAATGCTGACGTGATTGTGGAGAAATGCGTACCCTCGATTCTAAGGGGGACGTGGTAAGAGCCACTAATGAAAGCACAATTGAGGTGCCTTGAAAAGGTAAACGTTGAGCTACCATACCAGTCAATCAATCATACCCACTGCTGGGTCTACCACCTGAGAAAATGAAAATCATACATCACAGGCTGGCAAACCTGCACTCCAGCAATATTTACCATAGGCAACACTTGGAAGCAACGAAAATGTCCATCAACAGAGGAATGCACCAAGAAGAAGTGGTCCATGTACACAATGGAATATTAGCTATGGAAAACATTGAAGCACTGCTCTTTGAGGCACCATAGATGAGCCTGGAGATAATCACAAAACATGAAGTAGGTCGGAAAGCAAAAGACCTATATCCTATATTATCACTTATGGCATTATCTAATAACTGACACAGATGAACATATTTCCAAAGAGAAAGACACTCACAGGCTTAGAAAACAAACTATGCTCATCGAAAAGGAAAGGAGGGGGGAAATTGAGAAATGAAGATTAGTGTTACTATACATATACAAATACATAGTATATACATGTATCAAAAAGACCGAACATATAGCAAGGGAGGTCGACAGAACACTGTAATATTTTACATGGGAAGAGGATCTGTACATTAATAGACATACATAATGTATAAATGAACCAGATTGTGTACACCTAGGACAAACAATATTCTAAACTTTACCCAGGTTAAAAAAATTTTAAAACCAAGAAGAAGTAATGAGACAGAAACTTATGGGGATTTCTCCTGGCAAATTCCATTCTAATTTACAACCTAGGACAATGACTTCCAGAAAGGCTCTGCTGCCCTAGTACCCAGATTGGGGAATGGAGAAATGCTACCTCCTTGTGGCCGTTTCCCACAACAGCAGCTTTGAACCCACTGCAAAAGGTGACTAAATTTTCACCAACTTGCATTTCTGTAAATGGCACCTGCCTTCCAGAAAATTTCTGGGGTCAAAAATCGACCAAAAACTTCAGAAGAGGGCAACCTTCGAAGAAGACAATTTCAAGAGCTATATTGTACTCACGGTTTTTTTCTTTTAAGAGAAAAGAAAAAGGCATAGGAAGATGATGAATTTTAAAAATTTTAATGACATGCATACCCATATGACAAAAACCTATCAGCTCTCAGCAGTCAGAATGGCCATTAGGAATAATGCTGCAAAAAATAAACGGTGAAGGGAGTGAGGAGAAATGCGTACCCTCGGTTGTAAGGGGGGGCATGTAAAGAGCCACTAATGAAAACACAATGTAGGTGCTTTGAAAAGGGAAACATTGAGCTACCAGTCAATCAATCACAACCACTGCTTGGCCTATCACCTGAGAAAATGAGAATCAAAAAGTCACAGGCTGGCAAACCTGTACGCCAGCAACATTTACCATAGCCAGCACTTGGAAGCAATGAAAATGTCCATCAACCGAGGAATGCACCAAGAAGAAGTGGTCCACGTACACAATGGAATATTACTCTAATAATAAATATAAATTAAATTTAAAAACAAACAAAAGCAAGGAGACATCAACATTTGTGGGTTTATCCGGGCACATTGCACTCTCATTTATAACCGAAGGACACCACTGGCCGGTAGGTCTGTTCCCCTAGTACCAGCATGGGAAACGTAGAAAGGCTGCCGCTCTCTGGCCGTTACCTGCAAAAGCAGGTTTAAAGCCTGAGCTAATGGTCACTTCATAAGAACAAGTACTGCAGGGCTGTAAATGAAACCTGCCCTCAAAATGTCTTGAGGGAGATAATGGCCAAAATATTTCAAATGGTGACACATACTTTAAGAAAACACTTTGAAGACATAAGCTCTAATCACAGCTGGAAAAATTAAAAGGACATGTCTTAAAGCTCAATTTCAACGCATTATGAGACACGTGCAAATTCAACCACAAAGAGGTATCAGCTCACACCACTCAGAATAATCATCAGCAAAAACTACAAAGAATAAATCCTGAAGGTGCTGGGAAGAAATACATGCCCTCCACTTTAAGTGGGACGTAACCTGGAAAGAGCCACTAAGGAGAACAGAACAGAGGTGCCTTTAAAAGGTAAACACTGAGCTACCATATGATCCAGCAGACCTATTCCTGGACCTATAAACTAAGAAGACAGAATTGGAAGGACACAGCCACGCAAATCTGCATTGCATACTATTACAATAGCCAAGATATGGAAGTAACCAAAACGCCCATCGACAGATGGGTGGACAAAGAAGAACTGCTACCTGTACAGATGGAATATGATCTAGTGAAAAAATGAAACAATGTCATTTGCAGCACCATAGATGAGTCTAGAAGTAATCACGCAACTTGGAGTAAGTGAGAAAGCGAAAGACACATATCCTATCATATCACATATAGAGGTTACCTAAAGAATGATACAAACAAAGATATTTCCACAGACAAACACTATCATAGATACATTAAAAAAACTTATGGTTGACCAAATGGAAAGGTGTGAGGATTGGATACATTACCATATTGAGGTTAACAGAGAGATACAAACACATGTGAAATATATAATCACCAAAGACCTATGCAATACCAAGAGAAGACTACTCAACATTGTGTCATAACCTACATGGGAAAAGGATCCGAAGAAGAATAGATATATGTATATGTGTGAAAGAACCACATCTTGCACACCTAGAACAAACAAAACATTGTAATCAAGTTTGCTGTGATAAATAATAAAAATTAAGTTAAAAATACCAACAAGAAGTAATGAGACATAAACTTAAAGAGCTTTTTCCTCGCACATTCCATTCTAATTTACAACCTAGAACACCACTTCCACTAAGGCTCTGTTGCCCTCGTAACCAGATTTGGTAAAGGAGAAAGGCTGCCGCCTTGTGGCCAATTCCCGCCAGAGCAGCTTTTAAACCACAGCTAATGGTCACTTACCATTCACAAGGACTCAGGGCTGTAAAGGACACCTGCCCTCAAAATTGTGCTGAGGTAAGGAATGGATAAAAATTTCAAAACAGGCAAAATTTGCAAGAAGATAGTATGAAGAGGTATGTTTTACTCACTCTCTTTTTAAAGAAAGGAAAATGTATAAAAGCTCAGCTTCAGGAAGTATTAGACTCATGCAATCTAATCTACAAAAAGTTTTCAACTCACACCAGTCGACTGACCATTGGAAAAAAGACTACAAACAATAAATGCCTAAGAGGTTTTAGAGAACTGTGTACCCTCTAGCTGCTGGTGAGATGTAAAAGGGTTAAACGCTAATAATGAGAACAGAAAGGAGCTGCGTTTAAAAGGAAAAATTGAGGTACCATTTAATCCAGCAGGTGCACCAATGGGCCTCTCACCTGAGAAGACCAGAATGAAGAAGACCCGGGCTGCAAAAGCTGCACTGCAGCCTGATTCACAATAGACAAGGCAGTGAAACAACCAAAATGTCCATCAACAGATGAAAGGATAAAGAAGAAGTGGTCCATGTACACAATGAATAATAGCCATGGAAAACAATGAAACACTGCTCTTTGAGGCACCATAGATGATCTTGGAGATAATCACAGAACATGAGGTAAGTCGGAAAGCAAATGTCCTATATCCTACGATATCACTTACAGGCGTTATCTAATAACTGACACATGAACATATTTCCACAGAGAAAGTCAATCACAGACTTATTAAAAAAACTATGCTTATCTAAAAGGAAAGGTGGGGGGAATGGATAAATGAAGATTAGCGTTACCTTATGTATACAAATACATATTATAAACATATATCAAAAAGACTGACCAAATAGCAAGGAAGGTTTACGGAACACTCTGTAATACTTTACACGGGAAGAGGATCTCTACATAAATAGGTATATAGAATATGTAGATGAACCAGAGTGTGTACACCTTGGACAAGCAACATTCTAACCATTACGCCAATTGAAAAAATTAAAACAACAAACTAGGAGTAATGAGACATAAACTTATGGGGGGTTTTCCTGGCACATTCCATTCAAATTTACAACCTATACAAACGACTTCCAGAATGGTTCTGCTGCCCTAGTACCCAGATTTGGGAATGGAGAAATGCTGCATCCTTGTGGCCGTTTCCCACAACAGCAGCTTTAAACCCACTGCAAAAGGTCACTAAATATTCACCAATTGCAGTTCTGTAAATGACACCTGCCCTCCAAAAAATCCTGAGGCCGAAAATCGACCAAAAAATTCTAGAGTGCAACCTTCCAAAAAGAAAATTTGAAGAGGTATATTATACTCACACATTTTTGCTTTTTTCTTTTAAGAGAAAAGAAAAAGGTTTGGACAAATGATGAATTGTAGGAATTTTTACAGACATGTAAACCCAAATTACAAAAACCTATCAGCTCACACCAGTCAGAATGGCCATCAACAAAAATGCTGCAAACAATAAATGCTGACGTGATTGTGGAGAAATGCGTACCCTCGATTCTAAGGGGGACGTGGTAAGAGCCACTAATGAAAGCACAATTGAGGTGCCTTGAAAAGGTAAACGTTGAGCTACCATACCAGTCAATCAATCATACCCACTGCTGGGTCTACCACCTGAGAAAATGAAAATCATACATCACAGGCTGGCAAACCTGCACTCCAGCAATATTTACCATAGGCAACACTTGGAAGCAACGAAAATGTCCATCAACAGAGGAATGCACCAAGAAGAAGTGGTCCATGTACACAATGGAATATTAGCTATGGAAAACATTGAAGCACTGCTCTTTGAGGCACCATAGATGAGCCTGGAGATAATCACAAAACATGAAGTAGGTCGGAAAGCAAAAGACCTATATCCTATATTATCACTTATGGCATTATCTAATAACTGACACAGATGAACATATTTCCAAAGAGAAAGACACTCACAGGCTTAGAAAACAAACTATGCTCATCGAAAAGGAAAGGAGGGGGGAAATTGAGAAATGAAGATTAGTGTTACTATACATATACAAATACATAGTATATACATGTATCAAAAAGACCGAACATATAGCAAGGGAGGTCGACAGAACACTGTAATATTTTACATGGGAAGAGGATCTGTACATTAATAGACATACATAATGTATAAATGAACCAGATTGTGTACACCTAGGACAAACAATATTCTAAACTTTACCCAGGTTAAAAAAATTTTAAAACCAAGAAGAAGTAATGAGACAGAAACTTATGGGGATTTCTCCTGGCAAATTCCATTCTAATTTACAACCTAGGACAATGACTTCCAGAAAGGCTCTGCTGCCCTAGTACCCAGATTGGGGAATGGAGAAATGCTACCTCCTTGTGGCCGTTTCCCACAACAGCAGCTTTGAACCCACTGCAAAAGGTGACTAAATTTTCACCAACTTGCATTTCTGTAAATGGCACCTGCCTTCCAGAAAATTTCTGGGGTCAAAAATCGACCAAAAACTTCAGAAGAGGGCAACCTTCGAAGAAGACAATTTCAAGAGCTATATTGTACTCACGGTTTTTTTCTTTTAAGAGAAAAGAAAAAGGCATAGGAAGATGATGAATTTTAAAAATTTTAATGACATGCATACCCATATGACAAAAACCTATCAGCTCTCAGCAGTCAGAATGGCCATTAGGAATAATGCTGCAAAAAATAAACGGTGAAGGGAGTGAGGAGAAATGCGTACCCTCGGTTGTAAGGGGGGGCATGTAAAGAGCCACTAATGAAAACACAATGTAGGTGCTTTGAAAAGGGAAACATTGAGCTACCAGTCAATCAATCACAACCACTGCTTGGCCTATCACCTGAGAAAATGAGAATCAAAAAGTCACAGGCTGGCAAACCTGTACGCCAGCAACATTTACCATAGCCAGCACTTGGAAGCAATGAAAATGTCCATCAACCGAGGAATGCACCAAGAAGAAGTGGTCCACGTACACAATGGAATATTACTCTAATAATAAATATAAATTAAATTTAAAAACAAACAAAAGCAAGGAGACATCAACATTTGTGGGTTTATCCGGGCACATTGCACTCTCATTTATAACCGAAGGACACCACTGGCCGGTAGGTCTGTTCCCCTAGTACCAGCATGGGAAACGTAGAAAGGCTGCCGCTCTCTGGCCGTTACCTGCAAAAGCAGGTTTAAAGCCTGAGCTAATGGTCACTTCATAAGAACAAGTACTGCAGGGCTGTAAATGAAACCTGCCCTCAAAATGTCTTGAGGGAGATAATGGCCAAAATATTTCAAATGGTGACACATACTTTAAGAAAACACTTTGAAGACATAAGCTCTAATCACAGCTGGAAAAATTAAAAGGACATGTCTTAAAGCTCAATTTCAACGCATTATGAGACACGTGCAAATTCAACCACAAAGAGGTATCAGCTCACACCACTCAGAATAATCATCAGCAAAAACTACAAAGAATAAATCCTGAAGGTGCTGGGAAGAAATACATGCCCTCCACTTTAAGTGGGACGTAACCTGGAAAGAGCCACTAAGGAGAACAGAACAGAGGTGCCTTTAAAAGGTAAACACTGAGCTACCATATGATCCAGCAGACCTATTCCTGGACCTATAAACTAAGAAGACAGAATTGGAAGGACACAGCCACGCAAATCTGCATTGCATACTATTACAATAGCCAAGATATGGAAGTAACCAAAACGCCCATCGACAGATGGGTGGACAAAGAAGAACTGCTACCTGTACAGATGGAATATGATCTAGTGAAAAAATGAAACAATGTCATTTGCAGCACCATAGATGAGTCTAGAAGTAATCACGCAACTTGGAGTAAGTGAGAAAGCGAAAGACACATATCCTATCATATCACATATAGAGGTTACCTAAAGAATGATACAAACAAAGATATTTCCACAGACAAACACTATCATAGATACATTAAAAAAACTTATGGTTGACCAAATGGAAAGGTGTGAGGATTGGATACATTACCATATTGAGGTTAACAGAGAGATACAAACACATGTGAAATATATAATCACCAAAGACCTATGCAATACCAAGAGAAGACTACTCAACATTGTGTCATAACCTACATGGGAAAAGGATCCGAAGAAGAATAGATATATGTATATGTGTGAAAGAACCACATCTTGCACACCTAGAACAAACAAAACATTGTAATCAAGTTTGCTGTGATAAATAATAAAAATTAAGTTAAAAATACCAACAAGAAGTAATGAGACATAAACTTAAAGAGCTTTTTCCTCGCACATTCCATTCTAATTTACAACCTAGAACACCACTTCCACTAAGGCTCTGTTGCCCTCGTAACCAGATTTGGTAAAGGAGAAAGGCTGCCGCCTTGTGGCCAATTCCCGCCAGAGCAGCTTTTAAACCACAGCTAATGGTCACTTACCATTCACAAGGACTCAGGGCTGTAAAGGACACCTGCCCTCAAAATTGTGCTGAGGTAGGGAATGGATAAAAATTTCAAAACAGGCAAAATTTGCAAGAAGATAGTATGAAGAGGTATGTTTTACTCACTCTCTTTTTAAAGAAAGGAAAATGTATAAAAGCTCAGCTTCAGGAAGTATTAGACTCATGCAATCTAATCTACAAAAAGTTTTCAACTCACACCAGTCGACTGACCATTGGAAAAAAGACTACAAACAATAAATGCCTAAGAGGTTTTAGAGAACTGTGTACCCTCTAGCTGCTGGTGAGATGTAAAAGGGTTAAACGCTAATAATGAGAACAGAAAGGAGCTGCGTTTAAAAGGAAAAATTGAGGTACCATTTAATCCAGCAGGTGCACCAATGGGCCTCTCACCTGAGAAGACCAGAATGAAGAAGACCCGGGCTGCAAAAGCTGCACTGCAGCCTGATTCACAATAGACAAGGCAGTGAAACAACCAAAATGTCCATCAACAGATGAAAGGATAAAGAAGAAGTGGTCCATGTACACAATGAATAATAGCCATGGAAAACAATGAAACACTGCTCTTTGAGGCACCATAGATGATCTTGGAGATAATCACAGAACATGAGGTAAGTCGGAAAGCAAATGTCCTATATCCTACGATATCACTTACAGGCGTTATCTAATAACTGACACATGAACATATTTCCACAGAGAAAGTCAATCACAGACTTATTAAAAAAACTATGCTTATCTAAAAGGAAAGGTGGGGGGAATGGATAAATGAAGATTAGCGTTACCTTATGTATACAAATACATATTATAAACATATATCAAAAAGACTGACCAAATAGCAAGGAAGGTTTACGGAACACTCTGTAATACTTTACACGGGAAGAGGATCTCTACATAAATAGGTATATAGAATATGTAGATGAACCAGAGTGTGTACACCTTGGACAAGCAACATTCTAACCATTACGCCAATTGAAAAAATTAAAACAACAAACTAGGAGTAATGAGACATAAACTTATGGGGGGTTTTCCTGGCACATTCCATTCAAATTTACAACCTATACAAACGACTTCCAGAATGGTTCTGCTGCCCTAGTACCCAGATTTGGGAATGGAGAAATGCTGCATCCTTGTGGCCGTTTCCCACAACAGCAGCTTTAAACCCACTGCAAAAGGTCACTAAATATTCACCAATTGCAGTTCTGTAAATGACACCTGCCCTCCAAAAAATCCTGAGGCCGAAAATCGACCAAAAATTTCTAGAGTGCAACCTTCCAAAAAGAAAAATTGAAGAGGTATATTATACTCACACATTTTTTCTTTTTTCTTTTAACAGAAAAGAAAAAGGTGTGGAGAAATGATGAATTGTAGGAATTTTTACAGACATGTAAACCCAAATTACAAAAACCTATCAGCTCACACCAGTCAGAATGGCCATCAACAAAAATGCTGCAAACAATAAATGCTGACGTGATTGTGGAGAAATGCGTACCCTCGATTCTAAGGGGGACGTGGTAAGAGCCACTAATGAAAGCACAATTGAGGTGCCTTGAAAAGGTAAACGTTGAGCTACCATACCAGTCAATCAATCATACCCACTGCTGGGTCTACCACCTGAGAAAATGAAAATCATACATCACAGGCTGGCAAACCTGCACTCCAGCAATATTTACCATAGGCAACACTTGGAAGCAACGAAAATGTCCATCAACAGAGGAATGCACCAAGAAGAAGTGGTCCATGTACACAATGGAATATTAGCTATGGAAAACATTGAAGCACTGCTCTTTGAGGCACCATAGATGAGCCTGGAGATAATCACAAAACATGAAGTAGGTCGGAAAGCAAAAGACCTATATCCTATATTATCACTTATGGCATTATCTAATAACTGACACAGATGAACATATTTCCAAAGAGAAAGACACTCACAGGCTTAGAAAACAAACTATGCTCATCGAAAAGGAAAGGAGGGGGGAAATTGAGAAATGAAGATTAGTGTTACTATACATATACAAATACATAGTATATACATGTATCAAAAAGACCGAACATATAGCAAGGGAGGTCTACAGAACACTGTAATATTTTACATGGGAAGAGGATCTGTACATTAATAGACATACATAATGTATAAATGAACCAGATTGTGTACACCTAGGACAAACAATATTCTAAACTTTACCCAGGTTAAAAAAATTTTAAAACCAAGAAGAAGTAATGAGACAGAAACTTATGGGGATTTCTCCTGGCAAATTCCATTCTAATTTACAACCTAGGACAATGACTTCCAGAAAGGCTCTGCTGCCCTAGTACCCAGATTGGGGAATGGAGAAATGCTACCTCCTTGTGGCCGTTTCCCACAACAGCAGCTTTGAACCCACTGCAAAAGGTGACTAAATTTTCACCAACTTGCATTTCTGTAAATGGCACCTGCCTTCCAGAAAATTTCTGGGGTCAAAAATCGACCAAAAACTTCAGAAGAGGGCAACCTTCGAAGAAGACAATTTCAAGAGCTATATTGTACTCACGGTTTTTTTCTTTTAAGAGAAAAGAAAAAGGCATAGGAAGATGATGAATTTTAAAAATTTTAATGACATGCATACCCATATGACAAAAACCTATCAGCTCTCAGCAGTCAGAATGGCCATTAGGAATAATGCTGCAAAAAATAAACGGTGAAGGGAGTGAGGAGAAATGCGTACCCTCGGTTGTAAGGGGGGGCATGTAAAGAGCCACTAATGAAAACACAATGTAGGTGCTTTGAAAAGGGAAACATTGAGCTACCAGTCAATCAATCACAACCACTGCTTGGCCTATCACCTGAGAAAATGAGAATCAAAAAGTCACAGGCTGGCAAACCTGTACGCCAGCAACATTTACCATAGCCAGCACTTGGA
The DNA here is from genome assembly GCF_965194825.1 of Balaenoptera physalus. NCBI lineage: Eukaryota > Metazoa > Chordata > Mammalia > Artiodactyla > Balaenopteridae > Balaenoptera > Balaenoptera physalus. Next base: position 28,833,799 of record NC_138887.1, on the reverse strand, counting down.
AGCAATGAAAATGTCCATCAACCGAGGAATGCACCAAGAAGAAGTGGTCCACGTACACAATGGAATATTACTCTAATAATAAATATAAATTAAATTTAAAAACAAACAAAAGCAAGGAGACATCAACATTTGTGGGTTTATCCGGGCACATTGCACTCTCATTTATAACCGAAGGACACCACTGGCCGGTAGGTCTGTTCCCCTAGTACCAGCATGGGAAACGTAGAAAGGCTGCCGCTCTCTGGCCGTTACCTGCAAAAGCAGGTTTAAAGCCTGAGCTAATGGTCACTTCATAAGAACAAGTACTGCAGGGCTGTAAATGAAACCTGCCCTCAAAATGTCTTGAGGGAGATAATGGCCAAAATATTTCAAATGGTGACACATACTTTAAGAAAACACTTTGAAGAAATAAGCTCTAATCACAGCTGGAAAAATTAAAAGGACATGTCTTAAAGCTCAATTTCAACGCATTATGAGACACGTGCAAATTCAACCACAAAGAGGTATCAGCTCACACCACTCAGAATAATCATCAGCAAAAACTACAAAGAATAAATCCTGAAGGTGCTGGGAAGAAATACATGCCCTCCACTTTAAGTGGGACGTAACCTGGAAAGAGCCACTAAGGAGAACAGAACAGAGGTGCCTTTAAAAGGTAAACACTGAGCTACCATATGATCCAGCAGACCTATTCCTGGACCTATAAACTAAGAAGACAGAATTGGAAGGACACAGCCACGCAAATCTGCATTGCATACTATTACAATAGCCAAGATATGGAAGTAACCAAAACGCCCATCGACAGATGGGTGGACAAAGAAGAACTGCTACCTGTACAGATGGAATATGATCTAGTGAAAAAATGAAACAATGCCATTTGCAGCACCATAGATGAGTCTAGAAGTAATCACGCAACTTGGAGTAAGTGAGAAAGCGAAAGACACATATCCTATCATATCACATATAGAGGTTACCTAAAGAATGATACAAACAAAGATATTTCCACAGACAAACACTATCATAGATACATTAAAAAAACTTATGGTTGACCAAATGGAAAGGTGTGAGGATTGGATACATTACCATATTGAGGTTAACAGAGAGATACAAACACATGTGAAATATATAATCACCAAAGACCTATGCAATACCAAGAGAAGACTACTCAACATTGTGTCATAACCTACATGGGAAAAGGATCCGAAGAAGAATAGATATATGTATATGTGTGAAAGAACCACATCTTGCACACCTAGAACAAACAAAACATTGTAATCAAGTTTGCTGTGATAAATAATAAAAATTAAGTTAAAAATACCAACAAGAAGTAATGAGACATAAACTTAAAGAGCTTTTTCCTCGCACATTCCATTCTAATTTACAACCTAGAACACCACTTCCAGTAAGGCTCTGTTGCCCTCGTAACCAGATTTGGTAAAGGAGAAAGGCTGCCGCCTTGTGGCCAATTCCCGCCAGAGCAGCTTTTAAACCACAGCTAATGGTCACTTACCATTCACAAGGACTCAGGGCTGTAAAGGACACCTGCCCTCAAAATTGTGCTGAGGTAGGGAATGGATAAAAATTTCAAAACAGGCAAAATTTGCAAGAAGATAGTATGAAGAGGTATGTTTTACTCACTCTCTTTTTAAAGAAAGGAAAATGTATAAAAGCTCAGCTTCAGGAAGTATTAGACTCATGCAATCTAATCTACAAAAAGTTTTCAACTCACACCAGTCGACTGACCATTGGAAAAAAGACTACAAACAATAAATGCCTAAGAGGTTTTAGAGAACTGTGTACCCTCTAGCTGCTGGTGAGATGTAAAAGGGTTAAACGCTAATAATGAGAACAGAAAGGAGCTGCGTTTAAAAGGAAAAATTGAGGTACCATTTAATCCAGCAGGTGCACCAATGGGCCTCTCACCTGAGAAGACCAGAATGAAGAAGACCCGGGCTGCAAAAGCTGCACTGCAGCCTGATTCACAATAGACAAGGCAGTGAAACAACCAAAATGTCCATCAACAGATGAAAGGATAAAGAAGAAGTGGTCCATGTACACAATGAATAATAGCCATGGAAAACAATGAAACACTGCTCTTTGAGGCACCATAGATGATCTTGGAGATAATCACAGAACATGAGGTAAGTCGGAAAGCAAATGTCCTATATCCTACGATATCACTTACAGGCGTTATCTAATAACTGACACATGAACATATTTCCACAGAGAAAGTCAATCACAGACTTATTAAAAAAACTATGCTTATCTAAAAGGAAAGGTGGGGGGAATGGATAAATGAAGATTAGCGTTACCTTATGTATACAAATACATATTATAAACATATATCAAAAAGACTGACCAAATAGCAAGGAAGGTTTACGGAACACTCTGTAATACTTTACACGGGAAGAGGATCTCTACATAAATAGGTATATAGAATATGTAGATGAACCAGAGTGTGTACACCTTGGACAAGCAACATTCTAACCATTACGCCAATTGAAAAAATTAAAACAACAAACTAGGAGTAATGAGACATAAACTTATGGGGGGTTTTCCTGGCACATTCCATTCAAATTTACAACCTATACAAACGACTTCCAGAATGGTTCTGCTGCCCTAGTACCCAGATTTGGGAATGGAGAAATGCTGCATCCTTGTGGCCGTTTCCCACAACAGCAGCTTTAAACCCACTGCAAAAGGTCACTAAATATTCACCAATTGCAGTTCTGTAAATGACACCTGCCCTCCAAAAAATCCTGAGGCCGAAAATCGACCAAAAAATTCTAGAGTGCAACCTTCCAAAAAGAAAAATTGAAGAGGTATATTATACTCACACATTTTTTCTTTTTTCTTTTAACAGAAAAGAAAAAGGTGTGGAGAAATGATGAATTGTAGGAATTTTTACAGACATGTAAACCCAAATTACAAAAACCTATCAGCTCACACCAGTCAGAATGGCCATCAACAAAAATGCTGCAAACAATAAATGCTGACGTGATTGTGGAGAAATGCGTACCCTCGATTCTAAGGGGGACGTGGTAAGAGCCACTAATGAAAGCACAATTGAGGTGCCTTGAAAAGGTAAACGTTGAGCTACCATACCAGTCAATCAATCATACCCACTGCTGGGTCTACCACCTGAGAAAATGAAAATCATACATCACAGGCTGGCAAACCTGCACTCCAGCAATATTTACCATAGGCAACACTTGGAAGCAACGAAAATGTCCATCAACAGAGGAATGCACCAAGAAGAAGTGGTCCATGTACACAATGGAATATTAGCTATGGAAAACATTGAAGCACTGCTCTTTGAGGCACCATAGATGAGCCTGGAGATAATCACAAAACATGAAGTAGGTCGGAAAGCAAAAGACCTATATCCTATATTATCACTTATGGCATTATCTAATAACTGACACAGATGAACATATTTCCAAAGAGAAAGACACTCACAGGCTTAGAAAACAAACTATGCTCATCGAAAAGGAAAGGAGGGGGGAAATTGAGAAATGAAGATTAGTGTTACTATACATATACAAATACATAGTATATACATGTATCAAAAAGACCGAACATATAGCAAGGGAGGTCTACAGAACACTGTATTATTTTACATGGGAAGAGGATCTGTACATTAATAGACATACATAATGTATAAATGAACCAGATTGTGTACACCTAGGACAAACAATATTCTAAACTTTACCCAGGTTAAAAAAATTTTAAAACCAAGAAGAAGTAATGAGACAGAAACTTATGGGGATTTCTCCTGGCAAATTCCATTCGAATTTACAACCTAGGACAATGACTTCCAGAAAGGCTCTGCTGCCCTAGTACCCAGATTGGGGAATGGAGAAATGCTACCTCCTTGTGGCCGTTTCCCACAACAGCAGCTTTGAACCCACTGCAAAAGGTGACTAAATTTTCACCAACTTGCATTTCTGTAAATGGCACCTGCCTTCCAGAAAATTTCTGGGGTCAAAAATCGACCAAAAACTTCAGAAGAGGGCAACCTTCGAAGAAGACAATTTCAAGAGCTATATTGTACTCACGGTTTTTTTCTTTTAAGAGAAAAGAAAAAGGCATAGGAAGATGATGAATTTTAAAAATTTTAATGACATGCATACCCATATGACAAAAACCTATCAGCTCTCAGCAGTCAGAATGGCCATTAGGAATAATGCTGCAAAAAATAAACGGTGAAGGGAGTGAGGAGAAATGCGTACCCTCGGTTGTAAGGGGGGGCATGTAAAGAGCCACTAATGAAAACACAATGTAGGTGCTTTGAAAAGGGAAACATTGAGCTACCAGTCAATCAATCACAACCACTGCTTGGCCTATCACCTGAGAAAATGAGAATCAAAAAGTCACAGGCTGGCAAACCTGTACGCCAGCAACATTTACCATAGCCAGCACTTGGAAGCAATGAAAATGTCCATCAACCGAGGAATGCACCAAGAAGAAGTGGTCCACGTACACAATGGAATATTACTCTAATAATAAATATAAATTAAATTTAAAAACAAACAAAAGCAAGGAGACATCAACATTTGTGGGTTTATCCGGGCACATTGCACTCTCATTTATAACCGAAGGACACCACTGGCCGGTAGGTCTGTTCCCCTAGTACCAGCATGGGAAACGTAGAAAGGCTGCCGCTCTCTGGCCGTTACCTGCAAAAGCAGGTTTAAAGCCTGAGCTAATGGTCACTTCATAAGAACAAGTACTGCAGGGCTGTAAATGAAACCTGCCCTCAAAATGTCTTGAGGGAGATAATGGCCAAAATATTTCAAATGGTGACACATACTTTAAGAAAACACTTTGAAGAAATAAGCTCTAATCACAGCTGGAAAAATTAAAAGGACATGTCTTAAAGCTCAATTTCAACGCATTATGAGACACGTGCAAATTCAACCACAAAGAGGTATCAGCTCACACCACTCAGAATAATCATCAGCAAAAACTACAAAGAATAAATCCTGAAGGTGCTGGGAAGAAATACATGCCCTCCACTTTAAGTGGGACGTAACCTGGAAAGAGCCACTAAGGAGAACAGAACAGAGGTGCCTTTAAAAGGTAAACACTGAGCTACCATATGATCCAGCAGACCTATTCCTGGACCTATAAACTAAGAAGACAGAATTGGAAGGACACAGCCACGCAAATCTGCATTGCATACTATTACAATAGCCAAGATATGGAAGTAACCAAAACGCCCATCGACAGATGGGTGGACAAAGAAGAACTGCTACCTGTACAGATGGAATATGATCTAGTGAAAAAATGAAACAATGTCATTTGCAGCACCATAGATGAGTCTAGAAGTAATCACGCAACTTGGAGTAAGTGAGAAAGCGAAAGACACATATCCTATCATATCACATATAGAGGTTACCTAAAGAATGATACAAACAAAGATATTTCCACAGACAAACACTATCATAGATACATTAAAAAAACTTATGGTTGACCAAATGGAAAGGTGTGAGGATTGGATACATTACCATATTGAGGTTAACAGAGAGATACAAACACATGTGAAATATATAATCACCAAAGACCTATGCAATACCAAGAGAAGACTACTCAACATTGTGTCATAACCTACATGGGAAAAGGATCCGAAGAAGAATAGATATATGTATATGTGTGAAAGAACCACATCTTGCACACCTAGAACAAACAAAACATTGTAATCAAGTTTGCTGTGATAAATAATAAAAATTAAGTTAAAAATACCAACAAGAAGTAATGAGACATAAACTTAAAGAGCTTTTTCCTCGCACATTCCATTCTAATTTACAACCTAGAACACCACTTCCAGTAAGGCTCTGTTGCCCTAGTAACCAGATTTGGTAAAGGAGAAAGGCTGCCGCCTTGTGTCCAATTCCCGCCAGAGCAGCTTTTAAACCACAGCTAATGGTCACTTACCATTCACAAGGACTCAGGGCTGTAAAGGACACCTGCCCTCAAAATTGTGCTGAGGTAGGGAATGGATAAAAATTTCAAAACAGGCAAAATTTGCAAGAAGATAGTATGAAGAGGTATGTTTTACTCACTCTCTTTTTAAAGAAAGGAAAATGTATAAAAGCTCAGCTTCAGGAAGTATTAGACTCATGCAATCTAATCTACAAAAAGTTTTCAACTCACACCAGTCGACTGACCATTGGAAAAAAGACTACAAACAATAAATGCCTAAGAGGTTTTAGAGAACTGTGTACCCTCTAGCTGCTGGTGAGATGTAAAAGGGTTAAACGCTAATAATGAGAACAGAAAGGAGCTGCGTTTAAAAGGAAAAATTGAGGTACCATTTAATCCAGCAGGTGCACCAATGGGCCTCTCACCTGAGAAGACCAGAATGAAGAAGACCCGGGCTGCAAAAGCTGCACTGCAGCCTGATTCACAATAGACAAGGCAGTGAAACAACCAAAATGTCCATCAACAGATGAAAGGATAAAGAAGAAGTGGTCCATGTACACAATGAATAATAGCCATGGAAAACAATGAAACACTGCTCTTTGAGGCACCATAGATGATCTTGGAGATAATCACAGAACATGAGGAAAGTCGGAAAGCAAATGTCCTATATCCTACGATATCACTTACAGGCGTTATCTAATAACTGACACATGAACATATTTCCACAGAGAAAGTCAATCACAGACTTATTAAAAAAACTATGCTTATCTAAAAGGAAAGGTGGGGGGAATGGATAAATGAAGATTAGCGTTACCTTATGTATACAAATACATATTATAAACATATATCAAAAAGACTGACCAAATAGCAAGGAAGGTTTACGGAACACTCTGTAATACTTTACACGGGAAGAGGATCTCTACATAAATAGGTATATAGAATATGTAGATGAACCAGAGTGTGTACACCTTGGACAAGCAACATTCTAACCATTACGCCAATTGAAAAAATTAAAACAACAAACTAGGAGTAATGAGACATAAACTTATGGGGGGTTTTCCTGGCACATTCCATTCAAATTTACAACCTATACAAACGACTTCCAGAATGGTTCTGCTGCCCTAGTACCCAGATTTGGGAATGGAGAAATGCTGCATCCTTGTGGCCGTTTCCCACAACAGCAGCTTTAAACCCACTGCAAAAGGTCACTAAATATTCACCAATTGCAGTTCTGTAAATGACACCTGCCCTCCAAAAAATCCTGAGGCCGAAAATCGACCAAAAAATTCTAGAGTGCAACCTTCCAAAAAGAAAATTTGAAGAGGTATATTATACTCACACATTTTTGCTTTTTTCTTTTAACAGAAAAGAAAAAGGTGTGGACAAATGATGAATTGTAGGAATTTTTACAGACATGTAAACCCAAATTACAAAAACCTATCAGCTCACACCAGTCAGAATGGCCATCAACAAAAATGCTGCAAACAATAAATGCTGACGTGATTGTGGAGAAATGCGTACCCTCGATTCTAAGGGGGACGTGGTAAGAGCCACTAATGAAAGCACAATTGAGGTGCCTTGAAAAGGTAAACGTTGAGCTACCATACCAGTCAATCAATCATACCCACTGCTGGGTCTACCACCTGAGAAAATGAAAATCATACATCACAGGCTGGCAAACCTGCACTCCAGCAATATTTACCATAGGCAACACTTGGAAGCAACGAAAATGTCCATCAACAGAGGAATGCACCAAGAAGAAGTGGTCCATGTACACAATGGAATATTAGCTATGGAAAACATTGAAGCACTGCTCTTTGAGGCACCATAGATGAGCCTGGAGATAATCACAAAACATGAAGTAGGTCGGAAAGCAAAAGACCTATATCCTATATTATCACTTATGGCATTATCTAATAACTGACACAGATGAACATATTTCCAAAGAGAAAGACACTCACAGGCTTAGAAAACAAACTATGCTCATCGAAAAGGAAAGGAGGGGGGAAATTGAGAAATGAAGATTAGTGTTACTATACATATACAAATACATAGTATATACATGTATCAAAAAGACCGAACATATAGCAAGGGAGGTCGACAGAACACTGTAATATTTTACATGGGAAGAGGATCTGTACATTAATAGACATACATAATGTATAAATGAACCAGATTGTGTACACCTAGGACAAACAATATTCTAAACTTTACCCAGGTTAAAAAAATTTTAAAACCAAGAAGAAGTAATGAGACAGAAACTTATGGGGATTTCTCCTGGCAAATTCCATTCGAATTTACAACCTAGGACAATGACTTCCAGAAAGGCTCTGCTGCCCTAGTACCCAGATTGGGGAATGGAGAAATGCTACCTCCTTCTGGCCGTTTCCCACAACAGCAGCTTTGAACCCACTGCAAAAGGTGACTAAATTTTCACCAACTTGCATTTCTGTAAATGGCACCTGCCTTCCAGAAAATTTCTGGGGTCAAAAATCGACCAAAAACTTCAGAAGAGGGCAACCTTCGAAGAAGACAATTTCAAGAGCTATATTGTACTCACAGTTTTTTTCTTTTAAGAGAAAAGAAAAAGGCATAGGAAGATGATGAATTTTAAAAATTTTAATGACATGCATACCCATATGACAAAAACCTATCAGCTCTCAGCAGTCAGAATGGCCATTAGGAATAATGCTGCAAAAAATAAACGGTGAAGGGAGTGAGGAGAAATGCGTACCCTCGGTTGTAAGGGGGGGCATGTAAAGAGCCACTAATGAAAACACAATGTAGGTGCTTTGAAAAGGGAAACATTGAGCTACCAGTCAATCAATCACAACCACTGCTTGGCCTATCACCTGAGAAAATGAGAATCAAAAAGTCACAGGCTGGCAAACCTGTACGCCAGCAACATTTACCATAGCCAGCACTTGGAAGCAATGAAAATGTCCATCAACCGAGGAATGCACCAAGAAGAAGTGGTCCACGTACACAATGGAATATTACTCTAATAATAAATATAAATTAAATTTAAAAACAAACAAAAGCAAGGAGACATCAACATTTGTGGGTTTATCCGGGCACATTGCACTCTAATTTATAACCGAAGGACACCACTGGCCGGTAGGTCTGTTTCCCTAGTACCAGCATGGGAAACGTAGAAAGGCTGCCGCTCTCTGGCCGTTACCTGCAAAAGCAGGTTTAAAGCCTGAGCTAATGGTCACTTCATAAGAACAAGTACTGCAGGGCTGTAAATGAAACCTGCCCTCAAAATGTCTTGAGGGAGATAATGGCCAAAATATTTCAAATGGTGACACATACTTTAAGAAAACACTTTGAAGAAATAAGCTCTAATCACAGCTGGAAAAATTAAAAGGACATGTCTTAAAGCTCAATTTCAACGCATTATGAGACACGTGCAAATTCAACCACAAAGAGGTATCAGCTCACACCACTCAGAATAATCATCAGCAAAAACTACAAAGAATAAATCCTGAAGGTGCTGGGAAGAAATACATGCCCTCCACTTTAAGTGGGACGTAACCTGGAAAGAGCCACTAAGGAGAACAGAACAGAGGTGCCTTTAAAAGGTAAACACTGAGCTACCATATGATCCAGCAGACCTATTCCTGGACCTATAAACTAAGAAGACAGAATTGGAAGGACACAGCCACGCAAATCTGCATTGCATACTATTACAATAGCCAAGATATGGAAGTAACCAAAACGCCCATCGACAGATGGGTGGACAAAGAAGAACTGCTACCTGTACAGATGGAATATGATCTAGTGAAAAAATGAAACAATGCCATTTGCAGCACCATAGATGAGTCTAGAAGTAATCACGCAACTTGGAGTAAGTGAGAAAGCGAAAGACACATATCCTATCATATCACATATAGAGGTTACCTAAAGAATGATACAAACAAAGATATTTCCACAGACAAACACTATCATAGATACATTAAAAAAACTTATGGTTGACCAAATGGAAAGGTGTGAGGATTGGATACATTACCATATTGAGGTTAACAGAGAGATACAAACACATGTGAAATATATAATCACCAAAGACCTATGCAATACCAAGAGAAGACTACTCAACATTGTGTCATAACCTACATGGGAAAAGGATCCGAAGAAGAATAGATATATGTATATGTGTGAAAGAACCACATCTTGCACACCTAGAACAAACAAAACATTGTAATCAAGTTTGCTGTGATAAATAATAAAAATTAAGTTAAAAATACCAACAAGAAGTAATGAGACATAAACTTAAAGAGCTTTTTCCTCGCACATTCCATTCTAATTTACAACCTAGAACACCACTTCCAGTAAGGCTCTGTTGCCCTCGTAACCAGATTTGGTAAAGGAGAAAGGCTGCCGCCTTGTGGCCAATTCCCGCCAGAGCAGCTTTTAAACCACAGCTAATGGTCACTTACCATTCACAAGGACTCAGGGCTGTAAAGGACACCTGCCCTCAAAATTGTGCTGAGGTAGGGAATGGATAAAAATTTCAAAACAGGCAAAATTTGCAAGAAGATAGTATGAAGAGGTATGTTTTACTCACTCTCTTTTTAAAGAAAGGAAAATGTATAAAAGCTCAGCTTCAGGAAGTATTAGACTCATGCAATCTAATCTACAAAAAGTTTTCAACTCACACCAGTCGACTGACCATTGGAAAAAAGACTACAAACAATAAATGCCTAAGAGGTTTTAGAGAACTGTGTACCCTCTAGCTGCTGGTGAGATGTAAAAGGGTTAAACGCTAATAATGAGAACAGAAAGGAGCTGCGTTTAAAAGGAAAAATTGAGGTACCATTTAATCCAGCAGGTGCACCAATGGGCCTCTCACCTGAGAAGACCAGAATGAAGAAGACCCGGGCTGCAAAAGCTGCACTGCAGCCTGATTCACAATAGACAAGGCAGTGAAACAACCAAAATGTCCATCAACAGATGAAAGGATAAAGAAGAAGTGGTCCATGTACACAATGAATAATAGCCATGGAAAACAATGAAACACTGCTCTTTGAGGCACCATAGATGATCTTGGAGATAATCACAGAACATGAGGTAAGTCGGAAAGCAAATGTCCTATATCCTACGATATCACTTACAGGCGTTATCTAATAACTGACACATGAACATATTTCCACAGAGAAAATCAATCACAGACTTATTAAAAAAACTATGCTTATCTAAAAGGAAAGGTGGGGGGAATGGATAAATGAAGATTAGCGTTACCTTATGTATACAAATACATATTATAAACATATATCAAAAAGACTGACCAAATAGCAAGGAAGGTTTACGGAACACTCTGTAATACTTTACACGGGAAGAGGATCTCTACATAAATAGGTATATAGAATATGTAGATGAACCAGAGTGTGTACACCTTGGACAAGCAACATTCTAACCATTACGCCAATTGAAAAAATTAAAACAACAAACTAGGAGTAATGAGACATAAACTTATGGGGGGTTTTCCTGGCACATTCCATTCAAATTTACAACCTATACAAACGACTTCCAGAATGGTTCTGCTGCCCTAGTACCCAGATTTGGGAATGGAGAAATGCTGCATCCTTGTGGCCGTTTCCCACAACAGCAGCTTTAAACCCACTGCAAAAGGTCACTAAATATTCACCAATTGCAGTTCTGTAAATGACACCTGCCCTCCAAAAAATCCTGAGGCCGAAAATCGACCAAAAAATTCTAGAGTGCAACCTTCCAAAAAGAAAATTTGAAGAGGTATATTATACTCACACATTTTTGCTTTTTTTCTTTTAACAGAAAAGAAAAAGGTGTGGACAAATGATGAATTGTAGGAATTTTTACAGACATGTAAACCCAAATTACAAAAACCTATCAGCTCACACCAGTCAGAATGGCCATCAACAAAAATGCTGCAAACAATAAATGCTGACGTGATTGTGGAGAAATGCGTACCCTCGATTCTAAGGGGGACGTGGTAAGAGCCACTAATGAAAGCACAATTGAGGTGCCTTGAAAAGGTAAACGTTGAGCTACCATACCAGTCAATCAATCATACCCACTGCTGGGTCTACCACCTGAGAAAATGAAAATCATACATCACAGGCTGGCAAACCTGCACTCCAGCAATATTTACCATAGGCAACACTTGGAAGCAACGAAAATGTCCATCAACAGAGGAATGCACCAAGAAGAAGTGGTCCATGTACACAATGGAATATTAGCTATGGAAAACATTGAAGCACTGCTCTTTGAGGCACCATAGATGAGCCTGGAGATAATCACAAAACATGAAGTAGGTCGGAAAGCAAAAGACCTATATCCTATATTATCACTTATGGCATTATCTAATAACTGACACAGATGAACATATTTCCAAAGAGAAAGACACTCACAGGCTTAGAAAACAAACTATGCTCATCGAAAAGGAAAGGAGGGGGGAAATTGAGAAATGAAGATTAGTGTTACTATACATATACAAATACATAGTATATACATGTATCAAAAAGACCGAACATATAGCAAGGGAGGTCGACAGAACACTGTAATATTTTACATGGGAAGAGGATCTGTACATTAATAGACATACATAATGTATAAATGAACCAGATTGTGTACACCTAGGACAAACAATATTCTAAACTTTACCCAGGTTAAAAAAATTTTAAAACCAAGAAGAAGTAATGAGACAGAAACTTATGGGGATTTCTCCTGGCAAATTCCATTCTAATTTACAACCTAGGACAATGACTTCCAGAAAGGCTCTGCTGCCCTAGTACCCAGATTGGGGAATGGAGAAATGCTACCTCCTTGTGGCCGTTTCCCACAACAGCAGCTTTGAACCCACTGCAAAAGGTGACTAAATTTTCACCAACTTGCATTTCTGTAAATGGCACCTGCCTTCCAGAAAATTTCTGGGGTCAAAAATCGACCAAAAACTTCAGAAGAGGGCAACCTTCGAAGAAGACAATTTCAAGAGCTATATTGTACTCACGGTTTTTTTCTTTTAAGAGAAAAGAAAAAGGCATAGGAAGATGATGAATTTTAAAAATTTTAATGACATGCATACCCATATGACAAAAACCTATCAGCTCTCAGCAGTCAGAATGGCCATTAGGAATAATGCTGCAAAAAGTAAACGGTGAAGGGAGTGAGGAGAAATGCGTACCCTCGGTTGTAAGGGGGGGCATGTAAAGAGCCACTAATGAAAACACAATGTAGGTGCTTTGAAAAGGGAAACATTGAGCTACCAGTCAATCAATCACAACCACTGCTTGGCCTATCACCTGAGAAAATGAGAATCAAAAAGTCACAGGCTGGCAAACCTGTACGCCAGCAACATTTACCATAGCCAGCACTTGGAAGCAATGAAAATGTCCATCAACCGAGGAATGCACCAAGAAGAAGTGGTCCACGTACACAATGGAATATTACTCTAATAATAAATATAAATTAAATTTAAAAACAAACAAAAGCAAGGAGACATCAACATTTGTGGGTTTATCCGGGCACATTGCACTCTAATTTATAACCGAAGGACACCACTGGCCGGTAGGTCTGTTTCCCTAGTACCAGCATGGGAAACGTAGAAAGGCTGCCGCTCTCTGGCCGTTACCTGCAAAAGCAGGTTTAAAGCCTGAGCTAATGGTCACTTCATAAGAACAAGTACTGCAGGGCTGTAAATGAAACCTGCCCTCAAAATGTCTTGAGGGAGATAATGGCCAAAATATTTCAAATGGTGACACATACTTTAAGAAAACACTTTGAAGAAATAAGCTCTAATCACAGCTGGAAAAATTAAAAGGACATGTCTTAAAGCTCAATTTCAACGCATTATGAGACACGTGCAAATTCAACCACAAAGAGGTATCAGCTCACACCACTCAGAATAATCATCAGCAAAAACTACAAAGAATAAATCCTGAAGGTGCTGGGAAGAAATACATGCCCTCCACTTTAAGTGGGACGTAACCTGGAAAGAGCCACTAAGGAGAACAGAACAGAGGTGCCTTTAAAAGGTAAACACTGAGCTACCATATGATCCAGCAGACCTATTCCTGGACCTATAAACTAAGAAGACAGAATTGGAAGGACACAGCCACGCAAATCTGCATTGCATACTATTACAATAGCCAAGATATGGAAGTAACCAAAACGCCCATCGACAGATGGGTGGACAAAGAAGAACTGCTACCTGTACAGATGGAATATGATCTAGTGAAAAAATGAAACAATGCCTTTTGCAGCACCATAGATGAGTCTAGAAGTAATCACGCAACTTGGAGTAAGTGAGAAAGCGAAAGACACATATCCTATCATATCACATATAGAGGTTACCTAAAGAATGATACAAACAAAGATATTTCCACAGACAAACACTATCATAGATACATTAAAAAAACTTATGGTTGACCAAATGGAAAGGTGTGAGGATTGGATACATTACCATATTGAGGTTAACAGAGAGATACAAACACATGTGAAATATATAATCACCAAAGACCTATGCAATACCAAGAGAAGACTACTCAACATTGTGTCATAACCTACATGGGAAAAGGATCCGAAGAAGAATAGATATATGTATATGTGTGAAAGAACCACATCTTGCACACCTAGAACAAACAAAACATTGTAATCAAGTTTGCTGTGATAAATAATAAAAATTAAGTTAAAAATACCAACAAGAAGTAATGAGACATAAACTTAAAGAGCTTTTTCCTCGCACATTCCATTCTAATTTACAACCTAGAACACCACTTCCAGTAAGGCTCTGTTGCCCTAGTAACCAGATTTGGTAAAGGAGAAAGGCTGCCGCCTTGTGGCCAATTCCCGCCAGAGCAGCTTTTAAACCACAGCTAATGGTCACTTACCATTCACAAGGACTCAGGGCTGTAAAGGACACCTGCCCTCAAAATTGTGCTGATGTAGGGAATGGATAAAAATTTCAAAACAGGCAAAATTTGCAAGAAGATAGTATGAAGAGGTATGTTTTACTCACTCTCTTTTTAAAGAAAGGAAAATGTATAAAAGCTCAGCTTCAGGAAGTATTAGACTCATGCAATCTAATCTACAAAAAGTTTTCAACTCACACCAGTCGACTGACCATTGGAAAAAAGACTACAAACAATAAATGCCTAAGAGGTTTTAGAGAACTGTGTACCCTCTAGCTGCTGGTGAGATGTAAAAGGGTTAAACGCTAATAATGAGAACAGAAAGGAGCTGCATTTAAAAGGAAAAATTGAGGTACCATTTAATCCAGCAGGTGCACCAATGGGCCTCTCACCTGAGAAGACCAGAATGAAGAAGACCCGGGCTGCAAAAGCTGCACTGCAGCCTGATTCACAATAGACAAGGCAGTGAAACAACCAAAATGTCCATCAACAGATGAAAGGATAAAGAAGAAGTGGTCCATGTACACAATGAATAATAGCCATGGAAAACAATGAAACACTGCTCTTTGAGGCACCATAGATTATCTTGGAGATAATCACAGAACATGAGGTAAGTCGGAAAGCAAATGTCCTATATCCTACGATATCACTTATAGGCGTTATCTAATAACTGACACATGAACATATTTCCACAGAGAAAGTCAATCACAGACTTATTAAAAAAACTATGCTTATCTAAAAGGAAAGGTGGGGGGAATGGATAAATGAAGATTAGCGTTACCTTATGTATACAAATACATATTATAAACATATATCAAAAAGACTGACCAAATAGCAAGGAAGGTTTACGGAACACTCTGTAATACTTTACACGGGAAGAGGATCTCTACATAAATAGGTATATAGAATATGTAGATGAACCAGAGTGTGTACACCTTGGACAAGCAACATTCTAACCATTACGCCAATTGAAAAAATTAAAACAACAAACTAGGAGTAATGAGACATAAACTTATGGGGGGTTTTCCTGGCACATTCCATTCAAATTTACAACCTATACAAACGACTTCCAGAATGGTTCTGCTGCCCTAGTACCCAGATTTGGGAATGGAGAAATGCTGCATCCTTGTGGCCGTTTCCCACAACAGCAGCTTTAAACCCACTGCAAAAGGTCACTAAATATTCACCAATTGCAGTTCTGTAAATGACACCTGCCCTCCAAAAAATCCTGAGGCCGAAAATCGACCAAAAAATTCTAGAGTGCAACCTTCCAAAAAGAAAAATTGAAGAGGTATATTATACTCACACATTTTTTCTTTTTTCTTTTAACAGAAAAGAAAAAGGTGTGGAGAAATGATGAATTGTAGGAATTTTTACAGACATGTAAACCCAAATTACAAAAACCTATCAGCTCACACCAGTCAGAATGGCCATCAACAAAAATGCTGCAAACAATAAATGCTGACGTGATTGTGGAGAAATGCGTACCCTCGATTCTAAGGGGGACGTGGTAAGAGCCACTAATGAAAGCACAATTGAGGTGCCTTGAAAAGGTAAACGTTGAGCTACCATACCAGTCAATCAATCATACCCACTGCTGGGTCTACCACCTGAGAAAATGAAAATCATACATCACAGGCTGGCAAACCTGCACTCCAGCAATATTTACCATAGGCAACACTTGGAAGCAACGAAAATGTCCATCAACAGAGGAATGCACCAAGAAGAAGTGGTCCATGTACACAATGGAATATTAGCTATGGAAAACATTGAAGCACTGCTCTTTGAGGCACCATAGATGAGCCTGGAGATAATCACAAAACATGAAGTAGGTCGGAAAGCAAAAGACCTATATCCTATATTATCACTTATGGCATTATCTAATAACTGACACAGATGAACATATTTCCAAAGAGAAAGACACTCACAGGCTTAGAAAACAAACTATGCTCATCGAAAAGGAAAGGAGGGGGGAAATTGAGAAATGAAGATTAGTGTTACTATACATATACAAATACATAGTATATACATGTATCAAAAAGACTGAACATATAGCAAGGGAGGTCGACAGAACACTGTAATATTTTACATGGGAAGAGGATCTGTACATTAATAGACATACATAATGTATAAATGAACCAGATTGTGTACACCTAGGACAAACAATATTCTAAACTTTACCCAGGTTAAAAAAATTTTAAAACCAAGAAGAAGTAATGAGACAGAAACTTATGGGGATTTCTCCTGGCAAATTCCATTCGAATTTACAACCTAGGACAATGACTTCCAGAAAGGCTCTGCTGCCCTAGTACCCAGATTGGGGAATGGAGAAATGCTACCTCCTTCTGGCCGTTTCCCACAACAGCAGCTTTGAACCCACTGCAAAAGGTGACTAAATTTTCACCAACTTGCATTTCTGTAAATGGCACCTGCCTTCCAGAAAATTTCTGGGGTCAAAAATCGACCAAAAACTTCAGAAGAGGGCAACCTTCGAAGAAGACAATTTCAAGAGCTATATTGTACTCACGGTTTTTTTCTTTTAAGAGAAAAGAAAAAGGCATAGGAAGATGATGAATTTTAAAAATTTTAATGACATGCATACCCATATGACAAAAACCTATCAGCCCTCAGCAGTCAGAATGGCCATTAGGAATAATGCTGCAAAAAATAAACGGTGAAGGGAGTGAGGAGAAATGCGTACCCTCGGTTGTAAGGGGGGGCATGTAAAGAGCCACTAATGAAAACACAATGTAGGTGCTTTGAAAAGGGAAACATTGAGCTACCAGTCAATCAATCACAACCACTGCTTGGCCTATCACCTGAGAAAATGAGAATCAAAAAGTCACAGGCTGGCAAACCTGTACGCCAGCAACATTTACCATAGCCAGCACTTGGAAGCAATGAAAATGTCCATCAACCGAGGAATGCACCAAGAAGAAGTGGTCCACGTACACAATGGAATATTACTCTAATAATAAATATAAATTAAATTTAAAAACAAACAAAAGCAAGGAGACATCAACATTTGTGGGTTTATCCGGGCACATTGCACTCTCATTTATAACCGAAGGACACCACTGGCCGGTAGGTCTGTTTCCCTAGTACCAGCATGGGAAACGTAGAAAGGCTGCCGCTCTCTGGCCGTTACCTGCAAAAGCAGGTTTAAAGCCTGAGCTAATGGTCACTTCATAAGAACAAGTACTGCAGGGCTGTAAATGAAACCTGCCCTCAAAATGTCTTGAGGGAGATAATGGCCAAAATATTTCAAATGGTGACACATACTTTAAGAAAACACTTTGAAGAAATAAGCTCTAATCACAGCAGGAAAAATTAAAAGGACATGTCTTAAAGCTCAATTTCAACGCATTATGAGACACGTGCAAATTCAACCACAAAGAGGTATCAGCTCACACCACTCAGAATAATCATCAGCAAAAACTACAAAGAATAAATCCTGAAGGTGCTGGGAAGAAATACATGCCCTCCACTTTAAGTGGGATGTAACCTGGAAAGAGCCACTAAGGAGAACAGAACAGAGGTGCCTTTAAAAGGTAAACACTGAGCTACCATATGATCCAGCAGACCTATTCCTGGACCTATAAACTAAGAAGACAGAATTGGAAGGACACAGCCACGCAAATCTGCATTGCATACTATTACAATAGCCAAGATATGGAAGTAACCAAAACGCCCATCGACAGATGGGTGGACAAAGAAGAACTGCTACCTGTACAGATGGAATATGATCTAGTGAAAAAATGAAACAATGCCATTTGCAGCACCATAGATGAGTCTAGAAGTAATCACGCAACTTGGAGTAAGTGAGAAAGCGAAAGACACATATCCTATCATATCACATATAGAGGTTACCTAAAGAATGATACAAACAAAGATATTTCCACAGACAAACACTATCATAGATACATTAAAAAAACTTATGGTTGACCAAATGGAAAGGTGTGAGGATTGGATACATTACCATATTGAGGTTAACAGAGAGATACAAACACATGTGAAATATATAATCACCAAAGACCTATGCAATACCAAGAGAAGACTACTCAACATTGTGTCATAACCTACATGGGAAAAGGATCCGAAGAAGAATAGATATATGTATATGTGTGAAAGAACCACATCTTGCACACCTAGAACAAACAAAACATTGTAATCAAGTTTGCTGTGATAAATAATAAAAATTAAGTTAAAAATACCAACAAGAAGTAATGAGACATAAACTTAAAGAGCTTTTTCCTCGCACATTCCATTCTAATTTACAACCTAGAACACCACTTCCAGTAAGGCTCTGTTGCCCTAGTAACCAGATTTGGTAAAGGAGAAAGGCTGCCGCCTTGTGTCCAATTCCCGCCAGAGCAGCTTTTAAACCACAGCTAATGGTCACTTACCATTCACAAGGACTCAGGGCTGTAAAGGACACCTGTCCTCAAAATTGTGCTGAGGTAGGGAATGGATAAAAATTTCAAAACAGGCAAAATTTGCAAGAAGATAGTATGAAGAGGTATGTTTTACTCACTCTCTTTTTAAAGAAAGGAAAATGTATAAAAGCTCAGCTTCAGGAAGTATTAGACTCATGCAATCTAATCTACAAAAAGTTTTCAACTCACACCAGTCGACTGACCATTGGAAAAAAGACTACAAACAATAAATGCCTAAGAGGTTTTAGAGAACTGTGTACCCTCTAGCTGCTGGTGAGATGTAAAAGGGTTAAACGCTAATAATGAGAACAGAAAGGAGCTGCGTTTAAAAGGAAAAATTGAGGTACCATTTAATCCAGCAGGTGCACCAATGGGCCTCTCACCTGAGAAGACCAGAATGAAGAAGACCCGGGCTGCAAAAGCTGCACTGCAGCCTGATTCACAATAGACAAGGCAGTGAAACAACCAAAATGTCCATCAACAGATGAAAGGATAAAGAAGAAGTGGTCCATGTACACAATGAATAATAGCCATGGAAAACAATGAAACACTGCTCTTTGAGGCACCATAGATGATCTTGGAGATAATCACAGAACATGAGGTAAGTCGGAAAGCAAATGTCCTATATCCTACGATATCACTTATAGGCGTTATCTAATAACTGACACATGAACATATTTCCACAGAGAAAGTCAATCACAGACTTATTAAAAAAACTATGCTTATCTAAAAGGAAAGGTGGGGGGAATGGATAAATGAAGATTAGCGTTACCTTATGTATACAAATACATATTATAAACATATATCAAAAAGACTGACCAAATAGCAAGGAAGGTTTACGGAACACTCTGTAATACTTTACACGGGAAGAGGATCTCTACATAAATAGGTATATAGAATATGTAGATGAACCAGAGTGTGTACACCTTGGACAAGCAACATTCTAACCATTACGCCAATTGAAAAAATTAAAACAACAAACTAGGAGTAATGAGACATAAACTTATGGGGGGTTTTCCTGGCACATTCCATTCAAATTTACAACCTATACAAACGACTTCCAGAATGGTTCTGCTGCCCTATTACCCAGATTTGGGAATGGAGAAATGCTGCATCCTTGTGGCCGTTTCCCACAACAGCAGCTTTAAACCCACTGCAAAAGGTCACTAAATATTCACCAATGGCAGTTCTGTAAATGACACCTGCCCTCCAAAAAATCCTGAGGCCGAAAATCGACCAAAAAATTCTAGAGTGCAACCTTCCAAAAAGAAAATTTGAAGAGGTATATTATACTCACACATTTTTGCTTTTTTCTTTTAACAGAAAAGAAAAAGGTGTGGAGAAATGATGAATTGTAGGAATTTTTACAGACATGTAAACCCAAATTACAAAAACCTATCAGCTCACACCAGTCAGAATGGCCATCAACAAAAATGCTGCAAACAATAAATGCTGACGTGATTGTGGAGAAATGCGTACCCTCGATTCTAAGGGGGACGTGGTAAGAGCCACTAATGAAAGCACAATTGAGGTGCCTTGAAAAGGTAAACGTTGAGCTACCATACCAGTCAATCAATCATACCCACTGCTGGGTCTACCACCTGAGAAAATGAAAATCATACATCACAGGCTGGCAAACCTGCACTCCAGCAATATTTACCATAGGCAACACTTGGAAGCAACGAAAATGTCCATCAACAGAGGAATGCACCAAGAAGAAGTGGTCCATGTAGACAATGGAATATTAGCTATGGAAAACATTGAAGCACTGCTCTTTGAGGCACCATAGATGAGCCTGGAGATAATCACAAAACATGAAGTAGGTCGGAAAGCAAAAGACCTATATCCTATATTATCACTTATGGCATTATCTAATAACTGACACAGATGAACATATTTCCAAAGAGAAAGACACTCACAGGCTTAGAAAACAAACTATGCTCATCGAAAAGGAAAGGAGGGGGGAAATTGAGAAATGAAGATTAGTGTTACTATACATATACAAATACATAGTATATACATGTATCAAAAAGACTGAACATATAGCAAGGGAGGTCGACAGAACACTGTAATATTTTACATGGGAAGAGGATCTGTACATTAATAGACATTCATAATGTATAAATGAACCAGATTGTGTACACCTAGGACAAACAATATTCTAAACTTTACCCAGGTTAAAAAAATTTTAAAACCAAGAAGAAGTAATGAGACAGAAACTTATGGGGATTTCTCCTGGCAAATTCCATTCGAATTTACAACCTAGGACAATGACTTCCAGAAAGGCTCTGCTGCCCTAGTACCCAGATTGGGGAATGGAGAAATGCTACCTCCTTCTGGCCGTTTCCCACAACAGCAGCTTTGAACCCACTGCAAAAGGTGACTAAATTTTCACCAACTTGCATTTCTGTAAATGGCACCTGCCTTCCAGAAAATTTCTGGGGTCAAAAATCGACCAAAAACTTCAGAAGAGGGCAACCTTCGAAGAAGACAATTTCAAGAGCTATATTGTACTCACGGTTTTTTTCTTTTAAGAGAAAAGAAAAAGGCATAGGAAGATGATGAATTTTAAAAATTTTAATGACATGCATACCCATATGACAAAAACCTATCAGCCCTCAGCAGTCAGAATGGCCATTAGGAATAATGCTGCAAAAAATAAACGGTGAAGGGAGTGAGGAGAAATGCGTACCCTCGGTTGTAAGGGGGGGCATGTAAAGAGCCACTAATGAAAACACAATGTAGGTGCTTTGAAAAGGGAAACATTGAGCTACCAGTCAATCAATCACAACCACTGCTTGGCCTATCACCTGAGAAAATGAGAATCAAAAAGTCACAGGCTGGCAAACCTGTACGCCAGCAACATTTACCATAGCCAGCACTTGGAAGCAATGAAAATGTCCATCAACCGAGGAATGCACCAAGAAGAAGTGGTCCACGTACACAATGGAATATTACTCTAATAATAAATATAAATTAAATTTAAAAACAAACAAAAGCAAGGAGACATCAACATTTGTGGGTTTATCCGGGCACATTGCACTCTAATTTATAACCGAAGGACACCACTGGCCGGTAGGTCTGTTTCCCTAGTACCAGCATGGGAAACGTAGAAAGGCTGCCGCTCTCTGGCCGTTACCTGCAAAAGCAGGTTTAAAGCCTGAGCTAATGGTCACTTCATAAGAACAAGTACTGCAGGGCTGTAAATGAAACCTGCCCTCAAAATGTCTTGAGGGAGATAATGGCCAAAATATTTCAAATGGTGACACATACTTTAAGAAAACACTTTGAAGAAATAAGCTCTAATCACAGCAGGAAAAATTAAAAGGACATGTCTTAAAGCTCAATTTCAACGCATTATGAGACACGTGCAAATTCAACCACAAAGAGGTATCAGCTCACACCACTCAGAATAATCATCAGCAAAAACTACAAAGAATAAATCCTGAAGGTGCTGGGAAGAAATACATGCCCTCCACTTTAAGTGGGATGTAACCTGGAAAGAGCCACTAAGGAGAACAGAACAGAGGTGCCTTTAAAAGGTAAACACTGAGCTACCATATGATCCAGCAGACCTATTCCTGGACCTATAAACTAAGAAGACAGAATTGGAAGGACACAGCCACGCAAATCTGCATTGCATACTACTACAATAGCCAAGATATGGAAGTAACCAAAACGCCCATCGACAGATGGGTGGACAAAGAAGAACTGCTACCTGTACAGATGGAATATGATCTAGTGAAAAAATGAAACAATGCCATTTGCAGCACCATAGATGAGTCTAGAAGTAATCACGCAACTTGGAGTAAGTGAGAAAGCGAAAGACACATATCCTATCATATCACATATAGAGGTTACCTAAAGAATGATACAAACAAAGATATTTCCACAGACAAACACTATCATAGATACATTAAAAAAACTTATGGTTGACCAAATGGAAAGGTGTGAGGATTGGATACATTACCATATTGAGGTTAACAGAGAGATACAAACACATGTGAAATATATAATCACCAAAGACCTATGCAATACCAAGAGAAGACTACTCAACATTGTGTCATAACCTACATGGGAAAAGGATCCGAAGAAGAATAGATATATGTATATGTGTGAAAGAACCACATCTTGCACACCTAGAACAAACAAAACATTGTAATCAAGTTTGCTGTGATAAATAATAAAAATTAAGTTAAAAATACCAACAAGAAGTAATGAGACATAAACTTAAAGAGCTTTTTCCTCGCACATTCCATTCTAATTTACAACCTAGAACACCACTTCCAGTAAGGCTCTGTTGCCCTAGTAACCAGATTTGGTAAAGGAGAAAGGCTGCCGCCTTGTGTCCAATTCCCGCCAGAGCAGCTTTTAAACCACAGCTAATGGTCACTTACCATTCACAAGGACTCAGGGCTGTAAAGGACACCTGTCCTCAAAATTGTGCTGAGGTAGGGAATGGATAAAAATTTCAAAACAGGCAAAATTTGCAAGAAGATAGTATGAAGAGGTATGTTTTACTCACTCTCTTTTTAAAGAAAGGAAAATGTATAAAAGCTCAGCTTCAGGAAGTATTAGACTCATGCAATCTAATCTACAAAAAGTTTTCAACTCACACCAGTCGACTGACCATTGGAAAAAAGACTACAAACAATAAATGCCTAAGAGGTTTTAGAGAACTGTGTACCCTCTAGCTGCTGGTGAGATGTAAAAGGGTTAAACGCTAATAATGAGAACAGAAAGGAGCTGCGTTTAAAAGGAAAAATTGAGGTACCATTTAATCCAGCAGGTGCACCAATGGGCCTCTCACCTGAGAAGACCAGAATGAAGAAGACCCGGGCTGCAAAAGCTGCACTGCAGCCTGATTCACAATAGACAAGGCCGTGAAACAACCAAAATGTCCATCAACAGATGAAAGGATAAAGAAGAAGTGGTCCATGTACACAATGAATAATAGCCATGGAAAACAATGAAACACTGCTCTTTGAGGCACCATAGATGATCTTGGAGATAATCACAGAACATGAGGTAAGTCGGAAAGCAAATGTCCTATATCCTACGATATCACTTATAGGCGTTATCTAATAACTGACACATGAACATATTTCCACAGAGAAAGTCAATCACAGACTTATTAAAAAAACTATGCTTATCTAAAAGGAAAGGTGGGGGGAATGGATAAATGAAGATTAGCGTTACCTTATGTATACAAATACATATTATAAACATATATCAAAAAGACTGACCAAATAGCAAGGAAGGTTTACGGAACACTCTGTAATACTTTACACGGGAAGAGGATCTCTACATAAATAGGTATATAGAATATGTAGATGAACCAGAGTGTGTACACCTTGGACAAGCAACATTCTAACCATTACGCCAATTGAAAAAATTAAAACAACAAACTAGGAGTAATGAGACATAAACTTATGGGGGGTTTTCCTGGCACATTCCATTCAAATTTACAACCTATACAAACGACTTCCAGAATGGTTCTGCTGCCCTAGTACCCAGATTTGGGAATGGAGAAATGCTGCATCCTTGTGGCCGTTTCCCACAACAGCAGCTTTAAACCCACTGCAAAAGGTCACTAAATATTCACCAATTGCAGTTCTGTAAATGACACCTGCCCTCCAAAAAATCCTGAGGCCGAAAATCGACCAAAAAATTCTAGAGTGCAACCTTCCAAAAAGAAAATTTGAAGAGGTATATTATACTCACACATTTTTGCTTTTTTCTTTTAACAGAAAAGAAAAAGGTGTGGAGAAATGATGAATTGTAGGAATTTTTACAGACATGTAAACCCAAATTACAAAAACCTATCAGCTCACACCAGTCAGAATGGCCATCAACAAAAATGCTGCAAACAATAAATGCTGACGTGATTGTGGAGAAATGCGTACCCTCGATTCTAAGGGGGACGTGGTAAGAGCCACTAATGAAAGCACAATTGAGGTGCCTTGAAAAGGTAAACGTTGAGCTACCATACCAGTCAATCAATCATACCCACTGCTGGGTCTACCACCTGAGAAAATGAAAATCATACATCACAGGCTGGCAAACCTGCACTCCAGCAATATTTACCATAGGCAACACTTGGAAGCAACGAAAATGTCCATCAACAGAGGAATGCACCAAGAAGAAGTGGTCCATGTACACAATGGAATATTAGCTATGGAAAACATTGAAGCACTGCTCTTTGAGGCACCATAGATGAGCCTGGAGATAATCACAAAACATGAAGTAGGTCGGAAAGCAAAAGACCTATATCCTATATTATCACTTATGGCATTATCTAATAACTGACACAGATGAACATATTTCCAAAGAGAAAGACACTCACAGGCTTAGAAAACAAACTATGCTCATCGAAAAGGAAAGGAGGGGGGAAATTGAGAAATGAAGATTAGTGTTACTATACATATACAAATACATAGTATATACATGTATCAAAAAGACCGAACATATAGCAAGGGAGGTCGACAGAACACTGTAATATTTTACATGGGAAGAGGATCTGTACATTAATAGACATACATAATGTATAAATGAACCAGATTGTGTACACCTAGGACAAACAATATTCTAAACTTTACCAAGGTTAAAAAAATTTTAAAACCAAGAAGAAGTAATGAGACAGAAACTTATGGGGATTTCTCCTGGCAAATTCCATTCTAATTTACAACCTAGGACAATGACTTCCAGAAAGGCTCTGCTGCCCTAGTACCCAGATTGGGGAATGGAGAAATGCTACCTCCTTCTGGCCGTTTCCCACAACAGCAGCTTTGAACCCACTGCAAAAGGTGACTAAATTTTCACCAACTTGCATTTCTGTAAATGGCACCTGCCTTCCAGAAAATTTCTGGGGTCAAAAATCGACCAAAAACTTCAGAAGAGGGCAACCTTCGAAGAAGACAATTTCAAGAGCTATATTGTACTCACGGTTTTTTTCTTTTAAGAGAAAAGAAAAAGGCATAGGAAGATGATGAATTTTAAAAATTTTAATGACATGCATACCCATATGACAAAAACCTATCAGCCCTCAGCAGTCAGAATGGCCATTAGGAATAATGCTGCAAAAAATAAACGGTGAAGGGAGTGAGGAGAAATGCGTACCCTCGGTTGTAAGGGGGGGCATGTAAAGAGCCACTAATGAAAACACAATGTAGGTGCTTTGAAAAGGGAAACATTGAGCTACCAGTCAATCAATCACAACCACTGCTTGGCCTATCACCTGAGAAAATGAGAATCAAAAAGTCACAGGCTGGCAAACCTGTACGCCAGCAACATTTACCATAGCCAGCACTTGGAAGCAATGAAAATGTCCATCAACCGAGGAATGCACCAAGAAGAAGTGGTCCACGTACACAATGGAATATTACTCTAATAATAAATATAAATTAAATTTAAAAACAAACAAAAGCAAGGAGACATCAACATTTGTGGGTTTATCCGGGCACATTGCACTCTAATTTATAACCGAAGGACACCACTGGCCGGTAGGTCTGTTTCCCTAGTACCAGCATGGGAAACGTAGAAAGGCTGCCGCTCTCTGGCCGTTACCTGCAAAAGCAGGTTTAAAGCCTGAGCTAATGGTCACTTCATAAGAACAAGTACTGCAGGGCTGTAAATGAAACCTGCCCTCAAAATGTCTTGAGGGAGATAATGGCCAAAATATTTCAAATGGTGACACATACTTTAAGAAAACACTTTGAAGAAATAAGCTCTAATCACAGCAGGAAAAATTAAAAGGACATGTCTTAAAGCTCAATTTCAACGCATTATGAGACACGTGCAAATTCAACCACAAAGAGGTATCAGCTCACACCACTCAGAATAATCATCAGCAAAAACTACAAAGAATAAATCCTGAAGGTGCTGGGAAGAAATACATGCCCTCCACTTTAAGTGGGATGTAACCTGGAAAGAGCCACTAAGGAGAACAGAACAGAGGTGCCTTTAAAAGGTAAACACTGAGCTACCATATGATCCAGCAGACCTATTCCTGGACCTATAAACTAAGAAGACAGAATTGGAAGGACACAGCCACGCAAATCTGCATTGCATACTATTACAATAGCCAAGATATGGAAGTAACCAAAACGCCCATCGACAGATGGGTGGACAAAGAAGAACTGCTACCTGTACAGATGGAATATGATCTAGTGAAAAAATGAAACAATGCCATTTGCAGCACCATAGATGAGTCTAGAAGTAATCACGCAACTTGGAGTAAGTGAGAAAGCGAAAGACACATATCCTATCATATCACATATAGAGGTTACCTAAAGAATGATACAAACAAAGATATTTCCACAGACAAACACTATCATAGATACATTAAAAAAACTTATGGTTGACCAAATGGAAAGGTGTGAGGATTGGATACATTACCATATTGAGGTTAACAGAGAGATACAAACACATGTGAAATATATAATCACCAAAGACCTATGCAATACCAAGAGAAGACTACGCAACATTGTGTCATAACCTACATGGGAAAAGGATCCGAAGAAGAATAGATATATGTATATGTGTGAAAGAACCACATCTTGCACACCTAGAACAAACAAAACATTGTAATCAAGTTTGCTGTGATAAATAATAAAAATTAAGTTAAAAATACCAACAAGAAGTAATGAGACATAAACTTAAAGAGCTTTTTCCTCGCACATTCCATTCTAATTTACAACCTAGAACACCACTTCCAGTAAGGCTCTGTTGCCCTAGTAACCAGATTTGGTAAAGGAGAAAGGCTGCCGCCTTGTGTCCAATTCCCGCCAGAGCAGCTTTTAAACCACAGCTAATGGTCACTTACCATTCACAAGGACTCAGGGCTGTAAAGGACACCTGCCCTCAAAATTGTGCTGAGGTAGGGAATGGATAAAAATTTCAAAACAGGCAAAATTTGCAAGAAGATAGTATGAAGAGGTATGTTTTACTCACTCTTTTTTTAAAGAAAGGAAAATGTATAAAAGCTCAGCTTCAGGAAGTATTAGACTCATGCAATCTAATCTACAAAAAGTTTTCAACTCACACCAGTCGACTGACCATTGGAGAAAAGACTACAAACAATAAATGCCTAAGAGGTTTTAGAGAACTGTGTACCCTCTAGCTGCTGGTGAGATGTAAAAGGGTTAAACGCTAATAATGAGAACAGAAAGGAGCTGCGTTTAAAAGGAAAAATTGAGGTACCATTTAATCCAGCAGGTGCACCAATGGGCCTCTCACCTGAGAAGACCAGAATGAAGAAGACCCGGGCTGCAAAAGCTGCACTGCAGCCTGATTCACAATAGACAAGGCAGTGAAACAACCAAAATGTCCATCAACAGATGAAAGGATAAAGAAGAAGTGGTCCATGTACACAATGAATAATAGCCATGGAAAACAATGAAACACTGCTCTTTGAGGCACCATAGATGATCTTGGAGATAATCACGGAACATGAGGTAAGTCGGAAAGCAAATGTCCTATATCCTACGATATCACTTATAGGCGTTATCTAATAACTGACACATGAACATATTTCCACAGAGAAAGTCAATCACAGACTTATTAAAAAAACTATGCTTATCTAAAAGGAAAGGTGGGGGGAATGGATAAATGAAGATTAGCGTTACCTTATGTATACAAATACATATTATAAACATATATCAAAAAGACTGACCAAATAGCAAGGAAGGTTTACGGAACACTCTGTAATACTTTACACGGGAAGAGGATCTCTACATAAATAGGTATATAGAATATGTAGATGAACCAGAGTGTGTACACCTTGGACAAGCAACATTCTAACCATTACGCCAATTGAAAAAATTAAAACAACAAACTAGGAGTAATGAGACATAAACTTATGGGGGGTTTTCCTGGCACATTCCATTCAAATTTACAACCTATACAAACGACTTCCAGAATGGTTCTGCTGCCCTAGTACCCAGATTTGGGAATGGAGAAATGCTGCATCCTTGTGGCCGTTTCCCACAACAGCAGCTTTAAACCCACTGCAAAAGGTCACTAAATATTCACCAATTGCAGTTCTGTAAATGACACCTGCCCTCCAAAAAATCCTGAGGCCGAAAATCGACCAAAAAATTCTAGAGTGCAACCTTCCAAAAAGAAAATTTGAAGAGGTATATTATACTCACACATTTTTGCTTTTTTCTTTTAACAGAAAAGAAAAAGGTGTGGAGAAATGATGAATTGTAGGAATTTTTACAGACATGTAAACCCAAATTACAAAAACCTATCAGCTCACACCAGTCAGAATGGCCATCAACAAAAATGCTGCAAACAATAAATGCTGACGTGATTGTGGAGAAATGCGTACCCTCGATTCTAAGGGGGACGTGGTAAGAGCCACTAATGAAAGCACAATTGAGGTGCCTTGAAAAGGTAAACGTTGAGCTACCATACCAGTCAATCAATCATACCCACTGCTGGGTCTACCACCTGAGAAAATGAAAATCATACATCACAGGCTGGCAAACCTGCACTCCAGCAATATTTACCATAGGCAACACTTGGAAGCAACGAAAATGTCCATCAACAGAGGAATGCACCAAGAAGAAGTGGTCCATGTACACAATGGAATATTAGCTATGGAAAACATTGAAGCACTGCTCTTTGAGGCACCATAGATGAGCCTGGAGATAATCACAAAACATGAAGTAGGTCGGAAAGCAAAAGACCTATATCCTATATTATCACTTATGGCATTATCTAATAACTGACACAGATGAACATATTTCCAAAGAGAAAGACACTCACAGGCTTAGAAAACAAACTATGCTCATCGAAAAGGAAAGGAGGGGGGAAATTGAGAAATGAAGATTAGTGTTACTATACATATACAAATACATAGTATATACATGTATCAAAAAGACCGAACATATAGCAAGGGAGGTCGACAGAACACTGTAATATTTTACATGGGAAGAGGATCTGTACATTAATAGACATACATAATGTATAAATGAACCAGATTGTGTACACCTAGGACAAACAATATTCTAAACTTTACCCAGGTTAAAAAAATTTTAAAACCAAGAAGAAGTAATGAGACAGAAACTTATGGGGATTTCTCCTGGCAAATTCCATTCTAATTTACAACCTAGGACAATGACTTCCAGAAAGGCTCTGCTGCCCTAGTACCCAGATTGGGGAATGGAGAAATGCTACCTCCTTCTGGCCGTTTCCCACAACAGCAGCTTTGAACCCACTGCAAAAGGTGACTAAATTTTCACCAACTTGCATTTCTGTAAATGGCACCTGCCTTCCAGAAAATTTCTGGGGTCAAAAATCGACCAAAAACTTCAGAAGAGGGCAACCTTCGAAGAAGACAATTTCAAGAGCTATATTGTACTCACGGTTTTTTTCTTTTAAGAGAAAAGAAAAAGGCATAGGAAGATGATGAATTTTAAAAATTTTAATGACATGCATACCCATATGACAAAAACCTATCAGCCCTCAGCAGTCAGAATGGCCATTAGGAATAATGCTGCAAAAAATAAACGGTGAAGGGAGTGAGGAGAAATGCGTACCCTCGGTTGTAAGGGGGGGCATGTAAAGAGCCACTAATGAAAACACAATGTAGGTGCTTTGAAAAGGGAAACATTGAGCTACCAGTCAATCAATCACAACCACTGCTTGGCCTATCACCTGAGAAAATGAGAATCAAAAAGTCACAGGCTGGCAAACCTGTACGCCAGCAACATTTACCATAGCCAGCACTTGGAAGCAATGAAAATGTCCATCAACCGAGGAATGCACCAAGAAGAAGTGGTCCACGTACACAATGGAATATTACTCTAATAATAAATATAAATTAAATTTAAAAACAAACAAAAGCAAGGAGACATCAACATTTGTGGGTTTATCCGGGCACATTGCACTCTAATTTATAACCGAAGGACACCACTGGCCGGTAGGTCTGTTTCCCTAGTACCAGCATGGGAAACGTAGAAAGGCTGCCGCTCTCTGGCCGTTACCTGCAAAAGCAGGTTTAAAGCCTGAGCTAATGGTCACTTCATAAGAACAAGTACTGCAGGGCTGTAAATGAAACCTGCCCTCAAAATGTCTTGAGGGAGATAATGGCCAAAATATTTCAAATGGTGACACATACTTTAAGAAAACACTTTGAAGAAATAAGCTCTAATCACAGCAGGAAAAATTAAAAGGACATGTCTTAAAGCTCAATTTCAACGCATTATGAGACACGTGCAAATTCAACCACAAAGAGGTATCAGCTCACACCACTCAGAATAATCATCAGCAAAAACTACAAAGAATAAATCCTGAAGGTGCTGGGAAGAAATACATGCCCTCCACTTTAAGTGGGATGTAACCTGGAAAGAGCCACTAAGGAGAACAGAACAGAGGTGCCTTTAAAAGGTAAACACTGAGCTACCATATGATCCAGCAGACCTATTCCTGGACCTATAAACTAAGAAGACAGAATTGGAAGGACACAGCCACGCAAATCTGCATTGCATACTATTACAATAGCCAAGATATGGAAGTAACCAAAACGCCCATCGACAGATGGGTGGACAAAGAAGAACTGCTACCTGTACAGATGGAATATGATCTAGTGAAAAAATGAAACAATGCCATTTGCAGCACCATAGATGAGTCTAGAAGTAATCACGCAACTTGGAGTAAGTGAGAAAGCGAAAGACACATATCCTATCATATCACATATAGAGGTTACCTAAAGAATGATACAAACAAAGATATTTCCACAGACAAACACTATCATAGATACATTAAAAAAAACTTATGGTTGACCAAATGGAAAGGTGTGAGGATTGGATACATTACCATATTGAGGTTAACAGAGAGATACAAACACATGTGAAATATATAATCACCAAAGACCTATGCAATACCAAGAGAAGACTACTCAACATTGTGTCATAACCTACATGGGAAAAGGATCCGAAGAAGAATAGATATATGTATATGTGTGAAAGAACCACATCTTGCACACCTAGAACAAACAAAACATTGTAATCAAGTTTGCTGTGATAAATAATAAAAATTAAGTTAAAAATACCAACAAGAAGTAATGAGACATAAACTTAAAGAGCTTTTTCCTCGCACATTCCATTCTAATTTACAACCTAGAACACCACTTCCAGTAAGGCTCTGTTGCCCTAGTAACCAGATTTGGTAAAGGAGAAAGGCTGCCGCCTTGTGTCCAATTCCCGCCAGAGCAGCTTTTAAACCACAGCTAATGGTCACTTACCATTCACAAGGACTCAGGGCTGTAAAGGACACCTGCCCTCAAAATTGTGCTGAGGTAGGGAATGGATAAAAATTTCAAAACAGGCAAAATTTGCAAGAAGATAGTATGAAGAGGTATGTTTTACTCACTCTTTTTTTAAAGAAAGGAAAATGTATAAAAGCTCAGCTTCAGGAAGTATTAGACTCATGCAATCTAATCTACAAAAAGTTTTCAACTCACACCAGTCGACTGACCATTGGAGAAAAGACTACAAACAATAAATGCCTAAGAGGTTTTAGAGAACTGTGTACCCTCTAGCTGCTGGTGAGATGTAAAAGGGTTAAACGCTAATAATGAGAACAGAAAGGAGCTGCGTTTAAAAGGAAAAATTGAGGTACCATATAATCCAGCAGGTGCACCAATGGGCCTCTCACCTGAGAAGACCAGAATGAAGAAGACCCGGGCTGCAAAAGCTGCACTGCAGCCTGATTCACAATAGACAAGGCAGTGAAACAACCAAAATGTCCATCAACAGATGAAAGGATAAAGAAGAAGTGGTCCATGTACACAATGAATAATAGCCATGGAAAACAATGAAACACTGCTCTTTGAGGCACCATAGATGATCTTGGAGATAATCACGGAACATGAGGTAAGTCGGAAAGCAAATGTCCTATATCCTACGATATCACTTATAGGCGTTATCTAATAACTGACACATGAACATATTTCCACAGAGAAAGTCAATCACAGACTTATTAAAAAAACTATGCTTATCTAAAAGGAAAGGTGGGGGGAATGGATAAATGAAGATTAGCGTTACCTTATGTATACAAATACATATTATAAACATATATCAAAAAGACTGACCAAATAGCAAGGAAGGTTTACGGAACACTCTGTAATACTTTACACGGGAAGAGGATCTCTACATAAATAGGTATATAGAATATGTAGATGAACCAGAGTGTGTACACCTTGGACAAGCAACATTCTAACCATTACGCCAATTGAAAAAATTAAAACAACAAACTAGGAGTAATGAGACATAAACTTATGGGGGGTTTTCCTGGCACATTCCATTCAAATTTACAACCTATACAAACGACTTCCAGAATGGTTCTGCTGCCCTAGTACCCAGATTTGGGAATGGAGAAATGCTGCATCCTTGTGGCCGTTTCCCACAACAGCAGCTTTAAACCCACTGCAAAAGGTCACTAAATATTCACCAATTGCAGTTCTGTAAATGACACCTGCCCTCCAAAAAATCCTGAGGCCGAAAATCGACCAAAAAATTCTAGAGTGCAACCTTCCAAAAAGAAAATTTGAAGAGGTATATTATACTCACACATTTTTGCTTTTTTCTTTTAACAGAAAAGAAAAAGGTGTGGAGAAATGATGAATTGTAGGAATTTTTACAGACATGTAAACCCAAATTACAAAAACCTATCAGCTCACACCAGTCAGAATGGCCATCAACAAAAATGCTGCAAACAATAAATGCTGACGTGATTGTGGAGAAATGCGTACCCTCGATTCTAAGGGGGACGTGGTAAGAGCCACTAATGAAAGCACAATTGAGGTGCCTTGAAAAGGTAAACGTTGAGCTACCATACCAGTCAATCAATCATACCCACTGCTGGGTCTACCACCTGAGAAAATGAAAATCATACATCACAGGCTGGCAAACCTGCACTCCAGCAATATTAACCATAGGCAACACTTGGAAGCAACGAAAATGTCCATCAACAGAGGAATGCACCAAGAAGAAGTGGTCCATGTACACAATGGAATATTAGCTATGGAAAACATTGAAGCACTGCTCTTTGAGGCACCATAGATGAGCCTGGAGATAATCACAAAACATGAAGTAGGTCGGAAAGCAAAAGACCTATATCCTATATTATCACTTATGGCATTATCTAATAAATGACACAGATGAACATATTTCCAAAGAGAAAGACACTCACAGGCTTAGAAAACAAACTATGCTCATCGAAAAGGAAAGGAGGGGGGAAATTGAGAAATGAAGATTAGTGTTACTATACATATACAAATACATAGTATATACATGTATCAAAAAGACCGAACATATAGCAAGGGAGGTCGACAGAACACTGTAATATTTTACATGGGAAGAGGATCTGTACATTAATAGACATACATAATGTATAAATGAACCAGATTGTGTACACCTAGGACAAACAATATTCTAAACTTTACCCAGGTTAAAAAAATTTTAAAACCAAGAAGAAGTAATGAGACAGAAACTTATGGGGATTTCTCCTGGCAAATTCCATTCTAATTTACAACCTAGGACAATGACTTCCAGAAAGGCTCTGCTGCCCTAGTACCCAGATTGGGGAATGGAGAAATGCTACCTCCTTCTGGCCGTTTCCCACAACAGCAGCTTTGAACCCACTGCAAAAGGTGACTAAATTTTCACCAACTTGCATTTCTGTAAATGGCACCTGCCTTCCAGAAAATTTCTGGGGTCAAAAATCGACCAAAAACTTCAGAAGAGGGCAACCTTCGAAGAAGACAATTTCAAGAGCTATATTGTACTCACGGTTTTTTTCTTTTAAGAGAAAAGAAAAAGGCATAGGAAGATGATGAATTTTAAAAATTTTAATGACATGCATACCCATATGACAAAAACCTATCAGCCCTCAGCAGTCAGAATGGCCATT
Source organism: Balaenoptera physalus (assembly GCF_965194825.1). Taxonomy (NCBI): domain Eukaryota; kingdom Metazoa; phylum Chordata; class Mammalia; order Artiodactyla; family Balaenopteridae; genus Balaenoptera; species Balaenoptera physalus. The sequence goes on along the minus strand of NC_138887.1, from coordinate 28,798,629 downwards.
AGGAATAATGCTGCAAAAAATAAACGGTGAAGGGAGTGAGGAGAAATGCGTACCCTCGGTTGTAAGGGGGGGCATGTAAAGAGCCACTAATGAAAACACAATGTAGGTGCTTTGAAAAGGGAAACATTGAGCTACCAGTCAATCAATCACAACCACTGCTTGGCCTATCACCTGAGAAAATGAGAATCAAAAAGTCACAGGCTGGCAAACCTGTACGCCAGCAACATTTACCATAGCCAGCACTTGGAAGCAATGAAAATGTCCATCAACCGAGGAATGCACCAAGAAGAAGTGGTCCACGTACACAATGGAATATTACTCTAATAATAAATATAAATTAAATTTAAAAACAAACAAAAGCAAGGAGACATCAACATTTGTGGGTTTATCCGGGCACATTGCACTCTAATTTATAACCGAAGGACACCACTGGCCGGTAGGTCTGTTTCCCTAGTACCAGCATGGGAAACGTAGAAAGGCTGCCGCTCTCTGGCCGTTACCTGCAAAAGCAGGTTTAAAGCCTGAGCTAATGGTCACTTCATAAGAACAAGTACTGCAGGGCTGTAAATGAAACCTGCCCTCAAAATGTCTTGAGGGAGATAATGGCCAAAATATTTCAAATGGTGACACATACTTTAAGAAAACACTTTGAAGAAATAAGCTCTAATCACAGCAGGAAAAATTAAAAGGACATGTCTTAAAGCTCAATTTCAACGCATTATGAGACACGTGCAAATTCAACCACAAAGAGGTATCAGCTCACACCACTCAGAATAATCATCAGCAAAAACTACAAAGAATAAATCCTGAAGGTGCTGGGAAGAAATACATGCCCTCCACTTTAAGTGGGATGTAACCTGGAAAGAGCCACTAAGGAGAACAGAACAGAGGTGCCTTTAAAAGGTAAACACTGAGCTACCATATGATCCAGCAGACCTATTCCTGGACCTATAAACTAAGAAGACAGAATTGGAAGGACACAGCCACGCAAATCTGCATTGCATACTATTACAATAGCCAAGATATGGAAGTAACCAAAACGCCCATCGACAGATGGGTGGACAAAGAAGAACTGCTACCTGTACAGATGGAATATGATCTAGTGAAAAAATGAAACAATGCCATTTGCAGCACCATAGATGAGTCTAGAAGTAATCACGCAACTTGGAGTAAGTGAGAAAGCGAAAGACACATATCCTATCATATCACATATAGAGGTTACCTAAAGAATGATACAAACAAAGATATTTCCACAGACAAACACTATCATAGATACATTAAAAAAAACTTATGGTTGACCAAATGGAAAGGTGTGAGGATTGGATACATTACCATATTGAGGTTAACAGAGAGATACAAACACATGTGAAATATATAATCACCAAAGACCTATGCAATACCAAGAGAAGACTACTCAACATTGTGTCATAACCTACATGGGAAAAGGATCCGAAGAAGAATAGATATATGTATATGTGTGAAAGAACCACATCTTGCACACCTAGAACAAACAAAACATTGTAATCAAGTTTGCTGTGATAAATAATAAAAATTAAGTTAAAAATACCAACAAGAAGTAATGAGACATAAACTTAAAGAGCTTTTTCCTCGCACATTCCATTCTAATTTACAACCTAGAACACCACTTCCAGTAAGGCTCTGTTGCCCTAGTAACCAGATTTGGTAAAGGAGAAAGGCTGCCGCCTTGTGTCCAATTCCCGCCAGAGCAGCTTTTAAACCACAGCTAATGGTCACTTACCATTCACAAGGACTCAGGGCTGTAAAGGACACCTGCCCTCAAAATTGTGCTGAGGTAGGGAATGGATAAAAATTTCAAAACAGGCAAAATTTGCAAGAAGATAGTATGAAGAGGTATGTTTTACTCACTCTTTTTTTAAAGAAAGGAAAATGTATAAAAGCTCAGCTTCAGGAAGTATTAGACTCATGCAATCTAATCTACAAAAAGTTTTCAACTCACACCAGTCGACTGACCATTGGAGAAAAGACTACAAACAATAAATGCCTAAGAGGTTTTAGAGAACTGTGTACCCTCTAGCTGCTGGTGAGATGTAAAAGGGTTAAACGCTAATAATGAGAACAGAAAGGAGCTGCGTTTAAAAGGAAAAATTGAGGTACCATTTAATCCAGCAGGTGCACCAATGGGCCTCTCACCTGAGAAGACCAGAATGAAGAAGACCCGGGCTGCAAAAGCTGCACTGCAGCCTGATTCACAATAGACAAGGCAGTGAAACAACCAAAATGTCCATCAACAGATGAAAGGATAAAGAAGAAGTGGTCCATGTACACAATGAATAATAGCCATGGAAAACAATGAAACACTGCTCTTTGAGGCACCATAGATGATCTTGGAGATAATCACGGAACATGAGGTAAGTCGGAAAGCAAATGTCCTATATCCTACGATATCACTTATAGGCGTTATCTAATAACTGACACATGAACATATTTCCACAGAGAAAGTCAATCACAGACTTATTAAAAAAACTATGCTTATCTAAAAGGAAAGGTGGGGGGAATGGATAAATGAAGATTAGCGTTACCTTATGTATACAAATACATATTATAAACATATATCAAAAAGACTGACCAAATAGCAAGGAAGGTTTACGGAACACTCTGTAATACTTTACACGGGAAGAGGATCTCTACATAAATAGGTATATAGAATATGTAGATGAACCAGAGTGTGTACACCTTGGACAAGCAACATTCTAACCATTACGCCAATTGAAAAAATTAAAACAACAAACTAGGAGTAATGAGACATAAACTTATGGGGGGTTTTCCTGGCACATTCCATTCAAATTTACAACCTATACAAACGACTTCCAGAATGGTTCTGCTGCCCTAGTACCCAGATTTGGGAATGGAGAAATGCTGCATCCTTGTGGCCGTTTCCCACAACAGCAGCTTTAAACCCACTGCAAAAGGTCACTAAATATTCACAAATTGCAGTTCTGTAAATGACACCTGCCCTCCAAAAAATCCTGAGGCCGAAAATCGACCAAAAAATTCTAGAGTGCAACCTTCCAAAAAGAAAATTTGAAGAGTTATATTATACTCACACATTTTTGCTTTTTTCTTTTAACAGAAAAGAAAAAGGTGTGGAGAAATGATGAATTGTAGGAATTTTTACAGACATGTAAACCCAAATTACAAAAACCTATCAGCTCACACCAGTCAGAATGGCCATCAACAAAAATGCTGCAAACAATAAATGCTGACGTGATTGTGGAGAAATGCGTACCCTCGATTCTAAGGGGGACGTGGTAAGAGCCACTAATGAAAGCACAATTGAGGTGCCTTGAAAAGGTAAACGTTGAGCTACCATACCAGTCAATCAATCATACCCACTGCTGGGTCTACCACCTGAGAAAATGAAAATCATACATCACAGGCTGGCAAACCTGCACTCCAGCAATATTTACCATAGGCAACACTTGGAAGCAACGAAAATGTCCATCAACAGAGGAATGCACCAAGAAGAAGTGGTCCATGTACACAATGGAATATTAGCTATGGAAAACATTGAAGCACTGCTCTTTGAGGCACCATAGATGAGCCTGGAGATAATCACAAAACATGAAGTAGGTCGGAAAGCAAAAGACCTATATCCTATATTATCACTTATGGCATTATCTAATAACTGACACAGATGAACATATTTCCAAAGAGAAAGACACTCACAGGCTTAGAAAACAAACTATGCTCATCGAAAAGGAAAGGAGGGGGGAAATTGAGAAATGAAGATTAGTGTTACTATACATATACAAATACATAGTATATACATGTATCAAAAAGACCGAACATATAGCAAGGGAGGTCGACAGAACACTGTAATATTTTACATGGGAAGAGGATCTGTACATTAATAGACATACATAATGTATAAATGAACCAGATTGTGTACACCTAGGACAAACAATATTCTAAACTTTACCCAGATTAAAAAAATTTTAAAACCAAGAAGAAGTAATGAGACAGAAACTTATGGGGATTTCTCCTGGCAAATTCCATTCTAATTTACAACATAGGACAATGACTTCCAGAAAGGCTCTGCTGCCCTAGTACCCAGATTGGGGAATGGAGAAATGCTACCTCCTTGTGGCCGTTTCCCACAACAGCAGCTTTGAACCCACTGCAAAAGGTGACTAAATTTTCACCAACTTGCATTTCTGTAAATGGCACCTGCCTTCCAGAAAATTTCTGGGGTCAAAAATCGACCAAAAACTTCAGAAGAGGGCAACCTTCGAAGAAGACAATTTCAAGAGCTATATTGTACTCACGGTTATTTCTTTTAAGAGAAAAGAAAAAGGCATAGGAAGATGATGAATTTTAAAAATTTTAATGACATGCATACCCATATGACAAAAACCTATCAGCTCTCAGCAGTCAGAATGGCCATTAGGAATAATGCTGCAAAAAATAAACGGTGAAGGGAGTGAGGAGAAATGCGTACCCTCGGTTGTAAGGGGGGGCATGTAAAGAGCCACTAATGAAAACACAATGTAGGTGCTTTGAAAAGGGAAACATTGAGCTACCAGTCAATCAATCACAACCACTGCTTGGCCTATCACCTGAGAAAATGAGAATCAAAAAGTCACAGGCTGGCAAACCTGTATGCCAGCAATATTTACCATAGCCAGCACTTGGAAGCAATGAAAATGTCCATCAACCGAGGAATGCACCAAGAAGAAGTTGTCCACGTACACAATGGAATATTACTCTAATAATAAATATAAATTAAATTTAAAAACAAACAAAAGCAAGGAGACATCAACATTTGTGGGTTTATCCGGGCACATTGCACTCTAATTTATAACCGAAGGACACCACTGGCCGGTAGGTCTGTTTCCCTAGTACCAGCATGGGAAACGTAGAAAGGCTGCCGCTCTCTGGCCGTTACCTGCAAAAGCAGGTTTAAAGCCTGAGCTAATGGTCACTTCATAAGAACAAGTACTGCAGGGCTGTAAATGAAACCTGCCCTCAAAATGTCTTGAGGGAGATAATGGCCAAAATATTTCAAATGGTGACACATACTTTAAGAAAACACTTTGAAGAAATAAGCTCTAATCACAGCTGGAAAAATAAAAAGGACATGTCTTAAAGCTCAATTTCAACGCATTATGAGACACGTGCAAATTCAACCACAAAGAGGTATCAGCTCACACCACTCAGAATAATCATCAGCAAAAACTACAAAGAATAAATCCTGAAGGTGCTGGGAAGAAATACATGCCCTCCACTTTAAGTGGGACGTAACCTGGAAAGAGCCACTAAGGAGAACAGAACAGAGGTGCCTTTAAAAGGTAAACACTGAGCTACCATATGATCCAGCAGACCTATTCCTGGACCTATAAACTAAGAAGACAGAATTGGAAGGACACAGCCACGCAAATCTGCATTGCATACTATTACAATAGCCAAGATATGGAAGTAACCAAAACGCCCATCGACAGATGGGTGGACAAAGAAGAACTGCTACCTGTACAGATGGAATATGAGCTAGTGAAAAAATGAAACAATGCCATTTGCAGAACCATAGATGAGTCTAGAAGTAATCACGCAACTTGGAGTAAGTGAGAAAGCGAAAGACACATATCCTATCATATCACATATAGAGGTTACCTAAAAAATGATACAAACAAAGATATTTCCACAGACAAACACTATCATAGATACATTAAAAAAACTTATGGTTGACCAAATGGAAAGGTGTGAGGATTGGATACATTACCATATTGAGGTTAACAGAGAGATACAAACACATGTGAAATATATAATCACCAAAGACCTATGCAATACCAAGAGAAGACTACGCAACATTGTGTCATAACCTACATGGGAAAAGGATCCGAAGAAGAATAGATATATGTATATGTGTGAAAGAACCACATCTTGCACACCTAGAACAAACAAAACATTGTAATCAAGTTTGCTGTGATAAATAATAAAAATTAAGTTAAAAATACCAACAAGAAGTAATGAGACATAAACTTAAAGAGCTTTTTCCTCGCACATTCCATTCTAATTTACAACCTAGAACACCACTTCCAGTAAGGCTCTGTTGCCCTAGTAACCAGATTTGGTAAAGGAGAAAGGCTGCCGCCTTGTGTCCAATTCCCGCCAGAGCAGCTTTTAAACCACAGCTAATGGTCACTTACCATTCACAAGGACTCAGGGCTGTAAAGGACACCTGCCCTCAAAATTGTGCTGAGGTAGGGAATGGATAAAAATTTCAAAACAGGCAAAATTTGCAAGAAGATAGTATGAAGAGGTATGTTTTACTCACTCTCTTTTTAAAGAAAGGAAAATGTATAAAAGCTCAGCTTCAGGAAGTATTAGACTCATGCAATCTAATCTACAAAAAGTTTTCAACTCACACCAGTCGACTGACCATTGGAAAAAAGACTACAAACAATAAATGCCTAAGAGGTTTTAGAGAACTGTGTACCCTCTAGCTGCTGGTGAGATGTAAAAGGGTTAAACGCTAATAATGAGAACAGAAAGGAGCTGCGTTTAAAAGGAAAAATTGAGGTACCATTTAATCCAGCAGGTGCACCAATGGGCCTCTCACCTGAGAAGACCAGAATGAAGAAGACCCGGGCTGCAAAAGCTGCACTGCAGCCTGATTCACAATAGACAAGGCAGTGAAACAACCAAAATGTCCATCAACAGATGAAAGGATAAAGAAGAAGTGGTCCATGTACACAATGAATAATAGCCATGGAAAACAATGAAACACTGCTCTTTGAGGCACCATAGATGATCTTGGAGATAATCACAGAACATGAGGTAAGTCGGAAAGCAAATGTCCTATATCCTACGATATCACTTATAGGCGTTATCTAATAACTGACACATGAACATATTTCCACAGAGAAAGTCAATCACAGACTTATTAAAAAAACTATGCTTATCTAAAAGGAAAGGTGGGGGGAATGGATAAATGAAGATTAGCGTTACCTTATGTATACAAATACATATTATAAACATATATCAAAAAGACTGACCAAATAGCAAGGAAGGTTTACGGAACACTCTGTAATACTTTACACGGGAAGAGGATCTCTACATAAATAGGTATATAGAATATGTAGATGAACCAGAGTGTGTACACCTTGGACAAGCAACATTCTAACCATTACGCCAATTGAAAAAATTAAAACAACAAACTAGGAGTAATGAGACATAAACTTATGGGGGGTTTTCCTGGCACATTCCATTCAAATTTACAACCTATACAAACGACTTCCAGAATGGTTCTGCTGCCCTAGTACCCAGATTTGGGAATGGAGAAATGCTGCATCCTTGTGGCCGTTTCCCACAACAGCAGCTTTAAACCCACTGCAAAAGGTCACTAAATATTCACCAATGGCAGTTCTGTAAATGACACCTGCCCTCCAAAAAATCCTGAGGCCGAAAATCGACCAAAAAATTCTAGAGTGCAACCTTCCAAAAAGAAAATTTGAAGAGGTATATTATACTCACACATTTTTGCTTTTTTCTTTTAACAGAAAAGAAAAAGGTGTGGAGAAATGATGAATTGTAGAAATTTTTACAGACATGTAAACCCAAATTACAAAAACCTATCAGCTCACACCAGTCAGAATGGCCATCAACAAAAATGCTGCAAACAATAAATGCTGACGTGATTGTGGAGAAATGCGTACCCTCGATTCTAAGGGGGACGTGGTAAGAGCCACTAATGAAAGCACAATTGAGGTGCCTTGAAAAGGTAAACGTTGAGCTACCATACCAGTCAATCAATCATACCCACTGCTGGGTCTACCACCTGAGAAAATGAAAATCATACATCACAGGCTGGCAAACCTGCACTCCAGCAATATTTACCATAGGCAACACTTGGAAGCAACGAAAATGTCCATCAACAGAGGAATGCACCAAGAAGAAGTGGTCCATGTACACAATGGAATATTAGCTATGGAAAACATTGAAGCACTGCTCTTTGAGGCACCATAGATGAGCCTGGAGATAATCACAAAACATGAAGTAGGTCGGAAAGCAAAAGACCTATATCCTATATTATCACTTATGGCATTATCTAATAACTGACACAGATGAACATATTTCCAAAGAGAAAGACACTCACAGGCTTAGAAAACAAACTATGCTCATCGAAAAGGAAAGGAGGGGGGAAATTGAGAAATGAAGATTAGTGTTACTATACATATACAAATACATAGTATATACATGTATCAAAAAGACCGAACATATAGCAAGGGAGGTCGACAGAACACTGTAATATTTTACATGGGAAGAGGATCTGTACATTAATAGACATACATAATGTATAAATGAACCAGATTGTGTACACCTAGGACAAACAATATTCTAAACTTTACCCAGGTTAAAAAAATTTTAAAACCAAGAAGAAGTAATGAGACAGAAACTTATGGGGATTTCTCCTGACAAATTCCATTCTAATTTACAACCTAGGACAATGACTTCCAGAAAGGCTCTGCTGCCCTAGTACCCAGATTGGGGAATGGAGAAATGCTACCTCCTTGTGGCCGTTTCCCACAACAGCAGCTTTGAACCCACTGCAAAAGGTGACTAAATTTTCACCAACTTGCATTTCTGTAAATGGCACCTGCCTTCCAGAAAATTTCTGGGGTCAAAAATCGACCAAAAACTTCAGAAGAGGGCAACCTTCGAAGAAGACAATTTCAAGAGCTATATTGTACTCACGGTTTTTTTCTTTTAAGAGAAAAGAAAAAGGCATAGGAAGATGATGAATTTTAAAAATTTTAATGACATGCATACCCATATGACAAAAACCTATCAGCCCTCAGCAGTCAGAATGGCCATTAGGAATAATGCTGCAAAAAATAAACGGTGAAGGGAGTGAGGAGAAATGCGTACCCTCGGTTGTAAGGGGGGGCATGTAAAGAGCCACTAATGAAAACAATGTAGGTGCTTTGAAAAGGGAAACATTGAGCTACCAGTCAATCAATCACAACCACTGCTTGGCCTATCACCTGAGAAAATGAGAATCAAAAAGTCACAGGCTGGCAAACCTGTACGCCAGCAACATTTACCATAGCCAGCACTTGGAAGCAATGAAAATGTCCATCAACCGAGGAATGCACCAAGAAGAAGTGGTCCACGTACACAATGGAATATTACTCTAATAATAAATATAAATTAAATTTAAAAACAAACAAAAGCAAGGAGACATCAACATTTGTGGGTTTATCCGGGCACATTGCACTCTAATTTATAACCGAAGGACACCACTGGCCGGTAGGTCTGTTTCCCTAGTACCAGCATGGGAAACGTAGAAAGGCTGCCGCTCTCTGGCCGTTACCTGCAAAAGCAGGTTTAAAGCCTGAGCTAATGGTCACTTCATAAGAACAAGTACTGCAGGGCTGTAAATGAAACCTGCCCTCAAAATGTCTTGAGGGAGATAATGGCCAAAATATTTCAAATGGTGACACATACTTTAAGAAAACACTTTGAAGAAATAAGCTCTAATCACAGCTGGAAAAATAAAAAGGACATGTCTTAAAGCTCAATTTCAACGCATTATGAGACACGTGCAAATTCAACCACAAAGAGGTATCAGCTCACACCACTCAGAATAATCATCAGCAAAAACTACAAAGAATAAATCCTGAAGGTGCTGGGAAGAAATACATGCCCTCCACTTTAAGTGGGACGTAACCTGGAAAGAGCCACTAAGGAGAACAGAACAGAGGTGCCTTTAAAAGGTAAACACTGAGCTACCATATGATCCAGCAGATCTATTCCTGGACCTATAAACTAAGAAGACAGAATTGGAAGGACACAGCCACGCAAATCTGCATTGCATACTATTACAATAGCCAAGATATGGAAGTAACCAAAACGCCCATCGACAGATGGGTGGACAAAGAAGAACTGCTACCTGTACAGATGGAATATGATCTAGTGAAAAAATGAAACAATGCCATTTGCAGCACCATAGATGAGGCTAGAAGTAATCACGCAACTTGGAGTAAGTGAGAAAGCGAAAGACACATATCCTATCATATCACATATAGAGGTTACCTAAAGAATGATACAAACAAAGATATTTCCACAGACAAACACTATCATAGACACATTAAAAAAACTTATGGTTGACCAAATGGAAAGGTGTGAGGATTGGATACATTACCATATTGAGGTTAACAGAGAGATACAAACACATGTGAAATATATAATCACCAAAGACCTATGCAATACCAAGAGAAGACTACTCAACATTGTGTCATAACCTACATGGGAAAAGGATCCGAAGAAGAATAGATATATGTATATGTGTGAAAGAACCACATCTTGCACACCTAGAACAAACAAAACATTGTAATCAAGTTTGCTGTGATAAATAATAAAAATTAAGTTAAAAATACCAACAAGAAGTAATGAGACATAAACTTAAAGAGCTTTTTCCTCGCACATTCCATTCTAATTTACAACCTAGAACACCACTTCCAGTAAGGCTCTGTTGCCCTAGTAACCAGATTTGGTAAAGGAGAAAGGCTGCCGCCTTGTGGCCAATTCCCGCCAGAGCAGCTTTTAAACCACAGCTAATGGTCACTTACCATTCACAAGGACTCAGGGCTGTAAAGGACACCTGCCCTCAAAATTGTGCTGAGGTAGGGAATGGATAAAAATTTCAAAACAGGCAAAATTTGCAAGAAGATAGTGTGAAGAGGTATGTTTTACTCACTCTCTTTTTAAAGAAAGGAAAATGTATAAAAGCTCAGCTTCAGGAAGTATTAGACTCATGCAATCTAATCTACAAAAAGTTTTCAACTCACACCAGTCGACTGACCATTGGAAAAAAGACTACAAACAATAAATGCCTAAGAGGTTTTAGAGAACTGTGTACCCTCTAGCTGCTGGTGAGATGTAAAAGGGTTAAACGCTAATAATGAGAACAGAAAGGAGCTGCGTTTAAAAGGAAAAATTGAGGTACCATTTAATCCAGCAGGTGCACCAATGGGCCTCTCACCTGAGAAGACCAGAATGAAGAAGACCCGGGCTGCAAAAGCTGCACTGCAGCCTGATTCACAATAGACAAGGCAGTGAAACAACCAAAATGTCCATCAACAGATGAAAGGATAAAGAAGAAGTGGTCCATGTACACAATGAATAATAGCCATGGAAAACAATGAAACACTGCTCTTTGAGGCACCATAGATGATCTTGGAGATAATCACAGAACATGAGGTAAGTCGGAAAGCAAATGTCCTATATCCTACGATATCACTTATAGGCGTTATCTAATAACTGACACATGAACATATTTCCACAGAGAAAGTCAATCACAGACTTATTAAAAAAACTATGCTTATCTAAAAGGAAAGGTGGGGGGAATGGATAAATGAAGATTAGCGTTACCTTATGTATACAAATACATATTATAAACATATATCAAAAAGACTGACCAAATAGCAAGGAAGGTTTACGGAACACTCTGTAATACTTTACACGGGAAGAGGATCTCTACATAAATAGGTATATAGAATATGTAGATGAACCAGAGTGTGTACACCTTGGACAAGCAACATTCTAACCATTACGCCAATTGAAAAAATTAAAACAACAAACTAGGAGTAATGAGACATAAACTTATGGGGGGTTTTCCTGGCACATTCCATTCAAATTTACAACCTATACAAACGACTTCCAGAATGGTTCTGCTGCCCTATTACCCAGATTTGGGAATGGAGAAATGCTGCATCCTTGTGGCCGTTTCCCACAACAGCAGCTTTAAACCCACTGCAAAAGGTCACTAAATATTCACCAATGGCAGTTCTGTAAATGACACCTGCCCTCCAAAAAATCCTGAGGCCGAAAATCGACCAAAAAATTCTAGAGTGCAACCTTCCAAAAAGAAAATTTGAAGAGGTATATTATACTCACACATTTTTGCTTTTTTCTTTTAACAGAAAAGAAAAAGGTGTGGAGAAATGATGAATTGTAGAAATTTTTACAGACATGTAAACCCAAATTACAAAAACCTATCAGCTCACACCAGTCAGAATGGCCATCAACAAAAATGCTGCAAACAATAAATGCTGACGTGATTGTGGAGAAATGCGTACCCTCGATTCTAAGGGGGACGTGGTAAGAGCCACTAATGAAAGCACAATTGAGGTGCCTTGAAAAGGTAAACGTTGAGCTACCATACCAGTCAATCAATCATACCCACTGCTGGGTCTACCACCTGAGAAAATGAAAATCATACATCACAGGCTGGCAAACCTGCACTCCAGCAATATTTACCATAGGCAACACTTGGAAGCAACGAAAATGTCCATCAACAGAGGAATGCACCAAGAAGAAGTGGTCCATGTACACAATGGAATATTAGCTATGGAAAACATTGAAGCACTGCTCTTTGAGGCACCATAGATGAGCCTGGAGATAATCACAAAACATGAAGTAGGTCGGAAAGCAAAAGACCTATATCCTATATTATCACTTATGGCATTATCTAATAAATGACACAGATGAACATATTTCCAAAGAGAAAGACACTCACAGGCTTAGAAAACAAACTATGCTCATCGAAAAGGAAAGGAGGGGGGAAATTGAGAAATGAAGATTAGTGTTACTATACATATACAAATACATAGTATATACATGTATCAAAAAGACCGAACATATAGCAAGGGAGGTCGACAGAACACTGTAATATTTTACATGGGAAGAGGATCTGTACATTAATAGACATACATAATGTATAAATGAACCAGATTGTGTACACCTAGGACAAACAATATTCTAAACTTTACCCAGGTTAAAAAAATTTTAAAACCAAGAAGAAGTAATGAGACAGAAACTTATGGGGATTTCTCCTGGCAAATTCCATTCTAATTTACAACCTAGGACAATGACTTCCAGAAAGGCTCTGCTGCCCTAGTACCCAGATTGGGGAATGGAGAAATGCTACCTCCTTGTGGCCGTTTCCCACAACAGCAGCTTTGAACCCACTGCAAAAGGTGACTAAATTTTCACCAACTTGCATTTCTGTAAATGGCACCTGCCTTCCAGAAAATTTCTGGGGTCAAAAATCGACCAAAAACTTCAGAAGAGGGCAACCTTCGAAGAAGACAATTTCAAGAGCTATATTGTACTCACGGTTTTTTTCTTTTAAGAGAAAAGAAAAAGGCATAGGAAGATGATGAATTTTAAAAATTTTAATGACATGCATACCCATATGACAAAAACCTATCAGCCCTCAGCAGTCAGAATGGCCATTAGGAATAATGCTGCAAAAAATAAACGGTGAAGGGAGTGAGGAGAAATGCGTACCCTCGGTTGTAAGGGGGGGCATGTAAAGAGCCACTAATGAAAACACAATGTAGGTGCTTTGAAAAGGGAAACATTGAGCTACCAGTCAATCAATCACAACCACTGCTTGGACTATCACCTGAGAAAATGAGAATCAAAAAGTCACAGGCTGGCAAACCTGTACGCCAGCAACATTTACCATAGCCAGCACTTGGAAGCAATGAAAATGTCCATCAACCGAGGAATGCACCAAGAAGAAGTGGTCCACGTACACAATGGAATATTACTCTAATAATAAATATAAATTAAATTTAAAAACAAACAAAAGCAAGGAGACATCAACATTTGTGGGTTTATCCGGGCACATTGCACTCTAATTTATAACCGAAGGACACCACTGGCCGGTAGGTCTGTTTCCCTAGTACCAGCATGGGAAACGTAGAAAGGCTGCCGCTCTCTGGCCGTTACCTGCAAAAGCAGGTTTAAAGCCTGAGCTAATGGTCACTTCATAAGAACAAGTACTGCAGGGCTGTAAATGAAACCTGCCCTCAAAATGTCTTGAGGGAGATAATGGCCAAAATATTTCAAATGGTGACACATACTTTAAGAAAACACTTTGAAGAAATAAGCTCTAATCACAGCTGGAAAAATAAAAAGGACATGTCTTAAAGCTCAATTTCAACGCATTATGAGACACGTGCAAATTCAACCACAAAGAGGTATCAGCTCACACCACTCAGAATAATCATCAGCAAAAACTACAAAGAATAAATCCTGAAGGTGCTGGGAAGAAATACATGCCCTCCACTTTAAGTGGGACGTAACCTGGAAAGAGCCACTAAGGAGAACAGAACAGAGGTGCCTTTAAAAGGTAAACACTGAGCTACCATATGATCCAGCAGACCTATTCCTGGACCTATAAACTAAGAAGACAGAATTGGAAGGACACAGCCACGCAAATCTGCATTGCATACTATTACAATAGCCAAGATATGGAAGTAACCAAAACGCCCATCGACAGATGGGTGGACAAAGAAGAACTGCTACCTGTACAGATGGAATATGATCTAGTGAAAAAATGAAACAATGCCATTTGCAGCACCATAGATGAGGCTAGAAGTAATCACGCAACTTGGAGTAAGTGAGAAAGCGAAAGACACATATCCTATCATATCACATATAGAGGTTACCTAAAGAATGATACAAACAAAGATATTTCCACAGACAAACACTATCATAGACACATTAAAAAAACTTATGGTTGACCAAATGGAAAGGTGTGAGGATTGGATACATTACCATATTGAGGTTAACAGAGAGATACAAACACATGTGAAATATATAATCACCAAAGACCTATGCAATACCAAGAGAAGACTACTCAACATTGTGTCATAACCTACATGGGAAAAGGATCCGAAGAAGAATAGATATATGTATATGTGTGAAAGAACCACATCTTGCACACCTAGAACAAACAAAACATTGTAATCAAGTTTGCTGTGATAAATAATAAAAATTAAGTTAAAAATACCAACAAGAAGTAATGAGACATAAACTTAAAGAGCTTTTTCCTCGCACATTCCATTCTAATTTACAACCTAGAACACCACTTCCAGTAAGGCTCTGTTGCCCTAGTAACCAGATTTGGTAAAGGAGAAAGGCTGCCGCCTTGTGGCCAATTCCCGCCAGAGCAGCTTTTAAACCACAGCTAATGGTCACTTACCATTCACAAGGACTCAGGGCTGTAAAGGACACCTGCCCTCAAAATTGTGCTGAGGTAGGGAATGGATAAAAATTTCAAAACAGGCAAAATTTGCAAGAAGATAGTATGAAGAGGTATGTTTTACTCACTCTCTTTTTAAAGAAAGGAAAATGTATAAAAGCTCAGCTTCAGGAAGTATTAGACTCATGCAATCTAATCTACAAAAAGTTTTCAACTCACACCAGTCGACTGACCATTGGAAAAAAGACTACAAACAATAAATGCCTAAGAGGTTTTAGAGAACTGTGTACCCTCTAGCTGCTGGTGAGATGTAAAAGGATTAAACGCTAATAATGAGAACAGAAAGGAGCTGCGTTTAAAAGGAAAAATTGAGGTACCATTTAATCCAGCAGGTGCACCAATGGGCCTCTCACCTGAGAAGACCAGAATGAAGAAGACCCGGGCTGCAAAAGCTGCACTGCAGCCTGATTCACAATAGACAAGACAGTGAAGCAACTAAAATGTCCATCAACAGATGAAAGGATAAAGAAGAAGTGGTCCATGTACACAATGAATAATAGCCATGGAAAACAATGAAACACTGCTCTTTGAGGCACCATAGATGATCTTGGAGATAATCACAGAACATGAGGTAAGTCGGAAAGCAAATGTCCTATATCCTACGATATCACTTATAGGCGTTATCTAATAACTGACACATGAACATATTTCCACAGAGAAAGTCAATCACAGACTTATTAAAAAAACTATGCTTATCTAAAAGGAAAGGTGGGGGGAATGGATAAATGAAGATTAGCGTTACCTTATGTATACAAATACATATTATAAACATATATCAAAAAGACTGACCAAATAGCAAGGAAGGTTTACGGAACACTCTGTAATACTTTACACGGGAAGAGGATCTCTACATAAATAGGTATATAGAATATGTAGATGAACCAGAGTGTGTACACCTTGGACAAGCAACATTCTAACCATTACGCCAATTGAAAAAATTAAAACAACAAACTAGGAGTAATGAGACATAAACTTATGGGGGGTTTTCCTGGCACATTCCATTCAAATTTACAACCTATACAAACGACTTCCAGAATGGTTCTGCTGCCCTAGTACCCAGATTTGGGAATGGAGAAATGCTGCATCCTTGTGGCCGTTTCCCACAACAGCAGTTTTAAACCCACTGCAAAAGGTCACTAAATATTCACCAATGGCAGTTCTGTAAATGACACCTGCCCTCCAAAAAATCCTGAGGCCGAAAATCGACCAAAAAATTCTAGAGTGCAACCTTCCAAAAAGAAAATTTGAAGAGGTATATTATACTCACACATTTTTGCTTTTTTCTTTTAACAGAAAAGAAAAAGGTGTGGAGAAATGATGAATTGTAGAAATTTTTACAGACATGTAAACCCAAATTACAAAAACCTATCAGCTCACACCAGTCAGAATGGCCATCAACAAAAATGCTGCAAACAATAAATGCTGACGTGATTGTGGAGAAATGCGTACCCTCGATTCTAAGGGGGACGTGGTAAGAGCCACTAATGAAAGCACAATTGAGGTGCCTTGAAAAGGTAAACGTTGAGCTACCATACCAGTCAATCAATCATACCCACTGCTGGGTCTACCACCTGAGAAAATGAAAATCATACATCACAGGCTGGCAAACCTGCACTCCAGCAATATTTACCATAGGCAACACTTGGAAGCAACGAAAATGTCCATCAACAGAGGAATGCACCAAGAAGAAGTGGTCCATGTACACAATGGAATATTAGCTATGGAAAACATTGAAGCACTGCTCTTTGAGGCACCATAGATGAGCCTGGAGATAATCACAAAACATGAAGTAGGTCGGAAAGCAAAAGACCTATATCCTATATTATCACTTATGGCATTATCTAATAAATGACACAGATGAACATATTTCCAAAGAGAAAGACACTCACAGGCTTAGAAAACAAACTATGCTCATCGAAAAGGAAAGGAGGGGGGAAATTGAGAAATGAAGATTAGTGTTACTATACATATACAAATACATAGTATATACATGTATCAAAAAGACCGAACATATAGCAAGGGAGGTCGACAGAACACTGTAATATTTTACATGGGAAGAGGATCTGTACATTAATAGACATACATAATGTATAAATGAACCAGATTGTGTACACCTAGGACAAACAATATTCTAAACTTTACCCAGGTTAAAAAAATTTTAAAACCAAGAAGAAGTAATGAGACAGAAACTTATGGGGATTTCTCCTGGCAAATTCCATTCTAATTTACAACCTAGGACAATGACTTCCAGAAAGGCTCTGCTGCCCTAGTACCCAGATTGGGGAATGGAGAAATGCTACCTCCTTGTGGCCGTTTCCCACAACAGCAGCTTTGAACCCACTGCAAAAGGTGACTAAATTTTCACCAACTTGCATTTCTGTAAATGGCACCTGCCTTCCAGAAAATTTCTGGGGTCAAAAATCGACCAAAAACTTCAGAAGAGGGCAACCTTCGAAGAAGACAATTTCAAGAGCTATATTGTACTCACGGTTTTTTTCTTTTAAGAGAAAAGAAAAAGGCATAGGAAGATGATGAATTTTAAAAATTTTAATGACATGCATACCCATATGACAAAAACCTATCAGCCCTCAGCAGTCAGAATGGCCATTAGGAATAATGCTGCAAAAAATAAACGGTGAAGGGAGTGAGGAGAAATGCGTACCCTCGGTTGTAAGGGGGGGCATGTAAAGAGCCACTAATGAAAACACAATGTAGGTGCTTTGAAAAGGGAAACATTGAGCTACCAGTCAATCAATCACAACCACTGCTTGGACTATCACCTGAGAAAATGAGAATCAAAAAGTCACAGGCTGGCAAACCTGTACGCCAGCAACATTTACCATAGCCAGCACTTGGAAGCAATGAAAATGTCCATCAACCGAGGAATGCACCAAGAAGAAGTGGTCCACGTACACAATGGAATATTACTCTAATAATAAATATAAATTAAATTTAAAAACAAACAAAAGCAAGGAGACATCAACATTTGTGGGTTTATCCGGGCACATTGCACTCTAATTTATAACCGAAGGACACCACTGGCCGGTAGGTCTGTTTCCCTAGTACCAGCATGGGAAACGTAGAAAGGCTGCCGCTCTCTGGCCGTTACCTGCAAAAGCAGGTTTAAAGCCTGAGCTAATGGTCACTTCATAAGAACAAGTACTGCAGGGCTGTAAATGAAACCTGCCCTCAAAATGTCTTGAGGGAGATAATGGCCAAAATATTTCAAATGGTGACACATACTTTAAGAAAACACTTTGAAGAAATAAGCTCTAATCACAGCTGGAAAAATAAAAAGGACATGTCTTAAAGCTCAATTTCAACGCATTATGAGACACGTGCAAATTCAACCACAAAGAGGTATCAGCTCACACCACTCAGAATAATCATCAGCAAAAACTACAAAGAATAAATCCTGAAGGTGCTGGGAAGAAATACATGCCCTCCACTTTAAGTGGGACGTAACCTGGAAAGAGCCACTAAGGAGAACAGAACAGAGGTGCCTTTAAAAGGTAAACACTGAGCTACCATATGATCCAGCAGACCTATTCCTGGACCTATAAACTAAGAAGACAGAATTGGAAGGACACAGCCACGCAAATCTGCATTGCATACTATTACAATAGCCAAGATATGGAAGTAACCAAAACGCCCATCGACAGATGGGTGGACAAAGAAGAACTGCTACCTGTACAGATGGAATATGATCTAGTGAAAAAATGAAACAATGCCATTTGCAGCACCATAGATGAGGCTAGAAGTAATCACGCAACTTGGAGTAAGTGAGAAAGCGAAAGACACATATCCTATCATATCACATATAGAGGTTACCTAAAGAATGATACAAACAAAGATATTTCCACAGACAAACACTATCATAGACACATTAAAAAAACTTATGGTTGACCAAATGGAAAGGTGTGAGGATTGGATACATTACCATATTGAGGTTAACAGAGAGATACAAACACATGTGAAATATATAATCACCAAAGACCTATGCAATACCAAGAGAAGACTACTCAACATTGTGTCATAACCTACATGGGAAAAGGATCCGAAGAAGAATAGATATATGTATATGTGTGAAAGAACCACATCTTGCACACCTAGAACAAACAAAACATTGTAATCAAGTTTGCTGTGATAAATAATAAAAATTAAGTTAAAAATACCAACAAGAAGTAATGAGACATAAACTTAAAGAGCTTTTTCCTCGCACATTCCATTCTAATTTACAACCTAGAACACCACTTCCAGTAAGGCTCTGTTGCCCTAGTAACCAGATTTGGTAAAGGAGAAAGGCTGCCGCCTTGTGGCCAATTCCCGCCAGAGCAGCTTTTAAACCACAGCTAATGGTCACTTACCATTCACAAGGACTCAGGGCTGTAAAGGACACCTGCCCTCAAAATTGTGCTGAGGTAGGGAATGGATAAAAATTTCAAAACAGGCAAAATTTGCAAGAAGATAGTATGAAGAGGTATGTTTTACTCACTCTCTTTTTAAAGAAAGGAAAATGTATAAAAGCTCAGCTTCAGGAAGTATTAGACTCATGCAATCTAATCTACAAAAAGTTTTCAACTCACACCAGTCGACTGACCATTGGAAAAAAGACTACAAACAATAAATGCCTAAGAGGTTTTAGAGAACTGTGTACCCTCTAGCTGCTGGTGAGATGTAAAAGGATTAAACGCTAATAATGAGAACAGAAAGGAGCTGCGTTTAAAAGGAAAAATTGAGGTACCATTTAATCCAGCAGGTGCACCAATGGGCCTCTCACCTGAGAAGACCAGAATGAAGAAGACCCGGGCTGCAAAAGCTGCACTGCAGCCTGATTCACAATAGACAAGACAGTGAAGCAACTAAAATGTCCATCAACAGATGAAAGGATAAAGAAGAAGTGGTCCATGTACACAATGAATAATAGCCATGGAAAACAATGAAACACTGCTCTTTGAGGCACCATAGATGATCTTGGAGATAATCACAGAACATGAGGTAAGTCGGAAAGCAAATGTCCTATATCCTACGATATCACTTATAGGCGTTATCTAATAACTGACACATGAACATATTTCCACAGAGAAAGTCAATCACAGACTTATTAAAAAACTATGCTTATCTAAAAGGAAAGGTGGGGGGAATGGATAAATGAAGATTAGCGTTACCTTATGTATACAAATACATATTATAAACATATATCAAAAAGACTGACCAAATAGCAAGGAAGGTTTACGGAACACTCTGTAATACTTTACACGGGAAGAGGATCTCTACATAAATAGGTATATAGAATATGTAGATGAACCAGAGTGTGTACACCTTGGACAAGCAACATTCTAACCATTACGCCAATTGAAAAAATTAAAACAACAAACTAGGAGTAATGAGACATAAACTTATGGGGGGTTTTCCTGGCACATTCCATTCAAATTTACAACCTATACAAACGACTTCCAGAATGGTTCTGCTGCCCTAGTACCCAGATTTGGGAATGGAGAAATGCTGCATCCTTGTGGCCGTTTCCCACAACAGCAGTTTTAAACCCACTGCAAAAGGTCACTAAATATTCACCAATGGCAGTTCTGTAAATGACACCTGCCCTCCAAAAAATCCTGAGGCCGAAAATCGACCAAAAAATTCTAGAGTGCAACCTTCCAAAAAGAAAATTTGAAGAGGTATATTATACTCACACATTTTTGCTTTTTTCTTTTAACAGAAAAGAAAAAGGTGTGGAGAAATGATGAATTGTAGAAATTTTTACAGACATGTAAACCCAAATTACAAAAACCTATCAGCTCACACCAGTCAGAATGGCCATCAACAAAAATGCTGCAAACAATAAATGCTGACGTGATTGTGGAGAAATGCGTACCCTCGATTCTAAGGGGGACGTGGTAAGAGCCACTAATGAAAGCACAATTGAGGTGCCTTGAAAAGGTAAACGTTGAGCTACCATACCAGTCAATCAATCATACCCACTGCTGGGTCTACCACCTGAGAAAATGAAAATCATACATCACAGGCTGGCAAACCTGCACTCCAGCAATATTTACCATAGGCAACACTTGGAAGCAACGAAAATGTCCATCAACAGAGGAATGCACCAAGAAGAAGTGGTCCATGTACACAATGGAATATTAGCTATGGAAAACATTGAAGCACTGCTCTTTGAGGCACCATAGATGAGCCTGGAGATAATCACAAAACATGAAGTAGGTCGGAAAGCAAAAGACCTATATCCTATATTATCACTTATGGCATTATCTAATAAATGACACAGATGAACATATTTCCAAAGAGAAAGACACTCACAGGCTTAGAAAACAAACTATGCTCATCGAAAAGGAAAGGAGGGGGGAAATTGAGAAATGAAGATTAGTGTTACTATACATATACAAATACATAGTATATACATGTATCAAAAAGACCGAACATATAGCAAGGGAGGTCGACAGAACACTGTAATATTTTACATGGGAAGAGGATCTGTACATTAATAGACATACATAATGTATAAATGAACCAGATTGTGTACACCTAGGACAAACAATATTCTAAACTTTACCCAGGTTAAAAAAATTTTAAAACCAAGAAGAAGTAATGAGACAGAAACTTATGGGGATTTCTCCTGGCAAATTCCATTCTAATTTACAACCTAGGACAATGACTTCCAGAAAGGCTCTGCTGCCCTAGTACCCAGATTGGGGAATGGAGAAATGCTACCTCCTTGTGGCCGTTTCCCACAACAGCAGCTTTGAACCCACTGCAAAAGGTGACTAAATTTTCACCAACTTGCATTTCTGTAAATGGCACCTGCCTTCCAGAAAATTTCTGGGGTCAAAAATCGACCAAAAACTTCAGAAGAGGGCAACCTTCGAAGAAGACAATTTCAAGAGCTATATTGTACTCACGGTTTTTTTCTTTTAAGAGAAAAGAAAAAGGCATAGGAAGATGATGAATTTTAAAAATTTTAATGACATGCATACCCATATGACAAAAACCTATCAGCCCTCAGCAGTCAGAATGGCCATTAGGAATAATGCTGCAAAAAATAAACGGTGAAGGGAGTGAGGAGAAATGCGTACCCTCGGTTGTAAGGGGGGGCATGTAAAGAGCCACTAATGAAAACACAATGTAGGTGCTTTGAAAAGGGAAACATTGAGCTACCAGTCAATCAATCACAACCACTGCTTGGACTATCACCTGAGAAAATGAGAATCAAAAAGTCACAGGCTGGCAAACCTGTACGCCAGCAACATTTACCATAGCCAGCACTTGGAAGCAATGAAAATGTCCATCAACCGAGGAATGCACCAAGAAGAAGTGGTCCACGTACACAATGGAATATTACTCTAATAATAAATATAAATTAAATTTAAAAACAAACAAAAGCAAGGAGACATCAACATTTGTGGGTTTATCCGGGCACATTGCACTCTAATTTATAACCGAAGGACACCACTGGCCGGTAAGTCTGTTTCCCTAGTACCAGCATGGGAAACGTAGAAAGGCTGCCGCTCTCTGGCCGTTACCTGCAAAAGCAGGTTTAAAGCCTGAGCTAATGGTCACTTCATAAGAACAAGTACTGCAGGGCTGTAAATGAAACCTGCCCTCAAAATGTCTTGAGGGAGATAATGGCCAAAATATTTCAAATGGTGACACATACTTTAAGAAAACACTTTGAAGAAATAAGCTCTAATCACAGCTGGAAAAATTAAAAGGACATGTCTTAAAGCTCAATTTCAACGCATTATGAGACACGTGCAAATTCAACCACAAAGAGGTATCAGCTCACACCACTCAGAATAATCATCAGCAAAAACTACAAAGAATAAATCCTGAAGGTGCTGGGAAGAAATACATGCCCTCCACTTTAAGTGGGACGTAACCTGGAAAGAGCCACTAAGGAGAACAGAACAGAGGTGCCTTTAAAAGGTAAACACTGAGCTACCATATGATCCAGCAGACCTATTCCTGGACCTATAAACTAAGAAGACAGAATTGGAAGGACACAGCCACGCAAATCTGCATTGCATACTATTACAATAGCCAAGATATGGAAGTAACCAAAACGCCCATCGACAGATGGGTGGACAAAGAAGAACTGCTACCTGTACAGATGGAATATGATCTAGTGAAAAAATGAAACAATGCCATTTGCAGCACCATAGATGAGGCTAGAAGTAATCACGCAACTTGGAGTAAGTGAGAAAGCGAAAGACACATATCCTATCATATCACATATAGAGGTTACCTAAAGAATGATACAAACAAAGATATTTCCACAGACAAACACTATCATAGATACATTAAAAAAACTTATGGTTGACCAAATGGAAAGGTGTGAGGATTGGATACATTACCATATTGAGGTTAACAGAGAGATACAAACACATGTGAAATATATAATCACCAAAGACCTATGCAATACCAAGAGAAGACTACTCAACATTGTGTCATAACCTACATGGGAAAAGGATCCGAAGAAGAATAGATATATGTATATGTGTGAAAGAACCACATCTTGCACACCTAGAACAAACAAAACATTGTAATCAAGTTTGCTGTGATAAATAATAAAAATTAAGTTAAAAATACCAACAAGAAGTAATGAGACATAAACTTAAAGAGCTTTTTCCTCGCACATTCCATTCTAATTTACAACCTAGAACACCACTTCCAGTAAGGCTCTGTTGCCCTAGTAACCAGATTTGGTAAAGGAGAAAGGCTGCCGCCTTGTGGCCAATTCCCGCCAGAGCAGCTTTTAAACCACAGCTAATGGACACTTACCATTCACAAGGACTCAGGGCTGTAAAGGACACCTGCCCTCAAAATTGTGCTGAGGTAGGGAATGGATAAAAATTTCAAAACAGGCAAAATTTGCAAGAAGATAGTATGAAGAGGTATGTTTTACTCACTCTCTTTTTAAAGAAAGGAAAATGTATAAAAGCTCAGCTTCAGGAAGTATTAGACTCATGCAATCTAATCTACAAAAAGTTTTCAACTCACACCAGTCGACTGACCATTGGAAAAAAGACTACAAACAATAAATGCCTAAGAGGTTTTAGAGAACTGTGTACCCTCTAGCTGCTGGTGAGATGTAAAAGGGTTAAACGCTAATAATGAGAACAGAAAGGAGCTGCGTTTAAAAGGAAAAATTGAGGTACCATTTAATCCAGCAGGTGCACCAATGGGCCTCTCACCTGAGAAGACCAGAATGAAGAAGACCCGGGCTGCAAAAGCTGCACTGCAGCCTGATTCACAATAGACAAGGCAGTGAAACAACCAAAATGTCCATCAACAGATGAAAGGATAAAGAAGAAGTGGTCCATGTACACAATGAATAATAGCCATGGAAAACAATGAAACACTGCTCTTTGAGGCACCATAGATGATCTTGGAGATAATCACAGAACATGAGGTAAGTCGGAAAGCAAATGTCCTATATCCTACGATATCACTTATAGGCGTTATCTAATAACTGACACATGAACATATTTCCACAGAGAAAGTCAATCACAGACTTATTAAAAAAACTATGCTTATCTAAAAGGAAAGGTGGGGGGAATGGATAAATGAAGATTAGCGTTACCTTATGTATACAAATACATATTATAAACATATATCAAAAAGACTGACCAAATAGCAAGGAAGGTTTACGGAACACTCTGTAATACTTTACACGGGAAGAGGATCTCTACATAAATAGGTATATAGAATATGTAGATGAACCAGAGTGTGTACACCTTGGACAAGCAACATTCTAACCATTACGCCAATTGAAAAAATTAAAACAACAAACTAGGAGTAATGAGACATAAACTTATGGGGGGTTTTCCTGGCACATTCCATTCAAATTTACAACCTATACAAACGACTTCCAGAATGGTTCTGCTGCCCTAGTACCCAGATTTGGGAATGGAGAAATGCTGCATCCTTGTGGCCGTTTCCCACAACAGCAGCTTTAAACCCACTGCAAAAGGTCACTAAATATTCACCAATGGCAGTTCTGTAAATGACACCTGCCCTCCAAAAAATCCTGAGGCCGAAAAT
The DNA here is from genome assembly GCF_965194825.1 of Balaenoptera physalus. NCBI lineage: Eukaryota > Metazoa > Chordata > Mammalia > Artiodactyla > Balaenopteridae > Balaenoptera > Balaenoptera physalus. Next base: position 28,773,476 of record NC_138887.1, on the reverse strand, counting down.
CGACCAAAAAATTCTAGAGTGCAACCTTCCAAAAAGAAAATTTGAAGAGGTATATTATACTCACACATTTTTGCTTTTTTCTTTTAACAGAAAAGAAAAAGGTGTGGAGAAATGATGAATTGTAGGAATTTTTACAGACATGTAAACCCAAATTACAAAAACCTATCAGCTCACACCAGTCAGAATGGCCATCAACAAAAATGCTGCAAACAATAAATGCTGACGTGATTGTGGAGAAATGCGTACCCTCGATTCTAAGGGGGACGTGGTAAGAGCCACTAATGAAAGCACAATTGAGGTGCCTTGAAAAGGTAAACGTTGAGCTACCATACCAGTCAATCAATCATACCCACTGCTGGGTCTACCACCTGAGAAAATGAAAATCATACATCACAGGCTGGCAAACCTGCACTCCAGCAATATTTACCATAGGCAACACTTGGAAGCAACGAAAATGTCCATCAACAGAGGAATGCACCAAGAAGAAGTGGTCCATGTACACAATGGAATATTAGCTATGGAAAACATTGAAGCACTGCTCTTTGAGGCACCATAGATGAGCCTGGAGATAATCACAAAACATGAAGTAGGTCGGAAAGCAAAAGACCTATATCCTATATTATCACTTATGGCATTATCTAATAACTGACACAGATGAACATATTTCCAAAGAGAAAGACACTCACAGGCTTAGAAAACAAACTATGCTCATCGAAAAGGAAAGGAGGGGGGAAATTGAGAAATGAAGATTAGTGTTACTATACATATACAAATACATAGTATATACATGTATCAAAAAGACCGAACATATAGCAAGGGAGGTCGACAGAACACTGTAATATTTTACATGGGAAGAGGATCTGTACATTAATAGACATACATAATGTATAAATGAACCAGATTGTGTACACCTAGGACAAACAATATTCTAAACTTTACCCAGGTTAAAAAAATTTTAAAACCAAGAAGAAGTAATGAGACAGAAACTTATGGGGATTTCTCCTGGCAAATTCCATTCTAATTTACAACCTAGGACAATGACTTCCAGAAAGGCTCTGCTGCCCTAGTACCCAGATTGGGGAATGGAGAAATGCTACCTCCTTCTGGCCGTTTCCCACAACAGCAGCTTTGAACCCACTGCAAAAGGTGACTAAATTTTCACCAACTTGCATTTCTGTAAATGGCACCTGCCTTCCAGAAAATTTCTGGGGTCAAAAATCGACCAAAAACTTCAGAAGAGGGCAACCTTCGAAGAAGACAATTTCAAGAGCTATATTGTACTCACGGTTTTTTTCTTTTAAGAGAAAAGAAAAAGGCATAGGAAGATGATGAATTTTAAAAATTTTAATGACATGCATACCCATATGACAAAAACCTATCAGCCCTCAGCAGTCAGAATGGCCATTAGGAATAATGCTGCAAAAAATAAACGGTGAAGGGAGTGAGGAGAAATGCGTACCCTCGGTTGTAAGGGGGGGCATGTAAAGAGCCACTAATGAAAACACAATGTAGGTGCTTTGAAAAGGGAAACATTGAGCTACCAGTCAATCAATCACAACCACTGCTTGGACTATCACCTGAGAAAATGAGAATCAAAAAGTCACAGGCTGGCAAACCTGTACGCCAGCAACATTTACCATAGCCAGCACTTGGAAGCAATGAAAATGTCCATCAACCGAGGAATGCACCAAGAAGAAGTGGTCCACGTACACAATGGAATATTACTCTAATAATAAATATAAATTAAATTTAAAAACAAACAAAAGCAAGGAGACATCAACATTTGTGGGTTTATCCGGGCACATTGCACTCTAATTTATAACCGAAGGACACCACTGGCCGGTAGGTCTGTTTCCCTAGTACCAGCATGGGAAACGTAGAAAGGCTGCCGCTCTCTGGCCGTTACCTGCAAAAGCAGGTTTAAAGCCTGAGCTAATGGTCACTTCATAAGAACAAGTACTGCAGGGCTGTAAATGAAACCTGCCCTCAAAATGTCTTGAGGGAGATAATGGCCAAAATATTTCAAATGGTGACACATACTTTAAGAAAACACTTTGAAGAAATAAGCTCTAATCACAGCTGGAAAAATAAAAAGGACATGTCTTAAAGCTCAATTTCAACGCATTATGAGACACGTGCAAATTCAACCACAAAGAGGTATCAGCTCACACCACTCAGAATAATCATCAGCAAAAACTACAAAGAATAAATCCTGAAGGTGCTGGGAAGAAATACATGCCCTCCACTTTAAGTGGGACGTAACCTGGAAAGAGCCACTAAGGAGAACAGAACAGAGGTGCCTTTAAAAGGTAAACACTGAGCTACCATATGATCCAGCAGATCTATTCCTGGACCTATAAACTAAGAAGACAGAATTGGAAGGACACAGCCACGCAAATCTGCATTGCATACTATTACAATAGCCAAGATATGGAAGTAACCAAAACGCCCATCGACAGATGGGTGGACAAAGAAGAACTGCTACCTGTACAGATGGAATATGATCTAGTGAAAAAATGAAACAATGCCATTTGCAGCACCATAGATGAGGCTAGAAGTAATCACGCAACTTGGAGTAAGTGAGAAAGCGAAAGACACATATCCTATCATATCACATATAGAGGTTACCTAAAGAATGATACAAACAAAGATATTTCCACAGACAAACACTATCATAGACACATTAAAAAAACTTATGGTTGACCAAATGGAAAGGTGTGAGGATTGGATACATTACCATATTGAGGTTAACAGAGAGATACAAACACATGTGAAATATATAATCACCAAAGACCTATGCAATACCAAGAGAAGACTACTCAACATTGTGTCATAACCTACATGGGAAAAGGATCCGAAGAAGAATAGATATATGTATATGTGTGAAAGAACCACATCTTGCACACCTAGAACAAACAAAACATTGTAATCAAGTTTGCTGTGATAAATAATAAAAATTAAGTTAAAAATACCAACAAGAAGTAATGAGACATAAACTTAAAGAGCTTTTTCCTCGCACATTCCATTCTAATTTACAACCTAGAACACCACTTCCAGTAAGGCTCTGTTGCCCTAGTAACCAGATTTGGTAAAGGAGAAAGGCTGCCGCCTTGTGGCCAATTCCCGCCAGAGCAGCTTTTAAACCACAGCTAATGGTCACTTACCATTCACAAGGACTCAGGGCTGTAAAGGACACCTGCCCTCAAAATTGTGCTGAGGTAGGGAATGGATAAAAATTTCAAAACAGGCAAAATTTGCAAGAAGATAGTGTGAAGAGGTATGTTTTACTCACTCTCTTTTTAAAGAAAGGAAAATGTATAAAAGCTCAGCTTCAGGAAGTATTAGACTCATGCAATCTAATCTACAAAAAGTTTTCAACTCACACCAGTCGACTGACCATTGGAAAAAAGACTACAAACAATAAATGCCTAAGAGGTTTTAGAGAACTGTGTACCCTCTAGCTGCTGGTGAGATGTAAAAGGGTTAAACGCTAATAATGAGAACAGAAAGGAGCTGCGTTTAAAAGGAAAAATTGAGGTACCATTTAATCCAGCAGGTGCACCAATGGGCCTCTCACCTGAGAAGACCAGAATGAAGAAGACCCGGGCTGCAAAAGCTGCACTGCAGCCTGATTCACAATAGACAAGGCAGTGAAACAACCAAAATGTCCATCAACAGATGAAAGGATAAAGAAGAAGTGGTCCATGTACACAATGAATAATAGCCATGGAAAACAATGAAACACTGCTCTTTGAGGCACCATAGATGATCTTGGAGATAATCACAGAACATGAGGTAAGTCGGAAAGCAAATGTCCTATATCCTACGATATCACTTATAGGCGTTATCTAATAACTGACACATGAACATATTTCCACAGAGAAAGTCAATCACAGACTTATTAAAAAAACTATGCTTATCTAAAAGGAAAGGTGGGGGGAATGGATAAATGAAGATTAGCGTTACCTTATGTATACAAATACATATTATAAACATATATCAAAAAGACTGACCAAATAGCAAGGAAGGTTTACGGAACACTCTGTAATACTTTACACGGGAAGAGGATCTCTACATAAATAGGTATATAGAATATGTAGATGAACCAGAGTGTGTACACCTTGGACAAGCAACATTCTAACCATTACGCCAATTGAAAAAATTAAAACAACAAACTAGGAGTAATGAGACATAAACTTATGGGGGGTTTTCCTGGCACATTCCATTCAAATTTACAACCTATACAAACGACTTCCAGAATGGTTCTGCTGCCCTATTACCCAGATTTGGGAATGGAGAAATGCTGCATCCTTGTGGCCGTTTCCCACAACAGCAGCTTTAAACCCACTGCAAAAGGTCACTAAATATTCACCAATGGCAGTTCTGTAAATGACACCTGCCCTCCAAAAAATCCTGAGGCCGAAAATCGACCAAAAAATTCTAGAGTGCAACCTTCCAAAAAGAAAATTTGAAGAGGTATATTATACTCACACATTTTTGCTTTTTTCTTTTAACAGAAAAGAAAAAGGTGTGGAGAAATGATGAATTGTAGAAATTTTTACAGACATGTAAACCCAAATTACAAAAACCTATCAGCTCACACCAGTCAGAATGGCCATCAACAAAAATGCTGCAAACAATAAATGCTGACGTGATTGTGGAGAAATGCGTACCCTCGATTCTAAGGGGGACGTGGTAAGAGCCACTAATGAAAGCACAATTGAGGTGCCTTGAAAAGGTAAACGTTGAGCTACCATACCAGTCAATCAATCATACCCACTGCTGGGTCTACCACCTGAGAAAATGAAAATCATACATCACAGGCTGGCAAACCTGCACTCCAGCAATATTTACCATAGGCAACACTTGGAAGCAACGAAAATGTCCATCAACAGAGGAATGCACCAAGAAGAAGTGGTCCATGTACACAATGGAATATTAGCTATGGAAAACATTGAAGCACTGCTCTTTGAGGCACCATAGATGAGCCTGGAGATAATCACAAAACATGAAGTAGGTCGGAAAGCAAAAGACCTATATCCTATATTATCACTTATGGCATTATCTAATAAATGACACAGATGAACATATTTCCAAAGAGAAAGACACTCACAGGCTTAGAAAACAAACTATGCTCATCGAAAAGGAAAGGAGGGGGGAAATTGAGAAATGAAGATTAGTGTTACTATACATATACAAATACATAGTATATACATGTATCAAAAAGACCGAACATATAGCAAGGGAGGTCGACAGAACACTGTAATATTTTACATGGGAAGAGGATCTGTACATTAATAGACATACATAATGTATAAATGAACCAGATTGTGTACACCTAGGACAAACAATATTCTAAACTTTACCCAGGTTAAAAAAATTTTAAAACCAAGAAGAAGTAATGAGACAGAAACTTATGGGGATTTCTCCTGGCAAATTCCATTCTAATTTACAACCTAGGACAATGACTTCCAGAAAGGCTCTGCTGCCCTAGTACCCAGATTGGGGAATGGAGAAATGCTACCTCCTTGTGGCCGTTTCCCACAACAGCAGCTTTGAACCCACTGCAAAAGGTGACTAAATTTTCACCAACTTGCATTTCTGTAAATGGCACCTGCCTTCCAGAAAATTTCTGGGGTCAAAAATCGACCAAAAACTTCAGAAGAGGGCAACCTTCGAAGAAGACAATTTCAAGAGCTATATTGTACTCACGGTTTTTTTCTTTTAAGAGAAAAGAAAAAGGCATAGGAAGATGATGAATTTTAAAAATTTTAATGACATGCATACCCATATGACAAAAACCTATCAGCCCTCAGCAGTCAGAATGGCCATTAGGAATAATGCTGCAAAAAATAAACGGTGAAGGGAGTGAGGAGAAATGCGTACCCTCGGTTGTAAGGGGGGGCATGTAAAGAGCCACTAATGAAAACACAATGTAGGTGCTTTGAAAAGGGAAACATTGAGCTACCAGTCAATCAATCACAACCACTGCTTGGACTATCACCTGAGAAAATGAGAATCAAAAAGTCACAGGCTGGCAAACCTGTACGCCAGCAACATTTACCATAGCCAGCACTTGGAAGCAATGAAAATGTCCATCAACCGAGGAATGCACCAAGAAGAAGTGGTCCACGTACACAATGGAATATTACTCTAATAATAAATATAAATTAAATTTAAAAACAAACAAAAGCAAGGAGACATCAACATTTGTGGGTTTACCCGGGCACATTGCACTCTAATTTATAACCGAAGGACACCACTGGCCGGTAGGTCTGTTTCCCTAGTACCAGCATGGGAAACGTAGAAAGGCTGCCGCTCTCTGGCCGTTACCTGCAAAAGCAGGTTTAAAGCCTGAGCTAATGGTCACTTCATAAGAACAAGTACTGCAGGGCTGTAAATGAAACCTGCCCTCAAAATGTCTTGAGGGAGATAATGGCCAAAATATTTCAAATGGTGACACATACTTTAAGAAAACACTTTGAAGAAATAAGCTCTAATCACAGCTGGAAAAATAAAAAGGACATGTCTTAAAGCTCAATTTCAACGCATTATGAGACACGTGCAAATTCAACCACAAAGAGGTATCAGCTCACACCACTCAGAATAATCATCAGCAAAAACTACAAAGAATAAATCCTGAAGGTGCTGGGAAGAAATACATGCCCTCCACTTTAAGTGGGACGTAACCTGGAAAGAGCCACTAAGGAGAACAGAACAGAGGTGCCTTTAAAAGGTAAACACTGAGCTACCATATGATCCAGCAGACCTATTCCTGGACCTATAAACTAAGAAGACAGAATTGGAAGGACACAGCCACGCAAATCTGCATTGCATACTATTACAATAGCCAAGATATGGAAGTAACCAAAACGCCCATCGACAGATGGGTGGACAAAGAAGAACTGCTACCTGTACAGATGGAATATGATCTAGTGAAAAAATGAAACAATGCCATTTGCAGCACCATAGATGAGGCTAGAAGTAATCACGCAACTTGGAGTAAGTGAGAAAGCGAAAGACACATATCCTATCATATCACATATAGAGGTTACCTAAAGAATGATACAAACAAAGATATTTCCACAGACAAACACTATCATAGATACATTAAAAAAACTTATGGTTGACCAAATGGAAAGGTGTGAGGATTGGATACATTACCATATTGAGGTTAACAGAGAGATACAAACACATGTGAAATATATAATCACCAAAGACCTATGCAATACCAAGAGAAGACTACTCAACATTGTGTCATAACCTACATGGGAAAAGGATCCGAAGAAGAATAGATATATGTATATGTGTGAAAGAACCACATCTTGCACACCTAGAACAAACAAAACATTGTAATCAAGTTTGCTGTGATAAATAATAAAAATTAAGTTAAAAATACCAACAAGAAGTAATGAGACATAAACTTAAAGAGCTTTTTCCTCGCACATTCCATTCTAATTTACAACCTAGAACACCACTTCCAGTAAGGCTCTGTTGCCCTAGTAACCAGATTTGGTAAAGGAGAAAGGCTGCCGCCTTGTGGCCAATTCCCGCCAGAGCAGCTTTTAAACCACAGCTAATGGTCACTTACCATTCACAAGGACTCAGGGCTGTAAAGGACACCTGCCCTCAAAATTGTGCTGAGGTAGGGAATGGATAAAAATTTCAAAACAGGCAAAATTTGCAAGAAGATAGTATGAAGAGGTATGTTTTACTCACTCTCTTTTTAAAGAAAGGAAAATGTATAAAAGCTCAGCTTCAGGAAGTATTAGACTCATGCAATCTAATCTACAAAAAGTTTTCAACTCACACCAGTCGACTGACCATTGGAAAAAAGACTACAAACAATAAATGCCTAAGAGGTTTTAGAGAACTGTGTACCCTCTAGCTGCTGGTGAGATGTAAAAGGATTAAACGCTAATAATGAGAACAGAAAGGAGCTGCGTTTAAAAGGAAAAATTGAGGTACCATTTAATCCAGCAGGTGCACCAATGGGCCTCTCACCTGAGAAGACCAGAATGAAGAAGACCCGGGCTGCAAAAGCTGCACTGCAGCCTGATTCACAATAGACAAGACAGTGAAGCAACTAAAATGTCCATCAACAGATGAAAGGATAAAGAAGAAGTGGTCCATGTACACAATGAATAATAGCCATGGAAAACAATGAAACACTGCTCTTTGAGGCACCATAGATGATCTTGGAGATAATCACAGAACATGAGGTAAGTCGGAAAGCAAATGTCCTATATCCTACGATATCACTTATAGGCGTTATCTAATAACTGACACATGAACATATTTCCACAGAGAAAGTCAATCACAGACTTATTAAAAAAACTATGCTTATCTAAAAGGAAAGGTGGGGGGAATGGATAAATGAAGATTAGCGTTACCTTATGTATACAAATACATATTATAAACATATATCAAAAAGACTGACCAAATAGCAAGGAAGGTTTACGGAACACTCTGTAATACTTTACACGGGAAGAGGATCTCTACATAAATAGGTATATAGAATATGTAGATGAACCAGAGTGTGTACACCTTGGACAAGCAACATTCTAACCATTACGCCAATTGAAAAAATTAAAACAACAAACTAGGAGTAATGAGACATAAACTTATGGGGGGTTTTCCTGGCACATTCCATTCAAATTTACAACCTATACAAACGACTTCCAGAATGGTTCTGCTGCCCTATTACCCAGATTTGGGAATGGAGAAATGCTGCATCCTTGTGGCCGTTTCCCACAACAGCAGCTTTAAACCCACTGCAAAAGGTCACTAAATATTCACCAATGGCAGTTCTGTAAATGACACCTGCCCTCCAAAAAATCCTGAGGCCGAAAATCGACCAAAAAATTCTAGAGTGCAACCTTCCAAAAAGAAAATTTGAAGAGGTATATTATACTCACACATTTTTGCTTTTTTCTTTTAACAGAAAAGAAAAAGGTGTGGAGAAATGATGAATTGTAGAAATTTTTACAGACATGTAAACCCAAATTACAAAAACCTATCAGCTCACACCAGTCAGAATGGCCATCAACAAAAATGCTGCAAACAATAAATGCTGACGTGATTGTGGAGAAATGCGTACCCTCGATTCTAAGGGGGACGTGGTAAGAGCCACTAATGAAAGCACAATTGAGGTGCCTTGAAAAGGTAAACGTTGAGCTACCATACCAGTCAATCAATCATACCCACTGCTGGGTCTACCACCTGAGAAAATGAAAATCATACATCACAGGCTGGCAAACCTGCACTCCAGCAATATTTACCATAGGCAACACTTGGAAGCAACGAAAATGTCCATCAACAGAGGAATGCACCAAGAAGAAGTGGTCCATGTACACAATGGAATATTAGCTATGGAAAACATTGAAGCACTGCTCTTTGAGGCACCATAGATGAGCCTGGAGATAATCACAAAACATGAAGTAGGTCGGAAAGCAAAAGACCTATATCCTATATTATCACTTATGGCATTATCTAATAAATGACACAGATGAACATATTTCCAAAGAGAAAGACACTCACAGGCTTAGAAAACAAACTATGCTCATCGAAAAGGAAAGGAGGGGGGAAATTGAGAAATGAAGATTAGTGTTACTATACATATACAAATACATAGTATATACATGTATCAAAAAGACCGAACATATAGCAAGGGAGGTCGACAGAACACTGTAATATTTTACATGGGAAGAGGATCTGTACATTAATAGACATACATAATGTATAAATGAACCAGATTGTGTACACCTAGGACAAACAATATTCTAAACTTTACCCAGGTTAAAAAAATTTTAAAACCAAGAAGAAGTAATGAGACAGAAACTTATGGGGATTTCTCCTGGCAAATTCCATTCTAATTTACAACCTAGGACAATGACTTCCAGAAAGGCTCTGCTGCCCTAGTACCCAGATTGGGGAATGGAGAAATGCTACCTCCTTGTGGCCGTTTCCCACAACAGCAGCTTTGAACCCACTGCAAAAGGTGACTAAATTTTCACCAACTTGCATTTCTGTAAATGGCACCTGCCTTCCAGAAAATTTCTGGGGTCAAAAATCGACCAAAAACTTCAGAAGAGGGCAACCTTCGAAGAAGACAATTTCAAGAGCTATATTGTACTCACGGTTTTTTTCTTTTAAGAGAAAAGAAAAAGGCATAGGAAGATGATGAATTTTAAAAATTTTAATGACATGCATACCCATATGACAAAAACCTATCAGCCCTCAGCAGTCAGAATGGCCATTAGGAATAATGCTGCAAAAAATAAACGGTGAAGGGAGTGAGGAGAAATGCGTACCCTCGGTTGTAAGGGGGGGCATGTAAAGAGCCACTAATGAAAACACAATGTAGGTGCTTTGAAAAGGGAAACATTGAGCTACCAGTCAATCAATCACAACCACTGCTTGGACTATCACCTGAGAAAATGAGAATCAAAAAGTCACAGGCTGGCAAACCTGTACGCCAGCAACATTTACCATAGCCAGCACTTGGAAGCAATGAAAATGTCCATCAACCGAGGAATGCACCAAGAAGAAGTGGTCCACGTACACAATGGAATATTACTCTAATAATAAATATAAATTAAATTTAAAAACAAACAAAAGCAAGGAGACATCAACATTTGTGGGTTTATCCGGGCACATTGCACTCTAATTTATAACCGAAGGACACCACTGGCCGGTAGGTCTGTTTCCCTAGTACCAGCATGGGAAACGTAGAAAGGCTGCCGCTCTCTGGCCGTTACCTGCAAAAGCAGGTTTAAAGCCTGAGCTAATGGTCACTTCATAAGAACAAGTACTGCAGGGCTGTAAATGAAACCTGCCCTCAAAATGTCTTGAGGGAGATAATGGCCAAAATATTTCAAATGGTGACACATACTTTAAGAAAACACTTTGAAGAAATAAGCTCTAATCACAGCTGGAAAAATAAAAAGGACATGTCTAAAAGCTCAATTTCAACGCATTATGAGACACGTGCAAATTCAACCACAAAGAGGTATCAGCTCACACCACTCAGAATAATCATCAGCAAAAACTACAAAGAATAAATCCTGAAGGTGCTGGGAAGAAATACATGCCCTCCACTTTAAGTGGGACGTAACCTGGAAAGAGCCACTAAGGAGAACAGAACAGAGGTGCCTTTAAAAGGTAAACACTGAGCTACCATATGATCCAGCAGACCTATTCCTGGACCTATAAACTAAGAAGACAGAATTGGAAGGACACAGCCACGCAAATCTGCATTGCATACTATTACAATAGCCAAGATATGGAAGTAACCAAAACGCCCATCGACAGATGGGTGGACAAAGAAGAACTGCTACCTGTACAGATGGAATATGATCTAGTGAAAAAATGAAACAATGCCATTTGCAGCACCATAGATGAGGCTAGAAGTAATCACGCAACTTGGAGTAAGTGAGAAAGCGAAAGACACATATCCTATCATATCACATATAGAGGTTACCTAAAGAATGATACAAACAAAGATATTTCCACAGACAAACACTATCATAGACACATTAAAAAAACTTATGGTTGACCAAATGGAAAGGTGTGAGGATTGGATACATTACCATATTGAGGTTAACAGAGAGATACAAACACATGTGAAATATATAATCACCAAAGACCTATGCAATACCAAGAGAAGACTACTCAACATTGTGTCATAACCTACATGGGAAAAGGATCCGAAGAAGAATAGATATATGTATATGTGTGAAAGAACCACATCTTGCACACCTAGAACAAACAAAACATTGTAATCAAGTTTGCTGTGATAAATAATAAAAATTAAGTTAAAAATACCAACAAGAAGTAATGAGACATAAACTTAAAGAGCTTTTTCCTCGCACATTCCATTCTAATTTACAACCTAGAACACCACTTCCAGTAAGGCTCTGTTGCCCTAGTAACCAGATTTGGTAAAGGAGAAAGGCTGCCGCCTTGTGGCCAATTCCCGCCAGAGCAGCTTTTAAACCACAGCTAATGGTCACTTACCATTCACAAGGACTCAGGGCTGTAAAGGACACCTGCCCTCAAAATTGTGCTGAGGTAGGGAATGGATAAAAATTTCAAAACAGGCAAAATTTGCAAGAAGATAGTATGAAGAGGTATGTTTTACTCACTCTCTTTTTAAAGAAAGGAAAATGTATAAAAGCTCAGCTTCAGGAAGTATTAGACTCATGCAATCTAATCTACAAAAAGTTTTCAACTCACACCAGTCGACTGACCATTGGAAAAAAGACTACAAACAATAAATGCCTAAGAGGTTTTAGAGAACTGTGTACCCTCTAGCTGCTGGTGAGATGTAAAAGGATTAAACGCTAATAATGAGAACAGAAAGGAGCTGCGTTTAAAAGGAAAAATTGAGGTACCATTTAATCCAGCAGGTGCACCAATGGGCCTCTCACCTGAGAAGACCAGAATGAAGAAGACCCGGGCTGCAAAAGCTGCACTGCAGCCTGATTCACAATAGACAAGACAGTGAAGCAACTAAAATGTCCATCAACAGATGAAAGGATAAAGAAGAAGTGGTCCATGTACACAATGAATAATAGCCATGGAAAACAATGAAACACTGCTCTTTGAGGCACCATAGATGATCTTGGAGATAATCACAGAACATGAGGTAAGTCGGAAAGCAAATGTCCTATATCCTACGATATCACTTATAGGCGTTATCTAATAACTGACACATGAACATATTTCCACAGAGAAAGTCAATCACAGACTTATTAAAAAAACTATGCTTATCTAAAAGGAAAGGTGGGGGGAATGGATAAATGAAGATTAGCGTTACCTTATGTATACAAATACATATTATAAACATATATCAAAAAGACTGACCAAATAGCAAGGAAGGTTTACGGAACACTCTGTAATACTTTACACGGGAAGAGGATCTCTACATAAATAGGTATATAGAATATGTAGATGAACCAGAGTGTGTACACCTTGGACAAGCAACATTCTAACCATTACGCCAATTGAAAAAATTAAAACAACAAACTAGGAGTAATGAGACATAAACTTATGGGGGGTTTTCCTGGCACATTCCATTCAAATTTACAACCTATACAAACGACTTCCAGAATGGTTCTGCTGCCCTAGTACCCAGATTTGGGAATGGAGAAATGCTGCATCCTTGTGGCCGTTTCCCACAACAGCAGTTTTAAACCCACTGCAAAAGGTCACTAAATATTCACCAATGGCAGTTCTGTAAATGACACCTGCCCTCCAAAAAATCCTGAGGCCGAAAATCGACCAAAAAATTCTAGAGTGCAACCTTCCAAAAAGAAAATTTGAAGAGGTATATTATACTCACACATTTTTGCTTTTTTCTTTTAACAGAAAAGAAAAAGGTGTGGAGAAATGATGAATTGTAGAAATTTTTACAGACATGTAAACCCAAATTACAAAAACCTATCAGCTCACACCAGTCAGAATGGCCATCAACAAAAATGCTGCAAACAATAAATGCTGACGTGATTGTGGAGAAATGCGTACCCTCGATTCTAAGGGGGACGTGGTAAGAGCCACTAATGAAAGCACAATTGAGGTGCCTTGAAAAGGTAAACGTTGAGCTACCATACCAGTCAATCAATCATACCCACTGCTGGGTCTACCACCTGAGAAAATGAAAATCATACATCACAGGCTGGCAAACCTGCACTCCAGCAATATTTACCATAGGCAACACTTGGAAGCAACGAAAATGTCCATCAACAGAGGAATGCACCAAGAAGAAGTGGTCCATGTACACAATGGAATATTAGCTATGGAAAACATTGAAGCACTGCTCTTTGAGGCACCATAGATGAGCCTGGAGATAATCACAAAACATGAAGTAGGTCGGAAAGCAAAAGACCTATATCCTATATTATCACTTATGGCATTATCTAATAAATGACACAGATGAACATATTTCCAAAGAGAAAGACACTCACAGGCTTAGAAAACAAACTATGCTCATCGAAAAGGAAAGGAGGGGGGAAATTGAGAAATGAAGATTAGTGTTACTATACATATACAAATACATAGTATATACATGTATCAAAAAGACCGAACATATAGCAAGGGAGGTCGACAGAACACTGTAATATTTTACATGGGAAGAGGATCTGTACATTAATAGACATACATAATGTATAAATGAACCAGATTGTGTACACCTAGGACAAACAATATTCTAAACTTTACCCAGGTTAAAAAAATTTTAAAACCAAGAAGAAGTAATGAGACAGAAACTTATGGGGATTTCTCCTGGCAAATTCCATTCTAATTTACAACCTAGGACAATGACTTCCAGAAAGGCTCTGCTGCCCTAGTACCCAGATTGGGGAATGGAGAAATGCTACCTCCTTGTGGCCGTTTCCCACAACAGCAGCTTTGAACCCACTGCAAAAGGTGACTAAATTTTCACCAACTTGCATTTCTGTAAATGGCACCTGCCTTCCAGAAAATTTCTGGGGTCAAAAATCGACCAAAAACTTCAGAAGAGGGCAACCTTCGAAGAAGACAATTTCAAGAGCTATATTGTACTCACGGTTTTTTTCTTTTAAGAGAAAAGAAAAAGGCATAGGAAGATGATGAATTTTAAAAATTTTAATGACATGCATACCCATATGACAAAAACCTATCAGCCCTCAGCAGTCAGAATGGCCATTAGGAATAATGCTGCAAAAAATAAACGGTGAAGGGAGTGAGGAGAAATGCGTACCCTCGGTTGTAAGGGGGGGCATGTAAAGAGCCACTAATGAAAACACAATGTAGGTGCTTTGAAAAGGGAAACATTGAGCTACCAGTCAATCAATCACAACCACTGCTTGGACTATCACCTGAGAAAATGAGAATCAAAAAGTCACAGGCTGGCAAACCTGTACGCCAGCAACATTTACCATAGCCAGCACTTGGAAGCAATGAAAATGTCCATCAACCGAGGAATGCACCAAGAAGAAGTGGTCCACGTACACAATGGAATATTACTCTAATAATAAATATAAATTAAATTTAAAAACAAACAAAAGCAAGGAGACATCAACATTTGTGGGTTTATCCGGGCACATTGCACTCTAATTTATAACCGAAGGACACCACTGGCCGGTAAGTCTGTTTCCCTAGTACCAGCATGGGAAACGTAGAAAGGCTGCCGCTCTCTGGCCGTTACCTGCAAAAGCAGGTTTAAAGCCTGAGCTAATGGTCACTTCATAAGAACAAGTACTGCAGGGCTGTAAATGAAACCTGCCCTCAAAATGTCTTGAGGGAGATAATGGCCAAAATATTTCAAATGGTGACACATACTTTAAGAAAACACTTTGAAGAAATAAGCTCTAATCACAGCTGGAAAAATTAAAAGGACATGTCTTAAAGCTCAATTTCAACGCATTATGAGACACGTGCAAATTCAACCACAAAGAGGTATCAGCTCACACCACTCAGAATAATCATCAGCAAAAACTACAAAGAATAAATCCTGAAGGTGCTGGGAAGAAATACATGCCCTCCACTTTAAGTGGGACGTAACCTGGAAAGAGCCACTAAGGAGAACAGAACAGAGGTGCCTTTAAAAGGTAAACACTGAGCTACCATATGATCCAGCAGACCTATTCCTGGACCTATAAACTAAGAAGACAGAATTGGAAGGACACAGCCACGCAAATCTGCATTGCATACTATTACAATAGCCAAGATATGGAAGTAACCAAAACGCCCATCGACAGATGGGTGGACAAAGAAGAACTGCTACCTGTACAGATGGAATATGATCTAGTGAAAAAATGAAACAATGCCATTTGCAGCACCATAGATGAGGCTAGAAGTAATCACGCAACTTGGAGTAAGTGAGAAAGCGAAAGACACATATCCTATCATATCACATATAGAGGTTACCTAAAGAATGATACAAACAAAGATATTTCCACAGACAAACACTATCATAGATACATTAAAAAAACTTATGGTTGACCAAATGGAAAGGTGTGAGGATTGGATACATTACCATATTGAGGTTAACAGAGAGATACAAACACATGTGAAATATATAATCACCAAAGACCTATGCAATACCAAGAGAAGACTACTCAACATTGTGTCATAACCTACATGGGAAAAGGATCCGAAGAAGAATAGATATATGTATATGTGTGAAAGAACCACATCTTGCACACCTAGAACAAACAAAACATTGTAATCAAGTTTGCTGTGATAAATAATAAAAATTAAGTTAAAAATACCAACAAGAAGTAATGAGACATAAACTTAAAGAGCTTTTTCCTCGCACATTCCATTCTAATTTACAACCTAGAACACCACTTCCAGTAAGGCTCTGTTGCCCTAGTAACCAGATTTGGTAAAGGAGAAAGGCTGCCGCCTTGTGGCCAATTCCCGCCAGAGCAGCTTTTAAACCACAGCTAATGGTCACTTACCATTCACAAGGACTCAGGGCTGTAAAGGACACCTGCCCTCAAAATTGTGCTGAGGTAGGGAATGGATAAAAATTTCAAAACAGGCAAAATTTGCAAGAAGATAGTATGAAGAGGTATGTTTTACTCACTCTCTTTTTAAAGAAAGGAAAATGTATAAAAGCTCAGCTTCAGGAAGTATTAGACTCATGCAATCTAATCTACAAAAAGTTTTCAACTCACACCAGTCGACTGACCATTGGAAAAAAGACTACAAACAATAAATGCCTAAGAGGTTTTAGAGAACTGTGTACCCTCTAGCTGCTGGTGAGATGTAAAAGGGTTAAACGCTAATAATGAGAACAGAAAGGAGCTGCGTTTAAAAGGAAAAATTGAGGTACCATTTAATCCAGCAGGTGCACCAATGGGCCTCTCACCTGAGAAGACCAGAATGAAGAAGACCCGGGCTGCAAAAGCTGCACTGCAGCCTGATTCACAATAGACAAGGCAGTGAAACAACCAAAATGTCCATCAACAGATGAAAGGATAAAGAAGAAGTGGTCCATGTACACAATGAATAATAGCCATGGAAAACAATGAAACACTGCTCTTTGAGGCACCATAGATGATCTTGGAGATAATCACAGAACATGAGGTAAGTCGGAAAGCAAATGTCCTATATCCTACGATATCACTTATAGGCGTTATCTAATAACTGACACATGAACATATTTCCACAGAGAAAGTCAATCACAGACTTATTAAAAAAACTATGCTTATCTAAAAGGAAAGGTGGGGGGAATGGATAAATGAAGATTAGCGTTACCTTATGTATACAAATACATATTATAAACATATATCAAAAAGACTGACCAAATAGCAAGGAAGGTTTACGGAACACTCTGTAATACTTTACACGGGAAGAGGATCTCTACATAAATAGGTATATAGAATATGTAGATGAACCAGAGTGTGTACACCTTGGACAAGCAACATTCTAACCATTACGCCAATTGAAAAAATTAAAACAACAAACTAGGAGTAATGAGACATAAACTTATGGGGGGTTTTCCTGGCACATTCCATTCAAATTTACAACCTATACAAACGACTTCCAGAATGGTTCTGCTGCCCTAGTACCCAGATTTGGGAATGGAGAAATGCTGCATCCTTGTGGCCGTTTCCCACAACAGCAGCTTTAAACCCACTGCAAAAGGTCACTAAATATTCACCAATGGCAGTTCTGTAAATGACACCTGCCCTCCAAAAAATCCTGAGGCCGAAAATCGACCAAAAAATTCTAGAGTGCAACCTTCCAAAAAGAAAATTTGAAGAGGTATATTATACTCACACATTTTTGCTTTTTTCTTTTAACAGAAAAGAAAAAGGTGTGGAGAAATGATGAATTGTAGGAATTTTTACAGACATGTAAACCCAAATTACAAAAACCTATCAGCTCACACCAGTCAGAATGGCCATCAACAAAAATGCTGCAAACAATAAATGCTGACGTGATTGTGGAGAAATGCGTACCCTCGATTCTAAGGGGGACGTGGTAAGAGCCACTAATGAAAGCACAATTGAGGTGCCTTGAAAAGGTAAACGTTGAGCTACCATACCAGTCAATCAATCATACCCACTGCTGGGTCTACCACCTGAGAAAATGAAAATCATACATCACAGGCTGGCAAACCTGCACTCCAGCAATATTTACCATAGGCAACACTTGGAAGCAACGAAAATGTCCATCAACAGAGGAATGCACCAAGAAGAAGTGGTCCATGTACACAATGGAATATTAGCTATGGAAAACATTGAAGCACTGCTCTTTGAGGCACCATAGATGAGCCTGGAGATAATCACAAAACATGAAGTAGGTCGGAAAGCAAAAGACCTATATCCTATATTATCACTTATGGCATTATCTAATAACTGACACAGATGAACATATTTCCAAAGAGAAAGACACTCACAGGCTTAGAAAACAAACTATGCTCATCGAAAAGGAAAGGAGGGGGGAAATTGAGAAATGAAGATTAGTGTTACTATACATATACAAATACATAGTATATACATGTATCAAAAAGACCGAACATATAGCAAGGGAGGTCGACAGAACACTGTAATATTTTACATGGGAAGAGGATCTGTACATTAATAGACATACATAATGTATAAATGAACCAGATTGTGTACACCTAGGACAAACAATATTCTAAACTTTACCCAGGTTAAAAAAATTTTAAAACCAAGAAGAAGTAATGAGACAGAAACTTATGGGGATTTCTCCTGGCAAATTCCATTCTAATTTACAACCTAGGACAATGACTTCCAGAAAGGCTCTGCTGCCCTAGTACCCAGATTGGGGAATGGAGAAATGCTACCTCCTTCTGGCCGTTTCCCACAACAGCAGCTTTGAACCCACTGCAAAAGGTGACTAAATTTTCACCAACTTGCATTTCTGTAAATGGCACCTGTCTTCCAGAAAATTTCTGGGGTCAAAAATCGACCAAAAACTTCAGAAGAGGGCAACCTTCGAAGAAGACAATTTCAAGAGCTATATTGTACTCACGGTTTTTTTCTTTTAAGAGAAAAGAAAAAGGCATAGGAAGATGATGAATTTTAAAAATTTTAATGACATGCATACCCATATGACAAAAACCTATCAGCCCTCAGCAGTCAGAATGGCCATTAGGAATAATGCTGCAAAAAATAAACGGTGAAGGGAGTGAGGAGAAATGCGTACCCTCGGTTGTAAGGGGGGGCATGTAAAGAGCCACTAATGAAAACACAATGTAGGTGCTTTGAAAAGGGAAACATTGAGCTACCAGTCAATCAATCACAACCACTGCTTGGACTATCACCTGAGAAAATGAGAATCAAAAAGTCACAGGCTGGCAAACCTGTACGCCAGCAACATTTACCATAGCCAGCACTTGGAAGCAATGAAAATGTCCATCAACCGAGGAATGCACCAAGAAGAAGTGGTCCACGTACACAATGGAATATTACTCTAATAATAAATATAAATTAAATTTAAAAACAAACAAAAGCAAGGAGACATCAACATTTGTGGGTTTATCCGGGCACATTGCACTCTAATTTATAACCGAAGGACACCACTGGCCGGTAGGTCTGTTTCCCTAGTACCAGCATGGGAAACGTAGAAAGGCTGCCGCTCTCTGGCCGTTACCTGCAAAAGCAGGTTTAAAGCCTGAGCTAATGGTCACTTCATAAGAACAAGTACTGCAGGGCTGTAAATGAAACCTGCCCTCAAAATGTCTTGAGGGAGATAATGGCCAAAATATTTCAAATGGTGACACATACTTTAAGAAAACACTTTGAAGAAATAAGCTCTAATCACAGCTGGAAAAATAAAAAGGACATGTCTTAAAGCTCAATTTCAACGCATTATGAGACACGTGCAAATTCAACCACAAAGAGGTATCAGCTCACACCACTCAGAATAATCATCAGCAAAAACTACAAAGAATAAATCCTGAAGGTGCTGGGAAGAAATACATGCCCTCCACTTTAAGTGGGACGTAACCTGGAAAGAGCCACTAAGGAGAACAGAACAGAGGTGCCTTTAAAAGGTAAACACTGAGCTACCATATGATCCAGCAGACCTATTCCTGGACCTATAAACTAAGAAGACAGAATTGGAAGGACACAGCCACGCAAATCTGCATTGCATACTATTACAATAGCCAAGATATGGAAGTAACCAAAACGCCCATCGACAGATGGGTGGACAAAGAAGAACTGCTACCTGTACAGATGGAATATGATCTAGTGAAAAAATGAAACAATGCCATTTGCAGCACCATAGATGAGGCTAGAAGTAATCACGCAACTTGGAGTAAGTGAGAAAGCGAAAGACACATATCCTATCATATCACATATAGAGGTTACCTAAAGAATGATACAAACAAAGATATTTCCACAGACAAACACTATCATAGATACATTAAAAAAACTTATGGTTGACCAAATGGAAAGGTGTGAGGATTGGATACATTACCATATTGAGGTTAACAGAGAGATACAAACACATGTGAAATATATAATCACCAAAGACCTATGCAATACCAAGAGAAGACTACTCAACATTGTGTCATAACCTACATGGGAAAAGGATCCGAAGAAGAATAGATATATGTATATGTGTGAAAGAACCACATCTTGCACACCTAGAACAAACAAAACATTGTAATCAAGTTTGCTGTGATAAATAATAAAAATTAAGTTAAAAATACCAACAAGAAGTAATGAGACATAAACTTAAAGAGCTTTTTCCTCGCACATTCCATTCTAATTTACAACCTAGAACACCACTTCCAGTAAGGCTCTGTTGCCCTAGTAACCAGATTTGGTAAAGGAGAAAGGCTGCCGCCTTGTGGCCAATTCCCGCCAGAGCAGCTTTTAAACCACAGCTAATGGTCACTTACCATTCACAAGGACTCAGGGCTGTAAAGGACACCTGCCCTCAAAATTGTGCTGAGGTAGGGAATGGATAAAAATTTCAAAACAGGCAAAATTTGCAAGAAGATAGTATGAAGAGGTATGTTTTACTCACTCTCTTTTTAAAGAAAGGAAAATGTATAAAAGCTCAGCTTCAGGAAGTATTAGACTCATGCAATCTAATCTACAAAAAGTTTTCAACTCACACCAGTCGACTGACCATTGGAAAAAAGACTACAAACAATAAATGCCTAAGAGGTTTTAGAGAACTGTGTACCCTCTAGCTGCTGGTGAGATGTAAAAGGGTTAAACGCTAATAATGAGAACAGAAAGGAGCTGCGTTTAAAAGGAAAAATTGAGGTACCATTTAATCCAGCAGGTGCACCAATGGGCCTCTCACCTGAGAAGACCAGAATGAAGAAGACCCGGGCTGCAAAAGCTGCACTGCAGCCTGATTCACAATAGACAAGGCAGTGAAACAACCAAAATGTCCATCAACAGATGAAAGGATAAAGAAGAAGTGGTCCATGTACACAATGAATAATAGCCATGGAAAACAATGAAACACTGCTCTTTGAGGCACCATAGATGATCTTGGAGATAATCACAGAACATGAGGTAAGTCGGAAAGCAAATGTCCTATATCCTACGATATCACTTATAGGCGTTATCTAATAACTGACACATGAACATATTTCCACAGAGAAAGTCAATCACAGACTTATTAAAAAAACTATGCTTATCTAAAAGGAAAGGTGGGGGGAATGGATAAATGAAGATTAGCGTTACCTTATGTATACAAATACATATTATAAACATATATCAAAAAGACTGACCAAATAGCAAGGAAGGTTTACGGAACACTCTGTAATACTTTACACGGGAAGAGGATCTCTACATAAATAGGTATATAGAATATGTAGATGAACCAGAGTGTGTACACCTTGGACAAGCAACATTCTAACCATTACGCCAATTGAAAAAATTAAAACAACAAACTAGGAGTAATGAGACATAAACTTATGGGGGGTTTTCCTGGCACATTCCATTCAAATTTACAACCTATACAAACGACTTCCAGAATGGTTCTGCTGCCCTAGTACCCAGATTTGGGAATGGAGAAATGCTGCATCCTTGTGGCCGTTTCCCACAACAGCAGCTTTAAACCCACTGCAAAAGGTCACTAAATATTCACCAATGGCAGTTCTGTAAATGACACCTGCCCTCCAAAAAATCCTGAGGCCGAAAATCGACCAAAAAATTCTAGAGTGCAACCTTCCAAAAAGAAAATTTGAAGAGGTATATTATACTCACACATTTTTGCTTTTTTCTTTTAACAGAAAAGAAAAAGGTGTGGAGAAATGATGAATTGTAGGAATTTTTACAGACATGTAAACCCAAATTACAAAAACCTATCAGCTCACACCAGTCAGAATGGCCATCAACAAAAATGCTGCAAACAATAAATGCTGACGTGATTGTGGAGAAATGCGTACCCTCGATTCTAAGGGGGACGTGGTAAGAGCCACTAATGAAAGCACAATTGAGGTGCCTTGAAAAGGTAAACGTTGAGCTACCATACCAGTCAATCAATCATACCCACTGCTGGGTCTACCACCTGAGAAAATGAAAATCATACATCACAGGCTGGCAAACCTGCACTCCAGCAATATTTACCATAGGCAACACTTGGAAGCAACGAAAATGTCCATCAACAGAGGAATGCACCAAGAAGAAGTGGTCCATGTACACAATGGAATATTAGCTATGGAAAACATTGAAGCACTGCTCTTTGAGGCACCATAGATGAGCCTGGAGATAATCACAAAACATGAAGTAGGTCGGAAAGCAAAAGACCTATATCCTATATTATCACTTATGGCATTATCTAATAAATGACACAGATGAACATATTTCCAAAGAGAAAGACACTCACAGGCTTAGAAAACAAACTATGCTCATCGAAAAGGAAAGGAGGGGGGAAATTGAGAAATGAAGATTAGTGTTACTATACATATACAAATACATAGTATATACATGTATCAAAAAGACCGAACATATAGCAAGGGAGGTCGACAGAACACTGTAATATTTTACATGGGAAGAGGATCTGTACATTAATAGACATACATAATGTATAAATGAACCAGATTGTGTACACCTAGGACAAACAATATTCTAAACTTTACCCAGGTTAAAAAAATTTTAAAACCAAGAAGAAGTAATGAGACAGAAACTTATGGGGATTTCTCCTGGCAAATTCCATTCTAATTTACAACCTAGGACAATGACTTCCAGAAAGGCTCTGCTGCCCTAGTACCCAGATTGGGGAATGGAGAAATGCTACCTCCTTGTGGCCGTTTCCCACAACAGCAGCTTTGAACCCACTGCAAAAGGTGACTAAATTTTCACCAACTTGCATTTCTGTAAATGGCACCTGCCTTCCAGAAAATTTCTGGGGTCAAAAATCGACCAAAAACTTCAGAAGAGGGCAACCTTCGAAGAAGACAATTTCAAGAGCTATATTGTACTCACGGTTTTTTTCTTTTAAGAGAAAAGAAAAAGGCATAGGAAGATGATGAATTTTAAAAATTTTAATGACATGCATACCCATATGACAAAAACCTATCAGCCCTCAGCAGTCAGAATGGCCATTAGGAATAATGCTGCAAAAAATAAACGGTGAAGGGAGTGAGGAGAAATGCGTACCCTCGGTTGTAAGGGGGGGCATGTAAAGAGCCACTAATGAAAACACAATGTAGGTGCTTTGAAAAGGGAAACATTGAGCTACCAGTCAATCAATCACAACCACTGCTTGGACTATCACCTGAGAAAATGAGAATCAAAAAGTCACAGGCTGGCAAACCTGTACGCCAGCAACATTTACCATAGCCAGCACTTGGAAGCAATGAAAATGTCCATCAACCGAGGAATGCACCAAGAAGAAGTGGTCCACGTACACAATGGAATATTACTCTAATAATAAATATAAATTAAATTTAAAAACAAACAAAAGCAAGGAGACATCAACATTTGTGGGTTTATCCGGGCACATTGCACTCTAATTTATAACCGAAGGACACCACTGGCCGGTAGGTCTGTTTCCCTAGTACCAGCATGGGAAACGTAGAAAGGCTGCCGCTCTCTGGCCGTTACCTGCAAAAGCAGGTTTAAAGCCTGAGCTAATGGTCACTTCATAAGAACAAGTACTGCAGGGCTGTAAATGAAACCTGCCCTCAAAATGTCTTGAGGGAGATAATGGCCAAAATATTTCAAATGGTGACACATACTTTAAGAAAACACTTTGAAGAAATAAGCTCTAATCACAGCTGGAAAAATAAAAAGGACATGTCTTAAAGCTCAATTTCAACGCATTATGAGACACGTGCAAATTCAACCACAAAGAGGTATCAGCTCACACCACTCAGAATAATCATCAGCAAAAACTACAAAGAATAAATCCTGAAGGTGCTGGGAAGAAATACATGCCCTCCACTTTAAGTGGGACGTAACCTGGAAAGAGCCACTAAGGAGAACAGAACAGAGGTGCCTTTAAAAGGTAAACACTGAGCTACCATATGATCCAGCAGACCTATTCCTGGACCTATAAACTAAGAAGACAGAATTGGAAGGACACAGCCACGCAAATCTGCATTGCATACTATTACAATAGCCAAGATATGGAAGTAACCAAAACGCCCATCGACAGATGGGTGGACAAAGAAGAACTGCTACCTGTACAGATGGAATATGATCTAGTGAAAAAATGAAACAATGCCATTTGCAGCACCATAGATGAGGCTAGAAGTAATCACGCAACTTGGAGTAAGTGAGAAAGCGAAAGACACATATCCTATCATATCACATATAGAGGTTACCTAAAGAATGATACAAACAAAGATATTTCCACAGACAAACACTATCATAGACACATTAAAAAAACTTATGGTTGACCAAATGGAAAGGTGTGAGGATTGGATACATTACCATATTGAGGTTAACAGAGAGATACAAACACATGTGAAATATATAATCACCAAAGACCTATGCAATACCAAGAGAAGACTACTCAACATTGTGTCATAACCTACATGGGAAAAGGATCCGAAGAAGAATAGATATATGTATATGTGTGAAAGAACCACATCTTGCACACCTAGAACAAACAAAACATTGTAATCAAGTTTGCTGTGATAAATAATAAAAATTAAGTTAAAAATACCAACAAGAAGTAATGAGACATAAACTTAAAGAGCTTTTTCCTCGCACATTCCATTCTAATTTACAACCTAGAACACCACTTCCAGTAAGGCTCTGTTGCCCTAGTAACCAGATTTGGTAAAGGAGAAAGGCTGCCGCCTTGTGGCCAATTCCCGCCAGAGCAGCTTTTAAACCACAGCTAATGGTCACTTACCATTCACAAGGACTCAGGGCTGTAAAGGACACCTGCCCTCAAAATTGTGCTGAGGTAGGGAATGGATAAAAATTTCAAAACAGGCAAAATTTGCAAGAAGATAGTATGAAGAGGTATGTTTTACTCACTCTCTTTTTAAAGAAAGGAAAATGTATAAAAGCTCAGCTTCAGGAAGTATTAGACTCATGCAATCTAATCTACAAAAAGTTTTCAACTCACACCAGTCGACTGACCATTGGAAAAAAGACTACAAACAATAAATGCCTAAGAGGTTTTAGAGAACTGTGTACCCTCTAGCTGCTGGTGAGATGTAAAAGGGTTAAACGCTAATAATGAGAACAGAAAGGAGCTGCGTTTAAAAGGAAAAATTGAGGTACCATTTAATCCAGCAGGTGCACCAATGGGCCTCTCACCTGAGAAGACCAGAATGAAGAAGACCCGGGCTGCAAAAGCTGCACTGCAGCCTGATTCACAATAGACAAGACAGTGAAGCAACTAAAATGTCCATCAACAGATGAAAGGATAAAGAAGAAGTGGTCCATGTACACAATGAATAATAGCCATGGAAAACAATGAAACACTGCTCTTTGAGGCACCATAGATGATCTTGGAGATAATCACAGAACATGAGGTAAGTCGGAAAGCAAATGTCCTATATCCTACGATATCACTTATAGGCGTTATCTAATAACTGACACATGAACATATTTCCACAGAGAAAGTCAATCACAGACTTATTAAAAAAACTATGCTTATCTAAAAGGAAAGGTGGGGGGAATGGATAAATGAAGATTAGCGTTACCTTATGTATACAAATACATATTATAAACATATATCAAAAAGACTGACCAAATAGCAAGGAAGGTTTACGGAACACTCTGTAATACTTTACACGGGAAGAGGATCTCTACATAAATAGGTATATAGAATATGTAGATGAACCAGAGTGTGTACACCTTGGACAAGCAACATTCTAACCATTACGCCAATTGAAAAAATTAAAACAACAAACTAGGAGTAATGAGACATAAACTTATGGGGGGTTTTCCTGGCACATTCCATTCAAATTTACAACCTATACAAACGACTTCCAGAATGGTTCTGCTGCCCTAGTACCCAAATTTGGGAATGGAGAAATGCTGCATCCTTGTGGCCGTTTCCCACAACAGCAGCTTTAAACCCACTGCAAAAGGTCACTAAATATTCACCAATGGCAGTTCTGTAAATGACACCTGCCCTCCAAAAAATCCTGAGGCCGAAAATCGACCAAAAAATTCTAGAGTGCAACCTTCCAAAAAGAAAATTTGAAGAGGTATATTATACTCACACATTTTTGCTTTTTTGTTTTAACAGAAAAGAAAAAGGTGTGGAGAAATGATGAATTGTAGGAATTTTTACAGACATGTAAACCCAAATTACAAAAACCTATCAGCTCACACCAGTCAGAATGGCCATCAACAAAAATGCTGCAAACAATAAATGCTGACGTGATTGTGGAGAAATGCGTACCCTCGATTCTAAGGGGGACGTGGTAAGAGCCACTAATGAAAGCACAATTGAGGTGCCTTGAAAAGGTAAACGTTGAGCTACCATACCAGTCAATCAATCATACCCACTGCTGGGTCTACCACCTGAGAAAATGAAAATCATACATCACAGGCTGGCAAACCTGCACTCCAGCAATATTTACCATAGGCAACACTTGGAAGCAACGAAAATGTCCATCAACAGAGGAATGCACCAAGAAGAAGTGGTCCATGTACACAATGGAATATTAGCTATGGAAAACATTGAAGCACTGCTCTTTGAGGCACCATAGATGAGCCTGGAGATAATCACAAAACATGAAGTAGGTCGGAAAGCAAAAGACCTATATCCTATATTATCACTTATGGCATTATCTAATAAATGACACAGATGAACATATTTCCAAAGAGAAAGACACTCACAGGCTTAGAAAACAAACTATGCTCATCGAAAAGGAAAGGAGGGGGGAAATTGAGAAATGAAGATTAGTGTTACTATACATATACAAATACATAGTATATACATGTATCAAAAAGACCGAACATATAGCAAGGGAGGTCGACAGAACACTGTAATATTTTACATGGGAAGAGGATCTGTACATTAATAGACATACATAATGTATAAATGAACCAGATTGTGTACACCTAGGACAAACAATATTCTAAACTTTACCCAGGTTAAAAAAATTTTAAAACCAAGAAGAAGTAATGAGACAGAAACTTATGGGGATTTCTCCTGGCAAATTCCATTCTAATTTACAACCTAGGACAATGACTTCCAGAAAGGCTCTGCTGCCCTAGTACCCAGATTGGGGAATGGAGAAATGCTACCTCCTTGTGGCCGTTTCCCACAACAGCAGCTTTGAACCCACTGCAAAAGGTGACTAAATTTTCACCAACTTGCATTTCTGTAAATGGCACCTGCCTTCCAGAAAATTTCTGGGGTCAAAAATCGACCAAAAACTTCAGAAGAGGGCAACCTTCGAAGAAGACAATTTCAAGAGCTATATTGTACTCACGGTTTTTTTCTTTTAAGAGAAAAGAAAAAGGCATAGGAAGATGATGAATTTTAAAAATTTTAATGACATGCATACCCATATGACAAAAACCTATCAGCCCTCAGCAGTCAGAATGGCCATTAGGAATAATGCTGCAAAAAATAAACGGTGAAGGGAGTGAGGAGAAATGCGTACCCTCGGTTGTAAGGGGGGGCATGTAAAGAGCCACTAATGAAAACACAATGTAGGTGCTTTGAAAAGGGAAACATTGAGCTACCAGTCAATCAATCACAACCACTGCTTGGACTATCACCTGAGAAAATGAGAATCAAAAAGTCACAGGCTGGCAAACCTGTACGCCAGCAACATTTACCATAGCCAGCACTTGGAAGCAATGAAAATGTCCATCAACCGAGGAATGCACCAAGAAGAAGTGGTCCACGTACACAATGGAATATTACTCTAATAATAAATATAAATTAAATTTAAAAACAAACAAAAGCAAGGAGACATCAACATTTGTGGGTTTATCCGGGCACATTGCACTCTAATTTATAACCGAAGGACACCACTGGCCGGTAGGTCTGTTTCCCTAGTACCAGCATGGGAAACGTAGAAAGGCTGCCGCTCTCTGGCCGTTACCTGCAAAAGCAGGTTTAAAGCCTGAGCTAATGGTCACTTCATAAGAACAAGTACTGCAGGGCTGTAAATGAAACCTGCCCTCAAAATGTCTTGAGGGAGATAATGGCCAAAATATTTCAAATGGTGACACATACTTTAAGAAAACACTTTGAAGAAATAAGCTCTAATCACAGCTGGAAAAATAAAAAGGACATGTCTTAAAGCTCAATTTCAACGCATTATGAGACACGTGCAAATTCAACCACAAAGAGGTATCAGCTCACACCACTCAGAATAATCATCAGCAAAAACTACAAAGAATAAATCCTGAAGGTGCTGGGAAGAAATACATGCCCTCCACTTTAAGTGGGACGTAACCTGGAAAGAGCCACTAAGGAGAACAGAACAGAGGTGCCTTTAAAAGGTAAACACTGAGCTACCATATGATCCAGCAGACCTATTCCTGGACCTATAAACTAAGAAGACAGAATTGGAAGGACACAGCCACGCAAATCTGCATTGCATACTATTACAATAGCCAAGATATGGAAGTAACCAAAACGCCCATCGACAGATGGGTGGACAAAGAAGAACTGCTACCTGTACAGATGGAATATGATCTAGTGAAAAAATGAAACAATGCCATTTGCAGCACCATAGATGAGGCTAGAAGTAATCACGCAACTTGGAGTAAGTGAGAAAGCGAAAGACACATATCCTATCATATCACATATAGAGGTTACCTAAAGAATGATACAAACAAAGATATTTCCACAGACAAACACTATCATAGATACATTAAAAAAACTTATGGTTGACCAAATGGAAAGGTGTGAGGATTGGATACATTACCATATTGAGGTTAACAGAGAGATACAAACACATGTGAAATATATAATCACCAAAGACCTATGCAATACCAAGAGAAGACTACTCAACATTGTGTCATAACCTACATGGGAAAAGGATCCGAAGAAGAATAGATATATGTATATGTGTGAAAGAACCACATCTTGCACACCTAGAACAAACAAAACATTGTAATCAAGTTTGCTGTGATAAATAATAAAAATTAAGTTAAAAATACCAACAAGAAGTAATGAGACATAAACTTAAAGAGCTTTTTCCTCGCACATTCCATTCTAATTTACAACCTAGAACACCACTTCCAGTAAGGCTCTGTTGCCCTAGTAACCAGATTTGGTAAAGGAGAAAGGCTGCCGCCTTGTGGCCAATTCCCGCCAGAGCAGCTTTTAAACCACAGCTAATGGTCACTTACCATTCACAAGGACTCAGGGCTGTAAAGGACACCTGCCCTCAAAATTGTGCTGAGGTAGGGAATGGATAAAAATTTCAAAACAGGCAAAATTTGCAAGAAGATAGTATGAAGAGGTATGTTTTACTCACTCTCTTTTTAAAGAAAGGAAAATGTATAAAAGCTCAGCTTCAGGAAGTATTAGACTCATGCAATCTAATCTACAAAAAGTTTTCAACTCACACCAGTCGACTGACCATTGGAAAAAAGACTACAAACAATAAATGCCTAAGAGGTTTTAGAGAACTGTGTACCCTCTAGCTGCTGGTGAGATGTAAAAGGGTTAAACGCTAATAATGAGAACAGAAAGGAGCTGCGTTTAAAAGGAAAAATTGAGGTACCATTTAATCCAGCAGGTGCACCAATGGGCCTCTCACCTGAGAAGACCAGAATGAAGAAGACCCGGGCTGCAGAAGCTGCACTGCAGCCTGATTCACAATAGACAAGGCAGTGAAACAACCAAATTGTCCATCAACAGATGAAAGGATAAAGAAGAAGTGGTCCATGTACACAATGAATAATAGCCATGGAAAACAATGAAACACTGCTCTTTGAGGCACCATAGATGATCTTGGAGATAATCACAGAACATGAGGTAAGTCGGAAAGCAAATGTCCTATATCCTACGATATCACTTATAGGCGTTATCTAATAACTGACACATGAACATATTTCCACAGAGAAAGTCAATCACAGACTTATTAAAAAAACTATGCTTATCTAAAAGGAAAGGTGGGGGGAATGGATAAATGAAGATTAGCGTTACCTTATGTATACAAATACATATTATAAACATATATCAAAAAGACTGACCAAATAGCAAGGAAGGTTTACGGAACACTCTGTAATACTTTACACGGGAAGAGGATCTCTACATAAATAGGTATATAGAATATGTAGATGAACCAGAGTGTGTACACCTTGGACAAGCAACATTCTAACCATTACGCCAATTGAAAAAATTAAAACAACAAACTAGGAGTAATGAGACATAAACTTATGGGGGGTTTTCCTGGCACATTCCATTCAAATTTACAACCTATACAAACGACTTCCAGAATGGTTCTGCTGCCCTAGTACCCAGATTTGGGAATGGAGAAATGCTGCATCCTTGTGGCCGTTTCCCACAACAGCAGCTTTAAACCCACTGCAAAAGGTCACTAAATATTCACCAATGGCAGTTCTGTAAATGACACCTGCCCTCCAAAAAATCCTGAGGCCGAAAATCGACCAAAAAATTCTAGAGTGCAACCTTCCAAAAAGAAAATTTGAAGAGGTATATTATACTCACACATTTTTGCTTTTTTCTTTTAACAGAAAAGAAAAAGGTGTGGAGAAATGATGAATTGTAGGAATTTTTACAGACATGTAAACCCAAATTACAAAAACCTATCAGCTCACACCAGTCAGAATGGCCATCAACAAAAATGCTGCAAACAATAAATGCTGACGTGATTGTGGAGAAATGCGTACCCTCGATTCTAAGGGGGACGTGGTAAGAGCCACTAATGAAAGCACAGTTGAGGTGCCTTGAAAAGGTAAACGTTGAGCTACCATACCAGTCAATCAATCATACCCACTGCTGGGTCTACCACCTGAGAAAATGAAAATCATACATCACAGGCTGGCAAACCTGCACTCCAGCAATATTTACCATAGGCAACACTTGGAAGCAACGAAAATGTCCATCAACAGAGGAATGCACCAAGAAGAAGTGGTCCATGTACACAATGGAATATTAGCTATGGAAAACATTGAAGCACTGCTCTTTGAGGCACCATAGATGAGCCTGGAGATAATCACAAAACATGAAGTAGGTCGGAAAGCAAAAGACCTATATCCTATATTATCACTTATGGCATTATCTAATAACTGACACAGATGAACATATTTCCAAAGAGAAAGACACTCACAGGCTTAGAAAACAAACTATGCTCATCGAAAAGGAAAGGAGGGGGGAAATTGAGAAATGAAGATTAGTGTTACTATACATATACAAATACATAGTATATACATGTATCAAAAAGACCGAACATATAGCAAGGGAGGTCGACAGAACACTGTAATATTTTACATGGGAAGAGGATCTGTACATTAATAGACATACATAATGTATAAATGAACCAGATTGTGTACACCTAGGACAAACAATATTCTAAACTTTACCCAGGTTAAAAAAATTTTAAAACCAAGAAGAAGTAATGAGACAGAAACTTATGGGGATTTCTCCTGGCAAATTCCATTCTAATTTACAACCTAGGACAATGACTTCCAGAAAGGCTCTGCTGCCCTAGTACCCAGATTGGGGAATGGAGAAATGCTACCTCCTTGTGGCCGTTTCCCACAACAGCAGCTTTGAACCCACTGCAAAAGGTGACTAAATTTTCACCAACTTGCATTTCTGTAAATGGCACCTGCCTTCCAGAAAATTTCTGGGGTCAAAAATCGACCAAAAACTTCAGAAGAGGGCAACCTTCGAAGAAGACAATTTCAAGAGCTATATTGTACTCACGGTTTTTTTCTTTTAAGAGAAAAGAAAAAGGCATAGGAAGATGATGAATTTTAAAAATTTTAATGACATGCATACCCATATGACAAAAACCTATCAGCCCTCAGCAGTCAGAATGGCCATTAGGAATAATGCTGCAAAAAATAAACGGTGAAGGGAGTGAGGAGAAATGCGTACCCTCGGTTGTAAGGGGGGGCATGTAAAGAGCCACTAATGAAAACACAATGTAGGTGCTTTGAAAAGGGAAACATTGAGCTACCAGTCAATCAATCACAACCACTGCTTGGACTATCACCTGAGAAAATGAGAATCAAAAAGTCACAGGCTGGCAAACCTGTACGCCAGCAACATTTACCATAGCCAGCACTTGGAAGCAATGAAAATGTCCATCAACCGAGGAATGCACCAAGAAGAAGTGGTCCACGTACACAATGGAATATTACTCTAATAATAAATATAAATTAAATTTAAAAACAAACAAAAGCAAGGAGACATCAACATTTGTGGGTTTATCCGGGCACATTGCACTCTAATTTATAACCGAAGGACACCACTGGCCGGTAGGTCTGTTTCCCTAGTACCAGCATGGGAAACGTAGAAAGGCTGCCGCTCTCTGGCCGTTACCTGCAAAAGCAGGTTTAAAGCCTGAGCTAATGGTCACTTCATAAGAACAAGTACTGCAGGGCTGTAAATGAAACCTGCCCTCAAAATGTCTTGAGGGAGATAATGGCCAAAATATTTCAAATGGTGACACATACTTTAAGAAAACACTTTGAAGAAATAAGCTCTAATCACAGCTGGAAAAATAAAAAGGACATGTCTTAAAGCTCAATTTCAACGCATTATGAGACACGTGCAAATTCAACCACAAAGAGGTATCAGCTCACACCACTCAGAATAATCATCAGCAAAAACTACAAAGAATAAATCCTGAAGGTGCTGGGAAGAAATACATGCCCTCCACTTTAAGTGGGACGTAACCTGGAAAGAGCCACTAAGGAGAACAGAACAGAGGTGCCTTTAAAAGGTAAACACTGAGCTACCATATGATCCAGCAGACCTATTCCTGGACCTATAAACTAAGAAGACAGAATTGGAAGGACACAGCCACGCAAATCTGCATTGCATACTATTACAATAGCCAAGATATGGAAGTAACCAAAACGCCCATCGACAGATGGGTGGACAAAGAAGAACTGCTACTTGTACAGATGGAATATGATCTAGTGAAAAAATGAAACAATGCCATTTGCAGCACCATAGATGAGGCTAGAAGTAATCACGCAACTTGGAGTAAGTGAGAAAGCGAAAGACACATATCCTATCATATCACATATAGAGGTTACCTAAAGAATGATACAAACAAAGATATTTCCACAGACAAACACTATCATAGATACATTAAAAAAACTTATGGTTGACCAAATGGAAAGGTGTGAGGATTGGATACATTACCATATTGAGGTTAACAGAGAGATACAAACACATGTGAAATATATAATCACCAAAGACCTATGCAATACCAAGAGAAGACTACTCAACATTGTGTCATAACCTACATGGGAAAAGGATCCGAAGAAGAATAGATATATGTATATGTGTGAAAGAACCACATCTTGCACACCTAGAACAAACAAAACATTGTAATCAAGTTTGCTGTGATAAATAATAAAAATTAAGTTAAAAATACCAACAAGAAGTAATGAGACATAAACTTAAAGAGCTTTTTCCTCGCACATTCCATTCTAATTTACAACCTAGAACACCACTTCCAGTAAGGCTCTGTTGCCCTAGTAACCAGATTTGGTAAAGGAGAAAGGCTGCCGCCTTGTGGCCAATTCCCGCCAGAGCAGCTTTTAAACCACAGCTAATGGTCACTTACCATTCACAAGGACTCAGGGCTGTAAAGGACACCTGCCCTCAAAATTGTGCTGAGGTAGGGAATGGATAAAAATTTCAAAACAGGCAAAATTTGCAAGAAGATAGTATGAAGAGGTATGTTTTACTCACTCTCTTTTTAAAGAAAGGAAAATGTATAAAAGCTCAGCTTCAGGAAGTATTAGACTCATGCAATCTAATCTACAAAAAGTTTTCAACTCACACCAGTCGACTGACCATTGGAAAAAAGACTACAAACAATAAATGCCTAAGAGGTTTTAGAGAACTGTGTACCCTCTAGCTGCTGGTGAGATGTAAAAGGGTTAAACGCTAATAATGAGAACAGAAAGGAGCTGCGTTTAAAAGGAAAAATTGAGGTACCATTTAATCCAGCAGGTGCACCAATGGGCCTCTCACCTGAGAAGACCAGAATGAAGAAGACCCGGGCTGCAAAAGCTGCACTGCAGCCTGATTCACAATAGACAAGGCAGTGAAACAACCAAAATGTCCATCAACAGATGAAAGGATAAAGAAGAAGTGGTCCATGTACACAATGAATAATAGCCATGGAAAACAATGAAACACTGCTCTTTGAGGCACCATAGATGATCTTGGAGATAATCACAGAACATGAGGTAAGTCGGAAAGCAAATGTCCTATATCCTACGATATCACTTATAGGCGTTATCTAATAACTGACACATGAACATATTTCCACAGAGAAAGTCAATCACAGACTTATTAAAAAAACTATGCTTATCTAAAAGGAAAGGTGGGGGGAATGGATAAATGAAGATTAGCGTTACCTTATGTATACAAATACATATTATAAACATATATCAAAAAGACTGACCAAATAGCAAGGAAGGTTTACGGAACACTCTGTAATACTTTACACGGGAAGAGGATCTCTACATAAATAGGTATATAGAATATGTAGATGAACCAGAGTGTGTACACCTTGGACAAGCAACATTCTAACCATTACGCCAATTGAAAAAATTAAAACAACAAACTAGGAGTAATGAGACATAAACTTATGGGGGGTTTTCCTGGCACATTCCATTCAAATTTACAACCTATACAAACGACTTCCAGAATGGTTCTGCTGCCCTAGTACCCAGATTTGGGAATGGAGAAATGCTGCATCCTTGTGGCCGTTTCCCACAACAGCAGCTTTAAACCCACTGCAAAAGGTCACTAAATATTCACCAATGGCAGTTCTGTAAATGACACCTGCCCTCCAAAAAATCCTGAGGCCGAAAATCGACCAAAAAATTCTAGAGTGCAACCTTCCAAAAAGAAAATTTGAAGAGGTATATTATACTCACACATTTTTGCTTTTTTCTTTTAACAGAAAAGAAAAAGGTGTGGAGAAATGATGAATTGTAGGAATTTTTACAGACATGTAAACCCAAATTACAAAAACCTATCAGCTCACACCAGTCAGAATGGCCATCAACAAAAATGCTGCAAACAATAAATGCTGACGTGATTGTGGAGAAATGCGTACCCTCGATTCTAAGGGGGACGTGGTAAGAGCCACTAATGAAAGCACAATTGAGGTGCCTTGAAAAGGTAAACGTTGAGCTACCATACCAGTCAATCAATCATACCCACTGCTGGGTCTACCACCTGAGAAAATGAAAATCATACATCACAGGCTGGCAAACCTGCACTCCAGCAATATTTACCATAGGCAACACTTGGAAGCAACGAAAATGTCCATCAACAGAGGAATGCACCAAGAAGAAGTGGTCCATGTACACAATGGAATATTAGCTATGGAAAACATTGAAGCACTGCTCTTTGAGGCACCATAGATGAGCCTGGAGATAATCACAAAACATGAAGTAGGTCGGAAAGCAAAAGACCTATATCCTATATTATCACTTATGGCATTATCTAATAACTGACACAGATGAACATATTTCCAAAGAGAAAGACACTCACAGGCTTAGAAAACAAACTATGCTCATCGAAAAGGAAAGGAGGGGGGAAATTGAGAAATGAAGATTAGTGTTACTATACATATACAAATACATAGTATATACATGTATCAAAAAGACCGAACATATAGCAAGGGAGGTCGACAGAACACTGTAATATTTTACATGGGAAGAGGATCTGTACATTAATAGACATACATAATGTATAAATGAACCAGATTGTGTACACCTAGGACAAACAATATTCTAAACTTTACCCAGGTTAAAAAAATTTTAAAACCAAGAAGAAGTAATGAGACAGAAACTTATGGGGATTTCTCCTGGCAAATTCCATTCTAATTTACAACCTAGGACAATGACTTCCAGAAAGGCTCTGCTGCCCTAGTACCCAGATTGGGGAATGGAGAAATGCTACCTCCTTGTGGCCGTTTCCCACAACAGCAGCTTTGAACCCACTGCAAAAGGTGACTAAATTTTCACCAACTTGCATTTCTGTAAATGGCACCTGCCTTCCAGAAAATTTCTGGGGTCAAAAATCGACCAAAAACTTCAGAAGAGGGCAACCTTCGAAGAAGACAATTTCAAGAGCTATATTGTACTCACGGTTTTTTTCTTTTAAGAGAAAAGAAAAAGGCATAGGAAGATGATGAATTTTAAAAATTTTAATGACATGCATACCCATATGACAAAAACCTATCAGCCCTCAGCAGTCAGAATGGCCATTAGGAATAATGCTGCAAAAAATAAACGGTGAAGGGAGTGAGGAGAAATGCGTACCCTCGGTTGTAAGGGGGGGCATGTAAAGAGCCACTAATGAAAACACAATGTAGGTGCTTTGAAAAGGGAAACATTGAGCTACCAGTCAATCAATCACAACCACTGCTTGGACTATCACCTGAGAAAATGAGAATCAAAAAGTCACAGGCTGGCAAACCTGTACGCCAGCAACATTTACCATAGCCAGCACTTGGAAGCAATGAAAATGTCCATCAACCGAGGAATGCACCAAGAAGAAGTGGTCCACGTACACAATGGAATATTACTCTAATAATAAATATAAATTAAATTTAAAAACAAACAAAAGCAAGGAGACATCAACATTTGTGGGTTTATCCGGGCACATTGCACTCTAATTTATAACCGAAGGACACCACTGGCCGGTAGGTCTGTTTCCCTAGTACCAGCATGGGAAACGTAGAAAGGCTGCCGCTCTCTGGCCGTTACCTGCAAAAGCAGGTTTAAAGCCTGAGCTAATGGTCACTTCATAAGAACAAGTACTGCAGGGCTGTAAATGAAACCTGCCCTCAAAATGTCTTGAGGGAGATAATGGCCAAAATATTTCAAATGGTGACACATACTTTAAGAAAACACTTTGAAGAAATAAGCTCTAATCACAGCTGGAAAAATAAAAAGGACATGTCTTAAAGCTCAATTTCAACGCATTATGAGACACGTGCAAATTCAACCACAAAGAGGTATCAGCTCACACCACTCAGAATAATCATCAGCAAAAACTACAAAGAATAAATCCTGAAGGTGCTGGGAAGAAATACATGCCCTCCACTTTAAGTGGGACGTAACCTGGAAAGAGCCACTAAGGAGAACAGAACAGAGGTGCCTTTAAAAGGTAAACACTGAGCTACCATATGATCCAGCAGACCTATTCCTGGACCTATAAACTAAGAAGACAGAATTGGAAGGACACAGCCACGCAAATCTGCATTGCATACTATTACAATAGCCAAGATATGGAAGTAACCAAAACGCCCATCGACAGATGGGTGGACAAAGAAGAACTGCTACCTGTACAGATGGAATATGATCTAGTGAAAAAATGAAACAATGCCATTTGCAGCACCATAGATGAGGCTAGAAGTAATCACGCAACTTGGAGTAAGTGAGAAAGCGAAAGACACATATCCTATCATATCACATATAGAGGTTACCTAAAGAATGATACAAACAAAGATATTTCCACAGACAAACACTATCATAGATACATTAAAAAAACTTATGGTTGACCAAATGGAAAGGTGTGAGGATTGGATACATTACCATATTGAGGTTAACAGAGAGATACAAACACATGTGAAATATATAATCACCAAAGACCTATGCAATACCAAGAGAAGACTACTCAACATTGTGTCATAACCTACATGGGAAAAGGATCCGAAGAAGAATAGATATATGTATATGTGTGAAAGAACCACATCTTGCACACCTAGAACAAACAAAACATTGTAATCAAGTTTGCTGTGATAAATAATAAAAATTAAGTTAAAAATACCAACAAGAAGTAATGAGACATAAACTTAAAGAGCTTTTTCCTCGCACATTCCATTCTAATTTACAACCTAGAACACCACTTCCAGTAAGGCTCTGTTGCCCTAGTAACCAGATTTGGTAAAGGAGAAAGGCTGCCGCCTTGTGGCCAATTCCCGCCAGAGCAGCTTTTAAACCACAGCTAATGGTCACTTACCATTCACAAGGACTCAGGGCTGTAAAGGACACCTGCCCTCAAAATTGTGCTGAGGTAGGGAATGGATAAAAATTTCAAAACAGGCAAAATTTGCAAGAAGATAGTATGAAGAGGTATGTTTTACTCACTCTCTTTTTAAAGAAAGGAAAATGTATAAAAGCTCAGCTTCAGGAAGTATTAGACTCATGCAATCTAATCTACAAAAAGTTTTCAACTCACACCAGTCGACTGACCATTGGAAAAAAGACTACAAACAATAAATGCCTAAGAGGTTTTAGAGAACTGTGTACCCTCTAGCTGCTGGTGAGATGTAAAAGGGTTAAACGCTAATAATGAGAACAGAAAGGAGCTGCGTTTAAAAGGAAAAATTGAGGTACCATTTAATCCAGCAGGTGCACCAATGGGCCTCTCACCTGAGAAGACCAGAATGAAGAAGACCCGGGCTGCAAAAGCTGCACTGCAGCCTGATTCACAATAGACAAGGCAGTGAAACAACCAAAATGTCCATCAACAGATGAAAGGATAAAGAAGAAGTGGTCCATGTACACAATGAATAATAGCCATGGAAAACAATGAAACACTGCTCTTTGAGGCACCATAGATGATCTTGGAGATAATCACAGAACATGAGGTAAGTCGGAAAGCAAATGTCCTATATCCTACGATATCACTTATAGGCGTTATCTAATAACTGACACATGAACATATTTCCACAGAGAAAGTCAATCACAGACTTATTAAAAAAACTATGCTTATCTAAAAGGAAAGGTGGGGGGAATGGATAAATGAAGATTAGCGTTACCTTATGTATACAAATACATATTATAAACATATATCAAAAAGACTGACCAAATAGCAAGGAAGGTTTACGGAACACTCTGTAATACTTTACACGGGAAGAGGATCTCTACATAAATAGGTATATAGAATATGTAGATGAACCAGAGTGTGTACACCTTGGACAAGCAACATTCTAACCATTACGCCAATTGAAAAAATTAAAACAACAAACTAGGAGTAATGAGACATAAACTTATGGGGGGTTTTCCTGGCACATTCCATTCAAATTTACAACCTATACAAACGACTTCCAGAATGGTTCTGCTGCCCTAGTACCCAGATTTGGGAATGGAGAAATGCTGCATCCTTGTGGCCGTTTCCCACAACAGCAGCTTTAAACCCACTGCAAAAGGTCACTAAATATTCACCAATGGCAGTTCTGTAAATGACACCTGCCCTCCAAAAAATCCTGAGGCCGAAAATCGACCAAAAAATTCTAGAGTGCAACCTTCCAAAAAGAAAATTTGAAGAGGTATATTATACTCACACATTTTTGCTTTTTTCTTTTAACAGAAAAGAAAAAGGTGTGGAGAAATGATGAATTGTAGGAATTTTTACAGACATGTAAACCCAAATTACAAAAACCTATCAGCTCACACCAGTCAGAATGGCCATCAACAAAAATGCTGCAAACAATAAATGCTGACGTGATTGTGGAGAAATGCGTACCCTCGATTCTAAGGGGGACGTGGTAAGAGCCACTAATGAAAGCACAATTGAGGTGCCTTGAAAAGGTAAACGTTGAGCTACCATACCAGTCAATCAATCATACCCACTGCTGGGTCTACCACCTGAGAAAATGAAAATCATACATCACAGGCTGGCAAACCTGCACTCCAGCAATATTTACCATAGGCAACACTTGGAAGCAACGAAAATGTCCATCAACAGAGGAATGCACCAAGAAGAAGTGGTCCATGTACACAATGGAATATTAGCTATGGAAAACATTGAAGCACTGCTCTTTGAGGCACCATAGATGAGCCTGGAGATAATCACAAAACATGAAGTAGGTCGGAAAGCAAAAGACCTATATCCTATATTATCACTTATGGCATTATCTAATAACTGACACAGATGAACATATTTCCAAAGAGAAAGACACTCACAGGCTTAGAAAACAAACTATGCTCATCGAAAAGGAAAGGAGGGGGGAAATTGAGAAATGAAGATTAGTGTTACTATACATATACAAATACATAGTATATACATGTATCAAAAAGACCGAACATATAGCAAGGGAGGTCGACAGAACACTGTAATATTTTACATGGGAAGAGGATCTGTACATTAATAGACATACATAATGTATAAATGAACCAGATTGTGTACACCTAGGACAAACAATATTCTAAACTTTACCCAGGTTAAAAAAATTTTAAAACCAAGAAGAAGTAATGAGACAGAAACTTATGGGGATTTCTCCTGGCAAATTCCATTCTAATTTACAACCTAGGACAATGACTTCCAGAAAGGCTCTGCTGCCCTAGTACCCAGATTGGGGAATGGAGAAATGCTACCTCCTTCTGGCCGTTTCCCACAACAGCAGCTTTGAACCCACTGCAAAAGGTGACTAAATTTTCACCAACTTGCATTTCTGTAAATGGCACCTGCCTTCCAGAAAATTTCTGGGGTCAAAAATCGACCAAAAACTTCAGAAGAGGGCAACCTTCGAAGAAGACAATTTCAAGAGCTATATTGTACTCACGGTTTTTTTCTTTTAAGAGAAAAGAAAAAGGCATAGGAAGATGATGAATTTTAAAAATTTTAATGACATGCATACCCATATGACAAAAACCTATCAGCCCTCAGCAGTCAGAATGGCCATTAGGAATAATGCTGCAAAAAATAAACGGTGAAGGGAGTGAGGAGAAATGCGTACCCTCGGTTGTAAGGGGGGGCATGTAAAGAGCCACTAATGAAAACACAATGTAGGTGCTTTGAAAAGGGAAACATTGAGCTACCAGTCAATCAATCACAACCACTGCTTGGACTATCACCTGAGAAAATGAGAATCAAAAAGTCACAGGCTGGCAAACCTGTACGCCAGCAACATTTACCATAGCCAGCACTTGGAAGCAATGAAAATGTCCATCAACCGAGGAATGCACCAAGAAGAAGTGGTCCACGTACACAATGGAATATTACTCTAATAATAAATATAAATTAAATTTAAAAACAAACAAAAGCAAGGAGACATCAACATTTGTGGGTTTATCCGGGCACATTGCACTCTAATTTATAACCGAAGGACACCACTGGCCGGTAGGTCTGTTTCCC
The DNA here is from genome assembly GCF_965194825.1 of Balaenoptera physalus. Classification (NCBI taxonomy): domain Eukaryota; kingdom Metazoa; phylum Chordata; class Mammalia; order Artiodactyla; family Balaenopteridae; genus Balaenoptera; species Balaenoptera physalus. Next base: position 28,731,776 of record NC_138887.1, on the reverse strand, counting down.
TAGTACCAGCATGGGAAACGTAGAAAGGCTGCCGCTCTCTGGCCGTTACCTGCAAAAGCAGGTTTAAAGCCTGAGCTAATGGTCACTTCATAAGAACAAGTACTGCAGGGCTGTAAATGAAACCTGCCCTCAAAATGTCTTGAGGGAGATAATGGCCAAAATATTTCAAATGGTGACACATACTTTAAGAAAACACTTTGAAGAAATAAGCTCTAATCACAGCTGGAAAAATAAAAAGGACATGTCTTAAAGCTCAATTTCAACGCATTATGAGACACGTGCAAATTCAACCACAAAGAGGTATCAGCTCACACCACTCAGAATAATCATCAGCAAAAACTACAAAGAATAAATCCTGAAGGTGCTGGGAAGAAATACATGCCCTCCACTTTAAGTGGGACGTAACCTGGAAAGAGCCACTAAGGAGAACAGAACAGAGGTGCCTTTAAAAGGTAAACACTGAGCTACCATATGATCCAGCAGACCTATTCCTGGACCTATAAACTAAGAAGACAGAATTGGAAGGACACAGCCACGCAAATCTGCATTGCATACTATTACAATAGCCAAGATATGGAAGTAACCAAAACGCCCATCGACAGATGGGTGGACAAAGAAGAAGTGCTACCTGTACAGATGGAATATGAGCTAGTGAAAAAATGAAACAATGCCATTTGCAGAACCATAGATGAGTCTAGAAGTAATCACGCAACTTGGAGTAAGTGAGAAAGCGAAAGACACATATCCTATCATATCACATATAGAGGTTACCTAAAGAATGATACAAACAAAGATATTTCCACAGACAAACACTATCATAGATACATTAAAAAAACTTATGGTTGAACAAATGGAAAGGTGTGAGGATTGGATACATTACCATATTGAGGTTAACAGAGAGATACAAACACATGTGAAATATATAATCACCAAAGACCTATGCAATACCAAGAGAAGACTACTCAACATTGTGTCATAACCTACATGGGAAAAGGATCCGAAGAAGAATAGATATATGTATATGTGTGAAAGAACCACATCTTGCACACCTAGAACAAACAAAATATTGTAATCAAGTTTGCTGTGATAAATAATAAAAATTAAGTTAAAAATACCAACAAGAAGTAATGAGACATAAACTTAAAGAGCTTTTTCCTCGCACATTCCATTCTAATTTACAACCTAGAACACCACTTCCAGTAAGGCTCTGTTGCCCTAGTAAGCAGATTTGGTAAAGGAGAAATGCTGCCGCCTTGTGGCCAATTCCCGCCAGAGCAGCTTTTAAACCACAGCTAATGGTCACTTACCATTCACAAGGACTCAGGGCTGTAAAGGACACCTGCCCTCAAAATTGTGCTGAGGTAGGGAATGGATAAAAATTTCAAAACAGGCAAAATTTGCAAGAAGATAGTATGAAGAGGTATGTTTTACTCACTCTCTTTTTAAAGAAAGGAAAATGTATAAAAGCTCAGCCTCAGGAAGTATTAGACTCATGCAATCTAATCTACAAAAAGTTTTCAACTCACACCAGTCGACTGACCATTGGAAAAAAGACTACAAACAATAAATGCCTAAGAGGTTTTAGAGAACTGTGTACCCTCTAGCTGCTGGTGAGATGTAAAAGGGTTAAACGCTAATAATGAGAACAGAAAGGAGCTGCGTTTAAAAGGAAAAATTGAGGTACCATTTAATCCAGCAGGTGCACCAATGGGCCTCTCACCTGAGAAGACCAGAATGAAGAAGACCCGGGCTGCAAAAGCTGCACTGCAGCCTGATTCACAATAGACAAGGCAGTGAAACAACCAAAATGTCCATCAACAGATGAAAGGATAAAGAAGAAGTGGTCCATGTACACAATGAATAATAGCCATGGAAAACAATCAAACACTGCTCTTTGAGGCACCATAGATGATCTTGGAGATAATCACAGAACATGAGGTAAGTCGGAAAGCAAAAGTCCTATATCCTATGATATCACTTATAGGCGTTATCTAATAACTGACACATAAACATATTTCCACAGAGAAAGTCAATCACAGACTTATTAAAAAAGCTATGCTTATCTAAAAGGAAAGGTGGGGGGAATGGATAAATGAAGATTAGCGTTACCTTATGTATACAAATACATATTATAAACATATATCAAAAAGACTGACCAAATAGCAAGGAAGGTTTACGGAACACTCTGTAATACTTTACACGGGAAGAGGATCTCTACATAAATAGGTATATAGAATATGTAGATGAACCAGAGTGTGTACACCTTGGACAAGCAACATTCTAACCATTACGCCAATTGAAAAAATTAAAACAACAAACTAGGAGTAATGAGACATAAACTTATGGGGGGTTTTCCTGGCACATTCCATTCAAATTTACAACCTATACAAACGACTTCCAGAATGGTTCTGCTGCCCTATTACCCAGATTTGGGAATGGAGAAATGCTGCATCCTTGTGGCCGTTTCCCACAACAGCAGCTTTAAACCCACTGCAAAAGGTCACTAAATATTCACCAATTGCAGTTCTGTAAATGACACCTGCCCTCCAAAAAATCCTGAGGCCGAAAATCGACCAAAAAATTCTAGAGTGCAACCTTCCAAAAAGAAAATTTGAAGAGGTATATTATACTCACACATTTTTGCTTTTTTCTTTTAACAGAAAAGAAAAAGGTGTGGAGAAATGATGAATTGTAGGAATTTTTACAGACATGTAAACCCAAATTACAAAAACCTATCAGCTCACACCAGTCAGAATGGCCATCAACAAAAATGCTGCAAACAATAAATGCTGACGTGATTGTGGAGAAATGCGTACCCTCGATTCTAAGGGGGACGTGGTAAGAGCCACTAATGAAAGCACAATTGAGGTGCCTTGAAAAGGTAAACGTTGAGCTACCATACCAGTCAATCAATCATACCCACTGCTGGGTCTACCACCTGAGAAAATGAAAATCATACATCACAGGCTGGCAAACCTGCACTCCAGCAATATTTACCATAGGCAACACTTGGAAGCAACGAAAATGTCCATCAACAGAGGAATGCACCAAGAAGAAGTGGTCCATGTACACAATGGAATATTAGCTATGGAAAACATTGAAGCACTGCTCTTTGAGGCACCATAGATGAGCCTGGAGATAATCACAAAACATGAAGTAGGTCGGAAAGCAAAAGACCTATATCCTATATTATCACTTATGGCATTATCTAATAACTGACACAGATGAACATATTTCCAAAGAGAAAGACACTCACAGGCTTAGAAAACAAACTATGCTCATCGAAAAGGAAAGGAGGGGGGAAATTGAGAAATGAAGATTAGTGTTACTATACATATACAAATACATAGTATATACATGTATCAAAAAGACCGAACATATAGCAAGGGAGGTCGACAGAACACTGTAATATTTTACATGGGAAGAGGATCTGTACATTAATAGACATACATAATGTATAAATGAACCAGATTGTGTACACCTAGGACAAACAATATTCTAAACTTTACCCAGGTTAAAAAAATTTTAAAACCAAGAAGAAGTAATGAGACAGAAACTTATGGGGATTTCTCCTGGCAAATTCCATTCTAATTTACAACCTAGGACAATGACTTCCAGAAAGGCTCTGCTGCCCTAGTACCCAGATTGGGGAATGGAGAAATGCTACCTCCTTGTGGCCGTTTCCCACAACAGCAGCTTTGAACCCACTGCAAAAGGTGACTAAATTTTCACCAACTTGCATTTCTGTAAATGGCACCTGCCTTCCAGAAAATTTCTGGGGTCAAAAATCGACCAAAAACTTCAGAAGAGGGCAACCTTCGAAGAAGACAATTTCAAGAGCTATATTGTACTCACGGTTTTTTTCTTTTAAGAGAAAAGAAAAAGGCATAGGAAGATGATGAATTTTAAAAATTTTAATGACATGCATACCCATATGACAAAAACCTATCAGCCCTCAGCAGTCAGAATGGCCATTAGGAATAATGCTGCAAAAAATAAACGGTGAAGGGAGTGAGGAGAAATGCGTACCCTCGGTTGTAAGGGGGGGCATGTAAAGAGCCACTAATGAAAACACAATGTAGGTGCTTTGAAAAGGGAAACATTGAGCTACCAGTCAATCAATCACAACCACTGCTTGGCCTATCACCTGAGAAAATGAGAATCAAAAAGTCACAGGCTGGCAAACCTGTACGCCAGCAACATTTACCATAGCCAGCACTTGGAAGCAATGAAAATGTCCATCAACCGAGGAATGCACCAAGAAGAAGTGGTCCACGTACACAATGGAATATTACTCTAATAATAAATATAAATTAAATTTAAAAACAAACAAAAGCAAGGAGACATCAACATTTGTGGGTTTATCCGGGCACATTGCACTCTAATTTATAACCGAAGGACACCACTGGCCGGTAGGTCTGTTTCCCTAGTACCAGCATGGGAAACGTAGAAAGGCTGCCGCTCTCTGGCCGTTACCTGCAAAAGCAGGTTTAAAGCCTGAGCTAATGGTCACTTCATAAGAACAAGTACTGCAGGGCTGTAAATGAAACCTGCCCTCAAAATGTCTTGAGGGAGATAATGGCCAAAATATTTCAAATGGTGACACATACTTTAAGAAAACACTTTGAAGAAATAAGCTCTAATCACAGCTGGAAAAATAAAAAGGACATGTCTTAAAGCTCAATTTCAACGCATTATGAGACACGTGCAAATTCAACCACAAAGAGGTATCAGCTCACACCACTCAGAATAATCATCAGCAAAAACTACAAAGAATAAATCCTGAAGGTGCTGGGAAGAAATACATGCCCTCCACTTTAAGTGGGACGTAACCTGGAAAGAGCCACTAAGGAGAACAGAACAGAGGTGCCTTTAAAAGGTAAACACTGAGCTACCATATGATCCAGCAGACCTATTCCTGGACCTATAAACTAAGAAGACAGAATTGGAAGGACACAGCCACGCAAATCTGCATTGCATACTATTACAATAGCCAAGATATGGAAGTAACCAAAACGCCCATCGACAGATGGGTGGACAAAGAAGAACTGCTACCTGTACAGATGGAATATGATCTAGTGAAAAAATGAAACAATGCCATTTGCAGCACCATAGATGAGTCTAGAAGTAATCACGCAACTTGGAGTAAGTGAGAAAGCGAAAGACACATATCCTATCATATCACATATAGAGGTTACCTAAAAAATGATACAAACAAAGATATTTCCACAGACAAACACTATCATAGATACATTAAAAAAACTTATGGTTGACCAAATGGAAAGGTGTGAGGATTGGATACATTACCATATTGAGGTTAACAGAGAGATACAAACACATGTGAAATATATAATCACCAAAGACCTATGCAATACCAAGAGAAGACTACTCAACATTGTGTCATAACCTACATGGGAAAAGGATCCGAAGAAGAATAGATATATGTATATGTGTGAAAGAACCACATCTTGCACACCTAGAACAAACAAAACATTGTAATCAAGTTTGCTGTGATAAATAATAAAAATTAAGTTAAAAATACCAACAAGAAGTAATGAGACATAAACTTAAAGAGCTTTTTCCTCGCACATTCCATTCTAATTTACAACCTAGAACACCACTTCCAGTAAGGCTCTGTTGCCCTAGTAACCAGATTTGGTAAAGGAGAAAGGCTGCCGCCTTGTGGCCAATTCCCGCCAGAGCAGCTTTTAAACCACAGCTAATGGTCACTTACCATTCACAAGGACTCAGGGCTGTAAAGGACACCTGCCCTCAAAATTGTGCTGAGGTAGGGAATGGATAAAAATTTCAAAACAGGCAAAATTTGCAAGAAGATAGTATGAAGAGGTATGTTTTACTCACTCTCTTTTTAAAGAAAGGAAAATGTATAAAAGCTCAGCTTCAGGAAGTATTAGACTCATGCAATCTAATCTACAAAAAGTTTTCAACTCACACCAGTCGACTGACCATTGGAAAAAAGACTACAAACAATAAATGCCTAAGAGGTTTTAGAGAACTGTGTACCCTCTAGCTGCTGGTGAGATGTAAAAGGGTTAAACGCTAATAATGAGAACAGAAAGGAGCTGCGTTTAAAAGGAAAAATTGAGGTACCATTTAATCCAGCAGGTGCACCAATGGGCCTCTCACCTGAGAAGACCAGAATGAAGAAGACCCGGGCTGCAAAAGCTGCACTGCAGCCTGATTCACAATAGACAAGGCAGTGAAACAACCAAAATGTCCATCAACAGATGAAAGGATAAAGAAGAAGTGGTCCATGTACACAATGAATAATAGCCATGGAAAACAATGAAACACTGCTCTTTGAGGCACCATAGATGATCTTGGAGATAATCACAGAACATGAGGTAAGTCGGAAAGCAAATGTCCTATATCCTACGATATCACTTATAGGCGTTATCTAATAACTGACACATGAACATATTTCCACAGAGAAAGTCAATCACAGACTTATTAAAAAAACTATGCTTATCTAAAAGGAAAGGTGGGGGGAATGGATAAATGAAGATTAGCGTTACCTTATGTATACAAATACATATTATAAACATATATCAAAAAGACTGACCAAATAGCAAGGAAGGTTTACGGAACACTCTGTAATACTTTACACGGGAAGAGGATCTCTACATAAATAGGTATATAGAATATGTAGATGAACCAGAGTGTGTACACCTTGGACAAGCAACATTCTAACCATTACGCCAATTGAAAAAATTAAAACAACAAACTAGGAGTAATGAGACATAAACTTATGGGGGGTTTTCCTGGCACATTCCATTCAAATTTACAACCTATACAAACGACTTCCAGAATGGTTCTGCTGCCCTAGTACCCAGATTTGGGAATGGAGAAATGCTGCATCCTTGTGGCCGTTTCCCACAACAGCAGCTTTAAACCCACTGCAAAAGGTCACTAAATATTCACCAATGGCAGTTCTGTAAATGACACCTGCCCTCCAAAAAATCCTGAGGCCGAAAATCGACCAAAAAATTCTAGAGTGCAACCTTCCAAAAAGAAAATTTGAAGAGGTATATTATACTCACACATTTTTGCTTTTTTCTTTTAACAGAAAAGAAAAAGGTGTGGAGAAATGATGAATTGTAGGAATTTTTACAGACATGTAAACCCAAATTACAAAAACCTATCAGCTCACACCAGTCAGAATGGCCATCAACAAAAATGCTGCAAACAATAAATGCTGACGTGGTTGTGGAGAAATGTGTACCCTCGATTCTAAGGGGGACGTGGTAAGAGCCACTAATGAAAGCACAATTGAGGTGCCTTGAAAAGGTAAACGTTGAGCTACCATACCAGTCAATCAATCATACCCACTGCTGGGTCTACCACCTGAGAAAATGAAAATCATACATCACAGGCTGGCAAACCTGCACTCCAGCAATATTTACCATAGGCAACACTTGGAAGCAACGAAACTGTCCATCAACAGAGGAATGCACCAAGAAGAAGTGGTCCATGTACACAATGGAATATTAGCTATGGAAAACATTGAAGCACGCTCTTTGAGGCACCATAGATGAGCCTGGAGATAATCACAAAACATGAAGTAGGTCGGAAAGCAAAAGACCTATATCCTATATTATCACTTATGGCATTATCTAATAACTGACACAGATGAACATATTTCCAAAGAGAAAGACACTCACAGGCTTAGAAAACAAACTATGCTCATCGAAAAGGAAAGGAGGGGGGAAATTGAGAAATGAAGATTAGTGTTACTATACATATACAAATACATAGTATATACATGTATCAAAAAGACCGAACATATAGCAAGGGAGGTCGACAGAACACTGTAATATTTTACATGGGAAGAGGATCTGTACATTAATAGACATACATAATGTATAAATGAACCAGATTGTGTACACCTAGGACAAACAATATTCTAAACTTTACCCAGATTAAAAAAATTTTAAAACCAAGAAGAAGTAATGAGACAGAAACTTATGGGGATTTCTCCTGGCAAATTCCATTCTAATTTACAACATAGGACAATGACTTCCAGAAAGGCTCTGCTGCCCTAGTACCCAGATTGGGGAATGGAGAAATGCTACCTCCTTGTGGCCGTTTCCCACAACAGCAGCTTTGAACCCACTGCAAAAGGTGACTAAATTTTCACCAACTTGCATTTCTGTAAATGGCACCTGCCTTCCAGAGAATTTCTGGGGTCAAAAATCGACCAAAAACTTCAGAAGAGGGCAACCTTCGAAGAAGACAATTTCAAGAGCTATATTGTACTCACGGTTATTTCTTTTAAGAGAAAAGAAAAAGGCATAGGAAGATGATGAATTTTAAAAATTTTAATGACATGCATACCCATATGACAAAAACCTATCAGCTCTCAGCAGTCAGAATGGCCATTAGGAATAATGCTGCAAAAAATAAACGGTGAAGGGAGTGAGGAGAAATGCGTACCCTCGGTTGTAAGGGGGGGCATGTAAAGAGCCACTAATGAAAACACAATGTAGGTGCTTTGAAAAGGGAAACATTGAGCTACCAGTCAATCAATCACAACCACTGCTTGGCCTATCACCTGAGAAAATGAGAATCAAAAAGTCACAGTCTGGCAAACCTGTATGCCAGCAATATTTACCATAGCCAGCACTTGGAAGCAATGAAAATGTCCATCAACCGAGGAATGCACCAAGAAGAAGTTGTCCACGTACACAATGGAATATTACTCTAATAATAAATATAAATTAAATTTAAAAACAAACAAAAGCAAGGAGACATCAACATTTGTGGGTTTATCCGGGCACATTGCACTCTAATTTATAACCGAAGGACACCACTGGCCGGTAGGTCTGTTTCCCTAGTACAAGCATGGGAAACGTAGAAAGGCTGCCGCTCTCTGGCCGTTACCTGCAAAAGCAGGTTTAAAGCCTGAGCTAATGGTCACTTCATAAGAACAAGTACTGCAGGGCTGTAAATGAAACCTGCCCTCAAAATGTCTTGAGGGAGATAATGGCCAAAATATTTCAAATGGTGACACATACTTTAAGAAAACACTTTGAAGAAATAAGCTCTAATCACAGCTGGAAAAATAAAAAGGACATGTCTTAAAGCTCAATTTCAACGCACTATGAGACACGTGCAAATTCAACCACAAAGAGGTATCAGCTCACACCACTCAGAATAATCATCAGCAAAAACTACAAAGAATAAATCCTGAAGGTGCTGGGAAGAAATACATGCCCTCCACTTTAAGTGGGACGTAACCTGGAAAGAGCCACTAAGGAGAACAGAACAGAGGTGCCTTTAAAAGGTAAACACTGAGCTACCATATGATCCAGCAGACCTATTCCTGGACCTATAAACTAAGAAGACAGAATTGGAAGGACACAGCCACGCAAATCTGCATTGCATACTATTACAATAGCCAAGATATGGAAGTAACCAAAACGCCCATCGACAGATGGGTGGACAAAGAAGAACTGCTACCTGTACAGATGGAATATGATCTAGTGAAAAAATGAAACAATGCCATTTGCAGCACCATAGATGAGTCTAGAAGTAATCACGCAACTTGGAGTAAGTGAGAAAGCGAAAGACACATATCCTATCATATCACATATAGAGGTTACCTAAAAAATGATACAAACAAAGATATTTCCACAGACAAACACTATCATAGATACATTAAAAAAACTTATGGTTGACCAAATGGAAAGGTGTGAGGATTGGATACATTACCATATTGAGGTTAACAGAGAGATACAAACACATGTGAAATATATAATCACCAAAGACCTATGCAATACCAAGAGAAGACTACTCAACATTGTGTCATAACCTACATGGGAAAAGGATCCGAAGAAGAATAGATATATGTATATGTGTGAAAGAACCACATCTTGCACACCTAGAACAAACAAAACATTGTAATCAAGTTTGCTGTGATAAATAATAAAAATTAAGTTAAAAATACCAACAAGAAGTAATGAGACATAAACTTAAAGAGCTTTTTCCTCGCACATTCCATTCTAATTTACAACCTAGAACACCACTTCCAGTAAGGCTCTGTTGCCCTAGTAACCAGATTTGGTAAAGGAGAAAGGCTGCCGCCTTGTGGCCAATTCCCGCCAGAGCAGCTTTTAAACCACAGCTAATGGTCACTTACCATTCACAAGGACTCAGGGCTGTAAAGGACACCTGCCCTCAAAATTGTGCTGAGGTAGGGAATGGATAAAAATTTCAAAACAGGCAAAATTTGCAAGAAGATAGTATGAAGAGGTATGTTTTACTCACTCTCTTTTTAAAGAAAGGAAAATGTATAAAAGCTCAGCTTCAGGAAGTATTAGACTCATGCAATCTAATCTACAAAAAGTTTTCAACTCACACCAGTCGACTGACCATTGGAAAAAAGACTACAAACAATAAATGCCTAAGAGGTTTTAGAGAACTGTGTACCCTCTAGCTGCTGGTGAGATGTAAAAGGGTTAAACGCTAATAATGAGAACAGAAAGGAGCTGCGTTTAAAAGGAAAAATTGAGGTACCATTTAATCCAGCAGGTGCACCAATGGGCCTCTCACCTGAGAAGACCAGAATGAAGAAGACCCGGGCTGCAAAAGCTGCACTGCAGCCTGATTCACAATAGACAAGGCAGTGAAACAACCAAAATGTCCATCAACAGATGAAAGGATAAAGAAGAAGTGGTCCATGTACACAATGAATAATAGCCATGGAAAACAATGAAACACTGCTCTTTGAGGCACCATAGATGATCTTGGAGATAATCACAGAACATGAGGTAAGTCGGAAAGCAAATGTCCTATATCCTACGATATCACTTATAGGCGTTATCTAATAACTGACACATGAACATATTTCCACAGAGAAAGTCAATCACAGACTTATTAAAAAAACTATGCTTATCTAAAAGGAAAGGTGGGGGGAATGGATAAATGAAGATTAGCGTTACCTTATGTATACAAATACATATTATAAACATATATCAAAAAGACTGACCAAATAGCAAGGAAGGTTTACGGAACACTCTGTAATACTTTACACGGGAAGAGGATCTCTACATAAATAGGTATATAGAATATGTAGATGAACCAGAGTGTGTACACCTTGGACAAGCAACATTCTAACCATTACGCCAATTGAAAAAATTAAAACAACAAACTAGGAGTAATGAGACATAAACTTATGGGGGGTTTTCCTGGCACATTCCATTCAAATTTACAACCTATACAAACGACTTCCAGAATGGTTCTGCTGCCCTAGTACCCAGATTTGGGAATGGAGAAATGCTGCATCCTTGTGGCCGTTTCCCACAACAGCAGCTTTAAACCCACTGCAAAAGGTCACTAAATATTCACCAATGGCAGTTCTGTAAATGACACCTGCCCTCCAAAAAATCCTGAGGCCGAAAATCGACCAAAAAATTCTAGAGTGCAACCTTCCAAAAAGAAAATTTGAAGAGGTATATTATACTCACACATTTTTGCTTTTTTCTTTTAACAGAAAAGAAAAAGGTGTGGAGAAATGATGAATTGTAGGAATTTTTACAGACATGTAAACCCAAATTACAAAAACCTATCAGCTCACACCAGTCAGAATGGCCATCAACAAAAATGCTGCAAACAATAAATGCTGACGTGGTTGTGGAGAAATGTGTACCCTCGATTCTAAGGGGGACGTGGTAAGAGCCACTAATGAAAGCACAATTGAGGTGCCTTGAAAAGGTAAACGTTGAGCTACCATACCAGTCAATCAATCATACCCACTGCTGGGTCTACCACCTGAGAAAATGAAAATCATACATCACAGGCTGGCAAACCTGCACTCCAGCAATATTTACCATAGGCAACACTTGGAAGCAACGAAACTGTCCATCAACAGAGGAATGCACCAAGAAGAAGTGGTCCATGTACACAATGGAATATTAGCTATGGAAAACATTGAAGCACTGCTCTTTGAGGCACCATAGATGAGCCTGGAGATAATCACAAAACATGAAGTAGGTCGGAAAGCAAAAGACCTATATCCTATATTATCACTTATGGCATTATCTAATAACTGACACAGATGAACATATTTCCAAAGAGAAAGACACTCACAGGCTTAGAAAACAAACTATGCTCATCGAAAAGGAAAGGAGGGGGGAAATTGAGAAATGAAGATTAGTGTTACTATACATATACAAATACATAGTATATACATGTATCAAAAAGACCGAATATATAGCAAGGGAGGTCGACAGAACACTGTAATATTTTACATGGGAAGAGGATCTGTACATTAATAGACATACATAATGTATAAATGAACCAGATTGTGTACACCTAGGACAAACAATATTCTAAACTTTACCCAGGTTAAAAAAATTTTAAAACCAAGAAGAAGTAATGAGACAGAAACTTATGGGGATTTCTCCTGGCAAATTCCATTCTAATTTACAACCTAGGACAATGACTTCCAGAAAGGCTCTGCTGCCCTAGTACCCAGATTGGGGAATGGAGAAATGCTACCTCCTTGTGGCCGTTTCCCACAACAGCAGCTTTGAACCCACTGCAAAAGGTGACTAAATTTTCACCAACTTGCATTTCTGTAAATGGCACCTGCCTTCCAGAAAATTTCTGGGGTCAAAAATCGACCAAAAACTTCAGAAGAGGGCAACCTTCGAAGAAGACAATTTCAAGAGCTATATTGCACTCACGGTTATTTCTTTTAAGAGAAAAGAAAAAGGCATAGGAAGATGATGAATTTTAAAAATTTTAATGACATGCATACCCATATGACAAAAACCTATCAGCTCTCAGCAGTCAGAATGGCCATTAGGAATAATGCTGCAAAAAATAAACGGTGAAGGGAGTGAGGAGAAATGCGTACCCTCGGTTGTAAGGGGGGGCATGTAAAGAGCCACTAATGAAAACACAATGTAGGTGCTTTGAAAAGGGAAACATTGAGCTACCAGTCAATCAATCACAACCACTGCTTGGCCTATCACCTGAGAAAATGAGAATCAAAAAGTCACAGGCTGGCAAACCTGTACGCCAGCAACATTTACCATAGCCAGCACTTGGAAGCAATGAAAATGTCCATCAACCGAGGAATGCACCAAGAAGAAGTGGTCCACGTACACAATGGAATATTACTCTAATAATAAATATAAATTAAATTTAAAAACAAACAAAAGCAAGGAGACATCCTTGCAACATTTGTGGGTTTATCCGGGCACATTGCACTCTAATTAATAACCGAAGAACACCACTGGCCGGTAGGTCTGTTTCCCTAGTACCAGCATGGGAAACGTAGAAAGGCTGCCGCTCTCTGGCCGTTACCTGCAAAAGCAGGTTTAAAGCCTGAGCTAATGGTCACTTCATAAGAACAAGTACTGCAGGGCTGTAAATGAAACCTGCCCTCAAAATGTCTTGAGGGAGATAATGGCCAAAATATTTCAAATGGTGACACATACTTTAAGAAAACACTTTGAAGAAATAAGCTCTAATCACAGCTGGAAAAATAAAAAGGACATGTCTTAAAGCTCAATTTCAACGCATTATGAGACACGTGCAAATTCAACCACAAAGAGGTATCAGCTCACACCACTCAGAATAATCATCAGCAAAAACTACAAAGAATAAATCCTGAAGGTGCTGGGAAGAAATACATGCCCTCCACTTTAAGTGGGACGTAACCTGGAAAGAGCCACTAAGGAGAACAGAACAGAGGTGCCTTTAAAAGGTAAACACTGAGCTACCATATGATCCAGCAGACCTATTCCTGGACCTATAAACTAAGAAGACAGAATTGGAAGGACACAGCCACGCAAATCTGCATTGCATACTATTACAATAGCCAAGATATGGAAGTAACCAAAACGCCCATCGACAGATGGGTGGACAAAGAAGAACTGCTACCTGTACAGATGGAATATGAGCTAGTGAAAAAATGAAACAATGCCATTTGCAGAACCATAGATGAGTCTAGAAGTAATCACGCAACTTGGAGTAAGTGAGAAAGCGAAAGACACATATCCTATCATATCACATATAGAGGTTACCTAAAGAATGATACAAACAAAGATATTTCCACAGACAAACACTATCATAGATACATTAAAAAAACTTATGGTTGAACAAATGGAAAGGTGTGAGGATTGGATACATTACCATATTGAGGTTAACAGAGAGATACAAACACATGTGAAATATATAATCACCAAAGACCTATGCAATACCAAGAGAAGACTACTCAACATTGTGTCATAACCTACATGGGAAAAGGATCCGAAGAAGAATAGATATATGTATATGTGTGAAAGAACCACATCTTGCACACCTAGAACAAACAAAACATTGTAATCAAGTTTGCTGTGATAAATAATAAAAATTAAGTTAAAAATACCAACAAGAAGTAATGAGACATAAACTTAAAGAGCTTTTTCCTCGCACATTCCATTCTAATTTACAACCTAGAACACCACTTCCAGTAAGGCTCTGTTGCCCTAGTAACCAGATTTGGTAAAGGAGAAATGCTGCCGCCTTGTGGCCAATTCCCGCCAGAGCAGCTTTTAACCCACAGCTAATGGTCACTTACCATTCACAAGGACTCAGGGCTGTAAAGGACACCTGCCCTCAAAATTGTGCTGAGGTAGGGAATGGATAAAAATTTCAAAACAGGCAAAATTTGCAAGAAGATAGTATGAAGAGGTATGTTTTACTCACTCTCTTTTTAAAGAAAGGAAAATGTATAAAAGCTCAGCCTCAGGAAGTATTAGACTCATGCAATCTAATCTACAAAAAGTTTTCAACTCACACCAGTCGACTGACCATTGGAAAAAAGACTACAAACAATAAATGCCTAAGAGGTTTTAGAGAACTGTGTACCCTCTAGCTGCTGGTGAGATGTAAAAGGGTTAAACGCTAATAATGAGAACAGAAAGGAGCTGCGTTTAAAAGGAAAAATTGAGGTACCATTTAATCCAGCAGGTGCACCAATGGGCCTCTCACCTGAGAAGACCAGAATGAAGAAGACCCGGGCTGCAAAAGCTGCACTGCAGCCTGATTCACAATAGACAAGGCAGTGAAACAACCAAAATGTCCATCAACAGATGAAAGGATAAAGAAGAAGTGGTCCATGTACACAATGAATACTAGCCATGGAAAACAATGAAACACTGCTCTTTGAGGCACCATAGATGATCTTGGAGATAATCACAGAACATGAGGTAAGTCGGAAAGCAAAAGTCCTATATCCTACGATATCACTTATAGGCGTTATCTAATAACTGACACAAATGAACATATTTCCACAGAGAAAGTCAATCACAGACTTATTAAAAAAACTATGCTTATCTAAAAGGAAAGGTAGGGGGAATGGATAAATGAAGATTAGCGTTACCATATGTATACAAATACATATTATATACATATATCAAAAAGACTGACCAAATAGCAAGGAAGGTTTACAGAACACTCTGTAATAATTTACACGGGAAGAGGATCTCTACATAAATAGGTATATAGAATATGTAGATGAACCAGAGTGTGTACACCTTGGACGAGCAACATTCTAACCATTACCCCAATTAAAAAAATTAAAACAACGAACTAGGAGTAATGAGACATAAACTTATGAGGGGTTTTCCTGGCACATTCCATCCAAATTTAAAACCTAGGCAAACAACTTCCAGAACGGCTCTGCTGCCCTAGTACCCAGATTTGGGAATGGAGAAATGCTGCATCCTTGTGGCTGTTTTCCACAAGAGCAGCTTTAAACCCACTGCAAAAGGTCACTAAATATTCACCAATTGCAGGTCTGTAAATGACACCGGCCCTCCAAAAACTACTGAGGTCGAAAATCGACCAAAAAATTCCAGAGTGCAGCCTTCCAAAAAGAAAATTTGAAGAGGTATATTATAGTCACACTTTTTTGCTTTTTTCTTTTAACAGAAAAGAAAAAGGCGTGGAAAAATGATGAATTGTAGGAATTTTTACAGACATGTAAACCCAAATTACAAAAACCTATCAGCTCACACCAGTCAGAACGGCCATCAACAAAAATGCTGCAAACAATAAATGCTGACGTGATTGTGGAGAAATGCGTACCCTCGATTCTAAGGGGGATGTGGTAAGAGCCGCTAATGAAAGCACAATTGAGGTGCCTTGAAAAGGTAAACGTTGACCTACCATACCAGTCAATCAATCATACCCACTGCTGTGTCTATCACCTGAGAAAATGAAAATCAAAAATCACAGGCTGGCAATCCTGCACTCCAGCAATATTTACCATAGGCAACACTTGTGTCCACGTACACAATGGAATATTACTCTAATAATAAATATAAATTAAATTTAAAAACAAACAAAAGCAAGGAGACATCAACATTTGTGGGTTTATCCGGGCACATTGCACTCTAATTTATAACCGAAGGACACCAGTGGCCGGTAGGTCTGTTTCCCTAGTACCAGCATGGGAAACGTAGAAAGGCTGCCGCTCTCTGGCCGTTACCTGCAAAAGCAGGTTTAAAGCCTGAGCTAATGGTCACTTCATAAGAACAAGTACTGCAGGGCTGTAAATGAAACCTGCCCTCAAAATGTCTTGAGGGAGATAATGGCCAAAATATTTCAAATGGTGACACATACTTTAAGAAAACACTTTGAAGAAATAAGCTCTAATCACAGCTGGAAAAATAAAAAGGACATGTCTTAAAGCTCAATTTCAACGCATTATGAGACACGTGCAAATTCAACCACAAAGAGGTATCAGCTCACACCACTCAGAATAATCATCAGCAAAAACTACAAAGAATAAATCCTGAAGGTGCTGGGAAGAAATACATGCCCTCCACTTTAAGTGGGACGTAACCTGGAAAGAGCCACTAAGGAGAACAGAACAGAGGTGCCTTTAAAAGGTAAACACTGAGCTACCATATGATCCAGCAGACCTATTCCTGGACCTATAAACTAAGAAGACAGAATTGGAAGGACACAGCCACGCAAATCTGCATTGCATACTATTACAATAGCCAAGATATGGAAGTAACCAAAACGCCCATCGACAGATGGGTGGACAAAGAAGAACTGCTACCTGTACAGATGGAATATGATCTAGTGAAAAAATGAAACAATGCCATTTGCAGCACCATAGATGAGTCTAGAAGTAATCACGCAACTTGGAGTAAGTGAGAAAGCGAAAGACACATATCCTATCATATCACATATAGAGGTTACCTAAAAAATGATACAAACAAAGATATTTCCACAGACAAACACTATCATAGATACATTAAAAAAACTTATGGTTGACCAAATGGAAAGGTGTGAGGATTGGATACATTACCATATTGAGGTTAACAGAGAGATACAAACACATGTGAAATATATAATCACCAAAGACCTATGCAATACCAAGAGAAGACTACTCAACATTGTGTCATAACCTACATGGGAAAAGGATCCGAAGAAGAATAGATATATGTATATGTGTGAAAGAACCACATCTTGCACACCTAGAACAAACAAAACATTGTAATCAAGTTTGCTGTGATAAATAATAAAAATTAAGTTAAAAATACCAACAAGAAGTAATGAGACATAAACTTAAAGAGCTTTTTCCTCGCACATTCCATTCTAATTTACAACCTAGAACACCACTTCCAGTAAGGCTCTGTTGCCCTAGTAACCAGATTTGGTAAAGGAGAAAGGCTGCCGCCTTGTGGCCAATTCCCGCCAGAGCAGCTTTTAAACCACAGCTAATGGTCACTTACCATTCACAAGGACTCAGGGCTGTAAAGGACACCTGCCCTCAAAATTGTGCTGAGGTAGGGAATGGATAAAAATTTCAAAACAGGCAAAATTTGCAAGAAGATAGTATGAAGAGGTATGTTTTACTCACTCTCTTTTTAAAGAAAGGAAAATGTATAAAAGCTCAGCTTCAGGAAGTATTAGACTCATGCAATCTAATCTACAAAAAGTTTTCAACTCACACCAGTCGACTGACCATTGGAAAAAAGACTACAAACAATAAATGCCTAAGAGGTTTTAGAGAACTGTGTACCCTCTAGCTGCTGGTGAGATGTAAAAGGGTTAAACGCTAATAATGAGAACAGAAAGGAGCTGCGTTTAAAAGGAAAAATTGAGGTACCATTTAATCCAGCAGGTGCACCAATGGGCCTCTCACCTGAGAAGACCAGAATGAAGAAGACCCGGGCTGCAAAAGCTGCACTGCAGCCTGATTCACAATAGACAAGGCAGTGAAACAACCAAAATGTCCATCAACAGATGAAAGGATAAAGAAGAAGTGGTCCATGTACACAATGAATAATAGCCATGGAAAACAATGAAACACTGCTCTTTGAGGCACCATAGATGATCTTGGAGATAATCACAGAACATGAGGTAAGTCGGAAAGCAAATGTCCTATATCCTACGATATCACTTATAGGCGTTATCTAATAACTGACACATGAACATATTTCCACAGAGAAAGTCAATCACAGACTTATTAAAAAAACTATGCTTATCTAAAAGGAAAGGTGGGGGGAATGGATAAATGAAGATTAGCGTTACCTTATGTATACAAATACATATTATAAACATATATCAAAAAGACTGACCAAATAGCAAGGAAGGTTTACGGAACACTCTGTAATACTTTACACGGGAAGAGGATCTCTACATAAATAGGTATATAGAATATGTAGATGAACCAGAGTGTGTACACCTTGGACAAGCAACATTCTAACCATTACGCCAATTGAAAAAATTAAAACAACAAACTAGGAGTAATGAGACATAAACTTATGGGGGGTTTTCCTGGCACATTCCATTCAAATTTACAACCTATACAAACGACTTCCAGAATGGTTCTGCTGCCCTAGTACCCAGATTTGGGAATGGAGAAATGCTGCATCCTTGTGGCCGTTTCCCACAACAGCAGCTTTAAACCCACTGCAAAAGGTCACTAAATATTCACCAATGGCAGTTCTGTAAATGACACCTGCCCTCCAAAAAATCCTGAGGCCGAAAATCGACCAAAAAATTCTAGAGTGCAACCTTCCAAAAAGAAAATTTGAAGAGGTATATTATACTCACACATTTTTGCTTTTTTCTTTTAACAGAAAAGAAAAAGGTGTGGAGAAATGATGAATTGTAGGAATTTTTACAGACATGTAAACCCAAATTACAAAAACCTATCAGCTCACACCAGTCAGAATGGCCATCAACAAAAATGCTGCAAACAATAAATGCTGACGTGATTGTGGAGAAATGCGTACCCTCGATTCTAAGGGGGACGTGGTAAGAGCCACTAATGAAAGCACAATTGAGGTGCCTTGAAAAGGTAAACGTTGAGCTACCATACCAGTCAATCAATCATACCCACTGCTGGGTCTACCACCTGAGAAAATGAAAATCATACATCACAGGCTGGCAAACCTGCACTCCAGCAATATTTACCATAGGCAACACTTGGAAGCAACGAAAATGTCCATCAACAGAGGAATGCACCAAGAAGAAGTGGTCCATGTACACAATGGAATATTAGCTATGGAAAACATTGAAGCACTGCTCTTTGAGGCACCATAGATGAGCCTGGAGATAATCACAAAACATGAAGTAGGTCGGAAAGCAAAAGACCTATATCCTATATTATCACTTATGGCATTATCTAATAACTGACACAGATGAACATATTTCCAAAGAGAAAGACACTCACAGGCTTAGAAAACAAACTATGCTCATCGAAAAGGAAAGGAGGGGGGAAATTGAGAAATGAAGATTAGTGTTACTATACATATACAAATACATAGTATATACATGTATCAAAAAGACCGAACATATAGCAAGGGAGGTCGACAGAACACTGTAATATTTTACATGGGAAGAGGATCTGTACATTAATAGACATACATAATGTATAAATGAACCAGATTGTGTACACCTAGGACAAACAATATTCTAAACTTTACCCAGGTTAAAAAAATTTTAAAACCAAGAAGAAGTAATGAGACAGAAACTTATGGGGATTTCTCCTGGCAAATTCCATTCTAATTTACAACCTAGGACAATGACTTCCAGAAAGGCTCTGCTGCCCTAGGACCCAGATTGGGGAATGGAGAAATGCTACCTCCTTGTGGCCGTTTCCCACAACAGCAGCTTTGAACCCACTGCAAAAGGTGACTAAATTTTCACCAACTTGCATTTCTGTAAATGGCACCTGCCTTCCAGAAAATTTCTGGGGTCAAAAATCGACCAAAAACTTCAGAAGAGGGCAACCTTCGAAGAAGACAATTTCAAGAGCTATATTGTACTCACGGTTTTTTTCTTTTAAGAGAAAAGAAAAAGGCATAGGAAGATGATGAATTTTAAAAATTTTAATGACATGCATACCCATATGACAAAAACCTATCAGCCCTCAGCAGTCAGAATGGCCATTAGGAATAATGCTGCAAAAAATAAACGGTGAAGGGAGTGAGGAGAAATGCGTACCCTCGGTTGTAAGGGGGGGCATGTAAAGAGCCACTAATGAAAACACAATGTAGGTGCTTTGAAAAGGGAAACATTGAGCTACCAGTCAATCAATCACAACCACTGCTTGGACTATCACCTGAGAAAATGAGAATCAAAAAGTCACAGGCTGGCAAACCTGTACGCCAGCAACATTTACCATAGCCAGCACTTGGAAGCAATGAAAATGTCCATCAACCGAGGAATGCACCAAGAAGAAGTGGTCCACGTACACAATGGAATATTACTCTAATAATAAATATAAATTAAATTTAAAAACAAACAAAAGCAAGGAGACATCAACATTTGTGGGTTTATCCGGGCACATTGCACTCTAATTTATAACCGAAGGACACCACTGGCCGGTAGGTCTGTTTCCCTAGTACCAGCATGGGAAACGTAGAAAGGCTGCCGCTCTCTGGCCGTTACCTGCAAAAGCAGGTTTAAAGCCTGAGCTAATGGTCACTTCATAAGAACAAGTACTGCAGGGCTGTAAATGAAACCTGCCCTCAAAATGTCTTGAGGGAGATAATGGCCAAAATATTTCAAATGGTGACACATACTTTAAGAAAACACTTTGAAGAAATAAGCTCTAATCACAGCTGGAAAAATAAAAAGGACATGTCTTAAAGCTCAATTTCAACGCATTATGAGACACGTGCAAATTCAACCACAAAGAGGTATCAGCTCACACCACTCAGAATAATCATCAGCAAAAACTACAAAGAATAAATCCTGAAGGTGCTGGGAAGAAATACATGCCCTCCACTTTAAGTGGGACGTAACCTGGAAAGAGCCACTAAGGAGAACAGAACAGAGGTGCCTTTAAAAGGTAAACACTGAGCTACCATATGATCCAGCAGACCTATTCCTGGACGTATAAACTAAGAAGACAGAATTGGAAGGACACAGCCACGCAAATCTGCATTGCATACTATTACAATAGCCAAGATATGGAAGTAACCAAAACGCCCATCGACAGATGGGTGGACAAAGAAGAACTGCTACCTGTACAGATGGAATATGATCTAGTGAAAAAATGAAACATTGCCATTTGCAGCACCATAGATGAGTCTAGAAGTAATCACGCAACTTGGAGTAAGTGAGAAAGCGAAAGACACATATCCTATCATATCACATATAGAGGTTACCTAAAAAATGATACAAACAAAGATATTTCCACAGACAAACACTATCATAGATACATTAAAAAAACTTATGGTTGACCAAATGGAAAGGTGTGAGGATTGGATACATTACCATATTGAGGTTAACAGAGAGATACAAACACATGTGAAATATATAATCACCAAAGACCTATGCAATACCAAGAGAAGACTACTCAACATTGTGTCATAACCTACATGGGAAAAGGATCCGAAGAAGAATAGATATATGTATATGTGTGAAAGAACCACATCTTGCACACCTAGAACAAACAAAACATTGTAATCAAGTTTGCTGTGATAAATAATAAAAATTAAGTTAAAAATACCAACAAGAAGTAATGAGACATAAACTTAAAGAGCTTTTTCCTCGCACATTCCATTCTAATTTACAACCTAGAACACCACTTCCAGTAAGGCTCTGTTGCCCTAGTAACCAGATTTGGTAAAGGAGAAAGGCTGCCGCCTTGTGGCCAATTCCCGCCAGAGCAGCTTTTAAACCACAGCTAATGGTCACTTACCATTCACAAGGACTCAGGGCTGTAAAGGACACCTGCCCTCAAAATTGTGCTGAGGTAGGGAATGGATAAAAATTTCAAAACAGGCAAAATTTGCAAGAAGATAGTATGAAGAGGTATGTTTTACTCACTCTCTTTTTAAAGAAAGGAAAATGTATAAAAGCTCAGCTTCAGGAAGTATTAGACTCATGCAATCTAATCTACAAAAAGTTTTCAACTCACACCAGTCGACTGACCATTGGAAAAAAGACTACAAACAATAAATGCCTAAGAGGTTTTAGAGAACTGTGTACCCTCTAGCTGCTGGTGAGATGTAAAAGGGTTAAACGCTAATAATGAGAACAGAAAGGAGCTGCGTTTAAAAGGAAAAATTGAGGTACCATTTAATCCAGCAGGTGCACCAATGGGCCTCTCACCTGAGAAGACCAGAATGAAGAAGACCCGGGCTGCAAAAGCTGCACTGCAGCCTGATTCACAATAGACAAGGCAGTGAAACAACCAAAATGTCCATCAACAGATGAAAGGATAAAGAAGAAGTGGTCCATGTACACAATGAATAATAGCCATGGAAAACAATGAAACACTGCTCTTTGAGGCACCATAGATGATCTTGGAGATAATCACAGAACATGAGGTAAGTCGGAAAGCAAATGTCCTATATCCTACGATATCACTTATAGGCGTTATCTAATAACTGACACATGAACATATTTCCACAGAGAAAGTCAATCACAGACTTATTAAAAAAACTATGCTTATCTAAAAGGAAAGGTGGGGGGAATGGATAAATGAAGATTAGCGTTACCTTATGTATACAAATACATATTATAAACATATATCAAAAAGACTGACCAAATAGCAAGGAAGGTTTACGGAACACTCTGTAATACTTTACACGGGAAGAGGATCTCTACATAAATAGGTATATAGAATATGTAGATGAACCAGAGTGTGTACACCTTGGACAAGCAACATTCTAACCATTACGCCAATTGAAAAAATTAAAACAACAAACTAGGAGTAATGAGACATAAACTTATGGGGGGTTTTCCTGGCACATTCCATTCAAATTTACAACCTATACAAACGACTTCCAGAATGGTTCTGCTGCCCTAGTACCCAGATTTGGGAATGGAGAAATGCTGCATCCTTGTGGCCGTTTCCCACAACAGCAGCTTTAAACCCACTGCAAAAGGTCACTAAATATTCACCAATGGCAGTTCTGTAAATGACACCTGCCCTCCAAAAAATCCTGAGGCCGAAAATCGACCAAAAAATTCTAGAGTGCAACCTTCCAAAAAGAAAATTTGAAGAGGTATATTATACTCACACATTTTTGCTTTTTTCTTTTAACAGAAAAGAAAAAGGTGTGGAGAAATGATGAATTGTAGGAATTTTTACAGACATGTAAACCCAAATTACAAAAACCTATCAGCTCACACCAGTCAGAATGGCCATCAACAAAAATGCTGCAAACAATAAATGCTGACGTGATTGTGGAGAAATGCGTACCCTCGATTCTAAGGGGGACGTGGTAAGAGCCACTAATGAAAGCACAATTGAGGTGCCTTGAAAAGGTAAACGTTGAGCTACCATACCAGTCAATCAATCATACCCACTGCTGGGTCTACCACCTGAGAAAATGAAAATCATACATCACAGGCTGGCAAACCTGCACTCCAGCAATATTTACCATAGGCAACACTTGGAAGCAACGAAAATGTCCATCAACAGAGGAATGCACCAAGAAGAAGTGGTCCATGTACACAATGGAATATTAGCTATGGAAAACATTGAAGCACTGCTCTTTGAGGCACCATAGATGAGCCTGGAGATAATCACAAAACATGAAGTAGGTCGGAAAGCAAAAGACCTATATCCTATATTATCACTTATGGCATTATCTAATAACTGACACAGATGAACATATTTCCAAAGAGAAAGACACTCACAGGCTTAGAAAACAAACTATGCTCATCGAAAAGGAAAGGAGGGGGGAAATTGAGAAATGAAGATTAGTGTTACTATACATATACAAATACATAGTATATACATGTATCAAAAAGACCGAACATATAGCAAGGGAGGTCGACAGAACACTGTAATATTTTACATGGGAAGAGGATCTGTACATTAATAGACATACATAATGTATAAATGAACCAGATTGTGTACACCTAGGACAAACAATATTCTAAACTTTACCCAGATTAAAAAAATTTTAAAACCAAGAAGAAGTAATGAGACAGAAACTTATGGGGATTTCTCCTGGCAAATTCCATTCTAATTTACAACCTAGGACAATGACTTCCAGAAAAGCTCTGCTGCCCTAGTACCCAGATTGGGGAATGGAGAAATGCTACCTCCTTCTGGCCGTTTCCCACAACAGCAGCTTTGAACCCACTGCAAAAGGTGACTAAATTTTCACCAACTTGCATTTCTGTAAATGGCACCTGCCTTCCAGAAAATTTCTGGGGTCAAAAATCGACCAAAAACTTCAGAAGAGGGCAACCTTCGAAGAAGACAATTTCAAGAGCTATATTGTACTCACGGTTTTTTTCTTTTAAGAGAAAAGAAAAAGGCATAGGAAGATGATGAATTTTAAAAATTTTAATGACATGCATACCCATATGACAAAAACCTATCAGCCCTCAGCAGTCAGAATGGCCATTAGGAATAATGCTGCAAAAAATAAACGGTGAAGGGAGTGAGGAGAAATGCGTACCCTCGGTTGTAAGGGGGGGCATGTAAAGAGCCACTAATGAAAACACAATGTAGGTGCTTTGAAAAGGGAAACATTGAGCTACCAGTCAATCAATCACAACCACTGCTTGGACTATCACCTGAGAAAATGAGAATCAAAAAGTCACAGGCTGGCAAACCTGTACGCCAGCAACATTTACCATAGCCAGCACTTGGAAGCAATGAAAATGTCCATCAACCGAGGAATGCACCAAGAAGAAGTGGTCCACGTACACAATGGAATATTACTCTAATAATAAATATAAATTAAATTTAAAAACAAACAAAAGCAAGGAGACATCAACATTTGTGGGTTTATCCGGGCACATTGCACTCTAATTTATAACCGAAGGACACCACTGGCCGGTAGGTCTGTTTCCCTAGTACCAGCATGGGAAACGTAGAAAGGCTGCCGCTCTCTGGCCGTTACCTGCAAAAGCAGGTTTAAAGCCTGAGCTAATGGTCACTTCATAAGAACAAGTACTGCAGGGCTGTAAATGAAACCTGCCCTCAAAATGTCTTGAGGGAGATAATGGCCAAAATATTTCAAATGGTGACACATACTTTAAGAAAACACTTTGAAGAAATAAGCTCTAATCACAGCTGGAAAAATAAAAAGGACATGTCTTAAAGCTCAATTTCAACGCATTATGAGACACGTGCAAATTCAACCACAAAGAGGTATCAGCTCACACCACTCAGAATAATCATCAGCAAAAACTACAAAGAATAAATCCTGAAGGTGCTGGGAAGAAATACATGCCCTCCACTTTAAGTGGGACGTAACCTGGAAAGAGCCACTAAGGAGAACAGAACAGAGGTGCCTTTAAAAGGTAAACACTGAGCTACCATATGATCCAGCAGACCTATTCCTGGACGTATAAACTAAGAAGACAGAATTGGAAGGACACAGCCACGCAAATCTGCATTGCATACTATTACAATAGCCAAGATATGGAAGTAACCAAAACGCCCATCGACAGATGGGTGGACAAAGAAGAACTGCTACCTGTACAGATGGAATATGATCTAGTGAAAAAATGAAACATTGCCATTTGCAGCACCATAGATGAGTCTAGAAGTAATCACGCAACTTGGAGTAAGTGAGAAAGCGAAAGACACATATCCTATCATATCACATATAGAGGTTACCTAAAAAATGATACAAACAAAGATATTTCCACAGACAAACACTATCATAGATACATTAAAAAAACTTATGGTTGACCAAATGGAAAGGTGTGAGGATTGGATACATTACCATATTGAGGTTAACAGAGAGATACAAACACATGTGAAATATATAATCACCAAAGACCTATGCAATACCAAGAGAAGACTACTCAACATTGTGTCATAACCTACATGGGAAAAGGATCCGAAGAAGAATAGATATATGTATATGTGTGAAAGAACCACATCTTGCACACCTAGAACAAACAAAACATTGTAATCAAGTTTGCTGTGATAAATAATAAAAATTAAGTTAAAAATACCAACAAGAAGTAATGAGACATAAACTTAAAGAGCTTTTTCCTCGCACATTCCATTCTAATTTACAACCTAGAACACCACTTCCAGTAAGGCTCTGTTGCCCTAGTAACCAGATTTGGTAAAGGAGAAAGGCTGCCGCCTTGTGGCCAATTCCCGCCAGAGCAGCTTTTAAACCACAGCTAATGGTCACTTACCATTCACAAGGACTCAGGGCTGTAAAGGACACCTGCCCTCAAAATTGTGCTGAGGTAGGGAATGGATAAAAATTTCAAAACAGGCAAAATTTGCAAGAAGATAGTATGAAGAGGTATGTTTTACTCACTCTCTTTTTAAAGAAAGGAAAATGTATAAAAGCTCAGCTTCAGGAAGTATTAGACTCATGCAATCTAATCTACAAAAAGTTTTCAACTCACACCAGTCGACTGACCATTGGAAAAAAGACTACAAACAATAAATGCCTAAGAGGTTTTAGAGAACTGTGTACCCTCTAGCTGCTGGTGAGATGTAAAAGGGTTAAACGCTAATAATGAGAACAGAAAGGAGCTGCGTTTAAAAGGAAAAATTGAGGTACCATTTAATCCAGCAGGTGCACCAATGGGCCTCTCACCTGAGAAGACCAGAATGAAGAAGACCCGGGCTGCAAAAGCTGCACTGCAGCCTGATTCACAATAGACAAGGCAGTGAAACAACCAAAATGTCCATCAACAGATGAAAGGATAAAGAAGAAGTGGTCCATGTACACAATGAATAATAGCCATGGAAAACAATGAAACACTGCTCTTTGAGGCACCATAGATGATCTTGGAGATAATCACAGAACATGAGGTAAGTCGGAAAGCAAATGTCCTATATCCTACGATATCACTTATAGGCGTTATCTAATAACTGACACATGAACATATTTCCACAGAGAAAGTCAATCACAGACTTATTAAAAAAACTATGCTTATCTAAAAGGAAAGGTGGGGGGAATGGATAAATGAAGATTAGCGTTACCTTATGTATACAAATACATATTATAAACATATATCAAAAAGACTGACCAAATAGCAAGGAAGGTTTACGGAACACTCTGTAATACTTTACACGGGAAGAGGATCTCTACATAAATAGGTATATAGAATATGTAGATGAACCAGAGTGTGTACACCTTGGACAAGCAACATTCTAACCATTACGCCAATTGAAAAAATTAAAACAACAAACTAGGAGTAATGAGACATAAACTTATGGGGGGTTTTCCTGGCACATTCCATTCAAATTTACAACCTATACAAACGACTTCCAGAATGGTTCTGCTGCCCTAGTACCCAGATTTGGGAATGGAGAAATGCTGCATCCTTGTGGCCGTTTCCCACAACAGCAGCTTTAAACCCACTGCAAAAGGTCACTAAATATTCACCAATGGCAGTTCTGTAAATGACACCTGCCCTCCAAAAAATCCTGAGGCCGAAAATCGACCAAAAAATTCTAGAGTGCAACCTTCCAAAAAGAAAATTTGAAGAGGTATATTATACTCACACATTTTTGCTTTTTTCTTTTAACAGAAAAGAAAAAGGTGTGGAGAAATGATGAATTGTAGGAATTTTTACAGACATGTAAACCCAAATTACAAAAACCTATCAGCTCACACCAGTCAGAATGGCCATCAACAAAAATGCTGCAAACAATAAATGCTGACGTGATTGTGGAGAAATGCGTACCCTCGATTCTAAGGGGGACGTGGTAAGAGCCACTAATGAAAGCACAATTGAGGTGCCTTGAAAAGGTAAACGTTGAGCTACCATACCAGTCAATCAATCATACCCACTGCTGGGTCTACCACCTGAGAAAATGAAAATCATACATCACAGGCTGGCAAACCTGCACTCCAGCAATATTTACCATAGGCAACACTTGGAAGCAACGAAAATGTCCATCAACAGAGGAATGCACCAAGAAGAAGTGGTCCATGTACACAATGGAATATTAGCTATGGAAAACATTGAAGCACTGCTCTTTGAGGCACCATAGATGAGCCTGGAGATAATCACAAAACATGAAGTAGGTCGGAAAGCAAAAGACCTATATCCTATATTATCACTTATGGCATTATCTAATAACTGACACAGATGAACATATTTCCAAAGAGAAAGACACTCACAGGCTTAGAAAACAAACTATGCTCATCGAAAAGGAAAGGAGGGGGGAAATTGAGAAATGAAGATTAGTGTTACTATACATATACAAATACATAGTATATACATGTATCAAAAAGACCGAACATATAGCAAGGGAGGTCGACAGAACACTGTAATATTTTACATGGGAAGAGGATCTGTACATTAATAGACATACATAATGTATAAATGAACCAGATTGTGTACACCTAGGACAAACAATATTCTAAACTTTACCCAGATTAAAAAAATTTTAAAACCAAGAAGAAGTAATGAGACAGAAACTTATGGGGATTTCTCCTGGCAAATTCCATTCTAATTTACAACCTAGGACAATGACTTCCAGAAAAGCTCTGCTGCCCTAGTACCCAGATTGGGGAATGGAGAAATGCTACCTCCTTCTGGCCGTTTCCCACAACAGCAGCTTTGAACCCACTGCAAAAGGTGACTAAATTTTCACCAACTTGCATTTCTGTAAATGGCACCTGCCTTCCAGAAAATTTCTGGGGTCAAAAATCGACCAAAAACTTCAGAAGAGGGCAACCTTCGAAGAAGACAATTTCAAGAGCTATATTGTACTCACGGTTTTTTTCTTTTAAGAGAAAAGAAAAAGGCATAGGAAGATGATGAATTTTAAAAATTTTAATGACATGCATACCCATATGACAAAAACCTATCAGCCCTCAGCAGTCAGAATGGCCATTAGGAATAATGCTGCAAAAAATAAACGGTGAAGGGAGTGAGGAGAAATGCGTACCCTCGGTTGTAAGGGGGGGCATGTAAAGAGCCACTAATGAAAACAATGTAGGTGCTTTGAAAAGGGAAACATTGAGCTACCAGTCAATCAATCACAACCACTGCTTGGCCTATCACCTGAGAAAATGAGAATCAAAAAGTCACAGGCTGGCAAACCTGTACGCCAGCAACATTTACCATAGCCAGCACTTGGAAGCAATGAAAATGTCCATCAACCGAGGAATGCACCAAGAAGAAGTGGTCCACGTACACAATGGAATATTACTCTAATAATAAATATAAATTAAATTTAAAAACAAACAAAAGCAAGGAGACATCAACATTTGTGGGTTTATCCGGGCACATTGCACTCTAATTTATAACCGAAGGACACCACTGGCCGGTAGGTCTGTTTCCCTAGTACCAGCATGGGAAACGTAGAAAGGCTGCCGCTCTCTGGCCGTTACCTGCAAAAGCAGGTTTAAAGCCTGAGCTAATGGTCACTTCATAAGAACAAGTACTGCAGGGCTGTAAATGAAACCTGCCCTCAAAATGTCTTGAGGGAGATAATGGCCAAAATATTTCAAATGGTGACACATACTTTAAGAAAACACTTTGAAGAAATAAGCTCTAATCACAGCTGGAAAAATTAAAAGGACATGTCTTAAAGCTCAATTTCAACGCATTATGAGACACGTGCAAATTCAACCACAAAGAGGTATCAGCTCACACCACTCAGAATAATCATCAGCAAAAACTACAAAGAATAAATCCTGAAGGTGCTGGGAAGAAATACATGCCCTCCACTTTAAGTGGGACGTAACCTGGAAAGAGCCACTAAGGAGAACAGAACAGAGGTGCCTTTAAAAGGTAAACACTGAGCTACCATATGATCCAGCAGACCTATTCCTGGACCTATAAACTAAGAAGACAGAATTGGAAGGACACAGCCACGCAAATCTGCATTGCATACTATTACAATAGCCAAGATATGGAAGTAACCAAAACGCCCATCGACAGATGGGTGGACAAAGAAGAACTGCTACCTGTACAGATGGAATATGATCTAGTGAAAAAATGAAACAATGCCATTTGCAGCACCATAGATGAGGCTAGAAGTAATCACGCAACTTGGAGTAAGTGAGAAAGCGAAAGACACATATCCTATCATATCACATATAGAGGTTACCTAAAGAATGATACAAACAAAGATATTTCCACAGACAAACACTATCATAGATACATTAAAAAAACTTATGGTTGACCAAATGGAAAGGTGTGAGGATTGGATACATTACCATATTGAGGTTAACAGAGAGATACAAACACATGTGAAATATATAATCACCAAAGACCTATGCAATACCAAGAGAAGACTACTCAACATTGTGTCATAACCTACATGGGAAAAGGATCCGAAGAAGAATAGATATATGTATATGTGTGAAAGAACCACATCTTGCACACCTAGAACAAACAAAACATTGTAATCAAGTTTGCTGTGATAAATAATAAAAATTAAGTTAAAAATACCAACAAGAAGTAATGAGACATAAACTTAAAGAGCTTTTTCCTCGCACATTCCATTCTAATTTACAACCTAGAACACCACTTCCAGTAAGGCTCTGTTGCCCTAGTAACCAGATTTGGTAAAGGAGAAAGGCTGCCGCCTTGTGGCCAATTCCCGCCAGAGCAGCTTTTAAACCACAGCTAATGGTCACTTACCATTCACAAGGACTCAGGGCTGTAAAGGACACCTGCCCTCAAAATTGTGCTGAGGTAGGGAATGGATAAAAATTTCAAAACAGGCAAAATTTGCAAGAAGATAGTATGAAGAGGTATGTTTTACTCACTCTCTTTTTAAAGAAAGGAAAATGTATAAAAGCTCAGCTTCAGGAAGTATTAGACTCATGCAATCTAATCTACAAAAAGTTTTCAACTCACACCAGTCGACTGACCATTGGAAAAAAGACTACAAACAATAAATGCCTAAGAGGTTTTAGAGAACTGTGTACCCTCTAGCTGCTGGTGAGATGTAAAAGGGTTAAACGCTAATAATGAGAACAGAAAGGAGCTGCGTTTAAAAGGAAAAATTGAGGTACCATTTAATCCAGCAGGTGCACCAATGGGCCTCTCACCTGAGAAGACCAGAATGAAGAAGACCCGGGCTGCAAAAGCTGCACTGCAGCCTGATTCACAATAGACAAGGCAGTGAAACAACCAAAATGTCCATCAACAGATGAAAGGATAAAGAAGAAGTGGTCCATGTACACAATGAATAATAGCCATGGAAAACAATGAAACACTGCTCTTTGAGGCACCATAGATGATCTTGGAGATAATCACAGAACATGAGGTAAGTCGGAAAGCAAATGTCCTATATCCTACGATATCACTTATAGGCGTTATCTAATAACTGACACATGAACATATTTCCACAGAGAAAGTCAATCACAGACTTATTAAAAAAACTATGCTTATCTAAAAGGAAAGGTGGGGGGAATGGATAAATGAAGATTAGCGTTACCTTATGTATACAAATACATATTATAAACATATATCAAAAAGACTGACCAAATAGCAAGGAAGGTTTACGGAACACTCTGTAATACTTTACACGGGAAGAGGATCTCTACATAAATAGGTATATAGAATATGTAGATGAACCAGAGTGTGTACACCTTGGACAAGCAACATTCTAACCATTACGCCAATTGAAAAAATTAAAACAACAAACTAGGAGTAATGAGACATAAACTTATGGGGGGTTTTCCTGGCACATTCCATTCAAATTTACAACCTATACAAACGACTTCCAGAATGGTTCTGCTGCCCTAGTACCCAGATTTGGGAATGGAGAAATGCTGCATCCTTGTGGCCGTTTCCCACAACAGCAGCTTTAAACCCACTGCAAAAGGTCACTAAATATTCACCAATGGCAGTTCTGTAAATGACACCTGCCCTCCAAAAAATCCTGAGGCCGAAAATCGACCAAAAAATTCTAGAGTGCAACCTTCCAAAAAGAAAATTTGAAGAGGTATATTATACTCACACATTTTTGCTTTTTTCTTTTAACAGAAAAGAAAAAGGTGTGGAGAAATGATGAATTGTAGAAATTTTTACAGACATGTAAACCCAAATTACAAAAACCTATCAGCTCACACCAGTCAGAATGGCCATCAACAAAAATGCTGCAAACAATAAATGCTGACGTGATTGTGGAGAAATGCGTACCCTCGATTCTAAGGGGGACGTGGTAAGAGCCACTAATGAAAGCACAATTGAGGTGCCTTGAAAAGGTAAACGTTGAGCTACCATACCAGTCAATCAATCATACCCACTGCTGGGTCTACCACCTGAGAAAATGAAAATCATACATCACAGGCTGGCAAACCTGCACTCCAGCAATATTTACCATAGGCAACACTTGGAAGCAACGAAAATGTCCATCAACAGAGGAATGCACCAAGAAGAAGTGGTCCATGTACACAATGGAATATTAGCTATGGAAAACATTGAAGCACTGCTCTTTGAGGCACCATAGATGAGCCTGGAGATAATCACAAAACATGAAGTAGGTCGGAAAGCAAAAGACCTATATCCTATATTATCACTTATGGCATTATCTAATAACTGACACAGATGAACATATTTCCAAAGAGAAAGACACTCACAGGCTTAGAAAACAAACTATGCTCATCGAAAAGGAAAGGAGGGGGGAAATTGAGAAATGAAGATTAGTGTTACTATACATATACAAATACATAGTATATACATGTATCAAAAAGACCGAACATATAGCAAGGGAGGTCGACAGAACACTGTAATATTTTACATGGGAAGAGGATCTGTACATTAATAGACATACATAATGTATAAATGAACCAGATTGTGTACACCTAGGACAAACAATATTCTAAACTTTACCCAGGTTAAAAAAATTTTAAAACCAAGAAGAAGTAATGAGACAGAAACTTATGGGGATTTCTCCTGGCAAATTCCATTCTAATTTACAACCTAGGACAATGACTTCCAGAAAGGCTCTGCTGCCCTAGTACCCAGATTGGGGAATGGAGAAATGCTACCTCCTTGTGGCCGTTTCCCACAACAGCAGCTTTGAACCCACTGCAAAAGGTGACTAAATTTTCACCAACTTGCATTTCTGTAAATGGCACCTGCCTTCCAGAAAATTTCTGGGGTCAAAAATCGACCAAAAACTTCAGAAGAGGGCAACCTTCGAAGAAGACAATTTCAAGAGCTATATTGTACTCACGGTTTTTTTCTTTTAAGAGAAAAGAAAAAGGCATAGGAAGATGATGAATTTTAAAAATTTTAATGACATGCATACCCATATGACAAAAACCTATCAGCCCTCAGCAGTCAGAATGGCCATTAGGAATAATGCTGCAAAAAATAAACGGTGAAGGGAGTGAGGAGAAATGCGTACCCTCGGTTGTAAGGGGGGGCATGTAAAGAGCCACTAATGAAAACAATGTAGGTGCTTTGAAAAGGGAAACATTGAGCTACCAGTCAATCAATCACAACCACTGCTTGGCCTATCACCTGAGAAAATGAGAATCAAAAAGTCACAGGCTGGCAAACCTGTACGCCAGCAACATTTACCATAGCCAGCACTTGGAAGCAATGAAAATGTCCATCAACCGAGGAATGCACCAAGAAGAAGTGGTCCACGTACACAATGGAATATTACTCTAATAATAAATATAAATTAAATTTAAAAACAAACAAAAGCAAGGAGACATCAACATTTGTGGGTTTATCCGGGCACATTGCACTCTAATTTATAACCGAAGGACACCACTGGCCGGTAGGTCTGTTTCCCTAGTACCAGCATGGGAAACGTAGAAAGGCTGCCGCTCTCTGGCCGTTACCTGCAAAAGCAGGTTTAAAGCCTGAGCTAATGGTCACTTCATAAGAACAAGTACTGCAGGGCTGTAAATGAAACCTGCCCTCAAAATGTCTTGAGGGAGATAATGGCCAAAATATTTCAAATGGTGACACATACTTTAAGAAAACACTTTGAAGAAATAAGCTCTAATCACAGCTGGAAAAATAAAAAGGACATGTCTTAAAGCTCAATTTCAACGCATTATGAGACACGTGCAAATTCAACCACAAAGAGGTATCAGCTCACACCACTCAGAATAATCATCAGCAAAAACTACAAAGAATAAATCCTGAAGGTGCTGGGAAGAAATACATGCCCTCCACTTTAAGTGGGACGTAACCTGGAAAGAGCCACTAAGGAGAACAGAACAGAGGTGCCTTTAAAAGGTAAACACTGAGCTACCATATGATCCAGCAGACCTATTCCTGGACCTATAAACTAAGAAGACAGAATTGGAAGGACACAGCCACGCAAATCTGCATTGCATACTATTACAATAGCCAAGATATGGAAGTAACCAAAACGCCCATCGACAGATGGGTGGACAAAGAAGAACTGCTACCTGTACAGATGGAATATGATCTAGTGAAAAAATGAAACAATGCCATTTGCAGCACCATAGATGAGGCTAGAAGTAATCACGCAACTTGGAGTAAGTGAGAAAGCGAAAGACACATATCCTATCATATCACATATAGAGGTTACCTAAAGAATGATACAAACAAAGATATTTCCACAGACAAACACTATCATAGACACATTAAAAAAACTTATGGTTGACCAAATGGAAAGGTGTGAGGATTGGATACATTACCATATTGAGGTTAACAGAGAGATACAAACACATGTGAAATATATAATCACCAAAGACCTATGCAATACCAAGAGAAGACTACTCAACATTGTGTCATAACCTACATGGGAAAAGGATCCGAAGAAGAATAGATATATGTATATGTGTGAAAGAACCACATCTTGCACACCTAGAACAAACAAAACATTGTAATCAAGTTTGCTGTGATAAATAATAAAAATTAAGTTAAAAATACCAACAAGAAGTAATGAGACATAAACTTAAAGAGCTTTTTCCTCGCACATTCCATTCTAATTTACAACCTAGAACACCACTTCCAGTAAGGCTCTGTTGCCCTAGTAACCAGATTTGGTAAAGGAGAAAGGCTGCCGCCTTGTGGCCAATTCCCGCCAGAGCAGCTTTTAAACCACAGCTAATGGTCACTTACCATTCACAAGGACTCAGGGCTGTAAAGGACACCTGCCCTCAAAATTGTGCTGAGGTAGGGAATGGATAAAAATTTCAAAACAGGCAAAATTTGCAAGAAGATAGTGTGAAGAGGTATGTTTTACTCACTCTCTTTTTAAAGAAAGGAAAATGTATAAAAGCTCAGCTTCAGGAAGTATTAGACTCATGCAATCTAATCTACAAAAAGTTTTCAACTCACACCAGTCGACTGACCATTGGAAAAAAGACTACAAACAATAAATGCCTAAGAGGTTTTAGAGAACTGTGTACCCTCTAGCTGCTGGTGAGATGTAAAAGGGTTAAACGCTAATAATGAGAACAGAAAGGAGCTGCGTTTAAAAGGAAAAATTGAGGTACCATTTAATCCAGCAGGTGCACCAATGGGCCTCTCACCTGAGAAGACCAGAATGAAGAAGACCCGGGCTGCAAAAGCTGCACTGCAGCCTGATTCACAATAGACAAGGCAGTGAAACAACCAAAATGTCCATCAACAGATGAAAGGATAAAGAAGAAGTGGTCCATGTACACAATGAATAATAGCCATGGAAAACAATGAAACACTGCTCTTTGAGGCACCATAGATGATCTTGGAGATAATCACAGAACATGAGGTAAGTCGGAAAGCAAATGTCCTATATCCTACGATATCACTTATAGGCGTTATCTAATAACTGACACATGAACATATTTCCACAGAGAAAGTCAATCACAGACTTATTAAAAAAACTATGCTTATCTAAAAGGAAAGGTGGGGGGAATGGATAAATGAAGATTAGCGTTACCTTATGTATACAAATACATATTATAAACATATATCAAAAAGACTGACCAAATAGCAAGGAAGGTTTACGGAACACTCTGTAATACTTTACACGGGAAGAGGATCTCTACATAAATAGGTATATAGAATATGTAGATGAACCAGAGTGTGTACACCTTGGACAAGCAACATTCTAACCATTACGCCAATTGAAAAAATTAAAACAACAAACTAGGAGTAATGAGACATAAACTTATGGGGGGTTTTCCTGGCACATTCCATTCAAATTTACAACCTATACAAACGACTTCCAGAATGGTTCTGCTGCCCTATTACCCAGATTTGGGAATGGAGAAATGCTGCATCCTTGTGGCCGTTTCCCACAACAGCAGCTTTAAACCCACTGCAAAAGGTCACTAAATATTCACCAATGGCAGTTCTGTAAATGACACCTGCCCTCCAAAAAATCCTGAGGCCGAAAATCGACCAAAAAATTCTAGAGTGCAACCTTCCAAAAAGAAAATTTGAAGAGGTATATTATACTCACACATTTTTGCTTTTTTCTTTTAACAGAAAAGAAAAAGGTGTGGAGAAATGATGAATTGTAGAAATTTTTACAGACATGTAAACCCAAATTACAAAAACCTATCAGCTCACACCAGTCAGAATGGCCATCAACAAAAATGCTGCAAACAATAAATGCTGACGTGATTGTGGAGAAATGCGTACCCTCGATTCTAAGGGGGACGTGGTAAGAGCCACTAATGAAAGCACAATTGAGGTGCCTTGAAAAGGTAAACGTTGAGCTACCATACCAGTCAATCAATCATACCCACTGCTGGGTCTACCACCTGAGAAAATGAAAATCATACATCACAGGCTGGCAAACCTGCACTCCAGCAATATTTACCATAGGCAACACTTGGAAGCAACGAAAATGTCCATCAACAGAGGAATGCACCAAGAAGAAGTGGTCCATGTACACAATGGAATATTAGCTATGGAAAACATTGAAGCACTGCTCTTTGAGGCACCATAGATGAGCCTGGAGATAATCACAAAACATGAAGTAGGTCGGAAAGCAAAAGACCTATATCCTATATTATCACTTATGGCATTATCTAATAAATGACACAGATGAACATATTTCCAAAGAGAAAGACACTCACAGGCTTAGAAAACAAACTATGCTCATCGAAAAGGAAAGGAGGGGGGAAATTGAGAAATGAAGATTAGTGTTACTATACATATACAAATACATAGTATATACATGTATCAAAAAGACCGAACATATAGCAAGGGAGGTCGACAGAACACTGTAATATTTTACATGGGAAGAGGATCTGTACATTAATAGACATACATAATGTATAAATGAACCAGATTGTGTACACCTAGGACAAACAATATTCTAAACTTTACCCAGGTTAAAAAAATTTTAAAACCAAGAAGAAGTAATGAGACAGAAACTTATGGGGATTTCTCCTGGCAAATTCCATTCTAATTTACAACCTAGGACAATGACTTCCAGAAAGGCTCTGCTGCCCTAGTACCCAGATTGGGGAATGGAGAAATGCTACCTCCTTGTGGCCGTTTCCCACAACAGCAGCTTTGAACCCACTGCAAAAGGTGACTAAATTTTCACCAACTTGCATTTCTGTAAATGGCACCTGCCTTCCAGAAAATTTCTGGGGTCAAAAATCGACCAAAAACTTCAGAAGAGGGCAACCTTCGAAGAAGACAATTTCAAGAGCTATATTGTACTCACGGTTTTTTTCTTTTAAGAGAAAAGAAAAAGGCATAGGAAGATGATGAATTTTAAAAATTTTAATGACATGCATACCCATATGACAAAAACCTATCAGCCCTCAGCAGTCAGAATGGCCATTAGGAATAATGCTGCAAAAAATAAACGGTGAAGGGAGTGAGGAGAAATGCGTACCCTCGGTTGTAAGGGGGGGCATGTAAAGAGCCACTAATGAAAACACAATGTAGGTGCTTTGAAAAGGGAAACATTGAGCTACCAGTCAATCAATCACAACCACTGCTTGGACTATCACCTGAGAAAATGAGAATCAAAAAGTCACAGGCTGGCAAACCTGTACGCCAGCAACATTTACCATAGCCAGCACTTGGAAGCAATGAAAATGTCCATCAACCGAGGAATGCACCAAGAAGAAGTGGTCCACGTACACAATGGAATATTACTCTAATAATAAATATAAATTAAATTTAAAAACAAACAAAAGCAAGGAGACATCAACATTTGTGGGTTTATCCGGGCACATTGCACTCTAATTTATAACCGAAGGACACCACTGGCCGGTAGGTCTGTTTCCCTAGTACCAGCATGGGAAACGTAGAAAGGCTGCCGCTCTCTGGCCGTTACCTGCAAAAGCAGGTTTAAAGCCTGAGCTAATGGTCACTTCATAAGAACAAGTACTGCAGGGCTGTAAATGAAACCTGCCCTCAAAATGTCTTGAGGGAGATAATGGCCAAAATATTTCAAATGGTGACACATACTTTAAGAAAACACTTTGAAGAAATAAGCTCTAATCACAGCTGGAAAAATAAAAAGGACATGTCTTAAAGCTCAATTTCAACGCATTATGAGACACGTGCAAATTCAACCACAAAGAGGTATCAGCTCACACCACTCAGAATAATCATCAGCAAAAACTACAAAGAATAAATCCTGAAGGTGCTGGGAAGAAATACATGCCCTCCACTTTAAGTGGGACGTAACCTGGAAAGAGCCACTAAGGAGAACAGAACAGAGGTGCCTTTAAAAGGTAAACACTGAGCTACCATATGATCCAGCAGACCTATTCCTGGACCTATAAACTAAGAAGACAGAATTGGAAGGACACAGCCACGCAAATCTGCATTGCATACTATTACAATAGCCAAGATATGGAAGTAACCAAAACGCCCATCGACAGATGGGTGGACAAAGAAGAACTGCTACCTGTACAGATGGAATATGATCTAGTGAAAAAATGAAACAATGCCATTTGCAGCACCATAGATGAGGCTAGAAGTAATCACGCAACTTGGAGTAAGTGAGAAAGCGAAAGACACATATCCTATCATATCACATATAGAGGTTACCTAAAGAATGATACAAACAAAGATATTTCCACAGACAAACACTATCATAGACACATTAAAAAAACTTATGGTTGACCAAATGGAAAGGTGTGAGGATTGGATACATTACCATATTGAGGTTAACAGAGAGATACAAACACATGTGAAATATATAATCACCAAAGACCTATGCAATACCAAGAGAAGACTACTCAACATTGTGTCATAACCTACATGGGAAAAGGATCCGAAGAAGAATAGATATATGTATATGTGTGAAAGAACCACATCTTGCACACCTAGAACAAACAAAACATTGTAATCAAGTTTGCTGTGATAAATAATAAAAATTAAGTTAAAAATACCAACAAGAAGTAATGAGACATAAACTTAAAGAGCTTTTTCCTCGCACATTCCATTCTAATTTACAACCTAGAACACCACTTCCAGTAAGGCTCTGTTGCCCTAGTAACCAGATTTGGTAAAGGAGAAAGGCTGCCGCCTTGTGGCCAATTCCCGCCAGAGCAGCTTTTAAACCACAGCTAATGGTCACTTACCATTCACAAGGACTCAGGGCTGTAAAGGACACCTGCCCTCAAAATTGTGCTGAGGTAGGGAATGGATAAAAATTTCAAAACAGGCAAAATTTGCAAGAAGATAGTATGAAGAGGTATGTTTTACTCACTCTCTTTTTAAAGAAAGGAAAATGTATAAAAGCTCAGCTTCAGGAAGTATTAGACTCATGCAATCTAATCTACAAAAAGTTTTCAACTCACACCAGTCGACTGACCATTGGAAAAAAGACTACAAACAATAAATGCCTAAGAGGTTTTAGAGAACTGTGTACCCTCTAGCTGCTGGTGAGATGTAAAAGGGTTAAACGCTAATAATGAGAACAGAAAGGAGCTGCGTTT
The DNA here is from genome assembly GCF_965194825.1 of Balaenoptera physalus. Lineage (NCBI taxonomy): Eukaryota > Metazoa > Chordata > Mammalia > Artiodactyla > Balaenopteridae > Balaenoptera > Balaenoptera physalus. The sequence goes on along the minus strand of NC_138887.1, from coordinate 28,691,526 downwards.
AAAAGGAAAAATTGAGGTACCATTTAATCCAGCAGGTGCACCAATGGGCCTCTCACCTGAGAAGACCAGAATGAAGAAGACCCGGGCTGCAAAAGCTGCACTGCAGCCTGATTCACAATAGACAAGACAGTGAAGCAACTAAAATGTCCATCAACAGATGAAAGGATAAAGAAGAAGTGGTCCATGTACACAATGAATAATAGCCATGGAAAACAATGAAACACTGCTCTTTGAGGCACCATAGATGATCTTGGAGATAATCACAGAACATGAGGTAAGTCGGAAAGCAAATGTCCTATATCCTACGATATCACTTATAGGCGTTATCTAATAACTGACACATGAACATATTTCCACAGAGAAAGTCAATCACAGACTTATTAAAAAAACTATGCTTATCTAAAAGGAAAGGTGGGGGGAATGGATAAATGAAGATTAGCGTTACCTTATGTATACAAATACATATTATAAACATATATCAAAAAGACTGACCAAATAGCAAGGAAGGTTTACGGAACACTCTGTAATACTTTACACGGGAAGAGGATCTCTACATAAATAGGTATATAGAATATGTAGATGAACCAGAGTGTGTACACCTTGGACAAGCAACATTCTAACCATTACGCCAATTGAAAAAATTAAAACAACAAACTAGGAGTAATGAGACATAAACTTATGGGGGGTTTTCCTGGCACATTCCATTCAAATTTACAACCTATACAAACGACTTCCAGAATGGTTCTGCTGCCCTATTACCCAGATTTGGGAATGGAGAAATGCTGCATCCTTGTGGCCGTTTCCCACAACAGCAGCTTTAAACCCACTGCAAAAGGTCACTAAATATTCACCAATGGCAGTTCTGTAAATGACACCTGCCCTCCAAAAAATCCTGAGGCCGAAAATCGACCAAAAAATTCTAGAGTGCAACCTTCCAAAAAGAAAATTTGAAGAGGTATATTATACTCACACATTTTTGCTTTTTTCTTTTAACAGAAAAGAAAAAGGTGTGGAGAAATGATGAATTGTAGAAATTTTTACAGACATGTAAACCCAAATTACAAAAACCTATCAGCTCACACCAGTCAGAATGGCCATCAACAAAAATGCTGCAAACAATAAATGCTGACGTGATTGTGGAGAAATGCGTACCCTCGATTCTAAGGGGGACGTGGTAAGAGCCACTAATGAAAGCACAATTGAGGTGCCTTGAAAAGGTAAACGTTGAGCTACCATACCAGTCAATCAATCATACCCACTGCTGGGTCTACCACCTGAGAAAATGAAAATCATACATCACAGGCTGGCAAACCTGCACTCCAGCAATATTTACCATAGGCAACACTTGGAAGCAACGAAAATGTCCATCAACAGAGGAATGCACCAAGAAGAAGTGGTCCATGTACACAATGGAATATTAGCTATGGAAAACATTGAAGCACTGCTCTTTGAGGCACCATAGATGAGCCTGGAGATAATCACAAAACATGAAGTAGGTCGGAAAGCAAAAGACCTATATCCTATATTATCACTTATGGCATTATCTAATAAATGACACAGATGAACATATTTCCAAAGAGAAAGACACTCACAGGCTTAGAAAACAAACTATGCTCATCGAAAAGGAAAGGAGGGGGGAAATTGAGAAATGAAGATTAGTGTTACTATACATATACAAATACATAGTATATACATGTATCAAAAAGACCGAACATATAGCAAGGGAGGTCGACAGAACACTGTAATATTTTACATGGGAAGAGGATCTGTACATTAATAGACATACATAATGTATAAATGAACCAGATTGTGTACACCTAGGACAAACAATATTCTAAACTTTACCCAGGTTAAAAAAATTTTAAAACCAAGAAGAAGTAATGAGACAGAAACTTATGGGGATTTCTCCTGGCAAATTCCATTCTAATTTACAACCTAGGACAATGACTTCCAGAAAGGCTCTGCTGCCCTAGTACCCAGATTGGGGAATGGAGAAATGCTACCTCCTTGTGGCCGTTTCCCACAACAGCAGCTTTGAACCCACTGCAAAAGGTGACTAAATTTTCACCAACTTGCATTTCTGTAAATGGCACCTGCCTTCCAGAAAATTTCTGGGGTCAAAAATCGACCAAAAACTTCAGAAGAGGGCAACCTTCGAAGAAGACAATTTCAAGAGCTATATTGTACTCACGGTTTTTTTCTTTTAAGAGAAAAGAAAAAGGCATAGGAAGATGATGAATTTTAAAAATTTTAATGACATGCATACCCATATGACAAAAACCTATCAGCCCTCAGCAGTCAGAATGGCCATTAGGAATAATGCTGCAAAAAATAAACGGTGAAGGGAGTGAGGAGAAATGCGTACCCTCGGTTGTAAGGGGGGGCATGTAAAGAGCCACTAATGAAAACACAATGTAGGTGCTTTGAAAAGGGAAACATTGAGCTACCAGTCAATCAATCACAACCACTGCTTGGACTATCACCTGAGAAAATGAGAATCAAAAAGTCACAGGCTGGCAAACCTGTACGCCAGCAACATTTACCATAGCCAGCACTTGGAAGCAATGAAAATGTCCATCAACCGAGGAATGCACCAAGAAGAAGTGGTCCACGTACACAATGGAATATTACTCTAATAATAAATATAAATTAAATTTAAAAACAAACAAAAGCAAGGAGACATCAACATTTGTGGGTTTATCCGGGCACATTGCACTCTAATTTATAACCGAAGGACACCACTGGCCGGTAGGTCTGTTTCCCTAGTACCAGCATGGGAAACGTAGAAAGGCTGCCGCTCTCTGGCCGTTACCTGCAAAAGCAGGTTTAAAGCCTGAGCTAATGGTCACTTCATAAGAACAAGTACTGCAGGGCTGTAAATGAAACCTGCCCTCAAAATGTCTTGAGGGAGATAATGGCCAAAATATTTCAAATGGTGACACATACTTTAAGAAAACACTTTGAAGAAATAAGCTCTAATCACAGCTGGAAAAATAAAAAGGACATGTCTTAAAGCTCAATTTCAACGCATTATGAGACACGTGCAAATTCAACCACAAAGAGGTATCAGCTCACACCACTCAGAATAATCATCAGCAAAAACTACAAAGAATAAATCCTGAAGGTGCTGGGAAGAAATACATGCCCTCCACTTTAAGTGGGACGTAACCTGGAAAGAGCCACTAAGGAGAACAGAACAGAGGTGCCTTTAAAAGGTAAACACTGAGCTACCATATGATCCAGCAGACCTATTCCTGGACCTATAAACTAAGAAGACAGAATTGGAAGGACACAGCCACGCAAATCTGCATTGCATACTATTACAATAGCCAAGATATGGAAGTAACCAAAACGCCCATCGACAGATGGGTGGACAAAGAAGAACTGCTACCTGTACAGATGGAATATGATCTAGTGAAAAAATGAAACAATGCCATTTGCAGCACCATAGATGAGGCTAGAAGTAATCACGCAACTTGGAGTAAGTGAGAAAGCGAAAGACACATATCCTATCATATCACATATAGAGGTTACCTAAAGAATGATACAAACAAAGATATTTCCACAGACAAACACTATCATAGACACATTAAAAAAACTTATGGTTGACCAAATGGAAAGGTGTGAGGATTGGATACATTACCATATTGAGGTTAACAGAGAGATACAAACACATGTGAAATATATAATCACCAAAGACCTATGCAATACCAAGAGAAGACTACTCAACATTGTGTCATAACCTACATGGGAAAAGGATCCGAAGAAGAATAGATATATGTATATGTGTGAAAGAACCACATCTTGCACACCTAGAACAAACAAAACATTGTAATCAAGTTTGCTGTGATAAATAATAAAAATTAAGTTAAAAATACCAACAAGAAGTAATGAGACATAAACTTAAAGAGCTTTTTCCTCGCACATTCCATTCTAATTTACAACCTAGAACACCACTTCCAGTAAGGCTCTGTTGCCCTAGTAACCAGATTTGGTAAAGGAGAAAGGCTGCCGCCTTGTGGCCAATTCCCGCCAGAGCAGCTTTTAAACCACAGCTAATGGTCACTTACCATTCACAAGGACTCAGGGCTGTAAAGGACACCTGCCCTCAAAATTGTGCTGAGGTAGGGAATGGATAAAAATTTCAAAACAGGCAAAATTTGCAAGAAGATAGTATGAAGAGGTATGTTTTACTCACTCTCTTTTTAAAGAAAGGAAAATGTATAAAAGCTCAGCTTCAGGAAGTATTAGACTCATGCAATCTAATCTACAAAAAGTTTTCAACTCACACCAGTCGACTGACCATTGGAAAAAAGACTACAAACAATAAATGCCTAAGAGGTTTTAGAGAACTGTGTACCCTCTAGCTGCTGGTGAGATGTAAAAGGGTTAAACGCTAATAATGAGAACAGAAAGGAGCTGCGTTTAAAAGGAAAAATTGAGGTACCATTTAATCCAGCAGGTGCACCAATGGGCCTCTCACCTGAGAAGACCAGAATGAAGAAGACCCGGGCTGCAAAAGCTGCACTGCAGCCTGATTCACAATAGACAAGACAGTGAAGCAACTAAAATGTCCATCAACAGATGAAAGGATAAAGAAGAAGTGGTCCATGTACACAATGAATAATAGCCATGGAAAACAATGAAACACTGCTCTTTGAGGCACCATAGATGATCTTGGAGATAATCACAGAACATGAGGTAAGTCGGAAAGCAAATGTCCTATATCCTACGATATCACTTATAGGCGTTATCTAATAACTGACACATGAACATATTTCCACAGAGAAAGTCAATCACAGACTTATTAAAAAAACTATGCTTATCTAAAAGGAAAGGTGGGGGGAATGGATAAATGAAGATTAGCGTTACCTTATGTATACAAATACATATTATAAACATATATCAAAAAGACTGACCAAATAGCAAGGAAGGTTTACGGAACACTCTGTAATACTTTACACGGGAAGAGGATCTCTACATAAATAGGTATATAGAATATGTAGATGAACCAGAGTGTGTACACCTTGGACAAGCAACATTCTAACCATTACGCCAATTGAAAAAATTAAAACAACAAACTAGGAGTAATGAGACATAAACTTATGGGGGGTTTTCCTGGCACATTCCATTCAAATTTACAACCTATACAAACGACTTCCAGAATGGTTCTGCTGCCCTAGTACCCAGATTTGGGAATGGAGAAATGCTGCATCCTTGTGGCCGTTTCCCACAACAGCAGCTTTAAACCCACTGCAAAAGGTCACTAAATATTCACCAATGGCAGTTCTGTAAATGACACCTGCCCTCCAAAAAATCCTGAGGCCGAAAATCGACCAAAAAATTCTAGAGTGCAACCTTCCAAAAAGAAAATTTGAAGAGGTATATTATACTCACACATTTTTGCTTTTTTCTTTTAACAGAAAAGAAAAAGGTGTGGAGAAATGATGAATTGTAGAAATTTTTACAGACATGTAAACCCAAATTACAAAAACCTATCAGCTCACACCAGTCAGAATGGCCATCAACAAAAATGCTGCAAACAATAAATGCTGACGTGATTGTGGAGAAATGCGTACCCTCGATTCTAAGGGGGACGTGGTAAGAGCCACTAATGAAAGCACAATTGAGGTGCCTTGAAAAGGTAAACGTTGAGCTACCATACCAGTCAATCAATCATACCCACTGCTGGGTCTACCACCTGAGAAAATGAAAATCATACATCACAGGCTGGCAAACCTGCACTCCAGCAATATTTACCATAGGCAACACTTGGAAGCAACGAAAATGTCCATCAACAGAGGAATGCACCAAGAAGAAGTGGTCCATGTACACAATGGAATATTAGCTATGGAAAACATTGAAGCACTGCTCTTTGAGGCACCATAGATGAGCCTGGAGATAATCACAAAACATGAAGTAGGTCGGAAAGCAAAAGACCTATATCCTATATTATCACTTATGGCATTATCTAATAACTGACACAGATGAACATATTTCCAAAGAGAAAGACACTCACAGGCTTAGAAAACAAACTATGCTCATCGAAAAGGAAAGGAGGGGGGAAATTGAGAAATGAAGATTAGTGTTACTATACATATACAAATACATAGTATATACATGTATCAAAAAGACCGAACATATAGCAAGGGAGGTCGACAGAACACTGTAATATTTTACATGGGAAGAGGATCTGTACATTAATAGACATACATAATGTATAAATGAACCAGATTGTGTACACCTAGGACAAACAATATTCTAAACTTTACCCAGGTTAAAAAAATTTTAAAACCAAGAAGAAGTAATGAGACAGAAACTTATGGGGATTTCTCCTGGCAAATTCCATTCTAATTTACAACCTAGGACAATGACTTCCAGAAAGGCTCTGCTGCCCTAGTACCCAGATTGGGGAATGGAGAAATGCTACCTCCTTGTGGCCGTTTCCCACAACAGCAGCTTTGAACCCACTGCAAAAGGTGACTAAATTTTCACCAACTTGCATTTCTGTAAATGGCACCTGCCTTCCAGAAAATTTCTGGGGTCAAAAATCGACCAAAAACTTCAGAAGAGGGCAACCTTCGAAGAAGACAATTTCAAGAGCTATATTGTACTCACGGTTTTTTTCTTTTAAGAGAAAAGAAAAAGGCATAGGAAGATGATGAATTTTAAAAATTTTAATGACATGCATACCCATATGACAAAAACCTATCAGCCCTCAGCAGTCAGAATGGCCATTAGGAATAATGCTGCAAAAAATAAACGGTGAAGGGAGTGAGGAGAAATGCGTACCCTCGGTTGTAAGGGGGGGCATGTAAAGAGCCACTAATGAAAACACAATGTAGGTGCTTTGAAAAGGGAAACATTGAGCTACCAGTCAATCAATCACAACCACTGCTTGGACTATCACCTGAGAAAATGAGAATCAAAAAGTCACAGGCTGGCAAACCTGTACGCCAGCAACATTTACCATAGCCAGCACTTGGAAGCAATGAAAATGTCCATCAACCGAGGAATGCACCAAGAAGAAGTGGTCCACGTACACAATGGAATATTACTCTAATAATAAATATAAATTAAATTTAAAAACAAACAAAAGCAAGGAGACATCAACATTTGTGGGTTTATCCGGGCACATTGCACTCTAATTTATAACCGAAGGACACCACTGGCCGGTAGGTCTGTTTCCCTAGTACCAGCATGGGAAACGTAGAAAGGCTGCCGCTCTCTGGCCGTTACCTGCAAAAGCAGGTTTAAAGCCTGAGCTAATGGTCACTTCATAAGAACAAGTACTGCAGGGCTGTAAATGAAACCTGCCCTCAAAATGTCTTGAGGGAGATAATGGCCAAAATATTTCAAATGGTGACACATACTTTAAGAAAACACTTTGAAGAAATAAGCTCTAATCACAGCTGGAAAAATTAAAAGGACATGTCTTAAAGCTCAATTTCAACGCATTATGAGACACGTGCAAATTCAACCACAAAGAGGTATCAGCTCACACCACTCAGAATAATCATCAGCAAAAACTACAAAGAATAAATCCTGAAGGTGCTGGGAAGAAATACATGCCCTCCACTTTAAGTGGGACGTAACCTGGAAAGAGCCACTAAGGAGAACAGAACAGAGGTGCCTTTAAAAGGTAAACACTGAGCTACCATATGATCCAGCAGACCTATTCCTGGACCTATAAACTAAGAAGACAGAATTGGAAGGACACAGCCACGCAAATCTGCATTGCATACTATTACAATAGCCAAGATATGGAAGTAACCAAAACGCCCATCGACAGATGGGTGGACAAAGAAGAACTGCTACCTGTACAGATGGAATATGATCTAGTGAAAAAATGAAACAATGCCATTTGCAGCACCATAGATGAGGCTAGAAGTAATCACGCAACTTGGAGTAAGTGAGAAAGCGAAAGACACATATCCTATCATATCACATATAGAGGTTACCTAAAGAATGATACAAACAAAGATATTTCCACAGACAAACACTATCATAGATACATTAAAAAAACTTATGGTTGACCAAATGGAAAGGTGTGAGGATTGGATACATTACCATATTGAGGTTAACAGAGAGATACAAACACATGTGAAATATATAATCACCAAAGACCTATGCAATACCAAGAGAAGACTACTCAACATTGTGTCATAACCTACATGGGAAAAGGATCCGAAGAAGAATAGATATATGTATATGTGTGAAAGAACCACATCTTGCACACCTAGAACAAACAAAACATTGTAATCAAGTTTGCTGTGATAAATAATAAAAATTAAGTTAAAAATACCAACAAGAAGTAATGAGACATAAACTTAAAGAGCTTTTTCCTCGCACATTCCATTCTAATTTACAACCTAGAACACCACTTCCAGTAAGGCTCTGTTGCCCTAGTAACCAGATTTGGTAAAGGAGAAAGGCTGCCGCCTTGTGGCCAATTCCCGCCAGAGCAGCTTTTAAACCACAGCTAATGGTCACTTACCATTCACAAGGACTCAGGGCTGTAAAGGACACCTGCCCTCAAAATTGTGCTGAGGTAGGGAATGGATAAAAATTTCAAAACAGGCAAAATTTGCAAGAAGATAGTATGAAGAGGTATGTTTTACTCACTCTCTTTTTAAAGAAAGGAAAATGTATAAAAGCTCAGCTTCAGGAAGTATTAGACTCATGCAATCTAATCTACAAAAAGTTTTCAACTCACACCAGTCGACTGACCATTGGAAAAAAGACTACAAACAATAAATGCCTAAGAGGTTTTAGAGAACTGTGTACCCTCTAGCTGCTGGTGAGATGTAAAAGGGTTAAACGCTAATAATGAGAACAGAAAGGAGCTGCGTTTAAAAGGAAAAATTGAGGTACCATTTAATCCAGCAGGTGCACCAATGGGCCTCTCACCTGAGAAGACCAGAATGAAGAAGACCCGGGCTGCAAAAGCTGCACTGCAGCCTGATTCACAATAGACAAGGCAGTGAAACAACCAAAATGTCCATCAACAGATGAAAGGATAAAGAAGAAGTGGTCCATGTACACAATGAATAATAGCCATGGAAAACAATGAAACACTGCTCTTTGAGGCACCATAGATGATCTTGGAGATAATCACAGAACATGAGGTAAGTCGGAAAGCAAATGTCCTATATCCTACGATATCACTTATAGGCGTTATCTAATAACTGACACATGAACATATTTCCACAGAGAAAGTCAATCACAGACTTATTAAAAAAACTATGCTTATCTAAAAGGAAAGGTGGGGGGAATGGATAAATGAAGATTAGCGTTACCTTATGTATACAAATACATATTATAAACATATATCAAAAAGACTGACCAAATAGCAAGGAAGGTTTACGGAACACTCTGTAATACTTTACACGGGAAGAGGATCTCTACATAAATAGGTATATAGAATATGTAGATGAACCAGAGTGTGTACACCTTGGACAAGCAACATTCTAACCATTACGCCAATTGAAAAAATTAAAACAACAAACTAGGAGTAATGAGACATAAACTTATGGGGGGTTTTCCTGGCACATTCCATTCAAATTTACAACCTATACAAACGACTTCCAGAATGGTTCTGCTGCCCTAGTACCCAGATTTGGGAATGGAGAAATGCTGCATCCTTGTGGCCGTTTCCCACAACAGCAGCTTTAAACCCACTGCAAAAGGTCACTAAATATTCACCAATGGCAGTTCTGTAAATGACACCTGCCCTCCAAAAAATCCTGAGGCCGAAAATCGACCAAAAAATTCTAGAGTGCAACCTTCCAAAAAGAAAATTTGAAGAGGTATATTATACTCACACATTTTTGCTTTTTTCTTTTAACAGAAAAGAAAAAGGTGTGGAGAAATGATGAATTGTAGGAATTTTTACAGACATGTAAACCCAAATTACAAAAACCTATCAGCTCACACCAGTCAGAATGGCCATCAACAAAAATGCTGCAAACAATAAATGCTGACGTGATTGTGGAGAAATGCGTACCCTCGATTCTAAGGGGGACGTGGTAAGAGCCACTAATGAAAGCACAATTGAGGTGCCTTGAAAAGGTAAACGTTGAGCTACCATACCAGTCAATCAATCATACCCACTGCTGGGTCTACCACCTGAGAAAATGAAAATCATACATCACAGGCTGGCAAACCTGCACTCCAGCAATATTTACCATAGGCAACACTTGGAAGCAACGAAAATGTCCATCAACAGAGGAATGCACCAAGAAGAAGTGGTCCATGTACACAATGGAATATTAGCTATGGAAAACATTGAAGCACTGCTCTTTGAGGCACCATAGATGAGCCTGGAGATAATCACAAAACATGAAGTAGGTCGGAAAGCAAAAGACCTATATCCTATATTATCACTTATGGCATTATCTAATAACTGACACAGATGAACATATTTCCAAAGAGAAAGACACTCACAGGCTTAGAAAACAAACTATGCTCATCGAAAAGGAAAGGAGGGGGGAAATTGAGAAATGAAGATTAGTGTTACTATACATATACAAATACATAGTATATACATGTATCAAAAAGACCGAACATATAGCAAGGGAGGTCGACAGAACACTGTAATATTTTACATGGGAAGAGGATCTGTACATTAATAGACATACATAATGTATAAATGAACCAGATTGTGTACACCTAGGACAAACAATATTCTAAACTTTACCCAGGTTAAAAAAATTTTAAAACCAAGAAGAAGTAATGAGACAGAAACTTATGGGGATTTCTCCTGGCAAATTCCATTCTAATTTACAACCTAGGACAATGACTTCCAGAAAGGCTCTGCTGCCCTAGTACCCAGATTGGGGAATGGAGAAATGCTACCTCCTTCTGGCCGTTTCCCACAACAGCAGCTTTGAACCCACTGCAAAAGGTGACTAAATTTTCACCAACTTGCATTTCTGTAAATGGCACCTGCCTTCCAGAAAATTTCTGGGGTCAAAAATCGACCAAAAACTTCAGAAGAGGGCAACCTTCGAAGAAGACAATTTCAAGAGCTATATTGTACTCACGGTTTTTTTCTTTTAAGAGAAAAGAAAAAGGCATAGGAAGATGATGAATTTTAAAAATTTTAATGACATGCATACCCATATGACAAAAACCTATCAGCCCTCAGCAGTCAGAATGGCCATTAGGAATAATGCTGCAAAAAATAAACGGTGAAGGGAGTGAGGAGAAATGCGTACCCTCGGTTGTAAGGGGGGGCATGTAAAGAGCCACTAATGAAAACACAATGTAGGTGCTTTGAAAAGGGAAACATTGAGCTACCAGTCAATCAATCACAACCACTGCTTGGACTATCACCTGAGAAAATGAGAATCAAAAAGTCACAGGCTGGCAAACCTGTACGCCAGCAACATTTACCATAGCCAGCACTTGGAAGCAATGAAAATGTCCATCAACCGAGGAATGCACCAAGAAGAAGTGGTCCACGTACACAATGGAATATTACTCTAATAATAAATATAAATTAAATTTAAAAACAAACAAAAGCAAGGAGACATCAACATTTGTGGGTTTATCCGGGCACATTGCACTCTAATTTATAACCGAAGGACACCACTGGCCGGTAGGTCTGTTTCCCTAGTACCAGCATGGGAAACGTAGAAAGGCTGCCGCTCTCTGGCCGTTACCTGCAAAAGCAGGTTTAAAGCCTGAGCTAATGGTCACTTCATAAGAACAAGTACTGCAGGGCTGTAAATGAAACCTGCCCTCAAAATGTCTTGAGGGAGATAATGGCCAAAATATTTCAAATGGTGACACATACTTTAAGAAAACACTTTGAAGAAATAAGCTCTAATCACAGCTGGAAAAATAAAAAGGACATGTCTTAAAGCTCAATTTCAACGCATTATGAGACACGTGCAAATTCAACCACAAAGAGGTATCAGCTCACACCACTCAGAATAATCATCAGCAAAAACTACAAAGAATAAATCCTGAAGGTGCTGGGAAGAAATACATGCCCTCCACTTTAAGTGGGACGTAACCTGGAAAGAGCCACTAAGGAGAACAGAACAGAGGTGCCTTTAAAAGGTAAACACTGAGCTACCATATGATCCAGCAGACCTATTCCTGGACCTATAAACTAAGAAGACAGAATTGGAAGGACACAGCCACGCAAATCTGCATTGCATACTATTACAATAGCCAAGATATGGAAGTAACCAAAACGCCCATCGACAGATGGGTGGACAAAGAAGAACTGCTACCTGTACAGATGGAATATGATCTAGTGAAAAAATGAAACAATGCCATTTGCAGCACCATAGATGAGGCTAGAAGTAATCACGCAACTTGGAGTAAGTGAGAAAGCGAAAGACACATATCCTATCATATCACATATAGAGGTTACCTAAAGAATGATACAAACAAAGATATTTCCACAGACAAACACTATCATAGATACATTAAAAAAACTTATGGTTGACCAAATGGAAAGGTGTGAGGATTGGATACATTACCATATTGAGGTTAACAGAGAGATACAAACACATGTGAAATATATAATCACCAAAGACCTATGCAATACCAAGAGAAGACTACTCAACATTGTGTCATAACCTACATGGGAAAAGGATCCGAAGAAGAATAGATATATGTATATGTGTGAAAGAACCACATCTTGCACACCTAGAACAAACAAAACATTGTAATCAAGTTTGCTGTGATAAATAATAAAAATTAAGTTAAAAATACCAACAAGAAGTAATGAGACATAAACTTAAAGAGCTTTTTCCTCGCACATTCCATTCTAATTTACAACCTAGAACACCACTTCCAGTAAGGCTCTGTTGCCCTAGTAACCAGATTTGGTAAAGGAGAAAGGCTGCCGCCTTGTGGCCAATTCCCGCCAGAGCAGCTTTTAAACCACAGCTAATGGTCACTTACCATTCACAAGGACTCAGGGCTGTAAAGGACACCTGCCCTCAAAATTGTGCTGAGGTAGGGAATGGATAAAAATTTCAAAACAGGCAAAATTTGCAAGAAGATAGTATGAAGAGGTATGTTTTACTCACTCTCTTTTTAAAGAAAGGAAAATGTATAAAAGCTCAGCTTCAGGAAGTATTAGACTCATGCAATCTAATCTACAAAAAGTTTTCAACTCACACCAGTCGACTGACCATTGGAAAAAAGACTACAAACAATAAATGCCTAAGAGGTTTTAGAGAACTGTGTACCCTCTAGCTGCTGGTGAGATGTAAAAGGGTTAAACGCTAATAATGAGAACAGAAAGGAGCTGCGTTTAAAAGGAAAAATTGAGGTACCATTTAATCCAGCAGGTGCACCAATGGGCCTCTCACCTGAGAAGACCAGAATGAAGAAGACCCGGGCTGCAAAAGCTGCACTGCAGCCTGATTCACAATAGACAAGGCAGTGAAACAACCAAAATGTCCATCAACAGATGAAAGGATAAAGAAGAAGTGGTCCATGTACACAATGAATAATAGCCATGGAAAACAATGAAACACTGCTCTTTGAGGCACCATAGATGATCTTGGAGATAATCACAGAACATGAGGTAAGTCGGAAAGCAAATGTCCTATATCCTACGATATCACTTATAGGCGTTATCTAATAACTGACACATGAACATATTTCCACAGAGAAAGTCAATCACAGACTTATTAAAAAAACTATGCTTATCTAAAAGGAAAGGTGGGGGGAATGGATAAATGAAGATTAGCGTTACCTTATGTATACAAATACATATTATAAACATATATCAAAAAGACTGACCAAATAGCAAGGAAGGTTTACGGAACACTCTGTAATACTTTACACGGGAAGAGGATCTCTACATAAATAGGTATATAGAATATGTAGATGAACCAGAGTGTGTACACCTTGGACAAGCAACATTCTAACCATTACGCCAATTGAAAAAATTAAAACAACAAACTAGGAGTAATGAGACATAAACTTATGGGGGGTTTTCCTGGCACATTCCATTCAAATTTACAACCTATACAAACGACTTCCAGAATGGTTCTGCTGCCCTAGTACCCAGATTTGGGAATGGAGAAATGCTGCATCCTTGTGGCCGTTTCCCACAACAGCAGCTTTAAACCCACTGCAAAAGGTCACTAAATATTCACCAATGGCAGTTCTGTAAATGACACCTGCCCTCCAAAAAATCCTGAGGCCGAAAATCGACCAAAAAATTCTAGAGTGCAACCTTCCAAAAAGAAAATTTGAAGAGGTATATTATACTCACACATTTTTGCTTTTTTCTTTTAACAGAAAAGAAAAAGGTGTGGAGAAATGATGAATTGTAGGAATTTTTACAGACATGTAAACCCAAATTACAAAAACCTATCAGCTCACACCAGTCAGAATGGCCATCAACAAAAATGCTGCAAACAATAAATGCTGACGTGATTGTGGAGAAATGCGTACCCTCGATTCTAAGGGGGACGTGGTAAGAGCCACTAATGAAAGCACAATTGAGGTGCCTTGAAAAGGTAAACGTTGAGCTACCATACCAGTCAATCAATCATACCCACTGCTGGGTCTACCACCTGAGAAAATGAAAATCATACATCACAGGCTGGCAAACCTGCACTCCAGCAATATTTACCATAGGCAACACTTGGAAGCAACGAAAATGTCCATCAACAGAGGAATGCACCAAGAAGAAGTGGTCCATGTACACAATGGAATATTAGCTATGGAAAACATTGAAGCACTGCTCTTTGAGGCACCATAGATGAGCCTGGAGATAATCACAAAACATGAAGTAGGTCGGAAAGCAAAAGACCTATATCCTATATTATCACTTATGGCATTATCTAATAACTGACACAGATGAACATATTTCCAAAGAGAAAGACACTCACAGGCTTAGAAAACAAACTATGCTCATCGAAAAGGAAAGGAGGGGGGAAATTGAGAAATGAAGATTAGTGTTACTATACATATACAAATACATAGTATATACATGTATCAAAAAGACCGAACATATAGCAAGGGAGGTCGACAGAACACTGTAATATTTTACATGGGAAGAGGATCTGTACATTAATAGACATACATAATGTATAAATGAACCAGATTGTGTACACCTAGGACAAACAATATTCTAAACTTTACCCAGGTTAAAAAAATTTTAAAACCAAGAAGAAGTAATGAGACAGAAACTTATGGGGATTTCTCCTGGCAAATTCCATTCTAATTTACAACCTAGGACAATGACTTCCAGAAAGGCTCTGCTGCCCTAGTACCCAGATTGGGGAATGGAGAAATGCTACCTCCTTCTGGCCGTTTCCCACAACAGCAGCTTTGAACCCACTGCAAAAGGTGACTAAATTTTCACCAACTTGCATTTCTGTAAATGGCACCTGCCTTCCAGAAAATTTCTGGGGTCAAAAATCGACCAAAAACTTCAGAAGAGGGCAACCTTCGAAGAAGACAATTTCAAGAGCTATATTGTACTCACGGTTTTTTTCTTTTAAGAGAAAAGAAAAAGGCATAGGAAGATGATGAATTTTAAAAATTTTAATGACATGCATACCCATATGACAAAAACCTATCAGCCCTCAGCAGTCAGAATGGCCATTAGGAATAATGCTGCAAAAAATAAACGGTGAAGGGAGTGAGGAGAAATGCGTACCCTCGGTTGTAAGGGGGGGCATGTAAAGAGCCACTAATGAAAACACAATGTAGGTGCTTTGAAAAGGGAAACATTGAGCTACCAGTCAATCAATCACAACCACTGCTTGGACTATCACCTGAGAAAATGAGAATCAAAAAGTCACAGGCTGGCAAACCTGTACGCCAGCAACATTTACCATAGCCAGCACTTGGAAGCAATGAAAATGTCCATCAACCGAGGAATGCACCAAGAAGAAGTGGTCCACGTACACAATGGAATATTACTCTAATAATAAATATAAATTAAATTTAAAAACAAACAAAAGCAAGGAGACATCAACATTTGTGGGTTTATCCGGGCACATTGCACTCTAATTTATAACCGAAGGACACCACTGGCCGGTAGGTCTGTTTCCCTAGTACCAGCATGGGAAACGTAGAAAGGCTGCCGCTCTCTGGCCGTTACCTGCAAAAGCAGGTTTAAAGCCTGAGCTAATGGTCACTTCATAAGAACAAGTACTGCAGGGCTGTAAATGAAACCTGCCCTCAAAATGTCTTGAGGGAGATAATGGCCAAAATATTTCAAATGGTGACACATACTTTAAGAAAACACTTTGAAGAAATAAGCTCTAATCACAGCTGGAAAAATAAAAAGGACATGTCTTAAAGCTCAATTTCAACGCATTATGAGACACGTGCAAATTCAACCACAAAGAGGTATCAGCTCACACCACTCAGAATAATCATCAGCAAAAACTACAAAGAATAAATCCTGAAGGTGCTGGGAAGAAATACATGCCCTCCACTTTAAGTGGGACGTAACCTGGAAAGAGCCACTAAGGAGAACAGAACAGAGGTGCCTTTAAAAGGTAAACACTGAGCTACCATATGATCCAGCAGACCTATTCCTGGACCTATAAACTAAGAAGACAGAATTGGAAGGACACAGCCACGCAAATCTGCATTGCATACTATTACAATAGCCAAGATATGGAAGTAACCAAAACGCCCATCGACAGATGGGTGGACAAAGAAGAACTGCTACCTGTACAGATGGAATATGATCTAGTGAAAAAATGAAACAATGCCATTTGCAGCACCATAGATGAGGCTAGAAGTAATCACGCAACTTGGAGTAAGTGAGAAAGCGAAAGACACATATCCTATCATATCACATATAGAGGTTACCTAAAGAATGATACAAACAAAGATATTTCCACAGACAAACACTATCATAGATACATTAAAAAAACTTATGGTTGACCAAATGGAAAGGTGTGAGGATTGGATACATTACCATATTGAGGTTAACAGAGAGATACAAACACATGTGAAATATATAATCACCAAAGACCTATGCAATACCAAGAGAAGACTACTCAACATTGTGTCATAACCTACATGGGAAAAGGATCCGAAGAAGAATAGATATATGTATATGTGTGAAAGAACCACATCTTGCACACCTAGAACAAACAAAACATTGTAATCAAGTTTGCTGTGATAAATAATAAAAATTAAGTTAAAAATACCAACAAGAAGTAATGAGACATAAACTTAAAGAGCTTTTTCCTCGCACATTCCATTCTAATTTACAACCTAGAACACCACTTCCAGTAAGGCTCTGTTGCCCTAGTAACCAGATTTGGTAAAGGAGAAAGGCTGCCGCCTTGTGGCCAATTCCCGCCAGAGCAGCTTTTAAACCACAGCTAATGGTCACTTACCATTCACAAGGACTCAGGGCTGTAAAGGACACCTGCCCTCAAAATTGTGCTGAGGTAGGGAATGGATAAAAATTTCAAAACAGGCAAAATTTGCAAGAAGATAGTATGAAGAGGTATGTTTTACTCACTCTCTTTTTAAAGAAAGGAAAATGTATAAAAGCTCAGCTTCAGGAAGTATTAGACTCATGCAATCTAATCTACAAAAAGTTTTCAACTCACACCAGTCGACTGACCATTGGAAAAAAGACTACAAACAATAAATGCCTAAGAGGTTTTAGAGAACTGTGTACCCTCTAGCTGCTGGTGAGATGTAAAAGGGTTAAACGCTAATAATGAGAACAGAAAGGAGCTGCGTTTAAAAGGAAAAATTGAGGTACCATTTAATCCAGCAGGTGCACCAATGGGCCTCTCACCTGAGAAGACCAGAATGAAGAAGACCCGGGCTGCAAAAGCTGCACTGCAGCCTGATTCACAATAGACAAGGCAGTGAAACAACCAAAATGTCCATCAACAGATGAAAGGATAAAGAAGAAGTGGTCCATGTACACAATGAATAATAGCCATGGAAAACAATGAAACACTGCTCTTTGAGGCACCATAGATGATCTTGGAGATAATCACAGAACATGAGGTAAGTCGGAAAGCAAATGTCCTATATCCTACGATATCACTTATAGGCGTTATCTAATAACTGACACATGAACATATTTCCACAGAGAAAGTCAATCACAGACTTATTAAAAAAACTATGCTTATCTAAAAGGAAAGGTGGGGGGAATGGATAAATGAAGATTAGCGTTACCTTATGTATACAAATACATATTATAAACATATATCAAAAAGACTGACCAAATAGCAAGGAAGGTTTACGGAACACTCTGTAATACTTTACACGGGAAGAGGATCTCTACATAAATAGGTATATAGAATATGTAGATGAACCAGAGTGTGTACACCTTGGACAAGCAACATTCTAACCATTACGCCAATTGAAAAAATTAAAACAACAAACTAGGAGTAATGAGACATAAACTTATGGGGGGTTTTCCTGGCACATTCCATTCAAATTTACAACCTATACAAACGACTTCCAGAATGGTTCTGCTGCCCTAGTACCCAGATTTGGGAATGGAGAAATGCTGCATCCTTGTGGCCGTTTCCCACAACAGCAGCTTTAAACCCACTGCAAAAGGTCACTAAATATTCACCAATGGCAGTTCTGTAAATGACACCTGCCCTCCAAAAAATCCTGAGGCCGAAAATCGACCAAAAAATTCTAGAGTGCAACCTTCCAAAAAGAAAATTTGAAGAGGTATATTATACTCACACATTTTTGCTTTTTTCTTTTAACAGAAAAGAAAAAGGTGTGGAGAAATGATGAATTGTAGGAATTTTTACAGACATGTAAACCCAAATTACAAAAACCTATCAGCTCACACCAGTCAGAATGGCCATCAACAAAAATGCTGCAAACAATAAATGCTGACGTGATTGTGGAGAAATGCGTACCCTCGATTCTAAGGGGGACGTGGTAAGAGCCACTAATGAAAGCACAATTGAGGTGCCTTGAAAAGGTAAACGTTGAGCTACCATACCAGTCAATCAATCATACCCACTGCTGGGTCTACCACCTGAGAAAATGAAAATCATACATCACAGGCTGGCAAACCTGCACTCCAGCAATATTTACCATAGGCAACACTTGGAAGCAACGAAAATGTCCATCAACAGAGGAATGCACCAAGAAGAAGTGGTCCATGTACACAATGGAATATTAGCTATGGAAAACATTGAAGCACTGCTCTTTGAGGCACCATAGATGAGCCTGGAGATAATCACAAAACATGAAGTAGGTCGGAAAGCAAAAGACCTATATCCTATATTATCACTTATGGCATTATCTAATAACTGACACAGATGAACATATTTCCAAAGAGAAAGACACTCACAGGCTTAGAAAACAAACTATGCTCATCGAAAAGGAAAGGAGGGGGGAAATTGAGAAATGAAGATTAGTGTTACTATACATATACAAATACATAGTATATACATGTATCAAAAAGACCGAACATATAGCAAGGGAGGTCGACAGAACACTGTAATATTTTACATGGGAAGAGGATCTGTACATTAATAGACATACATAATGTATAAATGAACCAGATTGTGTACACCTAGGACAAACAATATTCTAAACTTTACCCAGGTTAAAAAAATTTTAAAACCAAGAAGAAATAATGAGACAGAAACTTATGGGGATTTCTCCTGGCAAATTCCATTCTAATTTACAACCTAGGACAATGACTTCCAGAAAGGCTCTGCTGCCCTAGTACCCAGATTGGGGAATGGAGAAATGCTACCTCCTTCTGGCCGTTTCCCACAACAGCAGCTTTGAACCCACTGCAAAAGGTGACTAAATTTTCACCAACTTGCATTTCTGTAAATGGCACCTGCCTTCCAGAAAATTTCTGGGGTCAAAAATCGACCAAAAACTTCAGAAGAGGGCAACCTTCGAAGAAGACAATTTCAAGAGCTATATTGTACTCACGGTTTTTTTCTTTTAAGAGAAAAGAAAAAGGCATAGGAAGATGATGAATTTTAAAAATTTTAATGACATGCATACCCATATGACAAAAACCTATCAGCCCTCAGCAGTCAGAATGGCCATTAGGAATAATGCTGCAAAAAATAAACGGTGAAGGGAGTGAGGAGAAATGCGTACCCTCGGTTGTAAGGGGGGGCATGTAAAGAGCCACTAATGAAAACACAATGTAGGTGCTTTGAAAAGGGAAACATTGAGCTACCAGTCAATCAATCACAACCACTGCTTGGACTATCACCTGAGAAAATGAGAATCAAAAAGTCACAGGCTGGCAAACCTGTACGCCAGCAACATTTACCATAGCCAGCACTTGGAAGCAATGAAAATGTCCATCAACCGAGGAATGCACCAAGAAGAAGTGGTCCACGTACACAATGGAATATTACTCTAATAATAAATATAAATTAAATTTAAAAACAAACAAAAGCAAGGAGACATCAACATTTGTGGGTTTATCCGGGCACATTGCACTCTCATTTATAACCGAAGAACACCACTGGCCGGTAGGTCTGTTTCCCTAGTACCAGCAAGGGGAACGTAGAAAGGCTGCCGCTCTCTGGCCGTTACCTGCAAAAGCAGGTTTAAAGCCTGAGCCAATGGTCACTTCATATGAACAAGTACTGCAGGGCTGTAAATGAAACCTGCCCTCAAAATGTCTTGAGGGAGATAATGGCCAAAATATTTCAAATGGTGACACATACTTTAAGAAAACACTTTGAAGAAATAAGCTCTAATCACAGCTGGAAAAGTAAAAGGGACATGTCTTAAAGCTCAATTTCAACGCATTATGAGACACATGCAAATTCAACCACAAAGAGGTATCAGCTCACACAACTCAGAATAACCATCAGCAAAAACTACAGAGAAAAAATCCTGAAGGTGCTGGGAAGAAATACATGCCCTCCACTTTAAGTGGGACGTAACCTGGAAAGAGCCACTAAGGAGAACAGAACAGAGGTGCCTTTAAAAGGTAAACATTGAGCTACCATATGATCCAGCAGACCTATTCCTGGACCTATAAACTAAGAAGACAGAATTGGAAGGACACAGCCACGCAAATCTGCATTGCATACTATTACAATAGCCAAGATATGGAAGTAACCAAACAGTCCACCGACAGATGGGTGGACAAAGAAGAACTGCTACCTGTATAGATGGAATATGAGCTAGTGAAAAAATGAAACAATGCCATTTGCAGCACCATAGATGAGTCTAGAAGTAATCACGCAACTTGGAGTAAGTGAGAAAGCGAAAGACACATATCCTATCATATCACATATAGGGGTTACCTAAAAAATGATACAAACAAAGATATTTCCACAAACACTATCATAGATTCATTAAAAAAACTTATGGTTCACCAAATGGAAAGGTGTGAGGATTGGATACATTACCATATTGAGGTTAACAGAGAGATACAAACACATGTGAAATATATAATCACCAAAGACCTACGCAATACCAAGGGAAGACTACTCAACATTGTGTCATAACCTACATGGGAAAAGGATCCGAAGAAGAATAGATATATGTATATGTGTGAAAGAACCACATCTTGCACACCTAGAACAAACAAAACATTGTAATCAAGTTTGCTGTGATAAAAAATAAAAATTAAGTTAAAAATACCAACAAGAAGTAATGAGACTTAAACTTAAAGGGCTTTTTCCTCGCACATTCCATTCTAATTTACAACCTAGAACACCACTTCCAGTAAGGCTCTGTTGCCCTAGTAACCAGATATGGTAAAGGAGAAATGCTGCCGCCTTGTGGCCGATTCCCGCAAGAGCAGCTTTTAACCCACAGCTAATGGTCACTTACCATTCACAAGGACTCAGGGCTGTAAAGGACACCTGCCCTCAAAATTGTGCTGCGGTAGGGAATGGATAAAATTTTCAAAACAGGCAAAATTTGCAAGAAGATAGTATGAAGAGGTATGTTTTACTCACTCTCTTTTTAAAGAAAGGAAAATGTATAAAAGCTCAGCCTCAGGAAGTATTAGACTCATGCAATCTAATCTACAAAAAGTTTTCAACTCACACCAGTCGACTGACCATTGGAAAAAAGACTACAAACAATAAATGCCTAAGAGGTTTTAGAGAACTGTGTACCCTCTAGCTGCTGGTGAGATGTAAAAGGCTTAAACGCTAATAATGAGAACAGAAAGGAGCTGCGTTTAAAAGGAAAAATTGAGGTACCATTCAATCCAGCAGGTGCACCAATGGGCCTCTCACCTGAGAAGACCAGAATGAAGAAGACCCGGGCTGCAAAAGCTGCACTGCAGCCTGATTCACAATAGACAAGGCAGTGAAGCAACCAAAATGTCCATCAACAGATGAAAGGATAAAGAAGAAGTTGTCCATGTACACAATGAATACTAGCCATGGAAAACAATGAAACACTGCTCTTTGAGGCACCATAGATGATCTTGGAGATAATCACAGAACATGAGGTAAGTCGGAAAGCAAAAGTCCTATATCCTACGATATCACTTATAGGCGTTATCTAATAACTGACACAAATGAACATATTTCCACAGAGAAAGTCAATCACAGACTTATTAAAAAAACTATGCTTATCTAAAAGGAAAGGTAGGGGGAATGGATAAATGAAGATTAGCGTTACTATATGTATACAAATACATATTATATACATATATCAAAAAGACTGACCAAATAGCAAGGAAGGTTTACAGAACACTCTGTAATAATTTACACGGGAAGAGGATCTCTACATAAATAGGTATATAGAATATGTAGATGAACCAGAGTGTGTACACCTTGGACGAGCAACATTCTAACCATTACCCCAATTAAAAAAATTAAAACAACGAACTAGGAGTAATGAGACATAAACTTATGAGGGGTTTTCCTGGCACATTCCATCCAAATTTAAAACCTAGGCAAACAACTTCCAGAACGGCTCTGCTGCCCTAGTACCCAGATTTGGGAATGGAGAAATGCTGCATCCTTGTGGCTGTTTTCCACAAGAGCAGCTTTAAACCCACTGCAAAAGGTCACTAAATATTCACCAATTGCAGGTCTGTAAATGACACCGGCCCTCCAAAAACTACTGAGGTCGAAAATCGACCAAAAAATTCCAGAGTGCAACCTTCCAAAAAGAAAATTTGAAGAGGTATATTATAGTCACACTTTTTTGCTTTTTTCTTTTAACAGAAAAGAAAAAGGCGTGGAAAAATGATGAATTGTAGGAATTTTTACAGACATGTAAACCCAAATTACAAAAACCTATCAGCTCACACCAGTCAGAACGGCCATCAACAAAAATGCTGCAAACAATAAATGCTGACGTGATTGTGGAGAAATGCGTACCCTCGATTCTAAGGGGGATGTGGTAAGAGCCGCTAATGAAAGCACAATTGAGGTGCCTTGAAAAGATAAACGTTGACCTACCATACCAGTCAATCAATCATACCCACTGCTGTGTCTATCACCTGAGAAAATGAAAATCAAAAATCACAGGCTGGCAATCCTGCACTCCAGCAATATTTACCATAGGCAACACTTGGAAGCAACGAAACTGTCCATCAACAGAGGAATGCACCAAGAAGAAGTGGTCCGTGTACACAATGGAATATTAGCCATGGAAAACATTGAAGCACTGCTCTTTGAGGCACCATAGATGAGCCTGGAGATAATCACAAAACATGAAGTAGGTCGGACAGCAAAACACCTATATCCTATATGATCACTTATGGCATTATCTAATAACTGACACAGATGAACATATTTCCGAAGAGAAAGACACTCACAGGCTTAGAAAACAAACTATGCTCATCTGAAAGGAAAGGAGGGGGGAAATTGAGAAATGAAGATTAGTGTTACTATTCATATACAAATACATATTATATACATGTATCCAAAAGACCGAACATATAGCAAGGGAGGTCGACGGAACACTGTAATATTTTACATGGGAAGAGGATCTGTACATTAATAGACATACATAATGTACAAATGAACCAGATTGTGTACACCAAAGACAAACAATATTCTAAACTTTACCCAGATTAAAAAAATTTTAAAAACCAAGAAGAAGTAATGAGACATAAACTTATGGGGATTTCTCCTGGCAAATTCCATTCTAATTTACAACCTAGGACAATGACTTCCAGAAAGGCTCTGCTGCCCTAGTACCCAGATTGGGGAATGGAGAAATGCTACCTCCTTGTGGCCGTTTCCCACAACAGCAGCTTTGAACCCACTGCAAAAGGTCACTAAATTTTCACCTACTTGCAGTTCTGTAAATGACACCTGCCCTCCAGAAAATTTCTGGGGTCAAAAATCGACCAAAAACTTCACAAGAGGGCAACCTTCGAAGAAGACAATTTCAAGAGCTATATTGTACTCACGGTTTTTTCTTTTAAGAGAAAAGCGAAAGGCGTAAGAATATGACGAATTTTAAAAATTTTAATGACATGCACACCCATATTACAAAAACCTATCAGCTCACAGCAGTCAGAATGGCCATTAGGAAATATGCTGCCAAAAATAAAAGGTGAAGGGAGTGTGGAGAAATGCGTACCTTCGGTTGTAAGGGGGGCATGTAAAGAGCCACTAATGAAAACACAATGTAGGTGCTTCAAAAAGGGAAACATTGAGCTACCAGTCAATCAATCACAACCACTGCTTGGCCTATCACCTGAGAAAATGAGAATCAAAAAGTCACAGGCTGGCAAACCTGTACGCCAGCAAGATTTACCATAGCCAGCACTTGGAAGCAATGAAAATGTCCATCAACCGAGGAATGCACCAAGAAGAAGTGGTCCACGTACACAATGGAATATTACTCTAATAATAAATATAAATTAAATTTAAAAACAAACAAAAGCCAGGAGACATCAACATTTGTGGGTTTATCCGGGCACATTGCACTCTAATTTATAACCGAAGAACACCACTGGCCGGTAGGTCTGTTTCCCTAGTACCAGCAAGGGGAACGTAGAAAGGCTGCCGCTCTCTGGCCGTTACCTGCAAAAGCAGGTTTAAAGCCTGAGCCAATGGTCACTTCATATGAACAAGTACTGCAGGGCTGTAAATGAAACCTGCCCTCAAAATGTCTTGAGGGAGATAATGGCCAAAATATTTCAAATGGTGACACATACTTTAAGAAAACACTTTGAAGAAATAAGCTCTAATCACAGCTGGAAAAGTAAAAGGGACATGTCTTAAAGCTCAATTTCAACGCATTATGAGACACATGCAAATTCAACCACAAAGAGGTATCAGCTCACACAACTCAGAATAACCATCAGCAAAAACTACAGAGAAAAAATCCTGAAGGTGCTGGGAAGAAATACATGCCCTCCACTTTAAGTGGGACGTAACCTGGAAAGAGCCACTAAGGAGAACAGAACAGAGGTGCCTTTAAAAGGTAAACATTGAGCTACCATATGATCCAGCAGACCTATTCCTGGACCTATAAACTAAGAAGACAGAATTGGAAGGACACAGCCACGCAAATCTGCATTGCATACTATTACAATAGCCAAGATATGGAAGTAACCAAAAAGTCCACCGACAGATGGGTGGACAAAGAAGAACTGCTACCTGTATAGATGGAATATGAGCTAGTGAAAAAATGAAACAATGCCATTTGCAGCACCATAGATGAGTCTAGAAGTAATCACGCAACTTGGAGTAAGTGAGAAAGCGAAAGACACATATCCTATCATATCACATATAGGGGTTACCTAAAAAATGATACAAACAAAGATATTTCCACAAACACTATCATAGATTCATTAAAAAAAACTTATGGTTCACCAAATGGAAAGGTGTGAGGATTGGATACATTACCATATTGAGGTTAACAGAGAGATACAAACACATGTGAAATATATAATCACCAAAGACCTACGCAATACCAAGGGAAGACTACTCAACATTGTGTCATAACCTACATGGGAAAAGGATCCGAAGAAGAATAGATATATGTATATGTGTGAAAGAACCACATCTTGCACACCTAGAACAAACAAAACATTGTAATCAAGTTTGCTGTGATAAAAAATAAAAATTAAGTTAAAAATACCAACAAGAAGTAATGAGACATAAACTTAAAGGGCTTTTTCCTCGCACATTCCATTCTAATTTACAACCTAGAACACCACTTCCAGTAAGGCTCTGTTGCCCTAGTAACCAGATTTGGTAAAGGAGAAATGCTGCCGCCTTGTGGCCGATTCCCGCAAGAGCAGCTTTTAACCCACAGCTAATGGTCACTTACTATTCACAAGGACTCAGGGCTGTAAAGGACACCTGCCCTCAAAATTGTGCTGCGGTAGGGAATGGATAAAATTTTCAAAACAGGCAAAATTTGCAAGAAGATAGTATGAAGAGGTATGTTTTACTCACTCTCTTTTGAAAGAAAGGAAAATGTATAAAAGCTCAGCCTCAGGAAGTATTAGACTCATGCAATCTAATCTACAAAAAGTTTTCAACTCACACCAGTCGACTGACCATTGGCAAAAAGTCTACAAATAATAAATGCTGAAGAGCTCTTAGAGAACTGTGTACCCTCTAGCTGCTGGTGAGATGTAAGAGGGTTAAACGCTAATAATGACAACAGAAAGGAGCTGCGTTTAAAAGGAAAAATTGAGGTACCATTCAATCCAGCAGGCGCACCAATGGGCCTCTCACCTGAGAAGACCAGAATGAAGAAGACCCGGGCTGCAAAAGCTGCACTGCAGCCTGATTCACAATAGACAAGACAGTGAAGCAACTAAAATGTCCATCAACAGATGAAAGGATAAAGAAGAAGTGGTCCATGTACACAATGAATACTAGCCATGGAAAACAATGAAACACTGCTCTTTGAGGCACCATAGATGATCTTGGAGATAATCACAGAACATGAGGTAAGTCGGAAAGCAAAAGTCCTATATCCTATGATATCACTTATAGGCGTTATCTAATAACTGACACAAATGAACATATTTCCACACAGAAAGTCAATCACAGACTTATTAAAAAAAAACTATGCTTATCTAAAAGGAAAGGTGGGGGGAATGGATAAATGAAGATTAGCGTTACCATATGTATACAAATATATATTATATACATATATCAAAAGACCAACCATATAGCAAGGAAGGATTATGGAACACTCTGTAATAATTTACACGGGAAGAGGATCTCTACCTAAATAGTTATATAGAATATGTAGATGAACCAGAGTGTGTACACCTTGGACGAGCAACATTCTAACCATTACCCCAATTGAAAAAATTAAAACAACGAACTAGGAGTAATGAGACATAAACTTATGAGGGGTTTTCCTGGCACATTCCATCCAAATTTAAAACCTAGGCAAACAACTTCCAGAACGGCTCTGCTGCCCTAGTACCCAGATTTGGGAATGGAGAAATGCTGCATCCTTGTGGCCGTTTTCCACAAGAGCAGCTGTAAACCCACTGCAAAAGGTCACTAAATATTCACCAATTGCAGGTCTGTAAATGACACCGGCCCTCCAAAAAATACTGAGGTCGAAAATCGACCAAAAAATTCCAGAGTGCAACCTTCCAAAAAGAAAATTTGAAGAGGTATATTATAGTCATACTTTTTTGCTTTTTTCTTTTAACAGAAAAGAAAAAGGCGTGGAAAAATGATGAATTGTAGGAATTTTTACAGACATGTAAACCCAAATTACAAAAACCTATCAGCTCACACCAGTCAGAACGGCCATCAACAAAAATGCTGCAAACAATAAATGCTGACGTGATTGTGGAGAAATGCGTACCCTCGATTCTAAGGGGGATGTGGTAAGAGCCGCTAATGAAAGCACAATTGAGGTGCCTTGAAAAGGTAAACGTTGACCTACCATACCAGTCAATCAATCATACCCACTGCTGTGTCTATCACCTGAGAAAATGAAAATCAAAAATCACAGGCTGGCAATCCTGCACTCCAGCAATATTTACCATAGGCAACACTTGGAAGCAACGAAACTGTCCATCAACAGAGGAATGCACCAAGAAGAAGTGGTCCGTGTACACAATGGAATATTAGCCATGGAAAACATTGAAGCACTGCTCTTTGAGGCACCATAGATGAGCCTGGAGATAATCACAAAACATGAAGTAGGTCGGACAGCAAAACACCTATATCCTATATGATCACTTATGGCATTATCTAATAACTGACACAGATGAACATATTTCCGAAGAGAAAGACACTCACAGGCTTAGAAAACAAACTATGCTCATCTGAAAGGAAAGGAGGGGGGAAATTGAGAAATGAAGATTAGTGTTACTATTCATATACAAATACATATTATATACATGTATCCAAAAGACCGAACATATAGCAAGGGAGGTCGACGGAACACTGTAATATTTTACATGGGAAGAGGATCTGTACATTAATAGACATACATAATGTACAAATGAACCAGATTGTGTACACCAAAGACAAACAATATTCTAAACTTTACCCAGATTAAAAAAATTTTAAAAACCAAGAAGAAGTAATGAGACATAAACTTATGGGGATTTCTCCTGGCAAATTCCATTCTAATTTACAACCTAGGACAATGACTTCCAGAAAGGCTCTGCTGCCCTAGTACCCAGATTGGGGAATGGAGAAATGCTACCTCCTTGTGGCCGTTTCCCACAACAGCAGCTTTGAACCCACTGCAAAAGGTCACTAAATTTTCACCTACTTGCAGTTCTGTAAATGACACCTGCCCTCCAGAAAATTTCTGGGGTCAAAAATCGACCAAAAACTTCACAAGAGGGCAACCTTCGAAGAAGACAATTTCAAGAGCTATATTGTACTCACGGTTTTTTCTTTTAAGAGAAAAGCGAAAGGCGTAGGAATATGACGAATTTTAAAAATTTTAATGACATGCACACCCATATTACAAAAACCTATCAGCTCACAGCAGTCAGAATGGCCATTAGGAAATATGCTGCCAAAAATAAAAGGTGAAGGGAGTGTGGAGAAATGCGTACCTTCGGTTGTAAGGGGGGCATGTAAAGAGCCACTAATGAAAACACAATGTAGGTGCTTCAAAAAGGGAAACATTGAGCTACCAGTCAATCAATCACAACCACTGCTTGGCCTATCACCTGAGAAAATGAGAATCAAAAAGTCACAGGCTGGCAAACCTGTACGCCAGCAAGATTTACCATAGCCAGCACTTGGAAGCAATGAAAATGTCCATCAACCGAGGAATGCACCAAGAAGAAGTGGTCCACGTACACAATGGAATATTACTCTAATAATAAATATAAATTAAATTTAAAAACAAACAAAAGCCAGGAGACATCAACATTTGTGGGTTTATCCGGGCACATTGCACTCTAATTTATAACCGAAGAACACCACTGGCCGGTAGGTCTGTTTCCCTAGTACCAGCAAGGGGAACGTAGAAAGGCTGCCGCTCTCTGGCCGTTACCTGCAAAAGCAGGTTTAAAGCCTGAGCCAATGGTCACTTCATATGAACAAGTACTGCAGGGCTGTAAATGAAACCTGCCCTCAAAATGTCTTGAGGGAGATAATGGCCAAAATATTTCAAATGGTGACACATACTTTAAGAAAACACTTTGAAGAAATAAGCTCTAATCACAGCTGGAAAAGTAAAAGGGACATGTCTTAAAGCTCAATTTCAACGCATTATGAGACACATGCAAATTCAACCACAAAGAGGTATCAGCTCACACAACTCAGAATAACCATCAGCAAAAACTACAGAGAAAAAATCCTGAAGGTGCTGGGAAGAAATACATGCCCTCCACTTTAAGTGGGACGTAACCTGGAAAGAGCCACTAAGGAGAACAGAACAGAGGTGCCTTTAAAAGGTAAACATTGAGCTACCATATGATCCAGCAGACCTATTCCTGGACCTATAAACTAAGAAGACAGAATTGGAAGGACACAGCCACGCAAATCTGCATTGCATACTATTACAATAGCCAAGATATGGAAGTAACCAAAAAGTCCACCGACAGATGGGTGGACAAAGAAGAACTGCTACCTGTATAGATGGAATATGAGCTAGTGAAAAAATGAAACAATGCCATTTGCAGCACCATAGATGAGTCTAGAAGTAATCACGCAACTTGGAGTAAGTGAGAAAGCGAAAGACACATATCCTATCATATCACATATAGGGGTTACCTAAAAAATGATACAAACAAAGATATTTCCACAAACACTATCATAGATTCATTAAAAAAAACTTATGGTTCACCAAATGGAAAGGTGTGAGGATTGGATACATTACCATATTGAGGTTAACAGAGAGATACAAACACATGTGAAATATATAATCACCAAAGACCTACGCAATACCAAGGGAAGACTACTCAACATTGTGTCATAACCTACATGGGAAAAGGATCCGAAGAAGAATAGATATATGTATATGTGTGAAAGAACCACATCTTGCACACCTAGAACAAACAAAACATTGTAATCAAGTTTGCTGTGATAAAAAATAAAAATTAAGTTAAAAATACCAACAAGAAGTAATGAGACATAAACTTAAAGGGCTTTTTCCTCGCACATTCCATTCTAATTTACAACCTAGAACACCACTTCCAGTAAGGCTCTGTTGCCCTAGTAACCAGATTTGGTAAAGGAGAAATGCTGCCGCCTTGTGGCCGATTCCCGCAAGAGCAGCTTTTAACCCACAGCTAATGGTCACTTACCATTCACAAGGACTCAGGGCTGTAAAGGACACCTGCCCTCAAAATTGTGCTGCGGTAGGGAATGGATAAAATTTTCAAAACAGGCAAAATTTGCAAGAAGATAGTATGAAGAGGTATGTTTTACTCACTCTCTTTTGAAAGAAAGGAAAATGTATAAAAGCTCAGCCTCAGGAAGTATTAGACTCATGCAATCTAATCTACAAAAAGTTTTCAACTCACACCAGTCGACTGACCATTGGCAAAAAGTCTACAAATAATAAATGCTGAAGAGCTCTTAGAGAACTGTGTACCCTCTAGCTGCTGGTGAGATGTAAGAGGGTTAAACGCTAATAATGACAACAGAAAGGAGCTGCGTTTAAAAGGAAAAATTGAGGTACCATTCAATCCAGCAGGCGCACCAATGGGCCTCTCACCTGAGAAGACCAGAATGAAGAAGACCCGGGCTGCAAAAGCTGCACTGCAGCCTGATTCACAATAGACAAGACAGTGAAGCAACTAAAATGTCCATCAACAGATGAAAGGATAAAGAAGAAGTGGTCCATGTACACAATGAATACTAGCCATGGAAAACAATGAAACACTGCTCTTTGAGGCACCATAGATGATCTTGGAGATAATCACAGAACATGAGGTAAGTCGGAAAGCAAAAGTCCTATATCCTATGATATCACTTATAGGCGTTATCTAATAACTGACACAAATGAACATATTTCCACACAGAAAGTCAATCACAGACTTATTAAAAAAAAACTATGCTTATCTGAAAGGAAAGGTGGGGGGAATGGATAAATGAAGATTAGCATTACCATATGTATACAAATATATATTATATACATATATCAAAAGACCAACCATATAGCAAGGAAGGATTATGGAACACTCTGTAATAATTTACACGGGAAGAGGATCTCTACCTAAATAGTTATATAGAATATGTAGATGAACCAGAGTGTGTACACCTTGGACGAGCAACATTCTAACCATTACCCCAATTGAAAAAATTAAAACAACGAACTAGGAGTAATGAGACATAAACTTATGAGGGGTTTTCCTGGCACATTCCATCCAAATTTAAAACCTAGGCAAACAACTTCCAGAACGGCTCTGCTGCCCTAGTACCCAGATTTGGGAATG
Source organism: Balaenoptera physalus (assembly GCF_965194825.1). NCBI lineage: Eukaryota > Metazoa > Chordata > Mammalia > Artiodactyla > Balaenopteridae > Balaenoptera > Balaenoptera physalus. Next base: position 28,659,767 of record NC_138887.1, on the reverse strand, counting down.
GAGAAATGCTGCATCCTTGTGGCCGTTTTCCACAAGAGCAGCTGTAAACCCACTGCAAAAGGTCACTAAATATTCACCAATTGCAGGTCTGTAAATGACACCGGCCCTCCAAAAAATACTGAGGTCGAAAATCGACCAAAAAATTCCAGAGTGCAACCTTCCAAAAAGAAAATTTGAAGAGGTATATTATAGTCACACTTTTTTGCTTTTTTCTTTTAACAGAAAAGAAAAAGGCGTGGAAAAATGATGAATTGTAGGAATTTTTACAGACATGTAAACCCAAATTACAAAAACCTATCAGCTCACACCAGTCAGAACGGCCATCAACAAAAATGCTGCAAACAATAAATGCTGACGTGATTGTGGAGAAATGCGTACCCTCGATTCTAAGGGGGATGTGGTAAGAGCCGCTAATGAAAGCACAATTGAGGTGCCTTGAAAAGGTAAACGTTGACCTACCATACCAGTCAATCAATCATACCCACTGCTGTGTCTATCACCTGAGAAAATGAAAATCAAAAATCACAGGCTGGCAATCCTGCACTCCAGCAATATTTACCATAGGCAACACTTGGAAGCAACGAAACTGTCCATCAACAGAGGAATGCACCAAGAAGAAGTGGTCCGTGTACACAATGGAATATTAGCCATGGAAAACATTGAAGCACTGCTCTTTGAGGCACCATAGATGAGCCTGGAGATAATCACAAAACATGAAGTAGGTCGGACAGCAAAACACCTATATCCTATATGATCACTTATGGCATTATCTAATAACTGACACAGATGAACATATTTCCGAAGAGAAAGACACTCACAGGCTTAGAAAACAAACTATGCTCATCTGAAAGGAAAGGAGGGGGGAAATTGAGAAATGAAGATTAGTGTTACTATTCATATACAAATACATATTATATACATGTATCCAAAAGACCGAACATATAGCAAGGGAGGTCGACGGAACACTGTAATATTTTACATGGGAAGAGGATCTGTACATTAATAGACATACATAATGTACAAATGAACCAGATTGTGTACACCAAAGACAAACAATATTCTAAACTTTACCCAGATTAAAAAAATTTTAAAAACCAAGAAGAAGTAATGAGACATAAACTTATGGGGATTTCTCCTGGCAAATTCCATTCTAATTTACAACCTAGGACAATGACTTCCAGAAAGGCTCTGCTGCCCTAGTACCCAGATTGGGGAATGGAGAAATGCTACCTCCTTGTGGCCGTTTCCCACAACAGCAGCTTTGAACCCACTGCAAAAGGTCACTAAATTTTCACCTACTTGCAGTTCTGTAAATGACACCTGCCCTCCAGAAAATTTCTGGGGTCAAAAATCGACCAAAAACTTCACAAGAGGGCAACCTTCGAAGAAGACAATTTCAAGAGCTATATTGTACTCACGGTTTTTTCTTTTAAGAGAAAAGCGAAAGGCGTAGGAATATGACAAATTTTAAAAATTTTAATGACATGCACACCCATATTACAAAAACCTATCAGCTCACAGCAGTCAGAATGGCCATTAGGAAATATGCTGCCAAAAATAAAAGGTGAAGGGAGTGTGGAGAAATGCGTACCTTCGGTTGTAAGGGGGGCATGTAAAGAGCCACTAATGAAAACACAATGTAGGTGCTTCAAAAAGGGAAACATTGAGCTACCAGTCAATCAATCACAACCACTGCTTGGCCTATCACCTGAGAAAATGAGAATCAAAAAGTCACAGGCTGGCAAACCTGTACGCCAGCAAGATTTACCATAGCCAGCACTTGGAAGCAATGAAAATGTCCATCAACCGAGGAATGCACCAAGAAGAAGTGGTCCACGTACACAATGGAATATTACTCTAATAATAAATATAAATTAAATTTAAAAACAAACAAAAGCCAGGAGACATCAACATTTGTGGGTTTATCCGGGCACATTGCACTCTAATTTATAACCGAAGAACACCACTGGCCGGTAGGTCTGTTTCCCTAGTACCAGCAAGGGGAACGTAGAAAGGCTGCCGCTCTCTGGCCGTTACCTGCAAAAGCAGGTTTAAAGCCTGAGCCAATGGTCACTTCATATGAACAAGTACTGCAGGGCTGTAAATGAAACCTGCCCTCAAAATGTCTTGAGGGAGATAATGGCCAAAATATTTCAAATGGTGACACATACTTTAAGAAAACACTTTGAAGAAATAAGCTCTAATCACAGCTGGAAAAGTAAAAGGGACATGTCTTAAAGCTCAATTTCAACGCATTATGAGACACATGCAAATTCAACCACAAAGAGGTATCAGCTCACACAACTCAGAATAACCATCAGCAAAAACTACAGAGAAAAAATCCTGAAGGTGCTGGGAAGAAATACATGCCCTCCACTTTAAGTGGGACGTAACCTGGAAAGAGCCACTAAGGAGAACAGAACAGAGGTGCCTTTAAAAGGTAAACATTGAGCTACCATATGATCCAGCAGACCTATTCCTGGACCTATAAACTAAGAAGACAGAATTGGAAGGACACAGCCACGCAAATCTGCATTGCATACTATTACAATAGCCAAGATATGGAAGTAACCAAAAAGTCCACCGACAGATGGGTGGACAAAGAAGAACTGCTACCTGTATAGATGGAATATGAGCTAGTGAAAAAATGAAACAATGCCATTTGCAGCACCATAGATGAGTCTAGAAGTAATCACGCAACTTGGAGTAAGTGAGAAAGCGAAAGACACATATCCTATCATATCACATATAGGGGTTACCTAAAAAATGATACAAACAAAGATATTTCCACAAACACTATCATAGATTCATTAAAAAAAACTTATGGTTCACCAAATGGAAAGGTGTGAGGATTGGATACATTACCATATTGAGGTTAACAGAGAGATACAAACACATGTGAAATATATAATCACCAAAGACCTACGCAATACCAAGGGAAGACTACTCAACATTGTGTCATAACCTACATGGGAAAAGGATCCGAAGAAGAATAGATATATGTATATGTGTGAAAGAACCACATCTTGCACACCTAGAACAAACAAAACATTGTAATCAAGTTTGCTGTGATAAAAAATAAAAATTAAGTTAAAAATACCAACAAGAAGTAATGAGACATAAACTTAAAGGGCTTTTTCCTCGCACATTCCATTCTAATTTACAACCTAGAACACCACTTCCAGTAAGGCTCTGTTGCCCTAGTAACCAGATTTGGTAAAGGAGAAATGCTGCCGCCTTGTGGCCGATTCCCGCAAGAGCAGCTTTTAACCCACAGCTAATGGTCACTTACCATTCACAAGGACTCAGGGCTGTAAAGGACACCTGCCCTCAAAATTGTGCTGCGGTAGGGAATGGATAAAATTTTCAAAACAGGCAAAATTTGCAAGAAGATAGTATGAAGAGGTATGTTTTACTCACTCTCTTTTGAAAGAAAGGAAAATGTATAAAAGCTCAGCCTCAGGAAGTATTAGACTCATGCAATCTAATCTACAAAAAGTTTTCAACTCACACCAGTCGACTGACCATTGGCAAAAAGTCTACAAATAATAAATGCTGAAGAGCTCTTAGAGAACTGTGTACCCTCTAGCTGCTGGTGAGATGTAAGAGGGTTAAACGCTAATAATGACAACAGAAAGGAGCTGCGTTTAAAAGGAAAAATTGAGGTACCATTCAATCCAGCAGGCGCACCAATGGGCCTCTCACCTGAGAAGACCAGAATGAAGAAGACCCGGGCTGCAAAAGCTGCAATGCAGCCTGATTCACAATAGACAAGACAGTGAAGCAACTAAAATGTCCATCAACAGATGAAAGGATAAAGAAGAAGTGGTCCATGTACACAATGAATACTAGCCATGGAAAACAATGAAACACTGCTCTTTGAGGCACCATAGATGATCTTGGAGATAATCACAGAACATGAGGTAAGTCGGAAAGCAAAAGTCCTATATCCTATGATATCACTTATAGGCGTTATCTAATAACTGACACAAATGAACATATTTCCACACAGAAAGTCAATCACAGACTTATTAAAAAAAAACTATGCTTATCTAAAAGGAAAGGTGGGGGGAATGGATAAATGAAGATTAGCGTTACCATATGTATACAAATATATATTATATACATATATCAAAAGACCAACCATATAGCAAGGAAGGATTATGGAACACTCTGTAATAATTTACACGGGAAGAGGATCTCTACCTAAATAGTTATATAGAATATGTAGATGAACCAGAGTGTGTACACCTTGGACGAGCAACATTCTAACCATTACCCCAATTGAAAAAATTAAAACAACGAACTAGGAGTAATGAGACATAAACTTATGAGGGGTTTTCCTGGCACATTCCATCCAAATTTAAAACCTAGGCAAACAACTTCCAGAACGGCTCTGCTGCCCTAGTACCCAGATTTGGGAATGGAGAAATGCTGCATCCTTTTGGCCGTTTTCCACAAGAGCAGCTTTAAACCCACTGCAAAAGGTCACTAAATATTCACCAATTGCAGGTCTGTAAATGACACCGGCCCTCCAAAAAATACTGAGGTCGAAAATCGACCAAAAAATTCCAGAGTGCAACCTTCCAAAAAGAAAATTTGAAGAGGTATATTATAGTCACACTTTTTTGCTTTTTTCTTTTAACAGAAAAGAAAAAGGCGTGGAAAAATGATGAATTGTAGGAATTTTTACAGACATGTAAACCCAAATTACAAAAACCTATCAGCTCACACCAGTCAGAACGGCCATCAACAAAAATGCTGCAAACAATAAATGCTGACGTGATTGTGGAGAAATGCGTACCCTCGATTCTAAGGGGGATGTGGTAAGAGCCGCTAATGAAAGCACAATTGAGGTGCCTTGAAAAGGTAAACGTTGACCTACCATACCAGTCAATCAATCATACCCACTGCTGTGTCTATCACCTGAGAAAATGAAAATCAAAAATCACAGGCTGGCAATCCTGCACTCCAGCAATATTTACCATAGGCAACACTTGGAAGCAACGAAACTGTCCATCAACAGAGGAATGCACCAAGAAGAAGTGGTCCGTGTACACAATGGAATATTAGCCATGGAAAACATTGAAGCACTGCTCTTTGAGGCACCATAGATGAGCCTGGAGATAATCACAAAACATGAAGTAGGTCGGACAGCAAAACACCTATATCCTATATGATCACTTATGGCATTATCTAATAACTGACACAGATGAACATATTTCCGAAGAGAAAGACACTCACAGGCTTAGAAAACAAACTATGCTCATCTGAAAGGAAAGGAGGGGGGAAATTGAGAAATGAAGATTAGTGTTACTATTCATATACAAATACATATTATATACATGTATCCAAAAGACCGAACATATAGCAAGGGAGGTCGACGGAACACTGTAATATTTTACATGGGAAGAGGATCTGTACATTAATAGACATACATAATGTACAAATGAACCAGATTGTGTACACCAAAGACAAACAATATTCTAAACTTTACCCAGATTAAAAAAAATTTAAAAACCAAGAAGAAGTAATGAGACATAAACTTATGGGGATTTCTCCTGGCAAATTCCATTCTAATTTACAACCTAGGACAATGACTTCCAGAAAGGCTCTGCTGCCCTAGTACCCAGATTGGGGAATGGAGAAATGCTACCTCCTTGTGGCCGTTTCCCACAACAGCAGCTTTGAACCCACTGCAAAAGGTCACTAAATTTTCACCTACTTGCAGTTCTGTAAATGACACCTGCCCTCCAGAAAATTTCTGGGGTCAAAAATCGACCAAAAACTTCACAAGAGGGCAATCTTCGAAGAAGACAATTTCAAGAGCTATATTGTACTCACGGTTTTTTCTTTTAAGAGAAAAGCGAAAGGCGTAGGAATATGACGAATTTTAAAAATTTTAATGACATGCACACCCATATTACAAAAACCTATCAGCTCACAGCAGTCAGAATGGCCATTAGGAAATATGCTGCCAAAAATAAAAGGTGAAGGGAGTGTGGAGAAATGCGTACCTTCGGTTGTAAGGGGGGCATGTAAAGAGCCACTAATGAAAACACAATGTAGGTGCTTCAAAAAGGGAAACATTGAGCTACCAGTCAATCAATCACAACCACTGCTTGGCCTATCACCTGAGAAAATGAGAATCAAAAAGTCACAGGCTGGCAAACCTGTACGCCAGCAAGATTTACCATAGCCAGCACTTGGAAGCAATGAAAATGTCCATCAACCGAGGAATGCACCAAGAAGAAGTGGTCCACGTACACAATGGAATATTACTCTAATAATAAATATAAATTAAATTTAAAAACAAACAAAAGCCAGGAGACATCAACATTTGTGGGTTTATCCGGGCACATTGCACTCTAATTTATAACCGAAGAACACCACTGGCCGGTAGGTCTGTTTCCCTAGTACCAGCAAGGGGAACGTAGAAAGGCTGCCGCTCTCTGGCCGTTACCTGCAAAAGCAGGTTTAAAGCCTGAGCCAATGGTCACTTCATATGAACAAGTACTGCAGGGCTGTAAATGAAACCTGCCCTCAAAATGTCTTGAGGGAGATAATGGCCAAAATATTTCAAATGGTGACACATACTTTAAGAAAACACTTTGAAGAAATAAGCTCTAATCACAGCTGGAAAAGTAAAAGGGACATGTCTTAAAGCTCAATTTCAACGCATTATGAGACACATGCAAATTCAACCACAAAGAGGTATCAGCTCACACAACTCAGAATAACCATCAGCAAAAACTACAGAGAAAAAATCCTGAAGGTGCTGGGAAGAAATACATGCCCTCCACTTTAAGTGGGACGTAACCTGGAAAGAGCCACTAAGGAGAACAGAACAGAGGTGCCTTTAAAAGGTAAACATTGAGCTACCATATGATCCAGCAGACCTATTCCTGGACCTATAAACTAAGAAGACAGAATTGGAAGGACACAGCCACGCAAATCTGCATTGCATACTATTACAATAGCCAAGATATGGAAGTAACCAAAAAGTCCACCGACAGATGGGTGGACAAAGAAGAACTGCTACCTGTATAGATGGAATATGAGCTAGTGAAAAAATGAAACAATGCCATTTGCAGCACCATAGATGAGTCTAGAAGTAATCACGCAACTTGGAGTAAGTGAGAAAGCGAAAGACACATATCCTATCATATCACATATAGGGGTTACCTAAAAAATGATACAAACAAAGATATTTCCACAAACACTATCATAGATTCATTAAAAAAAACTTATGGTTCACCAAATGGAAAGGTGTGAGGATTGGATACATTACCATATTGAGGTTAACAGAGAGATACAAACACATGTGAAATATATAATCACCAAAGACCTACGCAATACCAAGGGAAGACTACTCAACATTGTGTCATAACCTACATGGGAAAAGGATCCGAAGAAGAATAGATATATGTATATGTGTGAAAGAACCACATCTTGCACACCTAGAACAAACAAAACATTGTAATCAAGTTTGCTGTGATAAAAAATAAAAATTAAGTTAAAAATACCAACAAGAAGTAATGAGACATAAACTTAAAGGGCTTTTTCCTCGCACATTCCATTCTAATTTACAACCTAGAACACCACTTCCAGTAAGGCTCTGTTGCCCTAGTAACCAAATTTGGTAAAGGAGAAATGCTGCCGCCTTGTGGCCGATTCCCGCAAGAGCAGCTTTTAACCCACAGCTAATGGTCACTTACTATTCACAAGGACTCAGGGCTGTAAAGGACACCTGCCCTCAAAATTGTGCTGCGGTAGGGAATGGATAAAATTTTCAAAACAGGCAAAATTTGCAAGAAGATAGTATGAAGAGGTATGTTTTACTCACTCTCTTTTGAAAGAAAGGAAAATGTATAAAAGCTCAGCCTCAGGAAGTATTAGACTCATGCAATCTAATCTACAAAAAGTTTTCAACTCACACCAGTCGACTGACCATTGGCAAAAAGTCTACAAATAATAAATGCTGAAGAGCTCTTAGAGAACTGTGTACCCTCTAGCTGCTGGTGAGATGTAAGAGGGTTAAACGCTAATAATGACAACAGAAAGGAGCTGCGTTTAAAAGGAAAAATTGAGGTACCATTCAATCCAGCAGGCGCACCAATGGGCCTCTCACCTGAGAAGACCAGAATGAAGAAGACCCGGGCTGCAAAAGCTGCAATGCAGCCTGATTCACAATAGACAAGACAGTGAAGCAACTAAAATGTCCATCAACAGATGAAAGGATAAAGAAGAAGTGGTCCATGTACACAATGAATACTAGCCATGGAAAACAATGAAACACTGCTCTTTGAGGCACCATAGATGATCTTGGAGATAATCACAGAACATGAGGTAAGTCGGAAAGCAAAAGTCCTATATCCTATGATATCACTTATAGGCGTTATCTAATAACTGACACAAATGAACATATTTCCACACAGAAAGTCAATCACAGACTTATTAAAAAAAAACTATGCTTATCTAAAAGGAAAGGTGGGGGGAATGGATAAATGAAGATTAGCGTTACCATATGTATACAAATATATATTATATACATATATCAAAAGACCAACCATATAGCAAGGAAGGATTATGGAACACTCTGTAATAATTTACACGGGAAGAGGATCTCTACCTAAATAGTTATATAGAATATGTAGATGAACCAGAGTGTGTACACCTTGGACGAGCAACATTCTAACCATTACCCCAATTGAAAAAATTAAAACAACGAACTAGGAGTAATGAGACATAAACTTATGAGGGGTTTTCCTGGCACATTCCATCCAAATTTAAAACCTAGGCAAACAACTTCCAGAACGGCTCTGCTGCCCTAGTACCCAGATTTGGGAATGGAGAAATGCTGCATCCTTTTGGCCGTTTTCCACAAGAGCAGCTTTAAACCCACTGCAAAAGGTCACTAAATATTCACCAATTGCAGGTCTGTAAATGACACCGGCCCTCCAAAAAATACTGAGGTCGAAAATCGACCAAAAAATTCCAGAGTGCAACCTTCCAAAAAGAAAATTTGAAGAGGTATATTATAGTCACACTTTTTTGCTTTTTTCTTTTAACAGAAAAGAAAAAGGCGTGGAAAAATGATGAATTGTAGGAATTTTTACAGACATGTAAACCCAAATTACAAAAACCTATCAGCTCACACCAGTCAGAACGGCCATCAACAAAAATGCTGCAAACAATAAATGCTGACGTGATTGTGGAGAAATGCGTACCCTCGATTCTAAGGGGGATGTGGTAAGAGCCGCTAATGAAAGCACAATTGAGGTGCCTTGAAAAGGTAAACGTTGACCTACCATACCAGTCAATCAATCATACCCACTGCTGTGTCTATCACCTGAGAAAATGAAAATCAAAAATCACAGGCTGGCAATCCTGCACTCCAGCAATATTTACCATAGGCAACACTTGGAAGCAACGAAACTGTCCATCAACAGAGGAATGCACCAAGAAGAAGTGGTCCGTGTACACAATGGAATATTAGCCATGGAAAACATTGAAGCACTGCTCTTTGAGGCACCATAGATGAGCCTGGAGATAATCACAAAACATGAAGTAGGTCGGACAGCAAAACACCTATATCCTATATGATCACTTATGGCATTATCTAATAACTGACACAGATGAACATATTTCCGAAGAGAAAGACACTCACAGGCTTAGAAAACAAACTATGCTCATCTGAAAGGAAAGGAGGGGGGAAATTGAGAAATGAAGATTAGTGTTACTATTCATATACAAATACATATTATATACATGTATCAAAAAGACCGAACATATAGCAAGGGAGGTCGACGGAACACTGTAATATTTTACATGGGAAGAGGATCTGTACATTAATAGACATACATAATGTACAAATGAACCAGATTGTGTACACCAAAGACAAACAATATTCTAAACTTTACCCAGATTAAAAAAATTTTAAAAACCAAGAAGAAGTAATGAGACATAAACTTATGGGGATTTCTCCTGGCAAATTCCATTCTAATTTACAACCTAGGACAATGACTTCCAGAAAGGCTCTGCTGCCCTAGTACCCAGATTGGGGAATGGAGAAATGCTACCTCCTTGTGGCCGTTTCCCACAACAGCAGCTTTGAACCCACTGCAAAAGGTCACTAAATTTTCACCTACTTGCAGTTCTGTAAATGACACCTGCCCTCCAGAAAATTTCTGGGGTCAAAAATCGACCAAAAACTTCACAAGAGGGCAACCTTCGAAGAAGACAATTTCAAGAGCTATATTGTACTCACGGTTTTTTCTTTTAAGAGAAAAGCGAAAGGCGTAGGAATATGACGAATTTTAAAAATTTTAATGACATGCACACCCATATTACAAAAACCTATCAGCTCACAGCAGTCAGAATGGCCATTAGGAAATATGCTGCCAAAAATAAAAGGTGAAGGGAGTGTGGAGAAATGCGTACCTTCGGTTGTAAGGGGGGCATGTAAAGAGCCACTAATGAAAACACAATGTAGGTGCTTCAAAAAGGGAAACATTGAGCTACCAGTCAATCAATCACAACCACTGCTTGGCCTATCACCTGAGAAAATGAGAATCAAAAAGTCACAGGCTGGCAAACCTGTACGCCAGCAAGATTTACCATAGCCAGCACTTGGAAGCAATGAAAATGTCCATCAACCGAGGAATGCACCAAGAAGAAGTGGTCCACGTACACAATGGAATATTACTCTAATAATAAATATAAATTAAATTTAAAAACAAACAAAAGCCAGGAGACATCAACATTTGTGGGTTTATCCGGGCACATTGCACTCTAATTTATAACCGAAGAACACCACTGGCCGGTAGGTCTGTTTCCCTAGTACCAGCAAGGGGAACGTAGAAAGGCTGCCGCTCTCTGGCCGTTACCTGCAAAAGCAGGTTTAAAGCCTGAGCCAATGGTCACTTCATATGAACAAGTACTGCAGGGCTGTAAATGAAACCTGCCCTCAAAATGTCTTGAGGGAGATAATGGCCAAAATATTTCAAATGGTGACACATACTTTAAGAAAACACTTTGAAGAAATAAGCTCTAATCACAGCTGGAAAAGTAAAAGGGACATGTCTTAAAGCTCAATTTCAACGCATTATGAGACACATGCAAATTCAACCACAAAGAGGTATCAGCTCACACAACTCAGAATAACCATCAGCAAAAACTACAGAGAAAAAATCCTGAAGGTGCTGGGAAGAAATACATGCCCTCCACTTTAAGTGGGACGTAACCTGGAAAGAGCCACTAAGGAGAACAGAACAGAGGTGCCTTTAAAAGGTAAACATTGAGCTACCATATGATCCAGCAGACCTATTCCTGGACCTATAAACTAAGAAGACAGAATTGGAAGGACACAGCCACGCAAATCTGCATTGCATACTATTACAATAGCCAAGATATGGAAGTAACCAAAAAGTCCACCGACAGATGGGTGGACAAAGAAGAACTGCTACCTGTATAGATGGAATATGAGCTAGTGAAAAAATGAAACAATGCCATTTGCAGCACCATAGATGAGTCTAGAAGTAATCACGCAACTTGGAGTAAGTGAGAAAGCGAAAGACACATATCCTATCATATCACATATAGGGGTTACCTAAAAAATGATACAAACAAAGATATTTCCACAAACACTATCATAGATTCATTAAAAAAAACTTATGGTTCACCAAATGGAAAGGTGTGAGGATTGGATACATTACCATATTGAGGTTAACAGAGAGATACAAACACATGTGAAATATATAATCACCAAAGACCTACGCAATACCAAGGGAAGACTACTCAACATTGTGTCATAACCTACATGGGCAAAGGATCCGAAGAAGAATAGATATATGTATATGTGTGAAAGAACCACATCTTGCACACCTAGAACAAACAAAACATTGTAATCAAGTTTGCTGTGATAAAAAATAAAAATTAAGTTAAAAATACCAACAAGAAGTAATGAGACATAAACTTAAAGGGCTTTTTCCTCGCACATTCCATTCTAATTTACAACCTAGAACACCACTTTCAGTAAGGCTCTGTTGCCCTAGTAACCAGATTTGGTAAAGGAGAAATGCTGCCGCCTTGTGGCCGATTCCCGCAAGAGCAGCTTTTAACCCACAGCTAATGGTCACTTACCATTCACAAGGACTCAGGGCTGTAAAGGACACCTGCCCTCAAAATTGTGCTGCGGTAGGGAATGGATAAAATTTTCAAAACAGGCAAAATTTGCAAGAAGATAGTATGAAGAGGTATGTTTTACTCACTCTCTTTTGAAAGAAAGGAAAATGTATAAAAGCTCAGCCTCAGGAAGTATTAGACTCATGCAATCTAATCTACAAAAAGTTTTCAACTCACACCAGTCGACTGACCATTGGCAAAAAGTCTACAAATAATAAATGCTGAAGAGCTCTTAGAGAACTGTGTACCCTCTAGCTGCTGGTGAGATGTAAGAGGGTTAAACGCTAATAATGACAACAGAAAGGAGCTGCGTTTTAAAAGGAAAAATTGAGGTACCATTCAATCCAGCAGGCGCACCAATGGGCCTCTCACCTGAGAAGACCAGAATGAAGAAGACCCGGGCTGCAAAAGCTGCACTGCAGCCTGATTCACAATAGACAAGACAGTGAAGCAACTAAAATGTCCATCAACAGATGAAAGGATAAAGAAGAAGTGGTCCATGTACACAATGAATACTAGCCATGGAAAACAATGAAACACTGCTCTTTGAGGCACCATAGATGATCTTGGAGATAATCACAGAACATGAGGTAAGTCGGAAAGCAAAAGTCCTATATCCTATGATATCACTTATAGGCGTTATCTAATAACTGACACAAATGAACATATTTCCACACAGAAAGTCAATCACAGACTTATTAAAAAAAAACTATGCTTATCTAAAAGGAAAGGTGGGGGGAATGGATAAATGAAGATTAGCGTTACCATATGTATACAAATATATATTATATACATATATCAAAAGACCAACCATATAGCAAGGAAGGATTATGGAACACTCTGTAATAATTTACACGGGAAGAGGATCTTACCTAAATAGTTATATAGAATATGTAGATGAACCAGAGTGTGTACACCTTGGACGAGCAACATTCTAACCATTACCCCAATTGAAAAAATTAAAACAACGAACTAGGAGTAATGAGACATAAACTTATGAGGGGTTTTCCTGGCACATTCCATCCAAATTTAAAACCTAGGCAAACAACTTCCAGAACGGCTCTGCTGCCCTAGTACCCAGATTTGGGAATGGAGAAATGCTGCATCCTTGTGGCCGTTTTCCACAAGAGCAGCTGTAAACCCACTGCAAAAGGTCACTAAATATTCACCAATTGCAGGTCTGTAAATGACACCGGCCCTCCAAAAAATACTGAGGTCGAAAATCGACCAAAAAATTCCAGAGTGCAACCTTCCAAAAAGAAAATTTGAAGAGGTATATTATAGTCACACTTTTTTGCTTTTTTCTTTTAACAGAAAAGAAAAAGGCGTGGAAAAATGATGAATTGTAGGAATTTTTACAGACATGTAAACCCAAATTACAAAAACCTATCAGCTCACACCAGTCAGAACGGCCATCAACAAAAATGCTGCAAACAATAAATGCTGACGTGATTGTGGAGAAATGCGTACCCTCGATTCTAAGGGGGATGTGGTAAGAGCCGCTAATGAAAGCACAATTGAGGTGCCTTGAAAAGGTAAACGTTGACCTACCATACCAGTCAATCAATCATACCCACTGCTGTGTCTATCACCTGAGAAAATGAAAATCAAAAATCACAGGCTGGCAATCCTGCACTCCAGCAATATTTACCATAGGCAACACTTGGAAGCAACGAAACTGTCCATCAACAGAGGAATGCACCAAGAAGAAGTGGTCCGTGTACACAATGGAATATTAGCCATGGAAAACATTGAAGCACTGCTCTTTGAGGCACCATAGATGAGCCTGGAGATAATCACAAAACATGAAGTAGGTCGGACAGCAAAACACCTATATCCTATATGATCACTTATGGCATTATCTAATAACTGACACAGATGAACATATTTCCGAAGAGAAAGACACTCACAGGCTTAGAAAACAAACTATGCTCATCTGAAAGGAAAGGAGGGGGGAAATTGAGAAATGAAGATTAGTGTTACTATTCATATACAAATACATATTATATACATGTATCAAAAAGACCGAACATATAGCAAGGGAGGTCGACGGAACACTGTAATATTTTACATGGGAAGAGGATCTGTACATTAATAGACATACATAATGTACAAATGAACCAGATTGTGTACACCAAAGACAAACAATATTCTAAACTTTACCCAGATTAAAAAAATTTTAAAAACCAAGAAGAAGTAATGAGACATAAACTTATGGGGATTTCTCCTGGCAAATTCCATTCTAATTTACAACCTAGGACAATGACTTCCAGAAAGGCTCTGCTGCCCTAGTACCCAGATTGGGGAATGGAGAAATGCTACCTCCTTGTGGCCGTTTCCCACAACAGCAGCTTTGAACCCACTGCAAAAGGTCACTAAATTTTCACCTACTTGCAGTTCTGTAAATGACACCTGCCCTCCAGAAAATTTCTGGGGTCAAAAATCGACCAAAAACTTCACAAGAGGGCAACCTTCGAAGAAGACAATTTCAAGAGCTATATTGTACTCACGGTTTTTTCTTTTAAGAGAAAAGCGAAAGGCGTAGGAATATGACGAATTTTAAAAATTTTAATGACATGCACACCCATATTACAAAAACCTATCAGCTCACAGCAGTCAGAATGGCCATTAGGAAATATGCTGCCAAAAATAAAAGGTGAAGGGAGTGTGGAGAAATGCGTACCTTCGGTTGTAAGGGGGGCATGTTAAGAGCCACTAATGAAAACACAATGTAGGTGCTTCAAAAAGGGAAACATTGAGCTACCAGTCAATCAATCACAACCACTGCTTGGCCTATCACCTGAGAAAATGAGAATCAAAAAGTCACAGGCTGGCAAACCTGTACGCCAGCAAGATTTACCATAGCCAGCACTTGGAAGCAATGAAAATGTCCATCAACCGAGGAATGCACCAAGAAGAAGTGGTCCACGTACACAATGGAATATTACTCTAATAATAAATATAAATTAAATTTAAAAACAAACAAAAGCCAGGAGACATCAACATTTGTGGGTTTATCCGGGCACATTGCACTCTAATTTATAACCGAAGAACACCACTGGCCGGTAGGTCTGTTTCCCTAGTACCAGCAAGGGGAACGTAGAAAGGCTGCCGCTCTCTGGCCGTTACCTGCAAAAGCAGGTTTAAAGCCTGAGCCAATGGTCACTTCATATGAACAAGTACTGCAGGGCTGTAAATGAAACCTGCCCTCAAAATGTCTTGAGGGAGATAATGGCCAAAATATTTCAAATGGTGACACATACTTTAAGAAAACACTTTGAAGAAATAAGCTCTAATCACAGCTGGAAAAGTAAAAGGGACATGTCTTAAAGCTCAATTTCAACGCATTATGAGACACATGCAAATTCAACCACAAAGAGGTATCAGCTCACACAACTCAGAATAACCATCAGCAAAAACTACAGAGAAAAAATCCTGAAGGTGCTGGGAAGAAATACATGCCCTCCACTTTAAGTGGGATGTAACCTGGAAAGAGCCACTAAGGAGAACAGAACAGAGGTGCCTTTAAAAGGTAAACATTGAGCTACCATATGATCCAGCAGACCTATTCCTGGACCTATAAACTAAGAAGACAGAATTGGAAGGACACAGCCACGCAAATCTGCATTGCATACTATTACAATAGCCAAGATATGGAAGTAACCAAAAAGTCCACCGACAGATGGGTGGACAAAGAAGAACTGCTACCTGTATAGATGGAATATGAGCTAGTGAAAAAATGAAACAATGCCATTTGCAGCACCATAGATGAGTCTAGAAGTAATCACGCAACTTGGAGTAAGTGAGAAAGCGAAAGACACATATCCTATCATATCACATATAGGGGTTACCTAAAAAATGATACAAACAAAGATATTTCCACAAACACTATCATAGATTCATTAAAAAAAACTTATGGTTCACCAAATGGAAAGGTGTGAGGATTGGATACATTACCATATTGAGGTTAACAGAGAGATACAAACACATGTGAAATATATAATCACCAAAGACCTACGCAATACCAAGGGAAGACTACTCAACATTGTGTCATAACCTACATGGGCAAAGGATCCGAAGAAGAATAGATATATGTATATGTGTGAAAGAACCACATCTTGCACACCTAGAACAAACAAAACATTGTAATCAAGTTTGCTGTGATAAAAAATAAAAATTAAGTTAAAAATACCAACAAGAAGTAATGAGACATAAACTTAAAGGGCTTTTTCCTCGCACATTCCATTCTAATTTACAACCTAGAACACCACTTCCAGTAAGGCTCTGTTGCCCTAGTAACCAGATTTGGTAAAGGAGAAATGCTGCCGCCTTGTGGCCGATTCCCGCAAGAGCAGCTTTTAACCCACAGCTAATGGTCACTTACCATTCACAAGGACTCAGGGCTGTAAAGGACACCTGCCCTCAAAATTGTGCTGCGGTAGGGAATGGATAAAATTTTCAAAACAGGCAAAATTTGCAAGAAGATAGTATGAAGAGGTATGTTTTACTCACTCTCTTTTGAAAGAAAGGAAAATGTATAAAAGCTCAGCCTCAGGAAGTATTAGACTCATGCAATCTAATCTACAAAAAGTTTTCAACTCACACCAGTCGACTGACCATTGGCAAAAAGTCTACAAATAATAAATGCTGAAGAGCTCTTAGAGAACTGTGTACCCTCTAGCTGCTGGTGAGATGTAAGAGGGTTAAACGCTAATAATGACAACAGAAAGGAGCTGCGTTTAAAAGGAAAAATTGCGGTACCATTCAATCCAGCAGGCGCACCAATGGGCCTCTCACCTGAGAAGACCAGAATGAAGAAGACCCGGGCTGCAAAAGCTGCACTGCAGCCTGATTCACAATAGACAAGACAGTGAAGCAACTAAAATGTCCATCAACAGATGAAAGGATAAAGAAGAAGTGGTCCATGTACACAATGAATACTAGCCATGGAAAACAATGAAACACTGCTCTTTGAGGCACCATAGATGATCTTGGAGATAATCACAGAACATGAGGTAAGTCGGAAAGCAAAAGTCCTATATCCTATGATATCACTTATAGGCGTTATCTAATAACTGACACAAATGAACATATTTCCACACAGAAAGTCAATCACAGACTTATTAAAAAAAAACTATGCTTATCTAAAAGGAAAGGTGGGGGGAATGGATAAATGAAGATTAGCGTTACCATATGTATACAAATATATATTATATACATATATCAAAAGACCAACCATATAGCAAGGAAGGATTATGGAACACTCTGTAATAATTTACACGGGAAGAGGATCTCTACCTAAATAGTTATATAGAATATGTAGATGAACCAGAGTGTGTACACCTTGGACGAGCAACATTCTAACCATTACCCCAATTGAAAAAATTAAAACAACGAACTAGGAGTAATGAGACATAAACTTATGAGGGGTTTTCCTGGCACATTCCATCCAAATTTAAAACCTAGGCAAACAACTTCCAGAACGGCTCTGCTGCCCTAGTACCCAGATTTGGGAATGGAGAAATGCTGCATCCTTGTGGCCGTTTTCCACAAGAGCAGCTGTAAACCCACTGCAAAAGGTCACTAAATATTCACCAATTGCAGGTCTGTAAATGACACCGGCCCTCCAAAAAATACTGAGGTCGAAAATCGACCAAAAAATTCCAGAGTGCAACCTTCCAAAAAGAAAATTTGAAGAGGTATATTATAGTCACACTTTTTTGCTTTTTTCTTTTAACAGAAAAGAAAAAGGCGTGGAAAAATGATGAATTGTAGGAATTTTTACAGACATGTAAACCCAAATTACAAAAACCTATCAGCTCACACCAGTCAGAACGGCCATCAACAAAAATGCTGCAAACAATAAATGCTGACGTGATTGTGGAGAAATGCGTACCCTCGATTCTAAGGGGGATGTGGTAAGAGCCGCTAATGAAAGCACAATTGAGGTGCCTTGAAAAGGTAAACGTTGACCTACCATACCAGTCAATCAATCATACCCACTGCTGTGTCTATCACCTGAGAAAATGAAAATCAAAAATCACAGGCTGGCAATCCTGCACTCCAGCAATATTTACCATAGGCAACACTTGGAAGCAACGAAACTGTCCATCAACAGAGGAATGCACCAAGAAGAAGTGGTCCGTGTACACAATGGAATATTAGCCATGGAAAACATTGAAGCACTGCTCTTTGAGGCACCATAGATGAGCCTGGAGATAATCACAAAACATGAAGTAGGTCGGACAGCAAAACACCTATATCCTATATGATCACTTATGGCATTATCTAATAACTGACACAGATGAACATATTTCCGAAGAGAAAGACACTCACAGGCTTAGAAAACAAACTATGCTCATCTGAAAGGAAAGGAGGGGGGAAATTGAGAAATGAAGATTAGTGTTACTATTCATATACAAATACATATTATATACATGTATCAAAAAGACCGAACATATAGCAAGGGAGGTCGACGGAACACTGTAATATTTTACATGGGAAGAGGATCTGTACATTAATAGACATACATAATGTACAAATGAACCAGATTGTGTACACCAAAGACAAACAATATTCTAAACTTTACCCAGATTAAAAAAATTTTAAAAACCAAGAAGAAGTAATGAGACATAAACTTATGGGGATTTCTCCTGGCAAATTCCATTCTAATTTACAACCTAGGACAATGACTTCCAGAAAGGCTCTGCTGCCCTAGTACCCAGATTGGGGAATGGAGAAATGCTACCTCCTTGTGGCCGTTTCCCACAACAGCAGCTTTGAACCCACTGCAAAAGGTCACTAAATTTTCACCTACTTGCAGTTCTGTAAATGACACCTGCCCTCCAGAAAATTTCTGGGGTCAAAAATCGACCAAAAACTTCACAAGAGGGCAACCTTCGAAGAAGACAATTTCAAGAGCTATATTGTACTCACGGTTTTTTCTTTTAAGAGAAAAGCGAAAGGCGTAGGAATATGACGAATTTTAAAAATTTTAATGACATGCACACCCATATTACAAAAACCTATCAGCTCACAGCAGTCAGAATGGCCATTAGGAAATATGCTGCCAAAAATAAAAGGTGAAGGGAGTGTGGAGAAATGCGTACCTTCGGTTGTAAGGGGGGCATGTTAAGAGCCACTAATGAAAACACAATGTAGGTGCTTCAAAAAGGGAAACATTGAGCTACCAGTCAATCAATCACAACCACTGCTTGGCCTATCACCTGAGAAAATGAGAATCAAAAAGTCACAGGCTGGCAAACCTGTACGCCAGCAAGATTTACCATAGCCAGCACTTGGAAGCAATGAAAATGTCCATCAACCGAGGAATGCACCAAGAAGAAGTGGTCCACGTACACAATGGAATATTACTCTAATAATAAATATAAATTAAATTTAAAAACAAACAAAAGCCAGGAGACATCAACATTTGTGGGTTTATCCGGGCACATTGCACTCTAATTTATAACCGAAGAACACCACTGGCCGGTAGGTCTGTTTCCCTAGTACCAGCAAGGGGAACGTAGAAAGGCTGCCGCTCTCTGGCCGTTACCTGCAAAAGCAGGTTTAAAGCCTGAGCCAATGGTCACTTCATATGAACAAGTACTGCAGGGCTGTAAATGAAACCTGCCCTCAAAATGTCTTGAGGGAGATAATGGCCAAAATATTTCAAATGGTGACACATACTTTAAGAAAACACTTTGAAGAAATAAGCTCTAATCACAGCTGGAAAAGTAAAAGGGACATGTCTTAAAGCTCAATTTCAACGCATTATGAGACACATGCAAATTCAACCACAAAGAGGTATCAGCTCACACAACTCAGAATAACCATCAGCAAAAACTACAGAGAAAAAATCCTGAAGGTGCTGGGAAGAAATACATGCCCTCCACTTTAAGTGGGACGTAACCTGGAAAGAGCCACTAAGGAGAACAGAACAGAGGTGCCTTTAAAAGGTAAACATTGAGCTACCATATGATCCAGCAGACCTATTCCTGGACCTATAAACTAAGAAGACAGAATTGGAAGGACACAGCCACGCAAATCTGCATTGCATACTATTACAATAGCCAAGATATGGAAGTAACCAAAAAGTCCACCGACAGATGGGTGGACAAAGAAGAACTGCTACCTGTATAGATGGAATATGAGCTAGTGAAAAAATGAAACAATGCCATTTGCAGCACCATAGATGAGTCTAGAAGTAATCACGCAACTTGGAGTAAGTGAGAAAGCGAAAGACACATATCCTATCATATCACATATAGGGGTTACCTAAAAAATGATACAAACAAAGATATTTCCACAAACACTATCATAGATTCATTAAAAAAAACTTATGGTTCACCAAATGGAAAGGTGTGAGGATTGGATACATTACCATATTGAGGTTAACAGAGAGATACAAACACATGTGAAATATATAATCACCAAAGACCTACGCAATACCAAGGGAAGACTACTCAACATTGTGTCATAACCTACATGGGCAAAGGATCCGAAGAAGAATAGATATATGTATATGTGTGAAAGAACCACATCTTGCACACCTAGAACAAACAAAACATTGTAATCAAGTTTGCTGTGATAAAAAATAAAAATTAAGTTAAAAATACCAACAAGAAGTAATGAGACATAAACTTAAAGGGCTTTTTCCTCGCACATTCCATTCTAATTTACAACCTAGAACACCACTTTCAGTAAGGCTCTGTTGCCCTAGTAACCAGATTTGGTAAAGGAGAAATGCTGCCGCCTTGTGGCCGATTCCCGCAAGAGCAGCTTTTAACCCACAGCTAATGGTCACTTACCATTCACAAGGACTCAGGGCTGTAAAGGACACCTGCCCTCAAAATTGTGCTGCGGTAGGGAATGGATAAAATTTTCAAAACAGGCAAAATTTGCAAGAAGATAGTATGAAGAGGTATGTTTTACTCACTCTCTTTTGAAAGAAAGGAAAATGTATAAAAGCTCAGCCTCAGGAAGTATTAGACTCATGCAATCTAATCTACAAAAAGTTTTCAACTCACACCAGTCGACTGACCATTGGCAAAAAGTCTACAAATAATAAATGCTGAAGAGCTCTTAGAGAACTGTGTACCCTCTAGCTGCTGGTGAGATGTAAGAGGGTTAAACGCTAATAATGACAACAGAAAGGAGCTGCGTTTAAAAGGAAAAATTGCGGTACCATTCAATCCAGCAGGCGCACCAATGGGCCTCTCACCTGAGAAGACCAGAATGAAGAAGACCCGGGCTGCAAAAGCTGCACTGCAGCCTGATTCACAATAGACAAGACAGTGAAGCAACTAAAATGTCCATCAACAGATGAAAGGATAAAGAAGAAGTGGTCCATGTACACAATGAATACTAGCCATGGAAAACAATGAAACACTGCTCTTTGAGGCACCATAGATGATCTTGGAGATAATCACAGAACATGAGGTAAGTCGGAAAGCAAAAGTCCTATATCCTATGATATCACTTATAGGCGTTATCTAATAACTGACACAAATGAACATATTTCCACACAGAAAGTCAATCACAGACTTATTAAAAAAAAACTATGCTTATCTAAAAGGAAAGGTGGGGGGAATGGATAAATGAAGATTAGCGTTACCATATGTATACAAATATATATTATATACATATATCAAAAGACCAACCATATAGCAAGGAAGGATTATGGAACACTCTGTAATAATTTACACGGGAAGAGGATCTCTACCTAAATAGTTATATAGAATATGTAGATGAACCAGAGTGTGTACACCTTGGACGAGCAACATTCTAACCATTACCCCAATTGAAAAAATTAAAACAACGAACTAGGAGTAATGAGACATAAACTTATGAGGGGTTTTCCTGGCACATTCCATCCAAATTTAAAACCTAGGCAAACAACTTCCAGAACGGCTCTGCTGCCCTAGTACCCAGATTTGGGAATGGAGAAATGCTGCATCCTTGTGGCCGTTTTCCACAAGAGCAGCTGTAAACCCACTGCAAAAGGTCACTAAATATTCACCAATTGCAGGTCTGTAAATGACACCGGCCCTCCAAAAAATACTGAGGTCGAAAATCGACCAAAAAATTCCAGAGTGCAACCTTCCAAAAAGAAAATTTGAAGAGGTATATTATAGTCACACTTTTTTGCTTTTTTCTTTTAACAGAAAAGAAAAAGGCGTGGAAAAATGATGAATTGTAGGAATTTTTACAGACATGTAAACCCAAATTACAAAAACCTATCAGCTCACACCAGTCAGAACGGCCATCAACAAAAATGCTGCAAACAATAAATGCTGACGTGATTGTGGAGAAATGCGTACCCTCGATTCTAAGGGGGATGTGGTAAGAGCCGCTAATGAAAGCACAATTGAGGTGCCTTGAAAAGGTAAACGTTGACCTACCATACCAGTCAATCAATCATACCCACTGCTGTGTCTATCACCTGAGAAAATGAAAATCAAAAATCACAGGCTGGCAATCCTGCACTCCAGCAATATTTACCATAGGCAACACTTGGAAGCAACGAAACTGTCCATCAACAGAGGAATGCACCAAGAAGAAGTGGTCCGTGTACACAATGGAATATTAGCCATGGAAAACATTGAAGCACTGCTCTTTGAGGCACCATAGATGAGCCTGGAGATAATCACAAAACATGAAGTAGGTCGGACAGCAAAACACCTATATCCTATATGATCACTTATGGCATTATCTAATAACTGACACAGATGAACATATTTCCGAAGAGAAAGACACTCACAGGCTTAGAAAACAAACTATGCTCATCTGAAAGGAAAGGAGGGGGGAAATTGAGAAATGAAGATTAGTGTTACTATTCATATACAAATACATATTATATACATGTATCCAAAAGACCGAACATATAGCAAGGGAGGTCGACGGAACACTGTAATATTTTACATGGGAAGAGGATCTGTACATTAATAGACATACATAATGTACAAATGAACCAGATTGTGTACACCAAAGACAAACAATATTCTAAACTTTACCCAGATTAAAAAAATTTTAAAAACCAAGAAGAAGTAATGAGACATAAACTTATGGGGATTTCTCCTGGCAAATTCCATTCTAATTTACAACCTAGGACAATGACTTCCAGAAAGGCTCTGCTGCCCTAGTACCCAGATTGGGGAATGGAGAAATGCTACCTCCTTGTGGCCGTTTCCCACAACAGCAGCTTTGAACCCACTGCAAAAGGTCACTAAATTTTCACCTACTTGCAGTTCTGTAAATGACACCTGCCCTCCAGAAAATTTCTGGGGTCAAAAATCGACCAAAAACTTCACAAGAGGGCAACCTTCGAAGAAGACAATTTCAAGAGCTATATTGTACTCACGGTTTTTTCTTTTAAGAGAAAAGCGAAAGGCGTAGGAATATGACGAATTTTAAAAATTTTAATGACATGCACACCCATATTACAAAAACCTATCAGCTCACAGCAGTCAGAATGGCCATTAGGAAATATGCTGCCAAAAATAAAAGGTGAAGGGAGTGTGGAGAAATGCGTACCTTCGGTTGTAAGGGGGGCATGTTAAGAGCCACTAATGAAAACACAATGTAGGTGCTTCAAAAAGGGAAACATTGAGCTACCAGTCAATCAATCACAACCACTGCTTGGCCTATCACCTGAGAAAATGAGAATCAAAAAGTCACAGGCTGGCAAACCTGTACGCCAGCAAGATTTACCATAGCCAGCACTTGGAAGCAATGAAAATGTCCATCAACCGAGGAATGCACCAAGAAGAAGTGGTCCACGTACACAATGGAATATTACTCTAATAATAAATATAAATTAAATTTAAAAACAAACAAAAGCCAGGAGACATCAACATTTGTGGGTTTATCCGGGCACATTGCACTCTAATTTATAACCGAAGAACACCACTGGCCGGTAGGTCTGTTTCCCTAGTACCAGCAAGGGGAACGTAGAAAGGCTGCCGC
This sequence comes from Balaenoptera physalus, assembly GCF_965194825.1. NCBI lineage: Eukaryota > Metazoa > Chordata > Mammalia > Artiodactyla > Balaenopteridae > Balaenoptera > Balaenoptera physalus. Next base: position 28,635,614 of record NC_138887.1, on the reverse strand, counting down.
TCTCTGGCCGTTACCTGCAAAAGCAGGTTTAAAGCCTGAGCCAATGGTCACTTCATATGAACAAGTACTGCAGGGCTGTAAATGAAACCTGCCCTCAAAATGTCTTGAGGGAGATAATGGCCAAAATATTTCAAATGGTGACACATACTTTAAGAAAACACTTTGAAGAAATAAGCTCTAATCACAGCTGGAAAAGTAAAAGGGACATGTCTTAAAGCTCAATTTCAACGCATTATGAGACACATGCAAATTCAACCACAAAGAGGTATCAGCTCACACAACTCAGAATAACCATCAGCAAAAACTACAGAGAAAAAATCCTGAAGGTGCTGGGAAGAAATACATGCCCTCCACTTTAAGTGGGACGTAACCTGGAAAGAGCCACTAAGGAGAACAGAACAGAGGTGCCTTTAAAAGGTAAACATTGAGCTACCATATGATCCAGCAGACCTATTCCTGGACCTATAAACTAAGAAGACAGAATTGGAAGGACACAGCCACGCAAATCTGCATTGCATACTATTACAATAGCCAAGATATGGAAGTAACCAAAAAGTCCACCGACAGATGGGTGGACAAAGAAGAACTGCTACCTGTATAGATGGAATATGAGCTAGTGAAAAAATGAAACAATGCCATTTGCAGCACCATAGATGAGTCTAGAAGTAATCACGCAACTTGGAGTAAGTGAGAAAGCGAAAGACACATATCCTATCATATCACATATAGGGGTTACCTAAAAAATGATACAAACAAAGATATTTCCACAAACACTATCATAGATTCATTAAAAAAAACTTATGGTTCACCAAATGGAAAGGTGTGAGGATTGGATACATTACCATATTGAGGTTAACAGAGAGATACAAACACATGTGAAATATATAATCACCAAAGACCTACGCAATACCAAGGGAAGACTACTCAACATTGTGTCATAACCTACATGGGCAAAGGATCCGAAGAAGAATAGATATATGTATATGTGTGAAAGAACCACATCTTGCACACCTAGAACAAACAAAACATTGTAATCAAGTTTGCTGTGATAAAAAATAAAAATTAAGTTAAAAATACCAACAAGAAGTAATGAGACATAAACTTAAAGGGCTTTTTCCTCGCACATTCCATTCTAATTTACAACCTAGAACACCACTTCCAGTAAGGCTCTGTTGCCCTAGTAACCAGATTTGGTAAAGGAGAAATGCTGCCGCCTTGTGGCCGATTCCCGCAAGAGCAGCTTTTAACCCACAGCTAATGGTCACTTACCATTCACAAGGACTCAGGGCTGTAAAGGACACCTGCCCTCAAAATTGTGCTGCGGTAGGGAATGGATAAAATTTTCAAAACAGGCAAAATTTGCAAGAAGATAGTATGAAGAGGTATGTTTTACTCACTCTCTTTTGAAAGAAAGGAAAATGTATAAAAGCTCAGCCTCAGGAAGTATTAGACTCATGCAATCTAATCTACAAAAAGTTTTCAACTCACACCAGTCGACTGACCATTGGCAAAAAGTCTACAAATAATAAATGCTGAAGAGCTCTTAGAGAACTGTGTACCCTCTAGCTGCTGGTGAGATGTAAGAGGGTTAAACGCTAATAATGACAACAGAAAGGAGCTGCGTTTAAAAGGAAAAATTGCGGTACCATTCAATCCAGCAGGCGCACCAATGGGCCTCTCACCTGAGAAGACCAGAATGAAGAAGACCCGGGCTGCAAAAGCTGCACTGCAGCCTGATTCACAATAGACAAGACAGTGAAGCAACTAAAATGTCCATCAACAGATGAAAGGATAAAGAAGAAGTGGTCCATGTACACAATGAATACTAGCCATGGAAAACAATGAAACACTGCTCTTTGAGGCACCATAGATGATCTTGGAGATAATCACAGAACATGAGGTAAGTCGGAAAGCAAAAGTCCTATATCCTATGATATCACTTATAGGCGTTATCTAATAACTGACACAAATGAACATATTTCCACACAGAAAGTCAATCACAGACTTATTAAAAAAAAACTATGCTTATCTAAAAGGAAAGGTGGGGGGAATGGATAAATGAAGATTAGCGTTACCATATGTATACAAATATATATTATATACATATATCAAAAGACCAACCATATAGCAAGGAAGGATTATGGAACACTCTGTAATAATTTACACGGGAAGAGGATCTCTACCTAAATAGTTATATAGAATATGTAGATGAACCAGAGTGTGTACACCTTGGACGAGCAACATTCTAACCATTACCCCAATTGAAAAAATTAAAACAACGAACTAGGAGTAATGAGACATAAACTTATGAGGGGTTTTCCTGGCACATTCCATCCAAATTTAAAACCTAGGCAAACAACTTCCAGAACGGCTCTGCTGCCCTAGTACCCAGATTTGGGAATGGAGAAATGCTGCATCCTTGTGGCCGTTTTCCACAAGAGCAGCTGTAAACCCACTGCAAAAGGTCACTAAATATTCACCAATTGCAGGTCTGTAAATGACACCGGCCCTCCAAAAAATACTGAGGTCGAAAATCGACCAAAAAATTCCAGAGTGCAACCTTCCAAAAAGAAAATTTGAAGAGGTATATTATAGTCACACTTTTTTGCTTTTTTCTTTTAACAGAAAAGAAAAAGGCGTGGAAAAATGATGAATTGTAGGAATTTTTACAGACATGTAAACCCAAATTACAAAAACCTATCAGCTCACACCAGTCAGAACGGCCATCAACAAAAATGCTGCAAACAATAAATGCTGACGTGATTGTGGAGAAATGCGTACCCTCGATTCTAAGGGGGATGTGGTAAGAGCCGCTAATGAAAGCACAATTGAGGTGCCTTGAAAAGGTAAACGTTGACCTACCATACCAGTCAATCAATCATACCCACTGCTGTGTCTATCACCTGAGAAAATGAAAATCAAAAATCACAGGCTGGCAATCCTGCACTCCAGCAATATTTACCATAGGCAACACTTGGAAGCAACGAAACTGTCCATCAACAGAGGAATGCACCAAGAAGAAGTGGTCCGTGTACACAATGGAATATTAGCCATGGAAAACATTGAAGCACTGCTCTTTGAGGCACCATAGATGAGCCTGGAGATAATCACAAAACATGAAGTAGGTCGGACAGCAAAACACCTATATCCTATATGATCACTTATGGCATTATCTAATAACTGACACAGATGAACATATTTCCGAAGAGAAAGACACTCACAGGCTTAGAAAACAAACTATGCTCATCTGAAAGGAAAGGAGGGGGGAAATTGAGAAATGAAGATTAGTGTTACTATTCATATACAAATACATATTATATACATGTATCAAAAAGACCGAACATATAGCAAGGGAGGTCGACGGAACACTGTAATATTTTACATGGGAAGAGGATCTGTACATTAATAGACATACATAATGTACAAATGAACCAGATTGTGTACACCAAAGACAAACAATATTCTAAACTTTACCCAGATTAAAAAAATTTTAAAAACCAAGAAGAAGTAATGAGACATAAACTTATGGGGATTTCTCCTGGCAAATTCCATTCTAATTTACAACCTAGGACAATGACTTCCAGAAAGGCTCTGCTGCCCTAGTACCCAGATTGGGGAATGGAGAAATGCTACCTCCTTGTGGCCGTTTCCCACAACAGCAGCTTTGAACCCACTGCAAAAGGTCACTAAATTTTCACCTACTTGCAGTTCTGTAAATGACACCTGCCCTCCAGAAAATTTCTGGGGTCAAAAATCGACCAAAAACTTCACAAGAGGGCAACCTTCGAAGAAGACAATTTCAAGAGCTATATTGTACTCACGGTTTTTTCTTTTAAGAGAAAAGCGAAAGGCGTAGGAATATGACGAATTTTAAAAATTTTAATGACATGCACACCCATATTACAAAAACCTATCAGCTCACAGCAGTCAGAATGGCCATTAGGAAATATGCTGCCAAAAATAAAAGGTGAAGGGAGTGTGGAGAAATGCGTACCTTCGGTTGTAAGGGGGGCATGTTAAGAGCCACTAATGAAAACACAATGTAGGTGCTTCAAAAAGGGAAACATTGAGCTACCAGTCAATCAATCACAACCACTGCTTGGCCTATCACCTGAGAAAATGAGAATCAAAAAGTCACAGGCTGGCAAACCTGTACGCCAGCAAGATTTACCATAGCCAGCACTTGGAAGCAATGAAAATGTCCATCAACCGAGGAATGCACCAAGAAGAAGTGGTCCACGTACACAATGGAATATTACTCTAATAATAAATATAAATTAAATTTAAAAACAAACAAAAGCCAGGAGACATCAACATTTGTGGGTTTATCCGGGCACATTGCACTCTAATTTATAACCGAAGAACACCACTGGCCGGTAGGTCTGTTTCCCTAGTACCAGCAAGGGGAACGTAGAAAGGCTGCCGCTCTCTGGCCGTTACCTGCAAAAGCAGGTTTAAAGCCTGAGCCAATGGTCACTTCATATGAACAAGTACTGCAGGGCTGTAAATGAAACCTGCCCTCAAAATGTCTTGAGGGAGATAATGGCCAAAATATTTCAAATGGTGACACATACTTTAAGAAAACACTTTGAAGAAATAAGCTCTAATCACAGCT